>NC_135889.1:89238303-89838303 GCF_964194155.1 Cetorhinus maximus
GAGACATGGCCAGCAAGCGAAGGAAAAAAGACCACCACCACCCGCTTCAATGACAGGTCCCTTGAGTGACTGCTGAAGGCCATGGAGGCCCGCCAGAATGTCCTGTACCCCCGCTCTGGCCTCAGGATGGGCAGCAATGTGACGAATCCAGCTTGGGAGGCAGTGGCAGCGGTGGTAAGCGCCAACGCCCTTCAGAAGAGGACAGCCACCCAGACAGCCACAAGAGGATGAATGATCTCCTCCGTTCTGCAAGGGTAAGTCACTCTTCTCATCACTCTCAACTCACACACTGAAAAACCCAATCACACATCCACAGGGCCCTCATTCACTGCCAGTTCAAGGGACATCACCATTCACTCTCTCACACTCGCTGTCACTGTCCTTATCCCATCCATGGGACTACTCACCACCTGCACAGCCCGGCATACTTATCATCTGGCCTGGCAGGTATCTTGCTTACACTGTCTCCATTTGTATTCATGCAGGACAAGCTGGCACACAACAAGAAAGAGAGGTCACAGACTGGTGGCAGAATGCCCAAAATCACAGACTTTGAAAACAGAGCCATCCAGGTGGCCGGCGATGATCTGGACCACTCCTGTGCTGACGGTCAGGTCGGTGCTGCTCTACCAAGAGAGAATCCAGCAGTGCAACATCCATCAGTCAACCATGTCGTGAGTGATGTGTCCTGTTTCACAGGCCACTGCCATGAACTAATTATCTCCCCTTGCTTTCGCAGGCACATCTGCCAAGTAGCCGACAGAGCCCATGACCCAGGGTTTCCAATCACGCCCCGTAGAAACCTCTGAGGAGGAATCTGGAGGCACCCTCCCTGAAGTCCCATCACAGCGCTCAGCCACACCCTCCACCAGTGCAGAGACACACACCTCGGTGGGACCTAGCTTTAGAGTAGCTCGGGGATCACACTCTGGTGAGCACATCGCTTTTTCTGATCCACAACAGATGGTAGCAGGGACTTCCCAGGTGTCCGGCACGTGGAGGACTGCTGGAGACCAGAACGTTGCTGAGTCCGAGTCAGATGATGAGCCTCTGGAATTGGTCATGTCACAGTTGCTGGAGCTGCAAAGGCAAGCTCGGGAACTACAGGAAGGGATGTCCACTGCACTCCTCAGATTGTAAGGCACGATGGAGGAGTCAGTCCGTCTTCAGGCTGAGGTGATAGTGCCGGCATGGCAGTGCACCAAGGTCAACACTGCTAGGGTGGTGGCTGCCACGGAGACCTTGGTCCAGGATGTCGCTCCTGCACTACTATGTGGGCTCAACTTCATCGCTGATGCCTAAATTGGCCTCCATTAGTGTATACGCAAGAGGGAGGCCGGGCAGCTTGATCTGACTCCTGCTACCACAGTTCCTCAAGGAATCAGCCTGGGGCCCCCAGACACCCATAGGGAGGAGGATCAGCAGGCGTACATCCCAAGGCCATCCATCCAGGTGACTCAGAGAGCATCCAGCCCATCCGACTTCCCTCTTCCTATGACCTCAGCAGCTCCAACTCCACAGTCTGAGGAGGGTGCCACTGCCACACAGCATGATCCCCGAATCAGGCTGGGGCCCTCCAAGGTTGGCCCTCCAGAGGACGCTGGCAAAGTCATCACAGTCATCATGTCCTGTTCACATTCAGCAGGCTGCTTCTGCCTCCACTGCGGATGTCCGGGGAGCAACAAGACATAGGCAGGGTTAGGAAAGTTGAGGAGATTTAGTTGCACAGCCTGAGCATGGGTGTTAATCACTTCTACATGCCGTTCACTGTTGCCAAGAATGCCTAATCACCAGAAATTTCCAATGAGCACCAAGACGTAGCTTGGCTGGTGGTGAGAACAGCCCTCCTCATCAGATCCTCCCTACACGCCAGGAGTCTCACTCCCTCCGCACATTACCCTTGAGGTGGCTGAGGTGGGTAAGAGACTGTTATCCATCTCCATGTGGAATGTGTCTTTGCAAACAAGGCCTGGAGAGAGATGCAGTGGTTCTTGCCAAGGTTCATCCCAAGCAGCTCCATGACACAGGACTCTGTGCTCCACAGACTGCTCCCAGGGACACACCGAGACAAACATCAACTGCAGCTGGAGAGTCATCAACTCGGTGAAAGATGTTCTTTGGTCTGCCCGAAACTTGTTGGTCTTCCAGTGCAAAGAGTTGCCCACGACCGAGTGTTGTAGACTGGCACATTCCAAGCTCCAGGACTATGTGCTGAGAGATGCAGTAAAGCTTGGGGCAGCTGCTGCAGAAGCACAATGGGGAAAGGTCACTGTCTAAGACCTTTCAGCCATAGTGTACCGAGGGGTTGTGAATTATATAGACTCCTTGGGCTGTATGTCTCACATTGAATGTATGCGGTGAATATTACATCTATCACAATTGCATTGAAGCATTTCAGAGATCAACATAATCTATGTAGACAACTTAAATACCATTGCACTGTCTGACTGTCTGTTATGACCATTTTGAAATGTTGGTCATGTTCCTTTGATTGTATTGAAGCACCTCAGGGTGCAACATGATCTGTGTGGAAAGCTTGAATTTTATTGCACTTTTTGTGAACTTTTGAAACGTTTTGTAATGTTCTTTCAGATATTTTATGAATAATGTATATTCTTGCAAAAAAAAGACCAGGAAACTCTCCTGCTCTCACTGCATGACACCAGGCATACTGGAAGAATTTACAGGCTGATGATCAACCTGTTTGGCCATGTTATGAACACAGCTTTTGTGGTCATCAAGTCCTGAAGTGGGACTTAAACCTGGAGATTCTGGCTCAGAGGTAGTGACACTACAACTGCACCACAAGACCCTTTTGCATTTATATAGCACCTTTAAGATTGTAAAATGCCCTAAAGCACTTCACAGCAGCATTATCAAACAGTATTTAACACCAAGTGGATATTAACGTATATGACCAAAGGTTTGCTGAAATAGGTCGATTTTAGGGAATATGCTAAAGGAGGAAAGCGAGGTGGAGAATTGGAGAGGTTTATGGAGGGAATTCCAGAGCTTAGAACCTAGGAAGCTAAAAGCACAGCTGCCAATGATGCAATGATTAAAATTGGGAATGTGCAAGATGCCAGAATTGAAGGAATTCATATATCTTAGAGGATCCTAGGGCTGGAGGAGGTTACAGAAATAGAGGGGAGCAAGGCCATGGATGGATTTGAAAACAAAGATGAGAATTTTAAAGTCAAAGTGTTGCTAAACTAAGAGTCAGTATAGGTCAGCAAGTAAGGGGTGCTGGGTGAATGAAACTTAGTATGAGTTAGGGTATGAGCAGCACAATTTTGGATGAATTTAAGTTTATGCAAGCTGAAAGATGGGAGTCTTGTCAAGCATGGATAGTCAAGTCTAAAGGTAACAAATGTATGGATGATACTTCCAGCAGCAGATAAGCTAAGGCATGGACAAAGTCGGGTGATGTTACAGAGCTGGAAATAGGTGGTCATAATGATGGCATGTATACGTGGTCAATGTCTTCATCTCGGGAAGAAATATGACATCAGGGTTGGGAGCAGTCTGGTTCAGCCTCAGACATTTGGGAGAGGAATGGACTTGGTAGATGTGGAATGGAGTAGCGGGGGCAATGGCTTAGATCTATCCAATGTTTAATTTAAGGAACTGTCTGCTCATCCAATGCTGTATGTGAAATGAGCAGTCTGACAATTTAGACAATGTGGGGTGTCAAGAGAGGTGGTGATGAGGCAGAACTGGGCATCATGAGCACGCTTGTGGAGCCTGTTTTTGTATTTTTGGAATTTGTTATTGAGCATCACCATGTAGATGAGCAAAAGAAGGGGCCAAGGTTTGATCCTTGGAGAATACCAGAGGTAATTGTGCACAGTTTTGATCTCCTTACCAAAGGAAAGATATACTTGCCATAGAAGAAGTGCGACAAAGTTTCATCAGACTGATTCCTGGGATAGCAGGATTGTCCTACAGGGAGAGATGGAGCAGACTGGGCCTGTATTCTATAGAGCTAAGAAGAATGAGAGGTGATCTCATTGAGGTATACAGTATTCATACAGGGCTTGACAGGGTAGATGCAGGAAGGATGGTTCCCTTGGCTGGGGGGGCCTAGAACCAGGGGACACAGTCTCAGAATAAGGGGCAGGTAATTTAGGACAAAGATGAGGAAGAATTTCTTCACTCAGAGCTTGGTGAATCTTTGGAATTCTCTACTCCAGAGGGCTGTGGAAGCTCAGTCATTGAGTATGTTTAAGACAGAGATTGATAGATTCCTAGATATTTAAGATTTCAAGAGATATGGGGATAGTGTGGGAAAATGGTATTGAGGTAGAAGATCCACCATGACCTAGTTGAATAGTGGAGCGGTCCTGAGGGGCGAATGGCCTATTCCTGCTCCTATGTTCTTATGTAATGATGCAGAGTGGGAGGGGAAGCCATTTCAGGTGATCCTCTGGCTGTGACTAAATAGATAAGAATTTTATTTATTCTTTCATGGGTTGTGGGCATTGCTGACAAGGCCAGCATTTGTTGCCCATCTCTAATTGTCCTTGAGTGGTGGTGAGCTGCCTTTTTGAACTGCTGCAGTCTATGTGGTGTAGATACACAACAGTACTGTTAGGGAGGGAGTTACAGGATTTTGACCCAGCGACACTGAAGGAAGTATTCCCATGCATCTGCTGCCCTTGTCCTTCCAGGCAGTAGAGGTTGTGGGTTGAAAGATACTGTCAAAGGAACCTTGAATTGCTGCAGTGCACCTTGTATATAGTACACACTGCTGTCACTGTGCATCGGTGTGGTTAGAGTAAATGTTTAGGATGGTGGATGCGGCGCCAATCAAGTGGGCTGCTTTGTCCTGGACGGTGTCGGGCTTCTTCAGTGTTGTTGGAGCTGCACTCATCCAGGCAAGTAGAGTTCCACCCAGCTGTAAGTCGGAAGACATCAATTAGCGAAGGATCCTGACAACCATGACAAAGGCTGCAAAATGGCTGAGAAGGGCAAGAGGGATAGATTACCATGGTCATAGTCACATAGGATGTTATTTGTGCCTTTGATAAGAGATGTTTCAGTTCTTTGGCAGGGGAGGAAACGTAAGGCGGAATCTTCCGTGTCCACTGGTGTCAGGTGTGTTTGGCGGCATGGATGGGCAATATGGCGAGAAGGCCAAAAATCAGTTTCACAATGTCATGAAACCAGTTTGCAATCATCCAATCTGCCCATCAAAGGCAGCATTTCCTGCTGTTGGATGTCGGGAACCTCATTTTAATACAACTTCATATCATTTTAAGCCCAGCCTGACAGATTCATCCACCCACGCTGCACCATCCGAGCACATCGGCAGGAAGACACGCTGGTGCAGAGGTCTTGATAAGTGTGAGATGCAAAAGTCGGGACTTACTGTCAGGGCCTTGCTCATGTCGCAGACATCTGAGGAGCAGAATGTGCTGGACTCCAACAGCAAGGAGGAAGGAGTCTGGACAGGTGAAGGTGTAGGGGTGGCGGAAGAAGTAAGGGTGGAGGAACGTCCATGGCATGCTGGGTGGATTCTCATGGACATGGCTCTGCCGCAAAGAAACTCATGGAAGGTGGAAAGTCACCGTTGAGGGCTGCTCACAATGGATGATCATAGAGGGGGTGGAGAGAAAGGTCCCACAGTGTTTAGGAGAGGAAGATTCACCTGGGGGTTGGAGAGGGAGGTCTAGGTCCGACTGGGAGAGGAAGGTGTGTCGGGGGGTCGGGTAGGGGGAGTGAAGTTGGGAGGGGTGATAAAGGTGTCGGGGGTAACGTTGGGAGGAGGGAACAAAACTGCCGGGGGGTGAGGTTGAGGGGGGGGCGGTTGCGAAGGTGACAGGGAGTGAAGTTGGGAGGGGGGAGGGAGTACAGTGGAGGAGGGGGTAACAGGGGAGAAGACAGGAACTGGGGAGGTAGGTGTAAGCGGAGAGAAAGGTATAAGGGAAGGGGTCCAGAGAGGGTAAGGAATCCGCAAAGGTGAAATAGTCCTTGGGGAGGAAGGAGTCCGGGGGGAAAGGAAGGAGTCCAGAGATGGGAAGGAGTCCAAGGGAGGAAGAAGTGTGAGGGGAGGAAGGAGTCCAGGAAGAGAGGAAGGAGTCCAGAGAGGGGAAGGAGTAAGGGTGGTAGAAGAAGCAAGAGTAGAGGAAGGAGTCGGGAAGGGGGAAGGAGTAGGGCTGGAGGGAGAAGTAAGGCTGGAGAAAGAAGTAAGGGTGGAGGAAGGAGTCAGGAAGGGGGAAGGAGTAAGTGGGAGAGGGAGTCCAGGGAGAGGGGAGTCCGGGTGGGGGGAAGGGTGTTCCAAGAGGGGAAGGAGTTTCAAGAGGGGAAGGAGTTCCAAGTGGGGAAGGAGTCAGGAGGGGGGATTTCCAGGTGAATGTTTAAGGCTCTGTTGAGACCATGACTGCCCCCTGCAGAGTGAACTGAGGGTGGGCATGGTAGGAGCGAATGGTGAGAATGACCAAGGGCAAAGTGAGGCGGTGAGGTGGGAGGTGAGGATGCAACAGTATCGGTAGAAGGGATGGCAAGAGTGGTTGGTGGGGACTCGGAGTCAGACACAGATCCTGGGGGTGGGAAGGAGGAGGTCAGGGGGGTTAATGTGGATTGGGGTGGGATTTTGGGAAGGAAGGGAACATACACATTCACCTGGACGTCCCTGAAAAGAAGGGTTGTGGCTGGTAGGTGACGGTGGGGAGGTGGAAGATGATGCCGGGGGGTCGACAGTGATCCGGAAAAGGAACGGGATGACTGGGGGAGGGGAAAGGAAGGGGGGCCTGAAGAAAAATGTTAGATGCACCATGCTTGCCAAATCGAAAGTGAAACAACGGTTGTGGTGGGTGAGATCAGGTGTTGTACGGGAGTGTGATCAACGGGTGGAGATACAGGTCAGCTCAGATGGACAGCAAACCCCAGCAGGCAGCATTCAAAATGTTTAGAACATTGAGATAAGTGTGATGCAGGAAGGACTTGCGTGCGTGGGAGAATGCTTGCATGAGGCTCCAAAAGGACCTGCCACACACACACTACTCCCTCCAGAATCATTCAGGGGCCGGCTGCGTGTATCCGAACTGCAACTGGGGTGGAGAAGGGAGATAAAGTGAGAGGACTCATGAAACCTATCAGTGAAGCTCAAAGAAAACATGACACATTATTCAGTGAAAATGAATATATTTTCAGATTGTAAATTGACAAAATGTGTTCACCCATGCAACCAACTGTGATGAGAATTTGTTAACTTTTGAATGCCTTAGAATTCTAGGTGCTGCCCTGACATCCGCAGTGGGGATAGAGACAACCTGTGCAATGGTTGGCTTGTTGCCTCTGATGACTTCGCCATAGATCCCCTGGAGAGTCGAGGTCTTTGGGGCCCTGGCTTGCTTTGGCTGTCCTCTTGTGGGCCAGCTGCTCCCTCTGCAGTAACAGAGGACGAAGCTGACGGGTTGACAGACAAAGGGAACTCGGAGGGAGCAGGCAGCCTGAGATTCCTGAGTGGATGACCCAGGGATATCCAGCTGCTGATCCTTCTCCGTTCAGGAGCCCAAGGGCCCAGGCCTGATTCCTTGAGAGGAAGGAGCATCTGGGGGGATGTTGATGTGCCCCGTTTCCCTCTTGCATCAACACTACAGGAACTCACCCATGGCTACCATGGATGAAGTGCGGGTCTGCGCGCATCTCCACTTTCTGCTGGACCAGGGTCCTCATGGCATTTGCCATTTTCCCCATGGAGACCTCCATATGCGCACATATGGGCACCACTTCATCAGAGAGCAGACGGATGCATTCCTCTGACTCACATGCCACTCTGTTGAGTGCTTCCAACAGCTCTGCGTGATGTTCCCCTGCCTTCTGCTCTCTCTCCATGGTGAGTTGGAAGGCCGAATCCAGAGGTTCGTCATCTGACTCTGACCTCACAGATGCCTCTCCCCCAGCAGTCCTCCAAGTGCCAGAGAGCTCAGCTGAACCTGCCTCCTCCTGATGCGGACATGTGTCCATGCGCTGACCACCAGATTGTGAACCTGAGCCTGCTCTAGATCTAGGTTCCACCAAGGCGTGTGCCTCTGTGATGGTGGAGGGTGGGGGTAAGCACTGTGACGGGTCTTCCAAGCTGCTTATTTCCAGCTCTTCAATGAAGGAAGAGTCCCCTTGGCTGGAGGTGAGGAACTGGATGGAGCTGTGATGTACCCTTTCTCTAGGCGAAGACCAGCAAACTCAAGGGACAATGCATGGAATGTTTGTGTGGTGACTGGACTGGGTAAGGATGCAAGTTTGAAAGGATATGAGCCTGATGGAGATGTGAGGGCATGTATGAGAAGCTAGTGGTGTTAACCCTTGAGGTGAGAGATCCCTGGGGATGTATGCTGAGTTTGTGAGCGTGAGAGTTGAGAGTAATGAAAGAGTGACTTACCCTGCACTGGGTGGCTGTCCTCTTTTGCAGGCGCTGACCACCACCTCCCAGCTGGATTGATGACCTTGCTTGCTGGTCTTTGCCTAGAGCAAGGGTAGAGGACATCACAGCAGGCCACAACTGCATCCAAAATGCGCTCAAGGGACACATCATTAAGTGGGTGGGGAGGGAGGGGTGGGTGGGGTGCTGCAGTCTTCTTGCCTTTCAGGGCCATGGACAGAATCGTCTCAGAATTGCACTTAAGTGCTGTAGTGGGCTTCTCACATTGTATCGTCCCAAACCCGCCGTGATAATTATGCATTCCTGGAAAACAGGCCATTTCCATGGCGGGTGGGCTCTCATTCGCCTTCCACGTCATCACCTCACCGCTTTATCATGCCGTGTGCCGCATTTAAAGTGCAGCCACATGCATACTTCTCAGTGCTTCTAGCCCAGGGCCGCCACACTGAAGACAGGATGGCCCCAAAAGGCAAGAAACACATTAGGCCCCCCGGCTTCAGTGACGCATCCCTTGAGAGCCTTTTCAATGTTTTGGAGGCCTGTCATAATGTCCTCTACCCCCACTCTGGCCGTAGGATGGGCAGCTGCATCGCCAATCCAGCATGGGAGGCAGTGGCAGCAGTGGTCAGCACCAACACCCTGCGAAATAGGGCAGCCACCCAGTGCCATAAAGGATGAATGATCTCATTCCATGCAGCGCAATGTGTCCTGCTCACACCCTCGCCATCTGTTTGCATGCAGGAGGAGTCTGCTCACATCAGCAGGGAGAGGACCCAGACTGATGGGGGGTGGTGGAGTGGTCCACATTAGGCCCCTCGCTCACTTTGAGGATGTGCCATCGCACTGACTGGTGAGGACATGAACCGTGACTGCATTGATGTTGAGGTCGGTGGCAAACACACTCATGAGGATCTTGCACCACATCATCCCTCTCTCAACGCAAATAGGAGTGCTGTCTCTTCTGTTTTTGACTCTGCTGCCATGCATTTATTATCTCTTACTTTAGTTCACAGGGAGCTCTGCCAAGCAACTGACACCGTCAACCAGCCATTCCCTCAGCTCCATGCACGTCCTCACCTCCAGCCAAGAGGACTCCTCCTCCATTGAAGAGCTGGAAATAAGCAGCCTGGAAGATCTGTCACAGTGCTTATCCATACCCTGCGCCATCGCAGAGACACACATCTTGGTGGAACCCATCTCTAGAGCAGGCTTATGTTCAGAATCTGGTGATCACTGCACGGACCCGTGTCCGTGAAATGTGCGCAGACCTGCACTCCATCACTAGCTATGGGTGAGTTCCTGCGGTGTTGATGCAAGAGGGAAATGGGGCACCTCAACATCCCCCCAGGTGCTCCTTCCCCTCAAGGAGTCAAGTTGGGGCCCTTGGGCTCCTGAAGGGAGAAAGATCAGCAGCTGGACACCCCTGGATCATCCACTCAGGAATCTCAGAGGCTGTCCGCTCCCTCCAAGTTCCCTTTGTCTGTCACCCCATCAGCCTCGTCCTCCATTACCGCAGCTGACCAATGAGTGATTCTGAAAGGAGAAGTGTATGTGGCAGGGCCTTTCGGAGCCTCATGCAAACACTCTCACATGCTTGCGGATCCTTCATTTGTCACACTCACCTCAATGTCCTGAGCATTTTGAATGCTGCCTGCTGGGGTTCACTTTCAGTTGTTCACCTGAGCTGACCTGCATCTCCACCCACCCAACATTCACACTCCCATGCAGCACCTGATCTCACCCACCACAACTAGCATTTCACTTTCAGTTTGGACAGTATGGTCTTGATTCGGTTTTTTGTGCACTTCCCTGTCTTTTCTCCTCCCCCAGTCATCCATTTCATTTCCACCATCACTGTTCCACCTCCCCTTCGTGACCTAACAGCCACAACCCTTTTCCTTCGGGGATGTCCAGGTGAACGTGCACATTCCCTTCCTTCCCGTAAATCCCACCCTCATCCACATTCACATCCCCAACCTCCTCCTTCCCACCTCCAGGGCTCGTGTCTGCCTCCGAGTCCCCACCAACGACCCTCACTGTCCCTTCTACTGCTACCATCAAACCCTCACCCTACCGCCTCATTCTGCCCTTGGTCATTCTCAACATTCCTTCATTCCACGCTCACCCTCAGTTCACTCCCCAGGAGGCTGTTATAGACTCATCAGGGCCTTCCCTTTGATGTTCATCTGGACATCCCCCCCCTTCCCCCCTTGGAACCCCTTACCCTCCCTAACCCTTGGTCCTCTCCCCCGCCTTGGACTCCTTCCCTGTTTAGTTCTTCCCCATTCCTGACTCCTTCAGGCACCCTCACTTCTTCCTCCACCCTTAGTCCATCCCCTCTCCTGACCCTTTCCACCAGCCTTACTTCTTCCACCAGCCTTACTCCCTCCCCTCTCCGCACTCCTTCCTCCTCCCGGACTCCCTCCCCTCTCTGCACTTCTTCCTCCCCGAGATTCCCTCCCCTTTCCGCATTCATTCCCCCCTCCGAAATCCTTCCCTTACACCTTCCACCGCCTTACACCTACCTCCCCAGTTACCGTCCTCTCCCTGTTACTCCGTGCTCCCTCCCCCATTCCCAACCTCCCCCCCAACATCTTCATTCCCCACCTCCCACCCTCACCCCATCCTGACACTTCTTCATCTCCCAGTCAATCCTAGACCTTCCTCTCCCACCACCCCCCCGGTACATCTTCCTCTCCCAAAAACAGCTTGACCTTCCTCTCCACCCCCTTGAACATCATCCGTTGTGACCAGACATTCAATGGTGACTTTCCAACTTTAGTGGGCTGCTTCACAACAGAGCCATGTCCATGTATGTTTTCAAGAAGGAGTTAGATATAGCTCTTGGGGTGAAAGGGATCAAAGGATATGGGGAGAAAGCGAGAGCAGACTATTGTGGTGGATGATCAGCTATGATCATAATGAATGGCGGAGCAGGCTCTAAGAGCTGAATGGCCTACTCCTGCTTCTAGTTTCTATGTTTCTATGAGAATCTATGAGGTTCCTTCACTGTGTTGTTGCTGTCGGGCTCCAGTATCTTCTGCTTCTCAGATGTCTGCAATGTGAGCAAGGGCCTGGCGGTAAGTCCTGACTTCTGCACATCACAGTTGTCCAGACGTGTTCTGCACTGGCATGCAATCCTGCCACCATGGACCGACAATCCAGTGGCAGGGGGGTAGGGGAAGGGGGATGATTCCGGTGGGCTAGCCTTATCATGACATGCAAATGTATTACAATGAGGATCCCAATGTCCAATGGCGGGGAATGATGGGCTGAGCTGACAATAGCAAAGCTAGTTTCATGACATCGTGAAACCGATTTCTGGCCTTCGCACCATATTATCTGCTCATGCCGCCGAGCATTCCACCCCATGTCTTCAGTGCAGCAGTCCTGGTCTTGAAGTACTGAGAGGTGGGCGCGTGGCTGCACTTTAAACATGGTGCCGGCATGATGAAGCAGCGAGGTGGTGGTGTGGCGGAAATGGAGGCAGGATCGGGACGATATGACGAGAAAAGCCGCCATTGTAAGCGGCAGGTAAAACGTCCTTTTTCTTGCCCTCTTCCGCACTTAGTGCAAATCGAGGACGATTCCCCCCCAATTGCATGGATTCAAACATCGAGTTGTAGAAAAGATAGGCATGGATTTGGGATGTTCAGGGGCTTTTGAAAGGAAAGGGAGTTTTGAAATGGGGCAATAGTTTACAAGCACAGAGGGATTCAATGGTTTTTCTTGAGGAAATGTGTGATGATGGCAGATTTGAAGAAGAGTGTGACCTTGAGGCAATAGAACCTTTAAAATTATCAGCTAACATAGGATCCAGGAAAGGAAGTTGGATGGTCAGCTGTTCAGTGGGAATAAAATTGAGGAAGCAGGAGGTGGATCTCATGGACAAGATGAATTTGTTGGTGGCATGAAGGGGGAAAGTTTGATTATTTTTGCTAAAATTGATGCTGTCTATAGTTTCAGAACCTTTTTCTTTTGGTGATTTAGCAGGTTTGGTGATTTACAGATTTTATTATACAAATGCTCATACCAGACCAAATTTTCCTTCTAATAATTAATGGCATTGGCAGGCCAGTCTCCAAAACCAACTCCAAACTAATCAAGGAACTTAAAATATCCCACAAAGAACCCCCAATTTGTTTTGGCAGGGCAGATGCTATGTGCCAGGCAGATCAAATCCACAAGGGGAACTTGATCACGTGGTCACAACTGTTTTGCAATTTATATTTCATTTTGAGATGCATGCCCTGAATTCAGAAGTAATAAGACTGCCAGGACTTCAGAGATTTTTAGAAAACTAAATTAAACAGTTATTGGTGCTTTTCACTTTTGTTGCTCCTGTGCAAATCTCAAATGTAGTTCAAATCATTTCGTATCTGGTTCCACAAATGCAAAAACCATACGAAAGATTACAAGTGATACCAGCACACTTCAACACCTTGAACATAAAGTGAATTATTCAGCTATAAGGAAAAGAAGGAAACATTATTAGGAGGAAGAAATGGATGTTTCTCTTTTTTAAGTCTTAACATTGCTCTTTTTCTTCTTGAGGCTTGTGTCCTGCCACACTCAGTTCTACTTGGTCCAATTAAAGAAAGAAAGATTTGCACTCATGTAGAGCTTTTCACGACCATCGGACATCTCAAAGTGCTTTACAGCCAAGGAGATACTTTTGAAGTGTAGTCATTGTTAGAATGTAGCAAACACTGCAGCCAATTTGCACACAGAAAACTCCCACAAGCAACAAGGTAATAAATGTAATGTCTTTGCAATGTTGATTGAGGGCTAAATATTGGCCAGGACACAGAGGGTGGGGGTTGGGGAGAGGCGGTGAGGGGGATAATTCCCTTACTCTCCATTGACATGTAAATGCTTGTCATCGAGGGCTAGCAGGCAGCTTCACCAGCTCGCACTGGAACAACAGAAATGGTATGAAATTGGAACAAGGTTGCATTTCCCTCATCTGCAACCAACTTACATAGGTCCACTTCTGTATAAGTAAACATGCGGTAGATTGGAAAACAGCAAGGAAGCAGGCAGACAGTGGAGCACATCCCAGAGTAGCTTCCTGCTTCTGCTGCTCTAGATCCATTAAAGGTTTTGTAGGAATGTTAAAGCTGAAGCCTTGGCCAATGTGTCTAGTAAAGGTTAATGAAATGTGCTTACTGCCTCTCTGTTACTCAGACAGGAACAATTAGTTTTTTCTCTTCTGCTCCTGCTCCAGAATGAGAAATATATCATTACCTCTCTCCTGGAATTAGTGTTTTTCACTTTTCATTGAGTTTTATGGCCCTGTTAATAGAATTCTGTGGATTTTATTAAATTGGTTGCCATTATCTTGTTACTTCTATTATCTGAGACAGAATGTTTCTCAATATGTCAACTATCTATGTACCTTCTTCTCCATTAAGGTAAGGGAACCATTTTCCCCCCTCTTTAAAAGCCACAAGGGCAGTGAGTCAAGTTGCTCCCATTACTAAGAGATTTGCAAGAGTCTCCTTTTTTTTGTTGAAGTTGTAGGCATCTTCCCAAATGCCTTGAAAAGCGTGAATGTTTTGCCACTAGAAGAGTTGAGTGAGAAAATCAAAGCCAAATTTCTGCCATCTGTGCAACAAATAGCAACATGCATCTTTCTGTTTTCACATGCCACCTGCATTGTTGCTGAATATTTTTGGCAATTAGATGGTTGTGTTCTATTCCAGAAAGCATAGAATTGAAGCCAATTCTTGAACACTGATATATTTATTTACAGAGGTAAACATTACAAACATATGCCTCCTAACCCAAGAACCATAGTTTTAGCCTGTGTCTATTTATAGGGCCTCAACTGAATGTTTTGCACCATTTGAATACCATTAAACATAACTAATATCTAATTAGCAGTTGTGGAAGCTAACATGAAGTTATGAACAGCTTTTGTAGAATTATGTTACATGTTGCATTGAACAGTTTAAAATTCCTTCTAATCTATGACAAAACACTACTGCAAACAATTGGGTACAGCATCATGCCAGTTTTGTTACCAAAGTAAAATTACTATGTGGAAGGTGAGATCACATTTCTTTAGTGAAACAACTTCTATTATAGTATAGACTTCTGATTATTGCTGAGTACTTAATTTCCATTGTTTAATTTTGTTTTGTTCTGTATTTTTTTTTCTTGCCTTTGATGTTATCTTAGGATTTGCATTGTGCACTTTCAGGCTGCTTTAATTTATCACAATGGACTGCTCCATTCAAATCAAAAACAGAATTACCTGGAAAAACTCAGCAGGTCTGGCAGCATCGATGGAGAAGAAATCAGTTGACGTTTCGAGTCCTCACGACCCTTCGGCAGAACTGAAGGGTCGTGAGGACTCGAAATGTCAACTGATTTCTTCTCCACCGATGCTGCCAGATCTGCTGAGTTTTTCCAGGTAATTCTGTTTTTGTTTTGGATTTCCAGCATCCACAGTAACTTTTAGCTTTTTGTTTTTATTTTTGCTCCATTCAAATGATGAGCTGAGAACAAGTGTTTGTGACACAAGCAGATTATTGGCAAGAAGAGATTCACTGAAAACAAATGCCTAATAAAACCGAAAGTAGCCTCAAAAGTAACGTTGAAAGGAAGGTTGTTACACAACAAATAGAGAGAGAAAAAACAGAATTGCCTCATATTCTAAATCAGATGAGCTACCAGTTTTTCAAGGATCAGATCTGTTCAGACGAAAGTGACAGAAAACAAATTAGTTCTAGATGTAGCATTGCAGCACAATCAAATGGCATGAAAAAATAAAACGCAATGTCCATCAATAGAATACAAGTATGGCAGCAATAAATTACATTTGCATTCCTTCTGGTTGTAATTTATAATGTTGTAGCTGCAGCCCTACTCCCAAGACTTGGGCACATAATTTAGCCTGACACTTTAATGTAGTACTGAAGGAGGGGTGCACTGCTGGATAAGACATTAAATCCAGGCCCTGTCCACCCTCTCAGGTGGATGTAAAAGGTTCTGTCACACTTTTTGAAGAAGAGCAGGGTATGCTGCTGGTCTTCTGCCCAATATGTATGCCTCAATCTACAATTGGTCATTTATTTAATTGTTTTGTGTGAGTTTGCTGTGTGAAAATTATCTGCAGAATTCCTTACATTACAACATTGACTATACTTGAATAATACTTCATCGGCAGCAAAGTGATTTGGGACGCCTCAAAGTCATGAAAGATATATAATTCCATGCATTTCTTTTCTACTTTCTTCATTGTGCTTGAAATCTAAAGTCCTGACCAAATAAACAGCTTTACAAAAATTCAGCACTTCAATTGCATTATATTTTTTGAATTATTAAAATAGAATGTTTACTGACACTAATTGAAATGTTCTTTTTTCCAGTCTGTCAACTATGTTGTCATATCATTGATGTTGGGGAGTGGAACCATAGAACCATAGAAAAGTTACAGCACAGAAGGAGGCCATTCGGCCCATCTTGTCCATGTCAGCCTGATGACGCCCAGGTCCCCTTTCTAATCCCACCTTCCTACACCGGGTCCATAGCCCTGCAGCTTACAGCACTTTTTAAAAGAGTTTAGAGTTTCTGCCTCTACCACCAACTTGGGCAGCGAATTCCAGACACTCAGTACCCTCTGTGTAAAAATGTTCTTCCTCATGTCCCCGCTAAACCTTCTGCCACTTATCTTGAATCTATGTCCCCTGGTTCTAGAATTCTCCACCAAGGGAAACAATTTTATCCTGTCCACTCTATCTATTCCCCTCATAATTTTGTACACCTCAATCAAGTCACCTCTCAGCCTTCTTTGTTCTAAGGAAAATAACCCCAACCTATCCAATCTCTCATCATAGCTACACTTTTCTAACCCTGGCAACATTCTTGTAAACCTCCTCTGCACTCTCTCCAGAGCTATTACGCCCTTCCTGTAATGTGGTGACCAGAACTGCACACAATACTCCAGTTGTGGCCTCACCAGTGTTTTATAGAATTCCAACATTATATCCTTACTTTTATCTTCTATACCTCTGCCAATGAAGAAGAGCGTTCCATATCCCTTCTTTACAACCTTGTCTACTTGAACTGCTGCCTTCAGGGACCTGTGTACTTGTATGCCAAGATCTCTCATTTCATCTACCCCTCTTAGTATATTCTCATTTATTGTGTAATCCCTGTAACTGTTTGACCTCCCTAAATGTATGACCTCACACCTCTCTCTGTTAAAATTCATCTGCCACTTTACCGCCCACTCCACCAACCCATCTATATTGTGTTGGAGATTATGGCTATCCTCTACACTATCCACTACTCGGCCAATCTTTGTGTCATCTGCAAATTTCCCAATCGTGCCCCCCGCGTTCACGTCCAAATCGTTAATATATAACACAAACAGCAAGGGTCCCAACACGAGCCATTCACAAGGGCATCCATCAACCATTACCCTTTGTTTCCTGTTACAAAGCCAACCTTTTATCCAGTTTGCCACATTACCCTGAATCCCATGGGCTTTTACTTTCCTGACCAATCTGCCATGTGGGACCTTGCCAAATGCCTTGTTAAAATCTATGCACACAACATCCACTGCACTACCTTCATCAACCCTTCTTGTCACTCCCTCAAAGAATTCAATCAAATTTGTGAGGCAAGACCTTCCTTTAACAAATCCATGCTGACCATCCCTGACTAGTCCATGCCTTTCCACATGACAGTTAATTCTATCTCTCAGGGTTGATTCTACTAATTTGCTCACCACTGATGTAAGACTAACTGGCCTATAATTGTTTGACATTTCCTTTGATCCCTTTTTAAACAATGGAACTATGTTTGCATTTCTCCAGTCCTCTGGTACCTCCCCTGAATCTGGTGAAGATTGCAAAATCATCTTCAGAGCGTCTGCTATCTCCTCCCTGACTTCCTTCAGCAGCCTCGGAAACAATCCATCTGGCCCTGGTGACTTATCAACTTTCAAGGATTTCAACCCTTCGAGTACTTCCTCTCTCTTTATGACTATCCCATCCAATATCTCGCAGTGTTCCTCCTGGGCTACTATATCTACATCCTCCCTTTCCTTTGTAAACACAGAAACAAAATATTCATTCAAAACCCTTCCCACAGCCTCTGCATCTACACACAAGTTTCCATCTTCATCTCTGATAGGTCCCATTATTTCCTTCACTAACCTTTTAGCATTAATGTATTGGTAAAACATCTTTGGGTTATCTTTAACTTTACTTGCTAATCTTTTTTCATGCCCTCTCTTTGATTTCCTTATTTCCTTTTTTACTTCATCCCTGCACTTCCTATATTCGTCTAGGCTATCTGCAGTGCTTAGTTCTTTGTGCCTATCATACCCTTTCTTTTTATGTTTGATCTTCCCCTGTATTCCTCTAGACAACCAGGAGGGTCTAGATTTGGCAGTACCACTCTTATTTTTGTAGGGGACATGTATACTTTGTACAATTAGGATCTCGCTTTTAGTGCTTCCCACTGGTTTTCCACTGTTTTATTCTCCAGCAGTGCTGTCCAGTCCACCTCAGCCAAGTCCCTTCTCATTTCTGCAAAATTTTCCTCCCCCACTTCAAGACTTTTACTCCTGCCTTATCTCTGTCCTTTTCCTTGGTAATGCTAAATTTAATTGAATCGTAATCACTGTCCCTGATATGGTCGCCAACTGTCATTTCACCCACTTGCCCTTCTTCGTTCCCCAAGACTAGGTCTAGAATTGCATCTCCTCTCGTTGGGTTTGTCACTAATTGGTTGAAACAATTTTCTTGGACACACTGCATGAATTTTTCTCCCTCAGTGCCCCTTATATTTTTGAATCCCAGTTTATATTAGGATAGTTGAAGTCTCCTACTATTATTGCCCTCTTGTTCATACAAGCAGAAATTTGCCTACATATTTGTTCTTCTATCTCCCTTTCACTATTTGGAAGTAATAATTATATATATATTAAGGCTAAATAGAAGGTATGTATTCCAAAACATCTGTATCTAGTTATGATAGTGAAGGAATATCAGTTAATGACAAAAATATAGTTTTATTAAAATTAATCTTTGACTAACATTTATAGAACTGTGCGTAGAGCATTTAAAGGAAAAGCTCAAAGAAGTGTGGACTGATCCAGCTTTAACATTAAACCTAAAATTTGCATTAACACTTACCCTTATACAATTAATAATCATTAACTCTGAAAAGATTCTAGCAACTACAGTAAGTCATCAAAAAATGTAACGTGCATTAAAATAGAACAGTAGGGTTTCATCATCTTTTGAGCTTATCCCAAATATCTTGCTGTTTCATGAAAATGAGCTTCCTTACCCTATTAATTTATACTATAGAAGAATCATTTTTCTCAAAGTTATTACATAGATAGAATATGCTCATGAATGATTTAATAGTCCCGTTTTTATTGGCACTCATCAAAATGTAATTTATCATCAATTTATCATCAAATATAATGTGCTTCAAATAAAATTTTGATTCTGCTTCGCACAATCTAAAACGATCAAGTCAGATATCATCTAATAAGATAGAATTTTCATTGCCCCCAAGACATATACAATTGGGGCACCACTTTTCAGCGCTTCTCCCCCAGTATTAAGGTGAGGCCAAGATTTTGAGCCTCGGACCATGTTGTAATGACGTTGAGTTAGGAGCTTGCACAGTTTCCAGATACATGATCAAGTTGGATGTAGGGAAGGAACAGGTGAGCCTCGCAGTCCACAATCTGGGTTCAGTGGCGGTCAGATAGGAAGATCACCGACCTCAAGAGCACTTTTGGGGTTTTGGGAATGTTGTTGTGGAACAGGTAGGAAGATCATAGCCTTCGGGAGTAGCGTTGGGCAGTAGGAGTGTTGTTGAGAGGGCTAGAATGCAGGGACCAGGCTTGGGATGGTTGCGGGGGAGATTGAGGGTGGTGGGGGGAGTGGGGGAACGGGGTGGGTGTCTGGCCCTGAAGGTCAAGGTCAGGAAAGGGGTCAGAGATGTCAGGACTAGGAGTAGTGGTGATTATGATAGGTACTTACTTTTTTATACTTAAGCAGTGTTAGTACACTACCAATAGCACTGGCTGCCTCATGGCAAACCAAAGTTGTAGCAGGTATTGATCCACTTCTCTGCATATGCAGCCAACACCTGGTTGCAATGTGGGTAAGGATACACCTTGTTTTTCCTTTCTTAATATGGCATCCAGCCGAGAAGGAAGAAACAGTTTGGACAAGTACTCTTATTTCCCTGTATTTACTGTTTTTCCCTTCTGGGTGTGCACTTCTCATTGGAACCCATTTTTTTTATCCTTATCTGGCTGCATGGCACCTAAAAACTGAGTGCTACGAAGCCAAAGTTAGCACCTGCTCCATCTTTTACTGGTTGTAATTGATTGGTCAGGCATCAACAGTGAAGCAAGTATGTGGCCGAGATCACCCCTCCCGTCAGCAGCGAGGGTAGTGGCGCGTGGGGCAGACAATATGGCGGGAGCTGAAAGATCGGTTTCCTGATGGCAGGGATTGATGGTGGGAACTTGCGGTCCTGACTATCATGGTAGGATAATGGTGGGGTTTCAATGGCGATGGGGGGGGTTAGGGTGTGGGTAAAGGCTGAAGGGTAGAATGTATTTAAGTTAGCTTCAAAGGACACATACACCATGGCTGCTGCGAACCTACTCAGTGCCTTGAAGTCCAGATGTTGAAATGCTGGATGGGAGCTGGGTCATCGGGTGGGCAGAGCTGCAGGTCATCTCAACTGGATAACCATTATCATTCCCACCAGAGGCTGTTAGGAAGCCGTTTTGCATCTCTTTATCGGGATTCAAATGAACACCTGACTGGAACTGACCCCCTCCATCCATTCACCCGCCCTGCCAGCAGGATTTCACGCCTGTCCAGAGCACATCCGGACCAACCCTAGCACTAACCCTAACCCTAATGCATAACATTTTGGGAATTATCTGGATGGAGGCCTGGAGCAGCTTGTGGACCCTGGGGCAGATGGTGAAGCCTTGCGATGGTGGGCCCTGGAGCAGAATGTACACCAGTGAGCGGATGGAGCATCGAGCTCCAGGTGTACAAGCAGCAGGAGGTAATGGAGCTTTTGTGTCATGTTTGTGGTGGGGAGGGAAGAATATGGGAAGGAGGGGCACAAGGAAGTGGGGCGGGTGTGGAGGCCAAAAGCTGGGTGGGGGTGGGAGTGGGGGAGGTGTCGAGATTGAAGTCTTGTGGGTGTCTTGGATAGCTGCGGTGGGGAATGGAGTAGAGTCTGGGGATGGCTGTGGGGAAAGAAGGGGTCTGTGAATGGTGGGAGTTGCAGGTAGAGGAGGACCGAGGAGTGGGTGGCAGGTGCAGGTATAGAAGGGGTCCTTGCATGGGGGTTGCAGGTGGAGAACGGGACCCTGAGTGGAGGGTAGGGTTTCGAGAGAGGAGTCTGTCAAATCGATTGATGAACCCTTGGGGGGAAAGCCAGGGAATTGGTTGGAGGATGGAATTGTGACTGCTAAAGGGGACAATGGTATGCAGTTGTGGGGGGAGGATGACGGTCCTGCGATGACGGGTGATGGGGCAATTAGGGTTCTTGGAGGGGGCACGCAGTGAAATGCGGATCTTTAGGATGGGAAGGACGAATGTGGGCATCTCCACGGTGATGGGGGATGTGGACATTGACTGTGGTGGGCCGAAGGGTAATGAGAAGGGGTTCAACGGTAACCATGGGGAGGTTGCCTCGACATCGTGGGGGTGGGGCGTGGGGTTTCAATGGTGATGGGGGGGGGTTAGGGTGTGGGTAAAGGCTGAAGGGTAGAATGTATTTAAGTTAGCTTCAAAGGACACATACACCATGGCTGCTGCGAACCTACTCAGTGCCTTGAAGTCCAGATGTTGAAATGCTGGATGGGAGCTGGGTCATCGGGTGGGCAGAGCTGCAGGTCATCTCAACTGGATAACTGAAGGAGAGCCCCAGCATATAGTTCTGACTATGCATAGGCGTTTGGTTTGAATAGGCTATGAAGGGCAAAGGAGGTTTCTCGCACATGGCTTACAAGGGCATTGGCAAAGATTGATGCCTCCCTGTGCATGCATGATTCCGAGGGACATAGACCCAGCCTGGGTTGCCCCCTCGAATAGAGGGGGTGTGCACAGTCTTTAAAACTAACAGATGCAATAAAGACACATCAGGCTTCCTTAAAGTGCAAGTGTACATATATTAACAACTGAGCATCAACAATGAAAAATGTCAGTGCTACCACAGTGAAATCAGAACTTCTTAATTTTACATTGCCTGTCATTGCGTCTGGGTGCTTCCTTGACGTCTGCAGCATGGGTGGAGGCAGCCAGCTGATCACTATACCCTGTTGCCTTTAATGGCTTTGGTGGGTTTCCTCTAGATCCTCAAGGCCGGAGGGCCACAGCTTGCTTTCGGTTTCCTGCTCTGGGGCAAGTCCCAGACGCCAGGGCTGATGGGGTCACAGACAAAGGGAATTCACAGGAGCCGGATACCCTCAAAGAGTCCTGAATGGAGGTCCCAAGGGTGTCCTCCTGATGTTCCTCCTCCCTTTTGGGTGCCCAAGGGCCCTGCCTGACTCCTTGAGGGAAAGGGTCACCCGGAAGGAGGTTGACTAGCCATTGCAAAAGCTTTTCCATGGTTACAGCGATGGAGCACATGTCTGCCTGGCAGAAACTGGGTGTCCTGCTGGACCATATTCTCCATGGCATCAGCTACCCTCCCCATGGAGACCTTGATGTGCGCACATGTCAGCTCCACTTCATCAGAGAGCAGATGGATGGACTCCTGCGCCTCATGTGCCACTCTGTTGAGGGCCTCTGACTCATCTGCCTGATGCTCCCCTGCCTCCCATTGCATCTCCAGTATCTTTTCTAGGACCACTTCCAGAGGCTCATCATCAGGCTTGGACTTAGCAAAGGCATCTTCCCTAGCTGTCGTCCAAGTGCTGGTGACCTTAGCTGTCCCTGCCTCCTCCTGCTGCGGACATGTGTCCGTGCTGTGACCACCAGAATGTGAGACCCTGCCTGAACTAGTTGTAGTATCCACTGAGGTGTGTGTCTCAGGCCTGGTGGAGGATGGTGGAGGATGCAAGTGACTGCTGTGGAGTCTCTACAGTTGCAATATCAGTGTTGTCATTATCATCCTTGCTCCTTTCCTGGCTGGAGCTGGAGCTAGGCTGGGGTTAGGGGTCTGGCATAACCTTCTTCTTGTTGGCACCTGTAATGGAAAGAGGAGAAAATGAGTGACTGCATGGGCTGCCTCCAACATTGCACCGAGCATGACCCTCAGGTTTCTTCGTGAAGTCATTAAGCATGCTTCCTCACTGACTGGCAGGCGGACATCAACCTCGGCGTCTCCACATCCATGGTCTCGATCCTCCCCTGCGAGCATGGAAACCCTGCTCTTTGAATTGTCTGAGGGGACAGAAATTGAGCATGCCCCCTCCTGTCTTCTCACTCTCATGCCTGTTTATGTTAGCTTGTCCTGTGCAAGGAGGAAAGAAGCTTTGAGAGCAATTGGGATGCAGGTGGTGTTCATATGCTGCCATTCTTCACCACCAACCCACTGGCAACTTTGTGCCATGTGAAAGATGCACTGTAGCTAATCCACAAGGGTTCTTCGGCAGCACGC
Source organism: Cetorhinus maximus (assembly GCF_964194155.1). Lineage (NCBI taxonomy): Eukaryota > Metazoa > Chordata > Chondrichthyes > Lamniformes > Cetorhinidae > Cetorhinus > Cetorhinus maximus. The sequence continues at coordinate 89,261,303 of NC_135889.1, forward strand.
TCCAGAGCGGTGAGCTCCTGCAGCTAGAAGGCCAAGGCCAACACAGGCTTGGCATCAGCAACTAATGCTGTTGCCCTCTATGCCAACCACCCCAACCCCCACCCCCAAGCCCCCCCTCCACCTACCAAAAGGTGAACATTAGGTGTGGCACAGTCAGAGACACACAGTCACCTCTCTATCTGAAGACTACATGGACTGTAGTTGGGCGATGAGGCATCACTGCAACACACTGAGACTCGCTTTTAAGCATGGGCAGCACAGATGGTGACCTTGGCACTAAGGCCTATGTCAGTTCCTATTCAGTGAGGTGAGTTTGAGCAGCAGAGGGTTCACTTACTCTGGTAGCGTGAATGAGGTCATTTATCCTTTTCCTGTGCTTCAGGGCTGTCCTCCTGTGAGTGCAGTTGGCACTCACCACCCTGATGATTGCCTCCCATGCAGGGGCAGTGAGATGGGTGGTCCTCTTCCTCCCATCCCTCAGGTAATGGACATCCCCCCCGTCCACCACTGCATTCAGCAGAATTTGCAATGATGCATCGCTGCTATTGGGGGCCGGTGCTCCTTGGCTTCTGCATGCCATGTCCTGGTCCGTTGTAAAGAACGAGATAATAGTAGCTGCAAGTGAGCCTTTTAAATACAGCACCTGGATATGAAGGCGGGGTACGCGACATCCTGCCCACCCCACCGTGAGAAATGTCAGGAAACCCCCGGCTGCACAATTAATGAACCCAGCATCGCGCGATACAGCACGATTTCCCGCTCGGCTCTGCAGCGGCAAACACCCTCACTTCCTGCCCCTGCCACAGAACTGAGGCCCGGAGTGGACGATTCCACCCTATGTTTCAATGCTGAGACACAATTTGCATTTGGGGGAGGCAGTGGTGTTGTGGTATTGTCACTGAACTAGAGACCCAGGGCAATGCAATGGGGACCTGAGTTCGAATCCCACCACGGCAAATGGTGGAATTTGAAATCAATCAATAAAAACATGGAATTATAAGTCTAATGATGATCATGAAGCCATTGCCGATTGTCAGAAAAACCCATCTGGTTCACTAATGCCCTTAGGGAAGGAACTCTGCCATCCTTACCTGGTCTGGCCTTCAGCAATATGGTTGGCTCTTAACTGTCCTCTGAAATGGCCTAGTAAGCCACTCAGTTGTATCAAACCACTTAAAAGACAATAAGGAATGAAACCAGTTGGGGGACCACCCAGCATCGACCTAGGCACCAGAAACGACAAGGCCAAACTCAGCCATGTTGACCCTACAAAGTCCTTCTTACTAAGAGCTGACTTGAGAACTTGTGCCAAAATTGGGAGAGCTGTCCCAAACTAGTCAAGCAACGGCCTGACATAGTCACACTCACAGAATCATATCTTACAGATAATGCCCCAAACACCACCATCACCATCTTTGGGTATGTCCTGTCCCACAGGTGGCAGCACAGTAGTATACAACCGGGAGGGAGTTGCCCTGGGAGTTCACAACATCGACTCTGGACCCCATGAAATCTCATGGCATCAGTTCAAAAAATGTGCAAAGAAACCTCCTACTGATTACTACATATCACACCCCACCTCCCCCACCCCTAACATCAGCTAATGAATCAGTGCTCCTCCATGTTAAACACCACTTGGAGGAAGCACTGAAGGTAGCAACGGCGCAGAATGTACTCTGGGTAGGGGACTTCAATGTCTAGCACCAAGAGTGGCTCAGTAGCACCACTACTGACTGAGCTAGCCAAGTCCTAAAGGTCAAAGCTGCTAGGCTCGGTCTGCAGCAGGTGGTGAGGGAAAAGCATACTTGACCTCATCCTCACCAATCTGCCTGTCACAGATGCATCTATCCATGACAGTATTGATACAAGTGACCACCACACAGCCCTTGTGGAGACAAAGTCCTGTCTTCACATTGAGGATATCCACCATCGTGTTGTGTGGCACTACCATTGGGTTAAATGGGATAGATTTTGAACAGATCTAGTAGCTCAAGACTGGGCCATCATGAGGTGCTGTGGGCCATCAGCAGCAGAATTGTACTCGAACACATTCTGTAACCTCATAGCCCAGCATATCCCCCATTCTAGCGTTACCACCAAGCCAGGGAATCAACCCTGGTTCAATGAAGAGTGCAGGAGAGCATGCCAGGAGCAGTACCAGGCATACCTAAAAATGAGGTATAAACCTGGTGAAGCTACAACACAGGGCTACTTGCATACCAAACAGTATAAGCAGCAAGTGATAGAGTTATGCAATTCCACAACCAATGGATCAGATCTAAGCTCTGCAATCCTGCCACATCCAGTTATGAATGGGTGGTGGACAATTAAACAACTCACTGGAGGAGGAAGCTCCACAAATATCCCCATCCTCAATGATAGGGGAGCACAGCACATCAGTGCAAAAGATAAAGCTGAAGCACTTGTAACAACCTTCAGCCAGAAGTGCAGAGTGGATGATCCATCTCGGCCTCCTCACAGATTCCAGTCTTCAGTCAATTCGATTCACTCCATGTGATATTAAGAAATGGCTGAAGGCACTGGCTACTGCAAAGGATGTGGACACTGATAACATTCTGGCAATAGTACTGAAGACTTGTGCTCAAGAACTTGCCACACCCCAAGCTGAGCTATTCCAGTACAGCTACAACATTGCCATTTACCCGACAATGTGGAAAATTGCCCAGACATGTCCTGTACACAAAAAGCAGTACAAATCCAACCAGCCAATTGTGGTCACATCAGTCTATTCTCAATAATCAGTAAAGTGATGGAAGGGGTCATCAACAGTGCTATCAATCAACACTTGTTTAGCATTTACCTCTCACTGATGCTCAGTTTGGGTTCTGCCAGAGTCACTCAGCTCCTGACCTCATTAAAGCCCTAGTTCAAACATGGACAAAACAGCTGAACTCCAGGGGTAAGGTGAGAGTGACTGCCCTTGACATCAAGGCCGCATTTGACCGAGTGTGGCATCAAGGAGCCCTAGCAAAACTGGAGTCAATGGGAATCAGGGGAAAAACTCTCCAATGGCTGGAGTCAAACCTAGCACAAACCGAAGATGGCTGTGGTTGTTGGAGGTCAATCATCTCAGTTCCAGGAAATCACTACAGGAGTTCCCCAGAGTATTGTCCTAGGCCCAATCATCTTCAGCTGCTCCATCAATAACCTTCCATCATAAGGTCAGAAGTGGGGATGTTCGCTGATGATTGCACAATGTTCAGCACCATTCGTGACTCCTCAGATATAGAGGCAGTCCATGTCCAAGTGCAGCAAGATCTGGACAATATCCAGGCTTGGGCTGACATGTAGCAAGTAACATTCATGCTACATAAGTGCCAGGCAATAACAAGAGACAATCTAACCATCGCTCCTTGACATTCAATGACATCACCATCGCTGTATCCCCCACTATCAAAGTCCTGGAGGTTATCATTGACCAGAAACTGAACTGGACTAGCCATATAAATATGGTGGCCACAAGAGCAGGTCAGAGGCTAGGAATCCTGCAGTGAGTAACTCACCTCCTGACTCCCCAAAGTCTGTCCACCATCTCAAAGGTACAAGTTGGGAGTGTGATGGAATTCTCTCCACTTGCCTGGATGAATGCAGCTTCAAAAACACTCAAGAAGCTTGCACCATCCAGGACAAAGCAGCCCACTTGATTGGTACCCCATCCACAAACATTGACTGCCTCCACCACCAGCACACAGTGGCAGCAGTGTGTACCATCTGCAAGTTGCATCGCAGGTTCCTTAGATAGCACTTTTCAAACCTACAACCATTACTGCGTAGAAGAACAAGGGCAGTAGATACATGGAAACACCACTACCTGGAAGTTCACCTCCAAGCCACACAGCATCCTGACTTGGAAATGCATCGCCATTCCTTTAATATTGATGAGTCAAAATGTTGGAACTCCCTCCCTAACAGCACTGTGGCACCTACACCACATGGACTTCAGCGGCTCAAGAAGGCATCTAATCACCTCCCTCTCAAGGACAATTAGGGATGGGCGATAAATGTTGACCTAGACCCGAATGCCCACATCCCATGAATGAATAAATAAATACACAGTCCTTGAGACCGCTGTGGAGGGGCAAGACACCATCGCCCACCTCCTTCTGGAATGTGTCTTTGCAAAGGAGTTCTGGAAAGAGATGCAGTGGCTTTTGTTGAGGCTCACCCAGCAGCTCCATCATGCAAGGCTTGTGCTCTACTGGCTGATCCCAGAGACGCAACCCAAGATAAATCAACAGCAGCTGGAGGACCATCAACTCGGTGAAAGACGCTCTTTGGTCTGCCCAAAACTTACAGGTCTGCCCTCTCTGATGCTGAACGTTCAATGCTCAGCAAAGGATTCAGTTTCATACCCTTACACCCTTGCCTCAATGAATTCTGGGCTCGGCACAATGCTGAACTCTTCTTTCTTGCCTTTGTGTCCGTGCTCACTTCTTTGGACAGGAGTCCTCCCCCGTTCAACGGATCCTTTCATCCGCCTCCAATATTCTCCCTCCGCCTGGACCCCTCCCTCTGGATTCTTACCTGCTCTTGATCTTCTCATTGAGAACTGTCAGCGTGACATCAGTCATCTCAATTTCCCTGCTCCTCTCACCCACTCTAACCTGTCTCCTTCTGAACTTGCTGCATTCCGTTCTCTCAGGTCCAATCCTGACTTAGTCATCAAACCCGCTGACAAGGGCGGTGCTGTTGTTGTCTGGCGTACTGACCTCTACCTCACAGAGGCTGAGCACCAACTCGCAGACACTTCCTCCGACCTCCCCCTGGACCATGACCCCACCACTGAACATCAAGCCATTGTTTCCAGGACTGTCACTGACTTCATCTCCTCTGGAGACCTTCCCTCCACAGCTTCCAACCTCATAGTCTCCCAACCTCGGACAGCCCGCTTCTATCTCCTCCCCAAAATCCACAAACAGGACTGTCTCGGCAGACCGATTGTGTCAGCCTGTTCCTGCCCCATGGAACTCATTTCTTTCTATCTTGATTCCATTCTCTCTCCCCTTGTCCAGTCTCTTCCCAACTTCATCCGCCATTCCTCTGACACCCTACATCATATAAACAATTTCCAGTTCCCTGGTCCCAACAGCCTCCTCTTCACCATGGACGTCCAATCCCTTTACACCTCCATCCCCCACCGGGATGGTCTGATGGCCCTTAGCTTCTTCCTTGAACAGAGGCCCGAACAATCCCCATCCACCACCACCCTCCTCCGTCTGACTGAACTTGTTCTCTCACTGAACAATTTCTCCTTAACCTCGTCTCACTTCCTCCATATAAAAGGTGTGGCCATGGGTAGCCGCATGGGCCCCAGTTATGCCTGTCTCTTTATGAGGTATGTGGAACATTCCTTGTTCCAGTCCTACTCAGGCCCCCTCCCACAACTCTTTCTCCGGTACATCGATGACTGCTTCGCTGCCGCTTCATGTTCTCGTCTGGACCTGGAAAAATTTATTAATTTTGCTTCCAATTTCCACCCCTCCATCACTTTCACATTATCCATCTCTGTCACTTCCCTCCCTTCCTTGACCTCTCTGTCTCAATTTCTGGTGATAGACTATCCACCAATATTCATTACAAGCCCGCCGATTCCCACAGCTACCTCGACTACAGCTCCTCACACCCTGCTTCCTGTAAGGACTCCATCCCATTCTCTCAGTTCCTTCGCCTCTGTCGCATCTGTTCTGATGATGCCACTTTCCAAAACAGTTCCCCTGACATGTCTTTCTTCTTCCTTAACCGAGGTTTTCCACCCACGGTGGTTGACAGGGCCCTCAACCATGTCTGACCCAGCTCCCGCACCTCTGCCCTCACTCACCCTCCCAGAACAATGATAGGGTCCCCCTTGTCCTCACTTATCATCCCACCAGCCTCCGCATTCAAAGGATCATCCTCCACCATTTCCACCATCTCCAGCATGATGCCACCACCAAACACATCTTCCCTTCACCCCTCTATCAGCATTCCGTAGGGACCATTCCCTCTAGGACACCCTGGCCCACTCCTCCATCACCCCCTCCACCTCAACCCCCTCCCACGGCACCTTCCCGTGCAACCGTAGGAGGTGCAACACCTGCCCCTTTACTTCCCCCCTCCTCACCGTCCAAGGGCCCAAACATTCCTTTCAAGTGAAACAGCATTTTACTTGCACTTCCCTCAATTTAGTCTACTGCATTTGCTGCTCCCAATGCGGTCTCCTCTACATTGGAGAGACCAAATGCAGACTGGGTGACCACTTTGCGGAACACCTTCAGTCCGTCCGCAAGCATGACCCAGACCTTCCTGTCGCTTGCCATTTCAACACGCCACCCTGCTCTCATGCCAACATGTCCATCCTTGGCCTGCTGCATTGTTCCAGTGAAGCTCAAAGCAAACTGGAGGAACAGCCTTCTGGACTTAACATTGAGTTCAACAAATTCAGATCATGAACTTGCTCCTCCATCCTCACCCATTTTTTGATCCCCTTTTTTCTAATAATTATTATATTTTTTAATTTTTAAAAATATATATATATTTTATTTCCCACCTATTTCTAATATTATTTTTGAAATTTATTTCCATCCATTGTTTTATCTCCACCCTTTAGCTTATTTCGATCCCCTCCCCCCACCTCACCTCCACTAGGGTCATCTATCACTTGCTCGTTCTGCTTTCTACCCTTAATTAGCACATCCTTTAGCTAATATCACCACCGTCAACACCTCTTTGACCTTTTGTCTATGACATCTTTTGCAATCTCTCCTTTGCCCCCACCTATCACTGGCCCTCTATCCAGTTTCACCTGTCCAACGCCCCTTAAATAGCTTATAATTCAACACATTTCTATTTCTCTTTAGTTCTGATGAAGAGTCATACGGACTCGAAATGTTAACTCTGTCTCTTTCTCTCCACAGATGTTGTTAGACCTGCTGGCTTTTTCCAGCAATTTTTGTTTTTGTCACAGGTCTGCCAGTTGTCCAAAACCGAATGCTGCAGATTAGTACATTCCAAGGTCCAGGACTATGTGCTGAGGGAAGCACAAAAGCTTGGGGCAGCCGCTGCAAAGGTTTAGCGTGGATAGGCCCCAATCTAAGGCCCTCTTGATAATATACTGAGGGGCTGGAAACTGTAAAACCTCTTGGGCCGCATCTTTGTCATGGAATATAGATTATAAAGATCCCACACATGTAATTGCAATTGTATTGATGAACCTCCCTATTGATGGACTCCCTTGTTAATCAAGAATTTATCTCACTCAGCCTTAAAAATATTCAATGAACCCGCCTCCACTGTACTCTGGGCACACAAATTCCACATTCTGACGAACCTCTGAGAGAAAAAAATCCTCCTCATCTCCGTCTTAAATGGGAGACCTTTTATTTTTAAAATGTGTCTCCTAGTTCTAGTTCTAGTCTCTCATGCAAGGGAAAACATCCATTAGGCATGCACCCTGTCAAGTCTCCTCAGTTGTTCTTTTGCTCACAGTTGCTTTCTTATCTCCTTGTCTGAAAGGGTTTATTCGCAGTGCTTGGGCTGAGAGGTAACTTTGGAGGTGACAGGGGTCTGATCTGCATGGATGCAGCTTACTCCATTTTATTTTGGGCCACTAATGAGGACCAAGATCACCATCAGCAACAGCAAATGCATTAGCACCAGCAGCACCAGTGGTAACAAGAGCAGTAGAACCTGCACCAGCAGCATCAGAAGCTAAACAAGCAGCACAGAGAGCAGCAGGAGCAGTGCCAACTAGAATTTGCTGCTGAGAGACCATGCAGCTCCAAAGGAGAGAGGGCAGAGGAGTACAGCTCGCAGGAGGCCAAAGACAGCACACATGGTCTACAGGCATGGATAAGTTTCCTTTATTTTTGACCCAGAAGGATAAAACAATAAAAACTGGGAAATATGAATACAGGCCTGAACTGGTCTTGTATCCTTAATATGGAACAGTAGTAAAACTGAGAAATAAGGGTACTGGTCCGATCTGTTTATTTCCTTCTGGTTAACTGTTGTGGAAGACTTAGTACAAGTTATGAGCTACAAAAATCAAAATTCAGTAGAACTCCTTTAAGATATTTTATTTTCCTTGTCAAATTACAAATGTATATTGAAATTCACACTGAAAATCAACCATAGAAGGTGAACTTAAATCTTCTGTTAGAACAGGCATGTCAGTGCCTGAAAAGGAAATAAAAGTGTTTTTTTTTAAAATTCATTTGCCATCTTTGGTGAACTGCAAAATCTTGCTTCAAAACAGTGCACTGTCATTGCTGAATGCCATCAGCTTATCTTCTTTAATGGTTTGACAAGCATTTGATATTTAAAAGCCCATAATTAACATTTTTCTGCATTCCCTAATCCTTCAGCATCAGATATTATTTGACAGTTATAACTGACTTAACAGTTCTAAATGAAAGCTGCAGTATTTGGGAGACATGGATGTGCTATCAATCAATTGTGTTTATTGCAGCCTCTTTGCTCTGGGGCACCTACATTTACAAGGGAGATAAGCGCATTTCTCCATGACAGGCACTGGATTATGAATTAAGTGGCACGTCTTTGGACAGTTAATTAACTATGGACTGCTCAATTAGACTTTGAAAGGGCACCTTGTATTCATCATCTCACTTCAGTTGACAATTGATCAACAGGTACATAACTAGAGCTACTAGGTGTGATTGATGAAGAGACCCTGGCCACGTCCTTACCACAAAAAGAGAAAGAATAATTCAAAGCATTCATGTATTAATATTACAATTTAATCCAAAATGATGCAAAGGGTAGTGAGCATCAAAGTAGGTGGATATATATTGATAGTTATTTATTATCAAGTGTGTAGCAAAGTCAGAGTGGTTTGAGTGGTAGATTTCAACTTTCATACAGATTGAGATAAGCAGACCAGCTCATGTCACAAAGGTAATGAATTTCTTGAATGTGTTCAGGATAGTTTTCTGCAACAGTATATCCTAGAACCAACAAGCAGGCAGGCCATGTTTGATTCAGAAATGAGCCAAATTTAATTAATAGCCTAACAGAACGTGAACGTTTTTCTAATAACGTTCATAATGGGCGGGTGGGCTCGGCGGTGGGGTGGGGGGGGCAAGCGGAAGTGGTTGGGAAGCCGACTGCCGCTCACAATTGGGGCCCAACCCCGATTTCATGCTGGCGGGCCAATTAAGGCCCACCCAGCGTGAAACATGCGTTGCAGCACTCAGCGCTGCCTATGTGGCGGGGGGAGGAAAGGCAAGTGCGCAAGTTCACGCATGCGCGTGGGTGCGTGCAGGAAAAGCTTCCTGAGGCACAGAGCAGCCTCAGGGAGATGAAGCTCTTGAACAATGAAAATAAAGAATTTAAAAATGTTTATAACACGTCCCCTCATGTGAATCTGTCACAGGAGCAGGGGCATATTAGAAATTAATTTTAAATTTTTTTAAAATCACTGAGCGAAACCTCATCCCGCCCATGATGTGGCTTTGCAAAAAAATCGAAAGGCCACTTGGCCTTTTCGTCTGCCCGCCAACCGTAAGGTTGGATGGGCAGTGAAAATGTTAACTCAATTGGTACTTTAATGGCCTTAATAGGCCTGTTAATTGTTGACAGACCTCCTGCACGCGCCCGCCGACCGAAATATCGTGCGAGTGCGCGATGACATTGGGACACGCGCCCGACGTCACTGGGCATCATTTTACTCTTGCTCGGGTCGGGCCTCTTTTCAGCCTGCCTGCTGCACTACTGAGATCATCATCTGGGCTCTGATGGCTCTGTGTCCTTCTATATGGTTTCAACCAGTTTCAGCCTCCCCAGAGGTTTTGGTTTCCAAACTCAGTTTCAGTTTTAGTTTCCTTAGAAACTGGGAGGGTCAGTTTCTTTGCTCAGTTTCACTTCAATTAGGGTCTGTCTCAAAAAATACAAGCCACAGATTCTGTCATCGGAGCAAATTTTTTTGAAGAGGTGGCTGTAGTGGATGAGGTATCTATATTGGGACTTCAATTATTCATTGTATTTATTAATGACTTAGATGATGGGATAGAAGGCCACATATTTAGTTTGCTGATGACATAAAGGTAGGCAGCATTGTAAGCAATGTAGACTGAAGCATAAAATTCTAAAGAGGTATTAATAGATTTGGTGAATGGACAAAATTATGGCAAATGGGCTTAGATGTAGGCGAAAAGGGGGTCGCCCATATTGGACCTCAGAAGGATGGAATAGAATCTCTAAATGGTGAAAATCTAGAAACAGTGAAGGCCCAAAGAGACTTGGTTGTCGTATACATAGGTTAGTAAAATGTCATGGACAGGTAAAGAAAATAATCAAAAAGACTAATGCTGGCCATTATACCTATAGGACTAGAATACAAAGGAGTAGAAATCGTGCTTCAGCTACAGAAAGCTCTGCTTAGCCCATACTTGGAATCCAATTAGCTATTCTGGGCACCATACTTTAGGAAGGATAGATTGGTCTTGGGGGGAGTGCAGCTTATATTAGAGAAGCCCAATTGCCCTTGACAAGGTTGTGGTGTTGAGCCTGCTTCTTGACCTGCAGCAAACCATATGGTGTATCTACATCACAGTACTGTTAAATAGGGAATTTTGACATTTTGGCCTGATAACGATGAAGGAAAGATGATATATTATATTTCTAAGTCGGGATGATGTGCGACATGGAGGGGAAGTTGCAGGTGGTGCTGTTCCTATGCACCTGTTGCCCTTGTTCCTCTAGGTGGTATAACTTGTGGCTTTGGTAAGTGCTATTGAAGAAATCTTGGCAAGTTGCTGCAGTGCAGCTTGTAAATGGTACACACCGCAGCCAAGGTGTGCTACTGGTGGAGGAACTAGGGGTGGAGGAATTAAATGTTTAAGGTGGTGGAGGAATTAAATATTTAAGGTTGTGGAGGATGGGGTGCCCATCAAGCGGGTTGCTTGGTCCTGGGATGGTGCTGAGCTTTTTGAATGTTGTTGGACCTGTATTCATCAAGGCATGTGCGGAGTCTTTCAGCACATTACAGACCTGTGCCCTATAAATGATAAATAGACTTTGGGGAGTCAGAAGGTGAGTTACAGCAAGTATTTACACCTCTGGACCTCTACACAAGGTTGGAGCTTCTCTTCCTTTCAGATTTCCCTTACTCCTCAGTCATGTCATCTGACGTTATTATTACATCAGCATCATGCATGCTTCTGATGTTAACCCTTTCCTCGATATGTTCCCACCACCCACTCCCCCTGCCCAGTCTTTGTCCCTATCATATTTACATCCTCCTACATCTCCCTGCAAAGTCTCAGACCTCACAGGGTTAGTCTCTAAGGCACCTTGACCAATCTCCCTGATATTGTTCTGATCTCTTTTGGAGTCAAAGATATTCCGTACTCTCCTTTCTGTTGGCGTGAGTGTTCTTCTCCTGGGTGGCTGTAGAGCTTGTGGTAGGCCTTTCTTCTTTTTCATTAGGATCTGAGTAGTAAGCCTGAGGCCTGACTTTTGAGGTTGGTGGGCGGGTGTGATCGGCTGGCCTGGGATCGACCGGGGAACGGACCACTGACCACGATTGGCCCCCGGCCACGATTTCACGCTGACTGGCCAATTAACGGCCAGGCAACGTGAAACGCACACTGAGAAACTCAGTGCTGCTGGGGTAGGGGTGGGAGGAGGGCGCTGATGTCAACGTGGGCCAGCACTGAGAGAAAGCTCCCTGAAGGCAGAGAGCTGCCTTAGGGAGCTGAAGACCTGAAAAATCAAAAATAAAGGTTTCAGAAGCTGAAGGAAAGTGTCCATGCATTATAATAAATCATCTAAAAATGTAGCTACTGAAAATGCTGTCCATAGAAATTTATTTATGTTTTATTTCATCATGGAAACCTCATCCCGCCCGTGGATGAAGTTTGATGAAAAATGTAAAGGCTGCGAGGCCCATTTGCTTGTCCGCCAACCATAAACAACAAACAATTGCAGACAATTGTACTGTTAATGGACTTAATTACCCTCTTAATTGTCAACGGGCATGCTTCCGACTTTGGCGTGGGCCCACTGACCTAAGTATCACGCGAGCGTGGAATGGCATTGGGATTCTCTCGCATGATTTCACGTCAGATCGGGCCGGGCGCACACTCACCTAATCAGCGTAAAATTCTGCCCCAAGTATCTCTTGGTTTTCTCTCCAAGGATATTAAGAAGCTGCAACTTCTCCTTATGATACCCTGATCTATCTCAATCCTGTACAATCTTGGCTATGGAGTTTTTCAATGATTGTGCCTTGCTTCTGTTGGTCTCAGACCCATACTTTCTCCCCAGCTTCAGTAGTGGTAACTCATGTGCTCTATGCCTGAGTTAAAGGTCGCTTCTCTGTTCTTCCTCACGTTGTTTTACCCTCTCATGGTCATTCATGGTGATATTGGATTCTAAAGTTGAAAGCTGCGTTCTCAATCTCCTACCTATTAGTAACTCTAATGGTGGGAGACCATTTTATAGTGCCGAGGTTCGATAATTCAGGAGAGCTGGATTAAAATAAATCTTTAATGGTTTGTATCCCTCTCGCAGCATCCCCATTCGCTTGAGGAGAGCGAGGTGAACTGTTACATGAACGAAGCCAAATTAATTTGCAAAATTGTGGAATAGCTCATTAGCAAATTGTGGCCCATTGTCAGACACCACAATACCTGGGATGCACAAACTCTCCTGATGGGTTGGATGACTGCTTCTGCTGCGATACTATGCAATCTGTTCACCTCAACCCTCCATGATTAGTCATCAATGACAATAAGGAAGGTTTCCCCCTAAGTGCAAATAAGTCCATTCCCCAGCACTCTCACAGCATTGATGATAAAGTAAAAGATAAGAGTGGTTCTTTTTGTTCTTTGCTGTTTATGGCACAGATAAGACAATTAGAAATCATTTATTCTATAGAGTAAATAATGCTTGGCCATCAGACTGATTGTGGTGCTCTGGCATGACAATTTGCTATCTCTAGATGATCTTGGTGAGTTCTTTGAAGAATATCAAGCTAAAGTGTTGACAGTCTGACTATTCTCTCATTGAAGACAAGTAAGTTGTCAATGACTGTGAGGTGTTTGTATTGTTCCAAGTACCGCTGTAGTATCAGATTAGTGGGGATATAGCCTGGCCATCCTTTCAGACAATATTCTCAGATTTGGAGATATTCTTCAGCTTGTTGCTGGGCTTGTTTTATTTCCTGCATCTATTTTTTTGTGCTAGCACTGGCAAAGGAGGGAGATATTTCAGATAACAGCTGAGTATTTAAGGATGTGCATACTTCAATCTCCACAATGAGGTGTAAATCCTCTTGTTTGGTTACTTCTGATGGTATTCTTGCCAGTGTGTCTGCCATTGTTTGATACTTCCCTTGCACATGCTCTATGATAGGGTCATATCTCAACAATCTTTGTCTGAACCATTGGATTATGGTGGCATCTTTGCAATGTCTTCATGTTCAGAAGGGTGACTAGTGTTTTGATTTTGAAATCCAATCCCATAACATAGCCCGAAAAATTTTTGTATGCTCATGTTGCTGCCAATGCTTCTTTTTTTATCATGGTGTGTTATAGTGAGCTAGAGGCATTATAGACTGGTTTACGCTTGCCGTCTCTCTGCATTTAAAATAAAACTGCCCCCAGACATGTCGTTGATGCAGCTACTATGGCTGGTAATTCTGGTTGTTTAATCTTTTCAAAAGCATTTTGCTGGTCCACGTTCCAGTACCACTGTTGTCCCTGTCTCAACAGCTACTTCAATGGCTTGTTAACCTTTGCTACATTTGGTAGGCACTTGCCTACTTGGTTGACCATCCCAAGGAATCTTTGAAGCTCAGTTACGTTCCTGGATTGTGGAAATTCTCTGCTTACTTTTGGTTTTTGTGGATCAACTGTGATTCCAGTGGCTTGTACGATGTGACCTAGAAACTTGATCATAGGATTGGCAAAATCATATTTTTCATTCAATGTTCGGCCTGCATCCTGTAACTTTCTCAGGACTGCTCTGACTCTGCGATCATGCTCTTCTCTCATGGAGCCATGTATAAGTATGTTGTCCATATGGTATATTATTCCTTCCATGCCTTCTAGAGTGTGAGGCATTGCTCTCTGGAAAATTTCTGGAGTGGATGATATTACAAAAGGTTATCTGTTGAAACAATAAAGAGCAAATTGCGTTCTATATGTGGTCAGAATACTGGATTCTTCATCTAGAGACAACTGTCAAAATCCACTGTCCATATCCAGTGGTAAATAAATTCTTTTGGCTAGTTTGGCGAGGCTGTCATCCACTGAGGCCATTGGGTGGATCTTGCATGCCACTGATTCACTTAGTTGAACTAAATCCATGCAGATTCTTATAGAGCCGTTTGGCTTTGGCACCATAACCATTCCTGAACATCATTTTGTTGGTATGGTGCCTAGTGCAATAACCCCTTGCTTTTGCATCTTTACAATTTCACTCTCGACTTTGTCCAAGAGTGGATGAGGGACTTTCCTCGATACGAAGAGGCAAATTGATCTTTCATCAGCTCAGAAGGTGATATGGTATTTGGTATTTAACTTCCCTAACCCTGTAAACAATTCTAGAAATTCATTTCAAAATGTACTGCTGTAGTTCTCATTAGCAACTTCATCCAGTTTGTAGAATAATTTCAGTTTTAGGCATCCCTTTCTACTTAGTAGAGAGCACTCTTGATTTTGAATGACATAGAGAGGTTTGAGGATTTCTTGGTCTTTATATTTCAGCTTTGCCATGAGTTGGCCTTTCACTTTTAAAGTTGCCCCACCAGCACCTTGTAATTTGATAAATGGGGGTTGCAATGGCATCAGTTTGAGCCATTTGACAAACAGAAACCCCTGCTCCTATGTCTAGTTTAAACTCTGTGGGGTGTCCATCCACTTTGAGCTTAATACTCCAATACTTGTTTTCAGTATCATTTACCTCCCCCAGAAGGTTCGTTCCTTTGCTTGTGATTCCCCCACTTCCTGTGGCTTTGTTTTAAAATATTCTGCCTCTTATTACAGGCTGTCAGTGTTTATGACAGTTTTGATATGGGCCTGTTTTTCAACAGTTGTGACACTGTCCCTGCCCCCCTGCTGGACATTTTTGATGCTTGTGCAGTTTATTCCTGCCATATCAAAGACATTCCAAAATGGCAGTTGGCATGCTTTTCCCCATTCTGGCAGGCTTAGCTCTGGTGCACTTTCCATCTTATGACTTACAAACCGAATGATCTCACTCAAACCTCTCTATGGGACTTATCCTTATCTGCGAACAAATGCCCGATTCTATTTCCTATGTTCTGACTGTCTCTCAATCTGCACTGCTTTTATTCGTGTTAAATCCTTTCTTGTCTATAAGAGATCTGATAATGCTTTGCTCGGACCCAACTATGATTCTGCCACAAATTATCTCATCCTTTAGCTCATCCTGTAATCAAGTTCCCTGGCAGCCTATAGAGATCACTGATGGATAAATCCATGCTTTTGTCTGATCTTTGCTTTCTTTTATTAACTTTAGCCCCTCTATTATTACATTCTGACAGATGCTGAAATGCAGGACTTCTTCATTAGAAGTTGAAGTCTCATCACCCCCCACCCTGCCTTTCCATCAGCGATAGATCCTATTGCATAAAGTAGTGTGCTAACCCAGTCTTTTTTTTATATAATACTGAAGCAGTTCTGTACCTTGTGAACCCCTTTCTCCAGTTGTCCCAGTTCTGGGCCTGTTGTGAGCTTTCTGTACTCTGAAATAGTTCTGGGGGTGATAATGTGGATTCCATGCTTCTGCTCAGCCATGGAGTTGTACCTTCTTCTGTGCTGCTGCTTGCTGCTTCGGGGCTGTGCTCACTGCTGTATGCTCTCTGCGTCTGTGCCTCAGCTTGTAATTGGTGCTTCTACGATGCTTGTTCCCATCGATGTCTTGGCGAGTCTTAATTTTTCTTCTTTTGTCCTTCCTTTGAGGATCTCTCTTTCTTGCTAGCCCTGTACCTTCTTCTTAAGGTCTGCTGGGTCTTTCACTCACTGCCATCACATTTTGTGGCGTGGTCGGGATCTGAAGGGAGATTTTGAGTTTTGTCTATTCTCCCAAAATATGCTGCCCAAGCCTGGAGTTCCTCAAAGCCATTATGCTATATTTACAGCAAACATTTACACATTTGGACCTTCACATGAGGTTGGAGCTTCTCCTCCTTCTAGATCTCTCTTATTTCTCAGTTATGTGATCTGACATTATTGTATCAGTGTCATATATGCTTCTGATGTAAAACCTGCACTCTACAGTTAATGGGAGAAACAGTAACATCTCCCAGTACCAGTCTATATCTATCCTGCTCCCAGGCTATAATCTGAGGACGAGCCAACTCCAGGGCACAAATGTCAAAAGTTATTGAAGGCCCTATAAATGGCTTTTTCCATTGGTCAATAAATTAACCCAAGGAGGAGGTGACATTGTAGCTCAACATCTGAATGATAGCTTCCTGAAGATGCAGGAGGAATGGAATATTTGCTAAAATGGAAACTGAACTGGGACTGCCTCTGCAGCTGCGTCTTGTTCCTAGTGGATTACATTCATTTAACACCATGATTGAAATCCCCAAATATTCAGTTTGGGGAAACCCCTCATACAGTGATATTATGTGCTGAAAGTTCTCATAGGCAGGTTCCCTAACAATTGTGCATCCTTTTGTTAAAAGCTAAACACAAAATATCATGATTGCTGCCTATCTCAGCTGGAAATTAAACAAAGTGACCTTACTCTCTCATCAAGTGCTTCTTGCTCCTGCTGGACTCTCCATCCTGTTCAGCACAACATGTGCTCTGTGGATATATACTCAATTCAGTTGTCTGACTACCAGGGTGGGTGGATTTGTGCTGATTCTGTGCAAGGTTAGACTGAGTGACAGACTGTCAGGTGACATTCCGAGGCCACTTTTTCTCCCCCTGCATACCTTCAGAAATGTGAAGAGGAAAAGCATTATATCCTCATAGCGATTTGTTGACAAGCAAATTTAGCTGGCATGGTGCTGCTGTGCAAGCTAATGTGTCAGTGGTTGAGTGACTGAATAGAAAGGTGTGTAGAGGGAATGTAAGTAAACTCTGAGCTCTGAACTTCTTGCTTCTCTATCTCTTGCCCTCTGCTCCTGCTCTGTCCCCGATTTTAGACACATCATTCCCAAATAGGCTTGAGAATGCACAGTGACTGCCTCATCTTTATTTCCTATCATATCCTGGCTTCTTTGGCAGAAGCAGAGATTATAATTATCTGGCTCTGGTATCACAGAGCCTCCCAATAGCTGATTGTGCTTTCTGCAGTCTTCTGCTGAAGGAAATGCTGCTAGGCATGAGGTGTGAAGGAAAGTGCTCGGTCTGTGTAATTAGCACTCATGGGAGGGCAGACAGAAAGTGAAAGAATGCTGGGTAAGAAGGAAGAGATCATGTTAAATATTAATAGTATGCACAAACCTTGCTGTTTCTCATGAGGTCGTTAAATTGTTTGGAAGCGCTGCAGCCATTTCCTCTAACAATGCTGCTAGTCAGTGATCTTCTGCAATTCTTGTCACTACTCCCCCTTTTCCTTCACTGTCACTGGGTCAAAATCCTGGAACAACTTCCTAACAGCACTGTGGATGTACCTACACCACATGGACTGCAGCGGTTCAAGAAGACAGCTCACCACCACCTTCTCAAGGGCAATTAGAGATGGGCAATAAATGCTGGCCTAGCCAGGGATGCCCACATCCCATGAATAAAAAAAAACCCACATGCTTACCTAACCCAGCAACGAAATCAAGGAAATATGAAGAGTCATTTTCACTTTGTCCATATCTGGTCAGTAATCTGGTGGAACAGACCTGTTGCAGAACCTACCCAATCCTCATCACATTTAAATCAATGGAATGTGAATCTTAGAGGTTCTACAACAATTGAGAAACCCAGTGCACCATAGATGTTTAGTGTTTCTGAATGACAAATGTCTCTTACTCTAGCTGTTTTAGAAGTCTATTTTCTACTGTAAATTAAGATTCAGATAATTCCAAGCTTAATTTTTTTCTCTTATTTTGTCACAGCTTCCATCTGTCATTTCCACACCAGGTCTAAGTGCACAGGCTGTCACAAGAGAGGTCAGAAAGATGAATAATTGCAATTTGGAGAAAATCAAAGACCAAGTGGCCAAAATCCGATGAAACATCTAACGTGTAAATATGCTTTAAGCATTTGACTCACCCAAATCACGCACATAGACACATAAGTAATTTTTTTTTCCATCAGTACACCATCATGCTGATGCCATTATGGGTATTAATCTGGTCTGTGGCTGGTCTCAACTGGAACCAGTTGAGCAGTGACCATATGATCAAAGTCAACTGGTGCAGAGTTGTCCCAATTCCCAGTTGAGCTGATTTTCCCATCGATTCCCACACATCAAGACACTTCTTGCAACCCATTGCTTTTGCAACACTTCTGCTCTGTGGATCACCCACATTGCTGCCCTCAAACATAATCACCAGGGGGGATGGGTCTGTGAGATCAAGGCCTGCAGCAGCAGACCAAGTTCCACCTATGATTTGTTGAGAGGGTAATCTCTGGTGCAATATGCATCTGGTGAACACTCACTATTCCTTAACTCAAAAGGATAGTTGAGTTCTGAAGCATTTGGTCCTGCTGCACTTTGTCAGTATTCTAGCCAACACAAGTTTTAAGAGGGAATTAGATCCCATACTTCTTGATATGGAAAAAACTTACTTCTTTGTAGAGTTCTAATGTCGAGAATATAGGTATAATATTACTTTCTTCATATACTCAAGTTTCCCTTCGAGAAGAAATCAATAGAAGCATCGCAGTTTCCAGTTTCACTCCCCCACGTGTTTTGTGATCAATATAATCTGTAAAGCACCTTCAGCTCTCGTCAGAAAGGTGGGCAATACTTATTTAGCATTGAAATATTGAACACATGGGAACAGGATTAGGCCATTCAGCCCGTCGAGCCTACTCTGCAATTCAATTAGATCATGGCCAGACATCTACCTCAACGCCACTTTCCCATGCTATCTCCATATCCCTTGATGTCATTAGTCTCCAGAAATCTATTGATTTCTGTTTTGAGCATGCTCAATGATTGAGCTTCCACATCCTTATCTCTGTTATCCAGCTTAAGCATCAAGCACAGGTCAGCTAGCCACAGAGAGCACCTTCCATTACACCTGTGTGTTTTTTCTACTTCCCACATCATGTCCTATAGCACAAAACAAAACTGTCAACCCTTGTCAGAGAGGGCATAGGTTTGCTGTTATAAGAAATATTGCATAGGTGCAGCTGGGGATCAGCATTAAAAAGGACTCCCAGAGCAACATAACACTCCTGTTCTCTGTACTCATGCAGAGCCATAAGATTGCTGAGGTGCAGTCCAATGGGGACAGGCATCCAATGTCCTGTCTCCATATGGTATGTCTGCATCCCTGCAGGAACTCAAAGTCCAGATGAGCCATGAGGGGTGCAGGAGAGCACAACCTCCTCCATAGAGAGAGTGTCAACACTCATGGAGAGGCAGCCCCACAAACTCAATCAAGGGTTACTGGGTTTGTGTTCAGACCTGCAAGCCCACACAGTGGCAATGTCCTTAGCAGGAGAGATGGATGAGGCATCTAGTAATCTGCCAGCTGCCCATCTATCTATGGTGAGCAGGGAGGATCAAACCAACCTCATGTTGGTGGACGAGCTGCATCTGTAAGCTCCTCTCAGGGCGCTCTGAATGATGGCAGCAGCTCCTCCGCCCCTCTGCCAGTGACTGTCACATCTGACATTGCACTCGCAAATGGAAGCTTAAGTCACTATCATCACTTAAGAGGTCATCACGAGTGATTTATGTTTCCTTGGTATGTGTGTACTGGTTCATTTGTGTATTTGGTTTCATCATAAAAATGTCTCATTATGTGCAATGACCTTAGTGTGCTTCCTGCATTTGATAGGGAAGAGGCCTGGGAGTTATGTGTGACACAGAGGAAGAGCTTCAAAGTTTATTTCAGAGGTTAGAGCTTGACTTAATGGTGGCAGGATTGCCTCATTAGGAAAGATCAGTAAGATGGCGTACCCCTTGCCATCACCTAGACTCCTTGTTTTGGATGTCTAGCTGGAAGTCCTCTGAGTCAAAGCCTCCCTGGTCTCCCTGCCTCCCATAAGGATCCTCACATCAGGATCCTGCTCCTCACCCTGGGGCTCCTCCTCAGACCCAGTACTTGAGTCATCCTCTGTGGCCTGTGGAGCAGGATCATCCTCCAATGGTTCTCCCCAACCCTAACCCTCCAATGGATCCCCCCTTGGTACAGCCAGATTGTGCGGTGTACAGCAAACAATAATAAGGGAAACACACTCTGGAGAATATTGAAGTGATCCCCCTGAGTGGCTCCAGAACCTCATCTTAAGTCGGCCTATGGTCCTCTCAATCACTGCCCTTGTGGTGGCATGACTGTGATTATAGTTGTCCTCGGCTTCTGTCCTTGTGTGTCTCGGTGGGGTCATGAGCCAGCTTTTCAGTGGATAACCTTTGTCCCTCAGGAGCCAACCATCCAAGTGAGCTGGAGCAACAAAGAGCCTTGGCATCTGGGACTGACAGAGGATGTAGGCATCGTGACAACTTCCAGTATACCTGGCACAGACCTGCAATATGTGACTGTTGTGGTCACACACAATCTGGACATTGAGGGAATGGAAGCCCTTTCTGTTGACAAAGGCACCTGGCTCCCCCACTGGTGCCTTTATGGGCACAAGCATGCAATCAATGGCTCCCTGGATGCAGAGAAATCCTGCAATTGCAGCGAAGCCTCTGGCTCGCTCAGTCTGGCTGGCCTCATTGGTCCAGAAGTGAATGAAAGTACTGACCTTCCAGGCCAATTTGATGCAGCTGTGGGCAGCCGATTGGGTGACATCACATAGATCTCCCACTGACCCTTGGAAAGTGCCCGAGGCATAAATGCTCGGGGCCACTGACACCTTAAGAGCCACTGACATAGGGCGGTCACCTACACAGTTGAAGGCATTCTCTAGGCCAATCATCACACATATAGAGATGACAGTCTCCCTGGAGAGGTGGAGCCTTCTTCGGCATTGAACCTCAGGCATGTCCAGGTAGCAGAAGCATTACCTGGAGTGAGCTACCTGGACTGTGTGCTGGATAATGGCGCCTTTTCCAGACCTTTCTACCTTGCACTTCTTGCTGCCCCTGCACCCCTTCTGGCTGCGCCTCTGGATCCATGGGTCCACTCTGGGATGCTGCCTGCAGGCAAATGGCCTCCTCCCCCTTCTGGCACTCTCTTCCTCTTCTGAGGAGATCCCACCAGCAGAGTAACCAATCCCCATTTTTGTGCTGATGTTTCCACAGGTTTCTGCACTGAAGGGACTTATTGACAGAAGGCCTCTGCAAATGATAAGAAATCAGAGAGTTCTCCTGAACAACACAAAAATGCCAGAAACTATCTATAAACTGGCTCCAAAACCATTCACAGCCAAACTCCTAGCTACTCACTTTTGTATCTGTCTGTGGGCCTTTAATCCCATTCTGGATGTAGAGTCCATGAAAAATATTAAGTTCACCTAGCCGAGTGGACCATGCACCGGGTGTAAAAGTGCACAGGCCATGTAAAATAGCAGTCAATTGCCCTTTAAATGATCTCAATTGGCCCTTTAATTGTCGGCGGGCACATTTCCGACTTGTTTGCCAACCAAAATATCGCAAGGCAAACGCGATGACATCAGGACACCTCCCAATGCCAATGCGCCCCATTTCACAAACAATTGGGACTGCCGTGTGCCTGCTCCATGAGCACAATGTTCTGCCATAACTGTTAATGATGTTAGTATGCTGTTAAAAAACCAACTACACATCATAATTATCGCTCAACAATCTCACTGGTCCTGAAAAACAAATTTTATTTTTGTGGTATGTCAAATTTCTCCATTATGATAAATTGTTATCTGAAAATTTAAATTTGAAGTGATGACTATCATACTTTTAGCATCCTGCATTGAGGACTGTGAGAATTCTTCCATGTGATTGGCTACTTATCCTGCTTGCTGATATCACAGCTGTGGATGACTGGAGATCACATTAATTTGGCACTTGATTTGAACAGCTGTCAAGAAAGGGGAAAACCACATTACAGAGATTGTTAGATCTTGAGGAATAACTTGCTTTGAGGTCAATGGCAAGCACCATTGCTTTGCCGCTAACCACAAAATCCCACGCATTATGAACTCAACTAAATTATTCCTTGATATTAGCATAAAATGAGCAATAATAAATTGGCAGACTATTTTAATTAATGGGAAAAAAATCAGGTGATGTGTAAAATGGGCTTTCAATTCATTATTGTTTACTTTGCGCTACTACTGCTGACCCATTTAAGAACATAAGTACATGTGAAATAGGAGCAGGAGTAGAGAATATGGCTCCTCAAACCTGCTCCACCATTCAATACAATTATGACTGATCATCTGTCTCAACTCCACTTTCCTGCCCAATTCCAACATCCCTTGATTCCCTGAAAAACCAAAAATCTATCGATCTCAGCCTTGAATATACTCAATGATGGAGCATCTTCTCATTGTGATAGAGAATTCCAAAGGTTCATAATCCTCTGAGTGAAGAAGTTTCTGCTTTTCTCAATCCTAAATGGTCGACCCCTTATCCTGAGAGTGTGTTCCTATTTGCTAGATTCCCAGATAGGAAATACAACCTTTCAAAGTCTACCCTGTCAAGCTGTACAGGAGCTTGTACATTTTAATGAGATCACCTCTCATTCTTATAAACTCCAGAGAGTTTTTAGGAAGAGAAGCCCGCTTGACACATTTTTCAGACTGGGCATTCAAACAACATTGGAAAGCTAGGAATAATGTGGAGAGGGCAAAAAAATTGTTCTAAAATTAAACCTGCTGAGCTGTTCCAAAGCAGCAAAACTGCATGGCACCATCAAGAAGGAACAAAGACATAGTGTAGCTAAAAGAGATGTCTGATTAACGAGGCTTTGATATTGTTATATGTACAGAACTCTTCAACAAACGATCCTCACCAGAAAGTTTGCAAGCTAGATATTTGAGATTTGCGTGAGCTAATCATCTATCCACCATCACTGTGGTCTTCACATTTACTGGAAGGAAGTCTAAATAAGACAGGCAGTGTCATGTGAGTTTTAACTTTAAGTTGTAAACAAAACCATGATATATTATTGATTATCATATTCTTAAGCCATCATTGATAGAACAGTGAAGCCTTGGTGATGTTACATCTCACCCACCATTAAAAGGAAAAAATATAAAGAAGCTGTTACTGTAACTTTATTACTGAGGACAAGGGAGGAACCTGACCGATAGTACAGAAGGAGAGCTGCAACCATGATTGTCGGAGGGAGAATGGCAAAGAGGGAACTCGACTCATCATTGGAAGATTATTTAAGGGAGCCCAACCCATTTTCAGAAAGACTCTCTCTCTTGTGGTGAATCACAAACTTACCTTAGTTTGAAGTTCAGCAGTTGGGAACTCCAGCTCCTGATGAATCTTGGGTCTCCCATGCATGCACCAGCCAGGAACTGGCTGCAAGTTCTTCAGCTGGGGACTGGCCCTGTGCACCTGCGCAGAAGGAAAAAACAGAACGGCGTGAAAAGCAGGTCAGATATCCAGAACAAGGGCGCCATTACCAAGTAGGTATCCCAGGGAGAAGGACATGGCAAGGGGGCAGGGAGAGGTCCCAAAATGAAGTCCCGGGTAAGACACAAAGCCAGGAGACAGAGCTAGGTAGCCTTAAGTAAAGTTAAAGAAAGAAGCAGAGAAATAGGCTCCAATTTAAATAAAGAGCTGCATTGAGCAGACTTGAAGTGAGGAGGGCTTGAGAGAAGCCCTGAAGATCTGAGAAGATTGATAACTCCATGCTGCGGGCTGTTGGGGTGAAGGTACTCCTTTGAAGCAGTGAAGTTCTGCTTGGCAAAGCCGAAGATCTGAAATTGTGCTTGGAAGTTGACGCTTGAGTGTACTCAGAAATCCAGGGGAAGGGAATCTCAGAAGGCGAGATTGAAACCTTGCAAGGTGGGCCATTGTTGAAACCACCTGAGTGGGAGCAACTTTTTAAAAAATTTCAAGGTGATATCTTCAAATGTGGAAATTGGAAACCCTCATGAGTGTCAGGAAGATATAATTCTCATAATGTTATTTGAATTTATTGTAAATTAGAGTAATAATGGGATGTGTCCATGTGTCTACATGTGTCTCTGTGTGTGTGTGTGTGTGTGTGTGAGAGAGAGATTTAACTGAAGTAGAGGCAGCTAGTCTGGGTGCTTTGATGTAAGAAAAGTTAGATTTGAAATGTTAATTAGGTAAACATGGGGAAGTTTATAAACATAGGTGTCAAGGGAACATTTGCATTTTAAATAAACCAGACAAGATTATTTTCAAAAGAGGGAGTGAAATGTGTCACCTAGCCAGGTGAAGTTTAGAAAGGCTGTACTGGTAAAACTTATGCTATGAGAGACTTTTATTATCAGAAAGATAAAGTCCAAAGACATAATGAAACAATAGGAATTTGCATTCAAAGGGGAAAATACATATAAAGGAGTGAAGGCTGTGTGTAAGGGTAGGCAGTCTAAGAATCAACAAGTGTTAAAAGCCTTCAGCATCTATGCTTCAAACTGCTGCCTTCAGGGACTGAAGCTAAGAGAACTGACTTTACATTCGACTGTTCAGGGTATCATTTACTTTGCCTGGGTCTTTTAAAATCTACATTTCTTACTGTTGTCTTAATGAAGGTGTGAAGGCTGGGAATCAGATTAACTAGGGGATTTAAAAATTATTGTAGCAGTAATTTGTAGACATATGTAAGTGCTTACAATCTTTTCTTTTATTAATAAATGTTTAATTCAGTCTTATAAAAAAATTGGTTGTCTTATTATTATTTCTGAATTCAAAGCCCACATCCCGAAACATACAAATTGAAAATTAGTTGTGACAGTTGTTTCAAGTTTCCCTCTGGGATTTGAACAGCTCAGCATTTATTATCTGCTGTGCCATAAAAGTTCAGTGAGTGTCAGAGATTTTCAGCTCTCTGAGAAGAAAACATAACAAGGCTATTGGGGCAGTAGTTGACTGAATAGTCCATTAAAGAACTAAGTAAAGTGATCAATTGAGCAGAGGTGCTACTGGAATACTGAGTTTAGAGTGCGCTTTTTGGGTGTCTAGGGGAGAGATGCAAATTGAGTGAAAAGCATTGAATGAACGTTCAGGAATTCACTGGAAGAAAACCATTTGCAACTGTGCCACTCCCAAGCAAGAAGCCTTTGTGTATCTAGCTAATGGTAACTCTTCACTGGTTTATGTATCCAAAAAGGTATTGCTGGGGTAAGGGAATAGTGTGAATTTGAAGCACCTTCTTGTGTTTGTATTGATATCATACCAACCTTTTTGTCTGGTATAATATAGTTCATTTTTTGCTGAAAAAAGAAACTTTTTTGTCAAAGCTTTTCATCTTTTCGTCAGGACAATTTGCAAGAAAATACCAATGTCAGGGGAAACAACATATTTATACTGTATGAGAAAAGAATGCTGATTATTGGCAAGTGTACTCTGACTTAGAGGCTTGTAGAGGCTTTGCCATGGAGAACACACAGTTGACTGACAGTTAACTGCCATGCATTGTTTGAAACTTAAACCAGGCAGCTTACTCTGATTGGTCAAGACATTGCCCTGGGGAATGAACCAGCGAATGGCTTTCACTTATTTTGTTTAGCTGAAATGGGCGCAATGTGTATACATGTTCTTCATGTCTGCAAAGAACAGGGTCATGTGTATTAATAGATGTAGCTTCCAGTACATGCAAATGTGCCGCACTGTGAGCCCAAATGACACTCTTAAATTGGTTGTCAGCATAATTCTTAGAACACTAAGGATTATTTAGCAAATGTTGTCCAATTGCAGAATCCCATCTAATGTTGGACGCTGTGTTTTTAGTTTTGCAAGCACCAACTGGTAGGGTACGATCCGTGCCTTACCCATTGCAAAAAGCAGAATGGACATGCTGTTTGATATGATCTACCAATCTTTGGGACGTACAGTCTATGTACCTAGCATTACACTGGAACTGAAATTCATATACCACATAACTCATTTGTATGATAGGCAGAATGTCTTTTTGGCTTGATGGCAGCACCCTGTTAGTGGCGAATGCCACTCATGTTGCTACTGCATAGTAACAGCATGAAACAGCTAGCTTCACCTGTTTCTCAAATTTTTGAGATATCTTGCCTTTCCCGGTTAATCTGAGGTACAATGGGCACTTTTCAGGGCCAAAAGTGACGGCCTTAGGCTATTCATGCATTTGCATGATGGATAGTGCAAAACAATCTGATCAGAATAGCCATTATTCTGCAGGATGCCTTTTATGCACCCTATTTCAGCATCAAGCTTGCATGGTGAGCAAATATCTCGGGCCCTATTTATATGGTTGCCAATAAGGTAATCTTCTAGCATGTGGAACAGTAAGAGTCTCAACACGTGTATTGATTGGTGTTTTCTTGCGAATTGTCCTGATGAGTACAAGATGAAAGGTTTCGACAAAAAATGTCTCTTTTTTCAGTAATACTCTTTTGTACTACCAAATGACTACTTCATGTTTTCTTTTTAAATAAACATTTCATTCTT
Organism: Cetorhinus maximus; assembly: GCF_964194155.1. Classification (NCBI taxonomy): domain Eukaryota; kingdom Metazoa; phylum Chordata; class Chondrichthyes; order Lamniformes; family Cetorhinidae; genus Cetorhinus; species Cetorhinus maximus. The sequence continues at coordinate 89,287,964 of NC_135889.1, forward strand.
TGTGTTAAAAGTTCATCAGTAGATCCATGTGAATTTGTTCAATAACTTTTCTCCACGGTTTCAAAAAAAATGTTAGGATCTATCAAGCCAGGTTTCACTCTGGGATCTGACTTGTTCAGTATTAACATCAGCTGGTATCGTAACACTCTCCTAACTCTATTCGAAACGCTGAAACATTTGCAATCATCTTCAGCCAGAGGTGCCAAGTGAACAATCCATCTCAACCTCTTCCTGAGGTTCCCAGCATCACAGATGTCAGTCTTCAATCAATTTGATTCACTCCACGTGATATCAAGAAACAGCAGAAGGCATTGGATACAGCAAAGGCTATGGGCCCTGACAACATGCTAGCAGTAATACTGAAGACTTATGCTCCAGAACTAGCTGCACCCTTAGCCAAGCTGTTCCAGTACAGCTACAACACCGGCATCTACCCAGCAAAGTGGAAAATTGTCCACGTATGTCCTGTCCACAAAAATCAGGGCAAATCCAACCCGGCCAATTATTGGCCCATCAATCTACTCTCGATCATCAGCAAAGTGATGGAAGGGGTAGTAAACAGTATTAAAAGCGACACTTCCTCAGCAATAACCTGCTCACTGACGCTCAGTTTTGGTTCCCCCAGCTCCTGACCTCATTACAGCCTTGGCACCAAACATGGCAAAAGAGCTGATCTCAAGAGGTGAGGTGAGAGTGACTGCCCTTGACAGCAAGGCAGCATTTTACCAAGGGTGAAATCAAGGCACCCTAGCAAAACTGGAGTTAATGGGAATCGAAGGAAAAAAAACCTCTCCACCACTTGGAGTCAAAGTAGCACAAAGGAAGATGGTTGCGGCTGTTGGAAGCCAATCATCTCAATCCCTGGACATCATTGCAGGAGTTCCTCAGGGTAGTGTCCTAGGCCCAACCATCTTCAGTTACTTCATTAATGACATTCCCACCATCATAAGGTCAGAATGGGGATGTTTATTGATGATTGCACAATGTTCAGCACCATTTATGTCTCCTCAGATACTGAAGCAATCCATGTCCATGTGCAGCAAGACCTGGAAAACATTCAGGCTTGAGGTGATAAGTGATAATAACATTAATGCCACATGAGTGCCAGGCAATGACCATCGCCAACAAGAGATAATCTAACCACACCTCCTCTTGACATTCATTGGCATTAGCATTGCTAAATCCCCCACTATCAGCATCCAGGGAATCAGCATTGACCAGAAACTGAACTGGGCCATGGTAATCTATCACAGCTTGACCTTCTCGATCATTTCACAGCCTTTGTCATGGTTGGCAGGATCCTCCCCTAATGGATGCCTTTCGTCTTACAGCTGGATGGGGCTTCACTTGCCTGGATGGGTGCAGCTCCAACAACACTTAAGAAGCTTGACACCATCCAGGACAAAGCAGCCAGCTTACCCACCAACCTAAACGTTCACTCCCTCCACACTGATGCACAGTGACTGCAGTGTGCTATATACAAGATGCACCACAGCAATTCACCAAGATTCCTTCAACAGCACACTCCAAACCTTTGACCGCCAACATCTAGAAGGACAAGGGCAGCAGATGCATGGGAACATCACCGGAAAGATCGCCTCCAAGCCGCACACCGTCCTGACTTGGAACTATATCGCTTTTCCTTCAATGTCATTGGATTAAAATCCAGGAACTCTCTTGTGAACAGCACTATGTGTGCACCTACACCAAATGGACTGCAGTGGCTCACCATCACCTTCTCAAGGGCAATAAGGGATGGGCAATAAATACTAGCTATCCAACAGCACCCACATCCCATGAAAGAATTAAAGAAAATTTCAGTTTATTGTAGGTACTACATAGTCCATAGTAAAATAAAAGTTTACATTGTATGTCTCATCTAATAAAGTTAAATATTTAATTCAGATAGTTGAGCCATATCACATTATTTCTCATAATTTTTATGTCCAAATCATAGGGTAAATTGTCAAAGGTAGAAATTTACATCCTACAGAGTATAGGCTCAATTTACTCAGCCTCACACCATTGACAACCCTCTCATTCCAGGAGGGAGGTGAACCTTTGCTTTACTGCCTCTAAAGCAAGTATATCCTTCTGTAAATAGGGAAACCAAATACAATTACAGCGAGAATTCCTTATTCTTGTACTCCAATCCCTTTGTAATTAAAGCCAACATGCCAGGTCCCCCGCCCCGTACTAGTTCACCCCACAACACAGACACAACCATCTAAGAAACAATACCATAAATGTTAAATAGTACCTATGAAGACTGCATTAAAAAAATATTGCAGAAGAATATGTTAGAACAACATACAAATGAAGTTCTTATGTGGCTTTTTAGAGTAAAAAAAGCGCCAGTTTTCCTAGAAAAGTGTCAATTTATTTACTTGAAAATTATGAAAGTATCTTTATTATTGGTGTGTCTTGGTTGATTGTTTCCTTTTAAAAACTTCTAATGGATTTAAACTCCAATAAAATTTTGGAACCAATATAGCCTGCACCACTGACTTAATTTTTGTCAAATAAATTCTGCAAAACAAGGGTTATTAACCGCATATTCATAAAAGGAGCAAAATACTCCCTTCAAAGTAAAAAGCTCTTTTCTTTTAATCGATCCAGTAAACCCAAAAAATATGTAGCAGTGTCTATGTTGGAATCTCCATGAATTAATAAAGTGAGGGCGCAAAGATATTTGAGAATGGACATCAGGAATGCTGGAGAAATCTAGCTTCATTCAGCAGTGATTACTGGATTTATCTCGACTCCTTGTTGTTCCATGAATGCTTCATTTGATGAGGTAAACTATTTTTTGAAAGGAAAAGGGAATATTAAAAATCTAATAGGTTCAATGGTTCAAAAATGCAAATTTGATTTGATAGCAATTGTAGGATAAAGCTACAGAAAGGGTGGAAGTGGTTATTTGATTTGGGACACAGCTTTGGGATGAAGGTAGAATTAATGATCTAATAAGCATTAATTTTTAAATTCCAACCAACTTATCTGCTGTTATGAGCATCTAGCTAATAGACGCATCTTGAGTATTATTGAAAATAAACATGAACCTAGACGCTCAAATCTGAACTCAGCATAGTTCTTGAGTTGAGTCTCAAAATGGACATGTGTCCACTTGATCTTATACATCTTACAACTGCATACAAATTAAATTTATCATTCAAAGTGAACCCAGTGCACCTATCACTCACCCAATCTAATAAAGAAGCTGACAGCCAGTGGATCGCAGTACCAGCAGTGGTGGCATGGCATAAAACAAAGGATGGGGCAGCAGCGTGGACTTGATCAGAGGCACCAGCAGAGGTGGCGGAGAATAAAACAGAGAGTGGGACAACAGTGCAGGTCCGATCAGAGGCACCACCAGCAGCAGCAGAGCAAAGATCAGAGAGCGCAGGATCAGCAGCGATGGTTTACCTTCCATTGTGGATTTCAAAATAAATGCAAGGATGGCATCACAGGACTGAGCCAGGTTATTGGGTGGTGTGTCTCAAGATATTTCTCTAGCTATGGCAGTATTTCTCTAAACTAAGTTAGTGGTTTAAATTAGGACTGGAAACTAAAAAAATACAATACAAAATATATAGCTTACCTAGTCAAACAAATAAAATTACAAATAATTGTTGAATAAAGACTTTAACTAATCAAATACATAAGTAAGGCTAATTTAAGATATGGCAGAGTAGCTTGTGCATCTGGACAGCAGAATGTGGGAGTTTGTGGATAATGATTCCAGGGTTGCCAAGTGTCAAGGCCTGCATACCCTCCATGCCAAGTTATGGCACTTCCATGCCCATTCATCCACTATACACTATGTATAGAACTAATGAACCCTACAGTGACAATAGGATGTGTTAAAAATAGTCACCCCAAGCATAGCTTGCAACTTTCTTAAAAAAAAACTCCATTTAGTACAGCCCAATAAAAGTGTCAATCATCCAGACCCTTTAAAGTATCAATAGTTGAAACAGCAAACACCTGAAACCTCTTTATCTTGTTTGATTAAACATTGTGCACTGACAAAATAGATCAGAGAGCCAGGACTGTCAATCAAGCAATGCTTTCCCTGGGGCACAGCTGTTGCAACACTCTACTTGGTGCCTAGGCTCTCAGTCAAGCCTCATTATGCATTATTGGCTTTTTTAAAGAAGTATATAAAGGGAATGTAGTTCATACAATGTGTACAGGGCTCTGCTCAAACCCAATATGCAAAAAGCCTAACAAGGGGAAATTTGCTATTGGGTCCACCAATGGGGAGTGAACCAGAGGAGATAAGAGCAATAAAACTAGAAAACATTAGATGAAAAAAGATTGGAAGAGTCTCAACTGGAGCATAAAAACTGGCAGGGAATGGTTGGGCTGAATGGCCTGTTTTTGAGCCATATATCCAATGTAGTCCTATGTAGTCTTCAGGAACCCCCCTGGAATAGGATGTTGCGAATAGAATTTATGAAAGGTGCAATAGGTTGTTAAACATTTGGACCCAAATCTTCCAGTCCTCAGATCACCAGACACCCAGACGTACAATTGGAGAAGTGAGTTGGGACCCTGTGGAAGTTCTGATGTGCTACCTACATGGGGATTGCCAAGGAAGTTTGAAATTCTGATGGGCAATTTCCATACTCCCCAGGACCCTCCACAAAAGTCTCCGACTCTGAGTTGGAGGGTTCCAATCTACTTACCTTGTTATGATCCTGGAAACGCCCCCCAAGTATTTAGTATGATCTGGTTAGAGAACAGTAACTTTTTGTTTAAATTGGATGAAGTTCATGGTCCCAGGTACTTACTAAGAGAATAAAAGCCACAAGTTTCCAGGGTTTTTGGACAAACAAAATAAACTTTACTATCCACAGTCAGAAAAATAAAACAATTTAAAATATCTATCTTGTATTCTAACATTCAGAATTAACATGAGGTACATGTGAATTAACAGACAAACTGTGGTCGAAAACATTACACTGCACAATAAGTGACAAATGCAAACAAGGCAGATCCCACTGATTTCTCAGCAACCCACACAGGCATCAGTATCCACTGGATTACACTATCTTGTTAAAACTCTGTCTCCTTCATGAGGGATTTCCAGTCCTCAGCTTTGAAGGCCTAGCCTCTGAATTTGCTCAAAAATTGCTTGGGCTGCCTCAACAACTGCCCGCCTACCAGGAATTCAATCTCACTTCCCGAGAATATGTTCCCATGGGCCATCGTGTCTGTACTCCAGCACTAACCCACAAATACAACTTCAGCTCTTCAGCCATGCTGAGCAATGCACTACTGCTCCAAAGGGTTACATTTGCCCCAACAGCATGGAGTCACCAACCTCCCAATGCCCTTTCAGTTCTCCTAAGCCCTCACAGCTTGGAAACTGCCAGCCACAGCACTTTTACTGCTTGGGGCTTCTTTGATCCTTTCCCCAGTGGTTTCTCTCCCTTGTAGTTCCTCCTGGTGGTCTCCTCCTTCTGTTGGTCTCCTTCCCTGATGGCTACTTCCCCAGTCATCTCCCTCTCTCTCTCTCTCCCTTCCCCTGGGACCTCTCCCTGCCCCGTCTCATTGTTACCTCTCCCAGGACTCCTTGCGTTATGGCGCCCCACTCCTGGGTCCCGTGATTGGATTTTCCTGCTACTTTTTCCAACTCAGGCATCCTGGGCACTTGTCCCTGGCCCGAAGATCTCACAATGCTGAACTGCACATGTGCCACTGCTCCCAATCTGCACAGGTGCTGAAACTCCCGACACATATTGGGGACTTGCAGTTCCCGACCTCCAATCAGAAATCAGGTAACTTGGGTTTCTTAACAACCTGAATAGTTACCTAGGAAATGTTAGACTGAAAAAATCTAATCTAGCTCCTGGGTAACTCCAGAACTGAAGCCCCAAACACTCACACTAGCCACCCCTCCCCCACACTGTTTACACCCCTGCTGACCCCTCAACTACCCCCTGACCACCCTTCTGACACCCTGGCTACCTCTCTGACCCCCCTAACTAACTCTCTGACCTCCAACTACCCCTCTGACATGCCGACTAACACCCTAACCCCCCAACTGCTCCCCAACCTGCTCACTACACCCCTCTCCAACAACCCAACTAACCCTGATCATCCAACTACCTCCTAGACCTGACTACCACCTCACCTACCTGCCACCTCACCTACCTGTCACCTCATCTACTTGACACCCTATCAATCTATCACCCTACCCATCCATCACCTCACCCATTTGCCACCCTACCCACCTGCCACCTCACTCACCTGCCACCCTAAGCACCTACCACCTCACTCATTTTCCAGCCTACCCACCTGCCACCTCACCTACCTGCCACTCTACCCAACTACCACCTCTCATACCTACTGCCTCACCCACCTACCACCTCACCCACCCTAACCACCTATCCACGTATGCACCTACCTCACCCACACTACCCACACTACCACCCTGCCCATTCACTCATTCATCTACTCACTCATTCCCTAACATTCATCCATGCGCTAACATTCAAACTGGACCTTTAAACTTATCATACAGACGCAAGTGCCGGAAAAAAAGGATGTGTCCTGTCTCCCCCCTCACCCCTCCACCCCCACTCCGCTGCGCTTCAACGAAATTCCCCGAGGAACACTGCTCTCCCCATTTCTGGTAAAGCCAGCATCAGAAGAACTGGCAAGAAATGTGGAGCAGCATTGAGTTGGGAAAAATTTTGAGTGGAGTGATAATCCAACGATGATTGCACTCCTCGGAAGATCCGGACCATAGTTTGCATGTTTCTTCACAAATCCATCAATAATGAGAACATCTCCTGTTAAATTTACTTGTTGCTATGATCTTGAATTGTAAGTGTAATCTCCACACTATCGTTACCTTATCAGCCTTACATGAGGGTGATAAGGCAAATATAGTGCATTAATTAAACTTGAAATATGAGCAGTGTTACCCAAGGCTCTCTCCCATATTACATTGATTTTTTTGCCAAATATTATAAAAATTAAACAATTACAAAGAAATATGATAAACCATAATATACTTTTGTTTGGCTCCATCACTTGATTTGACTTTTAGGAATATTTAATATCATCAGCTAGACTGACTTGAAATCATTGTTGATCTCAGGAGAGGTGACTTATCATTGCTCATGCTGGGTTTATGATTGTATCTCTACAAATGATATTGCAGCTTTTTACCAGTCAGTCTCTGTGAGTTATAAGTCAGTATCTTGCTGATATTTTCAGTATTCAATGGTTTACCAAAAATGTTGAACAGAACTAACAAAAACCATTATAACGAAAGGGTACTAATGTTGATAATTATAATTTTTAGTAACTGACATTAAAATTGGTCCCAATGTTAGGGTCTTCCTCTTTAAATAGAGAAGCTCATATTATAATGTTACAGTATTATATGTACATAGTTGGACAAGCCCCTGCCATCAAGTACAAGCATTTAGTACTGACATGTATATGACGGGCTGAAAGGCTTTCTTTGTGTCATAAAATTTCTATGGTTTCTAATTTTCTATGAACCTGGCAGCACTGCATTTACTACCTTCATCACCCTTTGCAGCCCAGAGATACGTTGCCACAAACAGGGGTCATTCTATGGCTATTTCCTCCCTCATAATATATTATAATTTGAACAAGATCTCACACTACTGTGCCTTAAATGCATTTAAATTATCCAATGAATATTTATTCAGCCTGGTAACCTATGTGTCCCCTTACCAAATAGATCCTTCTCACCACACTACTCCAAATTGTACTTTCTTTTGTTTTAACATGATGCAAAAAACATAAATATTTTTTGGTTAACAATCTTAATGGTCCAAAGAAAATGACAATCTGGTGTTAAATGTCTTTAGGAATGTTTATGGTCTCCTACTAATACCACATTTGGTAATGCAACAAGCGCAACTTGCTTTGTAAGCAGAAGGTCCTCAATGAGAAGAGCTTTGTGGTAAGCATAAGATTATTTTATCCAATTATTTTTATCAAACAAATGATAATGCATAATGCATTGGGAACATTGGTTGCTGAGTGCATGGTCCCTTTAAATGTCAACTCGCCTTAACAGGAAGCCATTAACTGACATACATGGTTTAAGGTGTAGGCAAAAAAGTAAAAAAAACAGTCTGTGCTGCAAGACATTACGTCAATTATTTTAATCCTCAAGTGCTGCATTTACTTTGCACTTTTCAAAGTGTAGGTGAGAACAGATTGCATGATGTTCATTTAGATTTTAAAATGTTTTATCCAATTGATACCAAAATATGAATATTCACAGCTTTAGGTAAAGATTTCCCCGCATTACCTCAGTGACACAGGTATAATGAATACAATAATACAGCCTGAACAGTTTGTTCAAGCATTTTGCAATCTTTCAAAATTGTGCAATAATTGCACATGAGAATTCTTCATTCAAAATGGCCTGCTCATGCAGAACATTTTCAGCCACAAAATAATAGCCCTGTGATATAAAGCATCAGTCAGTGGCAGGTGTAGGTATAACGTAGCGCATATATGGCATACTAGAATTATGGGGCTGTTGCTTATTCTATGTGTCACATTCAGCTTAGTGCCGAAGGGTAGAAGTTAATGCCCTCCCCAGCGGAGTTTGGTGATGGGTAGAGCATTTAATTGGGTAGGAGGGTGGTTGGTGGAGACCCCCTGCCTTCCCACCAGTGCCCCTTTTAAGTCCTTGGCAGGATGACCTATGGACGGGCCTTCCCGCCCCTCCACCAAATGAGGCCCTTAAGTGGGCAATTGTGGGACACCCAAAAAGCAAATCCTAATGGGGTTGCTTGCAGACTCTTGTTCAAAGGCACTCAATGTCTAATCAAGGGCTGACTCCATTGTCGATCCTTGGCCTTAGGTGGATGTAGTACTGGAAACAGCCACCACCTCCCCAGTGGCGCTGCCAAGCAATTAACAGTTGCCAATCTCTAATTGGCCGGCAGCTCTCGGTGGGTGTGACTTCCACCCCTGGGATTCTTGATTCCAGGAAAGGCCTACTGCTGCCAGGTACTTAATTCGGCAGCCTTCCCATAAAGAGGCAGTGCGGGGCTCTCGTCGGCTCTTGGGCCGGCGGGCAAGACCCCTGTTGCCTCCATTAAGTACCGCCCAAAGGATCTCTGATTAATCAGGAGTCCATTTGCTTTCTTGGTCTATTTAAGGGCATTGTTAAATAGCCTTATTGCACAAAGGACCATCGGCATCTCTCTCCATGAGAGAGAGACAATTATTTAAGTAGCTTGAGGGACAGCACTCCATATCCAGCATAGGGCAAGGTAAAGAGAGAGGCCCTCACAAATTACCACTGTGAACTAAGGCCATTGGAGCAAGAATATAAAAGAAATTCTACCAGTAGCACAAAACAAATTAGAATTATGTTAGTCCTTCAAATGCTGATTTTGCTTTACACTGAAGAAGTGCTTTTTAGTTCCTTGAATAATGCATTTTACTGTAAATAGTACTGACAGGCTAGAGAATGGGTGACTGATGCAGAAAGTGCAAGTAATAGAAAGCCTTAATGGTACTGTCAGACACAATGTTAATTTTGACACTTATCCACAAGAAACACAAATTGTATTGGAAGTGGCCAATTGTGAGTATTGGCCTGTGCTGTGTGCTCCCTGCGCATTTGTAATTAAGCACTCTCCCTTAAAATCTGTTCCAGAACTTAACACTGTTTCAATCTCTCATTTGTAGTCTAGATCCTACTGAATATATCTGTAAATGGAGCAGAATAAGTCAATAGAAGTTTCGAACCAGCACCAGAATTTACATTGCAGCCATTTTAAAAAAAGTTTTTGGACAATGAGAACAGGGCTGAGTGGGAGTTGGGTGAATTTGATAAACAGAGTGGTTTGCTACAAAAAGTGATGACAGGAATTTGACAAGGGTGGGAATTCCATGCAGGAGAAGGAGGTGCGAAGTAATTCAAATCAAGGAGTAAATGAAAATAAATAGATAAATAATCAGAGTCATTAATTAGAGGTTGACTGGTGCTGAGGTCAAAGGTTTTGGCAGCAAGTTACAGGCAGCATTACAATAAAGAGTAGTTCATAAATAGGAGGGATCAGAAAAGGGGCAAATTGTGGGGCAGACTAAGATGGGTTTAGAATGTGTAGTCATGGTAAATCAGATTAATGAGCTCCAGGCGGGACAGGTAGTCACATGGGATTACGAGATAGTGGCAATAATGGAGTCATGACTCAAAAAAGATAAGAGAGGTACGCTTAATGGACTGGATTTTAGTTCTGGAGTCAAGACCCCAATGTTGACCACATTTCTGGGTCCTGACTCCACATCACATTGGTGTTTGATGCCCAATGGGATTTTTGTGTGAGCTGGCCAGTTAGTGTCCAGAGAGAATGCTTGTCTTCCAATTAAGTATGGCAGGCGGGCCCCCAAGGCTGGAGGGTCAATAGGAGGCCCTCCATTCCCTGAGAGATCAACAGCCTCACTGTAAGTGATGGGAGCTGTCAATGTATGTCGAAGAGACAGAGCACCTCAGGATTGAGGCACCCTCTGAAATGTTTTTGAAAAGTTGAAGTGGCTACAGCTGCCAGAACACTACTGCAGCTGTGGCCCTCTCATGATCATGGTCATGGAGTGGGTGGGGGGCTGGGGGGCTGGGGGTGGGGGGGTGTACAATCAATTGAAAATGGTTGATGGAGCACTGGTCTGCCCCCAAACCACCCCCCACCCCACCGCCCCCTCCCCATCACCGCCACACCTGGACTGCCACCTGGAGGTGCATCTATTCTTGGGGCCATGTTTCAGCCTCAGCAAAGGGGTGATTCTCTCAAACCCCTGAACTCACAGATTCTGAAATAGCCCAGAGGTTGAAACATGACAACAAAACAGCAAAACAGCATGCTGGCTGGTCATGGGATACCGCAGGCCCATTCTTCCCTCCTTCATGGCCATTTAAACATTTGGACTGTTATTCCTGGCCATAATATAGGAATGAAGGGGAAAGGGAAAAGGGAAGAGGCTGGCAGCATCACTCAAAGATACTGTTAGAACACTGGAAAGAGAAATATAGTGGACGACACAAAAACAGAATCTATTTGGTTAGAATTAAAGAGCTATTATGCTGTTATGGGATAACCATAGGCCACAATACAGAGAAAAGAGATAGAGGAGATAATTTTAAGCCAAATTGCAGAATGATGCAAGAGCTTTAGATTAGTGATAATGAGAAATGTCAATTATCTAAATATTGTTTGGCAAAAATAACCATGTTTGTTTTTTTTCATTCATGGCATGTGGGCTTCACTGGCTGGGCCAGCATTTATTGCCCATCCCTAGTTGCCCTTGAGAAGGTGGTGGTGAGCGGCCTTCTTGAACCGCTGCAGTCCATGTGGTGTAGGTACACCACAGTGCTGTTGGACAGGGAGTTCCAGGATTTTGACCCAGCGACAGTGAAGGAATGGCAATATATTTCCAAGTCAGGATGGTGAGTGACTTGGAGAGGAACTTCCAGGTGGTGGTGTTCCCATCCTATCTGCTGCCCTTGTCCTTCTAGATGGTACTGGTCGTGGGTTTGGAAGGTGCTGTCTAAGGAGCCTCTTGCAGATGGTACACACTGCTGCTACTATGCATCGGTGGTGGAGGGAGTGAGTGTTTGTGGATGTGGTGCCAATCAAGGGTTGCTTTGTCCTGGATGGTGTCAAGCTTCTTGAGTGTTGTGGGAGTTGCACTCATCCAGGTAAGTACTCATCCAGTGGGGAGTATTCCATCAAACTCCTGACTTGTGCCTTGTAGATGATGGACAGGCTTTGGGGAATCAGGAGGCGAGTTACTCATTGCAGGATTCTGAGCCTCTTACCTGCTCATGTAGCCACAGTATTTATATGGCTAGCCCAGTTCAGTTTCTGGTCAATGGTAACCCCCAGGATGTTGATAGTGGGGGAATTCAGTGATGGTGATGCCATTGTATGTCAAGGGGCGATGGTTAGATTCTCTCCTGTTGGAGACGGCCATTGTCTGGCACTTGTGTAGCGTGAATGTTACTTGCCATTTGTCAGCCCAAGCCTGGATATTGTCCAGGTCTTGCTGCAATTGGACATGGACTGCTTCAGTATTTGAGGAGTCACAAATGGTGCTGAACATTGTGCAATCATCAGCGAACATCCCCACTTCTGACGTTGTGATGGAAGGAAGGTCATTGATGAAGCAGCTGAAGATGGCTGGGCCAAGGACACTACCCTGAGGAACTCTTGCAGTGATGTCCTGGAGCTGAGATGGCTGACCTCCAACAACCACAAGCACCTTCCTTTGTGCTAGGTATGACTCCAACCAGTGAAGAGTTTTCCCTGATTCTCATTGACTCCAGTTTTGCGAGGGCTCTTGATCTCACACTCAGTCAAATGCGGTCTTGATTTCAAGAGCAGTCACTCTCATCTCACCTCATGAGTTCAGCTTTTTTGTCCATGCTTGAACCAAGGCTGTAATGAGGGCAGGAGCTGAGTGGCCCTGGTGGAACCCAAACGGTGTCAGTGATCAGGCCATTGCTAAGCAAGTGCCGCTTGATAGCACTGTTAATGACCTATTCCATTACTTTACTGATGATGGAGAGTAGACTGATGGGGTGGTAATTGGCCGGCTTGGATTTGCCCTGCTTTTTGTGTACAGGACATACCTGGGCAATTTTCCACATAGCCAGGTAGATGCCAGTGCTGTAGCTGGACTGGGACAACTTGGCTAGGGGCGCGGCAAGTTCTGGAGCACTAGTCTTAAGTACTATTGCCAGAATATTGTCAGGGCCCATAGCCTTTGCAGTATCCCATGCCTTCAGCCATTTCTTGATATCATGTGGAGTGAATTAAATTGGCTGAAGACTGGCATCTGTGATGCTGGGGATCTCCAGAGGATGCCAAGATGGATCATCCACTCAGCACTTCTGGCTTAAGATTGTCACAAATGCTTCAGCCTTATCTTTGCACTGATGAGTTGAGCTCTCCCATCATTGAGGATCAGGATATTTGTGGAGTCTCCTCCTCCAGTGTTGTTTAATTGTCCACCACCATTTACGACTGGATGAGGCAGGGCTGCAGAGCTTAGAACTGATCCATTGGTAGTGGGATTGCTTAGCTCTGTCTATCACTTGCTGCTTATGCTGTTTGGCATGTAGTCCTGTGTTATAGCTTCACCAGGTTTATACCTCATTTTTAGGTATGCCAGGTGCTGCTCCTGCACTCTTCATTAAACCCTTGTTGATCCCCTGGATTGATCCTAATGGTAGAGTGGGGGATATGCAGAGCCATAGGGTTACAGATTGTGTTCAATTGCTGCTGCTGATAACCCACAACCTTGAGTTGTTAGAACTGTCAAAATCTACCCCATTTAACACAGTGGTAGTGCCACACAACACGATGGAGGGTATCCTCAATGTGAAGGCGGGACTTAGTCCCACAAGGACCATGCGGTGGTCACTCCTACCAATACTGTCGTGGACAGATGACGCTATGTGCATACCCTCGTAAGCACAATGTAAATACAAATCACTTTTGCCAAAAATGTTTCAGCCTGTTTTTATACACTAAAACCCTCACTGAGAATATTAACAGAATGAAGGTAGCTCTTATCTGTGGGACTGAAGACTGCATTCTGAAATCCATTTCTCAATGACGCCATCAAGAGCAAGGGTTTGTGTGTTTAACAGTGGACGACTGCTTCCCTCTCCAGACCTTCAGATAAGGTAGTGTAGAGTAAAGAGGTAACTGTAATGATAGCTACTGAGCATGTGCGTAAGGAGCTATGTCATAATGATGTCACTCACTGGGAGGAGATGAGTGTGCAGCTACTCAGAGAGTAGATCCAGGGGCAGAATTTTCCTGTCGGCGTGCTGGGTCGGGCCCCGCATGTCTGCTAATACAATGATGCGCGGTGACATCTGGCGAGCGTCCCGACGTCACCGCGCACCATCACAATATTTCATTGGGCGAGCACGCGATGATATCGAGTGCACACCCGCCATCAATTAACGGGCCACTTAAGGCCCTTGACTCACCGACTAATGCTGATTTTTTGGTGCACGTGCGATCTTCGGGTCGACGCACGGGCGCAACGTGCAGGCGGGTACAAAACATTTGTATAAACCTCATCCATGGGCAGGATAAGAGGGCTCACTGGGATCACGAGTGTGCTCTCTCAAGTATCGATTTTTCAAAGTTTTTGAAACTTGCCTGTGTGATCTGCAATACTTCAAAATGCACACCAGCTGCTTTGCCTGGACTCTTAACCCTCAGGTCAGCACTCTGCAGTGAGGAATCTTTTTTTGGCCTGCAGGTTTCTGGAAGCCTTCCCATAGTCAGGGAATGGGAGCTGAACTCTCCACTGAAGACACCTTCTCTGAGGAGGAAGGGAGGGCTAGAAGGGGGTGGAGGCCAAGAGTGCACATTCAGCCTCCAGGGGAGGACAGGCACAGGCACAAGGGGCGAAGGGCCAGGAGGTAGATCAAGGCGGAAGGGGCCACAGGAGACACCGCTGTCCTGCTGCCAGGCTATACAGGCGGCGAAGCAGCTACTTGAATATGTCCGAGGTGCAGCGCCAAAGGAGGCTTCGTCTCTCAAGGGGGACAGTCAACTATATCTGTCAGGTGATTGGGCCTGAGATCTGCGCTAACTATGTAGGTGGACACCCCATGCCAGTGGCTCTAAAGGTCACAGCTGCCCTCAACTTCTATGCCTCTGGCTCCTTCCAGGGGTCGGTCAGTGATCTTTGCAGTGTCTCCCAATCAGTTGTCCACACTTGTGTCAAGCAGGTCAGAGATGCTCTGTTCAGACGGGCATTGACCTCCATCCACTTCCGCTGGGACAAGGCAAGCCAGGCTCAGCGAGCCAGAGACTTCGCGGCGATTGCTGGCTTCCCCAGCATCCAGGGACTGCACACACATGGCCATCAAGGTGCCAGCAGGTGAGCCCGGTTCCTGTGTCAACAGGAAGGGCTTCCACTCCATGAATGTGCAGATAGTGTGTGATCACAGGATGCTGATTTTACAAGCTTGTGCAAGGTACCCAGGTAGCTTCCATGATACCTACATCCTCAGACACTCCCAGGAGCCGGGGCTCTTCAGTGCTCCGGCCCGGCTTGATGAATGGCTGCTGGGTGACAAGGGCTATCCCCTCAGAAGGTGGCTCATGATGCCTCTCCGCCATCCAAGAACAGAAGCTGAGCAGCGGTACAATAGAAGCCACGGCACCACAAGTTCTGTGGTGGAGAGAGACATCGGTCTTCTCAAGATGCACTTCCGATGCCAGGACCACTCAGGGGGTGCATTCCAATACCCCCCAGATCGTGTATCAGTGATAGTGGTTGCATGCTGCACTATCCACAATCTTGCACT
This sequence comes from Cetorhinus maximus, assembly GCF_964194155.1. Lineage (NCBI taxonomy): Eukaryota > Metazoa > Chordata > Chondrichthyes > Lamniformes > Cetorhinidae > Cetorhinus > Cetorhinus maximus. The sequence continues at coordinate 89,303,316 of NC_135889.1, forward strand.
GGAAAGGGGAGATGCAATGGATGATGATGTTGACTCAGTGGCTGCGGCTGCACAAGATGAATCCAGCAGTGAGTCCAAGGATGAGCACGCACAGGGAAATGCTGAGGGTGTAGGCGCTGACCCGGGCATACTCCAGGGATACAGGGACATCCGGGAGGCTTTAATCCAACAAACCTTCAGCTAGCACACCATAGATGGACCTCCAGGACAAGCCTGAGCTGTAGGCTCCATACTCGATACCTAAGTGCCAAATCTTCCATGTTAGTAACAATAACTAAGGGCCTTGTTAATAAAGCTGAATGTCCCACAAAGCACTCCTAACATTTTTGGAAAACATACACATGCAGAAGAAAAGAGGCATTCTCAGCCATGGTCACATGTCTGAATTTAATATCACAGGCAAAGAAATTTAATAAAACAAAATGACAAGGATGTTCCAATTCAAAGCAAATCATAAAGACCTCATCTCGGGCCAACACAGAAGCACCAGTGATAAACCTGTGGCCTGCCTAAGGTGCCTTATGTTTACGTTTCCGGGTGCTACGTTTTGGAGCTGCCCCATCGCTGGGAGTGGCTTCTGAGCCAGCCTGCTGACTCTGCTGTCCTGTTGGCCTCCATGACTTTGGTGGTCATCCTCTGGCCTGTGGAGCCTGCGCTGGCCCCGCCTGGGAGGGACTTGCCAGTTCCACAGCTGGCATCTCCCCAGTTGTCGCAGCCTCACAGGATGCTACGGTCACTGGGGGGGGGGGGAGGAATTGCTGCCCTCATCTGGAGCGCCCTGAGAGGAGCCCGCAGAGACAACAGGCAGCTGCTGCGCCGACATGAGGTCACTTTGAACCTCCCTGCTCACCGTGGATGGATGAGCATCAAGCTGGGAAACTTGGTGCCCACACCATCTCCCACACTGGCAATGACCATCTGAGGTTAACGCCGATGCGAGGACTTGATGGTCAGAGCACATCCCCAGGAAGCCCTGATGGGTCTCCTGAAGGAGGGTCTCCATGAGAGTCACCACTCTCTCCATGGAGGATGCATGGCGCTCAAATATGTGCCTCATTGCTTCGGCGTTTGTCCACGTAGACTCCTCCACCACGAAGACCAAGCCAAGTATAGCCTCATGTATCTCCCCCAGATGCTCCCACACACCCGGCCGCATTTCTTGCGCTTGCTGCGTCGCGGACGACTCCAGAGGCACATCATCAGGCACCGACTGCTGTCGCCATGGGCACTCTCTGTCTCTGCCAGCTCCTCCAGCAACTGTGAAGTGCCCTCACTGCTGTGCCCTGGGACACTAGCCGATGTGTTAACTCCCACTGAGGTGCTAGTGTCTGCACAGGTGCCTGCCTGGCAGAGATGGTGTGACGCTGGTGAGACTTCAGGCCCCTCAGGTGTGAGAGGGGGCCCCTGCTGCTCCCCCTCCCGGCCCTGCTCCACTGATGCTGAAAAGAAGAACAAGGACATTGGATCAGTTAACGTGGAGACAATGTCAATGTGTATCCCTGTCCCCCGGATCATTACGCGTTCATCCTTCCATAAGCAATGGTCAAGCCATGTTGCAAACTTCAATCATTGAACATTCAGCACTGCCATGGCTGTTGGGAGAACAAGGCTGACCTCACTGCCGGGCAAACATACCTGCCCGTGGCACCCCAGCCTCACTGACGCCAGTGGACCTGGGTGCATGGCGCCTCTCTAGATCCAGGGCCTCCTGCTCAAACCAGCTGAGAATGGCTAACTGCGCCTGGCTGCCACCAGTCCTCACACACTCTGCCCCATTATGAGCATTCTTCTCCTGAAAATGAGAGAAGAGCATTGATTTGTACAAATTGCACATGGACTCTCTTCGCGCACGACCCATCCCAACCAGAGTGGGACATATCAGGTCTCCAGAGCCTCCTCACCCCGCTGCTGCCGAACACTCACACAAAGATGCTAGGCCTGTTCCCCACCCCTCCACGCACCCCCTCCACCCCCTCCTTGGCCACATGCTGCCCACATTACATTAGCCACCACACGGTATATCCTTCTATAGCAAGGAGGCGCAAGCATGTGGAGTGCAGAGGGCAATAGATGGTTCGTTGCTACGCCATCTTGAAGCTCCCCCTCCCAGCATCTCATCACCCTGACTTGGACATGTCCTGCAGTTCTAGCACAGCGCCTAGGTGCAGCTCCTCCAGGTTGTGCCCAGAACAGTAATGTGGGTCTCAGTGTACCACATGCTGCGGGAGCAGAACCCATCTCCTCACCACCCTCTTAGGGTGACCTCGGCATGGGCAATATCTGCTGGCCCACCCAGCAAAGGATACATGCCATTAATGATTCAATGCAGTCACTACACTCAGACTTGGGCGGGAGGACAGCAGAGGGGAAAGCCGGCCTGCTGGGTTAAGTGCCCAATGCCAACATTGTCCCCACCCTTCCAGAGCGCAACAAATCATTGAAGCGCTTGCGACACTGGATCCAGGTGCACTGCATCACGTCGCGGGAGCTCACCACCTCCGCCACCTCCTCCCAGGCACATTTCGTCATGTGGGGGGGCCTCCTCCTCCTGTCCTGGGGAACCAGCACCTCCCGCTGTACTGCCACTTCTTCGAGGAGGGCAGCAAGTCACTCATTGGAAAAACGAGAGGCGCACTGGCCCCCCACCCTACCCTCCGGCCTGGCCTGCCCCGATGGCCTACCCTCCGGACTTGCATAACCTCCATTGCCCCTCTGCAGAGCCCTTTGCCCAGCTATTGCGAGCAAGATTTACAAGGCTGTCAGGCCTTCCTTTATACAGGCCACCAGGTCGCCATTGGACCCAGTGGATTGAGCACGCCCGCCCACTCCGCTATGCACAGGAGTCGTGAAGTACGCTGGGCGGGCCTTAATTGGCCCACCCGTGTAAAATGGTAGAGCAAACCCGATCAGGAGCGGCGGTCGGGTCCGCACCCGTTTCTGCTCCGTCCCCACCGCCATCCAAAAAATTCTGCCCCAGCTCTTGGTCTTATTTACCCTTTGTAAATAGTTAGCATGTAAAGAAATGGTTTTGAACAAAAGACCATTGTCTCCAGCAAGATCTCTCCTGGATTAAGAAGCCAACGAATCCCAAGATAAACCCACAATAACAGATGGTGGCAGCAGTGACTACACCCATGGGGTGAACGGCAGTAAATGGCAGGAAAAGCTTCAAGAGAAACCCAGCAAAAGTGCAGAATAGCAGGTGAAGGGCTTTGAGGCCACCTCAGCAACTGCAAGAGAACTCCGACCTAGGGTGCACAATGGCTACTACTTTGCCCCGACTAAAATCCCTTCAAAATGTAGACAGATGCAGACAGGCTGTGCAATGGCAAATTTGGCGGAGGTGTTTTACCCAGTACCCCAATGCTTCAGGTCTTGAGAGTAAAGGGAACAAAGATTAAGTCAGCACTTTGTTCAGCACTGTCATGAGCATAGCAGATGATCTGCTGGCCAGGCAGGATGAATAAAGAGACAGCCTCTTACAAGGATATGATCGGAGCCTTTGATTCTTATTTCACTCTGCATAAAATATTGTCAAAGAGAAGGCAAAATTTAATCAGCGTAGTCAAAAACAGGGTGAAGGGATTAATTCATTCTTCAATGAATTGTACTGCCTAGATTAAAATTGTGAATGTGGGATACTAAAAGGCGACCTGATTACAGATAAAATCGTTGTTGTCGTTTTAGATGGGAATCTCTCTGACTTCTTAAAATCTCACTAAGGTTTTAATTTAAGCAAAGCTGTACAACCGGCCAGAGAGGCTGAAGAGTGGAGGTGGAATAAGGCCTTTGTCAGAGATGCGAGGGAAATTTCCCAAGAACAGTCTGATGGAGTCAACCTGTTGTAAAACCGATAGTATAGTAAGGCAGCAAGCAGGAAAACGCCCTGAAGAGTTGCCAACTGCCATTTTCCAAAATTCCTGCTTTGGCGTGAAGAAGGTCCACAGGCAGGAAGAATGCCCTGCCCGAATTGCCCACTACCACGGCTGTGGTGAGTTCAGACGTTTTAAAGTGACCTGCCATTCCAGGAAATCTGTACTTACCAGACAGAAGGAAAAATCTGTGACAGGAACCTCCATTCAAGCAGATGAAGACCTCGACAACCAAGAAAGCACCTTCCTAGGAGAAATAAAGGAAAATAAAAACCGGTACTGCAGTGCTGGCATTGATAATAAATGGGCATCTGACCAAATTCAAGCTTCCTGAACAGGAGCTGGTGTCTCAGTGTGATCTGACAGATTTTCATGGCTGAATAAAGTGACACTACAACCATCCTCTATTCAATTCCATGGTCCAAGGGGGATCAAATTAAATGTTCAAGGCCAGCTAGGTAGACACTAAAATATAAAGATAGAGAAATTTCTGAGACATTGTATGTTATCAAGAATCAAGAATGCTCTTTGTTCAGCAGAAAAACCCGCATAGCTCTGAACCTGCTTAGAAAAGTTGGTGAAGTCAACACAAAAATACAAGATAATGAATTTAGGAGGGAATTCTCCATACTTTTTAAAGGCTTAGGCAGGCTAAAGACCCAACTTCTTTTCCTGCCAAACACCTTGCTACCAAATATCACAGTGAAAGAATATGATCGATCTAGGAAGAAGGAAGAAGCATACCGAACAAGTCAAGCTCGTAAGTTTAACCGGCAAGATAGGGCTCAAGATCTTCTGATTCTCGGAACAGAATGGAAGATATGAATCAGAGACCAGAACCGTGCCGGTGTGGTAACTGACAAGCTACAGCAACCAAGATCATATCTAGTCAAGACACAGGCAGGCATTATTCGAAGGAATAGATCTGCCTTCATTTCAATGGACAGAAAACCATTAATAGTATGGTGCAGAGTACTCTAAATCCCAAGAGAATGTCACACCTACAGAAGCACAAGTGACAACCATCACAAACTGACCTCACAGCAACAGCGTTCCCATCTACCTCAGAAGGAGCCTCAGACAGAATGGCGAAACCACCGAAGAGACTTCCCCTTTAAGAGAAGAGATTTTGGGGGGAGGTTTGGGAGGATGTGTGCATAATAGTCTGGGGATAAACACTTGGGGGTGGGGGGGGAGATGTAGAGTAAAGGGTTAACTCTAATGATTGTTGCTGAGCATAGGCATAAGGAGCTATGTCATAATGATGCCACTCACTGGGAGGAGATGAGCATGAAGCTACTCAGAGAATAGCTCCAGCTATTTCTTCATCTTATTTAATCTTTGTAAATAGTTAGAATGCAAATAAATGCTTTTGAACAAAAGACCATTTCCTCCAGAAAGATCTCTGCTGGGTAAGAAGCCAACAAATCCCAAGATAAACTCACAATAAAAGAAGGAGTAGTACACCAAGGGTTGCAGATTGAGATGCTCCTTGCAGCATTTCTTGTCCATCAATCATTTTCTTTAAGGGAGGATCAATGATCAAATCCAGTTTATCAAATGCACTTCAACCATGAGAGCTGTGTTGAAGGAAACCATCCATTTCCACACTACATTTGAAGCCTTTGTCTTCTAGTGATAGAGGTCGTGCGTTCACAGGTGTGTGGCAGCATTGCATGTTGCAGATGTTGCACAATCCTGAAACTGGATGCTGGTGGTGGATGGCAGTCTTGGTATTATGGATGTTGATGATGGGGGATTCAGCAATGGTAATGTCATTTAAAAGGCGTGATGGTTAGAATCTCTCTTGTAGGACATTGTCATTATCTGGCGCTTGTGTAGTGTGGATGTTATTTGCCACTTATCACCCCAAGCCTGAATGTTGTCCAGTACTTGCTGCATATGTACACACACTGCTTCAGTATCTGAGGAGTTGCAAGTTATACTGACAACTATGCAATCATCAGTGAACATCCCCACTCTGACCTTATGATGGAGGAATGGCCATTGATGAAACAGACGATGAAGGTTGTGCCTAGTACACTACCCTGAGGAACTCCTGCAGTAATGTCCTGGGACTGAGGTGATTGACCTCCACCAACCACAACCAAGTGTTCTAATTGGCTACCTGCTGTTGCTGGGCAGGTAGCCATCACTGTTGGCAGTCTGGCACCATCAAAAGCACATGGAGGCAGGAGCGTGTTGCATAGATGGCCTGACGTGAGGCAATCAAATTTTCATCACTCCCCCTGCCTCCAAAGCAACCTCCACAGGACTAGAACAATTCGGCCCTTAGTTCCTAGAACCTTGTTTTTCATATCACTTACACACGATAGACCAAGTTTCACAGATGAATGTTTCAAATATCTTTGAGAGAATGATTAATATACGCAGAGGGAATAAAACAAACTTTTATGATAACATTATATCATACCCCTGTCTCCCAGCAGAAACATTATGAAAATTTAACATTGACATGTGTCTTTAATTTCAATGTTTTTCTCCCCTCACAGATCATGTTAGCTATTAAGACCATGTTCATCATCTGTTAGCTACTATTCATTTTTATAATTTTAATGAAAGTCCTCTTTGTAACTGTTCCTCTGCATGTTAACAAATTGACATGATCACAAAGTTGCTAATGAATTCATCAAACTTGAATAGTTGCTCATTGGAAGTGAAAATTTGAAACTTGAATATTTTTGTGCAAATGAATGTTATAAATAATTTACTCAAATCTATTAGAAGTTGATTGAATGCTGGAAGTTCTCTTTAATCCAGCAGAATGTGTAATGACAACACTTCTTTTATAAAGAAAATGTAAGGATACAATTTTGGCCCTTGATGTGATAATTGAAAAGTAATTAAGAGCTAAACGGTAATGTTCCTGCATTTCGCCCTCAGTGGTGCAGCACAATGCCAGCCACTGCATCTTGGTTTTCTTCTGTTATTTTTGGTTTTGTGGAGCATAGGTTTATGAAAGAGCTATTAAAATACCTGGGCATTTTGTATCTTACACAATAGCAATGATTGCTTTACCATGACAGCACACTGAGTGCTGCATTATCTCAGTTGTAGGTGTGTAAATACTTAGGTCCATTTTAAATGCCTTTGAAGAGAACAACCTACCCAGCATTCTTCTCTATAGCAACCCACACAGAACTAAATTATGTCTCACCTCATATATATGTGTATGTATTTTGGCATAGTTTTCTGATGCCATTGCTGGTGCAATCTCTTTTGGAAATTTGGAAGGACTTGTGGTCAGAAAAGAAAATCAAGACATCAGGAACTTCCACTGTTGTAGGAAGAGTTGTGAAAATTTATTACAGGAACAAAATGGACAAATCAACTCAAGTTACTCAAAATGGCTTTCACCCTCAGGAAGTAACTCTCCTCTTCAGTCAAGCCAATGTTACGCATTCATAATGCATAAATCTTTAACCTGGAAAAGTAATTCCCAGATCTCACCTTCCATCATTGGGCCTTCTGAATCTGAACATTGGGCACTTATCGAAGATTGAAAAGAAAAGTGACACTTAGAGGTATCTTTCAACACTGTAAGAAAACATGGTGTCGATTTTAAATTTACATGACTAAGTGTAAATTTTATGCAGCTTTGATTAAAATGACATGGGAAATCATAGTGAGTTTTAACTCAACCGGATCTGTTCCTTAATATTTGGATTAATGAGTGAGTTTTAGTAATGCAAAAGAAAACATTCTATCTGTCCAAATAGACATAGGGCGGAATTTTCCATTTTGGAGAAAAAGTGTAGTGACAGGCGGGTTTCACAGTGCATTTCCTGCTTGGCAGCAGGGCAGGAACTTGTGCCAGATTTCACACTCAGAAGCTACTAAGTTATGCATTGGCGAGTAGCTCTCCAAATCTCAAGGCGTTGGGGGCACTGATTCGTTCACCCTGCCGTTACCTAATGGGGTCAAAGGTCCAGGCCCTATATTTAAACGCTACCTGAGCACACACATTCACTCTCTCTAGCCCAGCTTGTGCAGGAAACTTCTTCATATGGATGTACCCAAGAAAAAAGCTGCATCAAGGTTCAGCAATGACTCTCTTGAGGCCCTCATTGTGGAGTCCGCTGTTGTAATATGGGTTTTTTAGTTGTCTCAATTATGAGATCTTGAGATTTGTATATTTAAACATGAACCATTTATTGTTAACCTTTAATTATTTAAAGATCCCAAGTTACTGTCATGCATGGTACTGTTATCTCCATGCAGGCTGATTCTAGAGTGTTCTCTCTGGACTGTTCTCTCAGTCTATTACCATGTGACTCTATACATCATACCATGGGCAGTGCGATTCGCCAGACCCACATTAACCCTTGCTCTGCCAAGCACCTTTACATTTAAATGGCATGCAGGCACATCATACAACATCCCCACCCCCGCCTTTCTTCTCCAAAGAAAAAAAAAACTTCCCTTTCCAACAGAGTATAATGATTTGTAACACAATCTTTACTTGCTTTCCCTGCTCCCCCATCTCAAGTCTCCAACTTTATAAGTTTAGACAGTCTTGAGGCTTGACAGCTCTTCCACATCTCGATCTGTCACATTTGGAGGAATGGTAGTAGTATTCTGTTTCTGGTACTTGGCTATATCCATTTAATTCATTTTTTTGCACTCCTTCGAGTTGTGTTTCTCTTTATTAGCAACTCGCCTGCTTTTTTTGGATAAAGGGTTTGTCCCATTCCTTCCTAGGGGAATGTTCATTCCTAGAGTGCACTGGAATTTTATTTTTCCGTGGGGCTGCCATGTTTTCGCTGGACGTAGATGTTTCATAAATGGAACCTTCATTTCCACTTGTTTCACAGCGTCAGCCAAACATTTGTTTACTGTTTTATTTTCAAATCGTTTTGCAAGCTTATGAATCCTTTCATTCAGCTCAATGGTTCTCAGCACACCTGAGACATCCAGTGCTCCTTCTTCTTCCATTTCCTTCCACTTCTGTGTCGGATTCACATTTTCCAATCTTTTCTCTGTCTTTTCTGTCTCTGTCTGCAACAGAACTTTGTCCTTGTCTTTCATTTTGGTTTCACTGTTAGCCAGGTCTGTCTCCGGCATTGGTGGGATCCATCAGTGGCTAGGAGAGAGGGCAATGGGGCACCTTGACCTTCCTCTAGGAGCCCCTTCTCCTCAGGGTGTCAGGGAGGGGCCCTGGGCACCCACAGGGAGGAGAACCAGCAGCTGGAGACCCCAGTGCCATCCACCTAGGTGACTCCAAGAGTGTCCAGCCAATCCCAATCCCGTCTGCCTGTGACCCCATCACTTCCAGCTGTACAGGCCGAGGAGGGTGCACCTGCCCCACAGCAGGAGGCCCAAAGCAGGCCAGAGCCCTCCAGGCATCGGCCCTCAAGAGGATGCCCACCAAAGTCATCAAAGGCAACAGGGCATAGTAGTCAGCAGGCTGCCTCTACCTCTGCTGTGGATATTGGGGATGCACCAAGATGTAGCGGTGGGGTTAGAAAAATTAAGAAACTTTGACATCACTTCTGGGTCACAGATGTTCAATCACTGTGTATATCAAGCACCTTTGTAAATAAAAACAGAAAATGCTGGAAAAAAACTCAGCAGATCTGACAGCAGCTGTGGAGAGAGAAACAGAGTTGATGTTTCGAGTCCATATGACTCTTCTTCAGGCCCTTCTTCATACAGGTTCAAAACATCAACTGTGTTTCTCTCTCCACAGACGCTGTCAGGCCTGCTGAGCTTTTCCAGCATTTTCTGTTTTTGTTTCAGATTTCCAGCATCTGCAGAATTTTGCTGTTACCTTTGTAAATACATTTGCTGCTCATGATAATGGTCTCGCCATTTGAAGGCACCATGCATATGTGCCTATGTGCCCTCTCATTGCGAGGGTGAGCCATGCTCTCACTCAGGGTTCACCTCTCTTTGTGAGCCTCACATTCATGTGATGTGTAGCTGAGTCATGATAGTTACTCATCCCTTGTGTTATGTCAGAGAGATGTGTCAAACTCTTTATTGGAAGTGTATATAAATGTGTTAGTAACCTCTATCCTTTACAAGACAATATGGAGTTAAGCATGCTCAGTAGCCCCGGGTGGGTTAGCTCTAATTGTTTCTCAAAACGAGATGGCTGCCTTCATTGTTTGTGTCAAAGCACAAGACCTGCATCCATGATGGTCTCTCCAACCATGCACAGATCTCAGTGCCCGCTAAACATTTCTCATTAAGGTGGCAATGACGGCATCAAGTCCCTTGATGCAGCGTTTGTGCTGTTGTGGCGAGTTTCACTCCCCAGAGCGCATGGGTACAGGGTTCACTGCTGACCTTTCCAAAGAGTAGGGCCCGGTGAATGATCAGGGTTGAAGGTGCAAGTCCAAATGCTGAATTTGCTCTTGATGTTACTGGTTGTAAAGGCCTTTCAGTGCACTAGCACGGCACTAATGGACTGAAGGAATGAGGTCGTGTCCCATTGCCTGCACCTGACTCCTCCTGGAATCTTGTGGCTATCAGGGTGACACAGACACGTCTTCCACATCGTGCTTCTTCAATGGCATCCTCACGTGGAAGCTAACTCTCAATTCTCTCCTCAGATTCTTGCCCCTCATGCTCTTCATTGTCCAAGGAGCTCTCAGCCTTCTACATGTCTCCCTCTGGCAAGTGTTCACCCCCTGAAGAGCCAGGCAGTGAAGGGTGCAACAGACCACGATTATACAGGACACTCTCTGTGAGGAGTACTGCAGAGCCCCCACCTGAGCGGTCCAAACATCAGAGGAGCATCTTCAAGATGCCAATGGATAATGATCATATTGAGCTATGCACCACGTTGTCTCTCTCCTCCGAGGCACCCTGAGGACAACGCATGGGTGTCATGCGCCATCATTTATGTGGGTAACCCTGATCCCCAAGCAGCCAGCTCTGTAATCACTGCGGCCCTTCGAATGAGCCACCTGAGGGTGACTCAGGATGTATGAGTCATGGGATCTCCCAGGGTACCTGGCACAAATGTGCATGATGTGCTTCTGATGATCACACTCCAGTTGAATGCTCAGGGAGTGGGACCCCTTCCTGTTAATGAATATCAGGGTCTGCTGCCATGGAGCTCTCAAAGCCACATGTGTGCAATCAATCACACCATGTACTCTGGGAAGCCTGGGAGAGCTGCAAACCCCAGAAATCTAGCGGCCTGGCCAACTTCATTGAGTGTGAATTTCACATAATGATGAGCCTTTTAATAGAGGGCATCTGTCACCTCCTGATATATTTATGTGATGGAGATTGTGAGATGCCACATAGGTCCCCTGTGGATCTCTAGAACGATCCGCAGGCAAAAGAAATTTGAGCGTGGCAGTGACCTTCAGGGGCACTGGCAGGGGGTGTCCTCCCACAGAATGTGGCAGATATGATCCAGTAGATCTCTTGACAAGCACAGGTGTGCGCAGCATTGTCTTTCGCTCACCTCCAGATGGGAAAGTCTTCTTCGGTAGACCCTTGGTCATGTGAGTCACCTCCATGCATGGGTCTAACTTCCTCATCCTCTGGGTCTTCCTTGGGCTCCCCTGGACCATGGACCTCAGACTAGGCTTCCTCTTAAAGCTGTGCCAGGCAGCGCCAGGCTCTTCTCCTCCTCAATTGGATCACTGCCATCAAGAAGGCAGCATTAAGCGCAGGCTCCATTATTCAATCCTTGGCAGACCTCCCAATTGCAAACAGAAAGCCCTGTCATGCCCTAGAGCTGCATCTGCATTACTAACTTTCCACTGAAACAGCCTTGTAGCTGAGGCACAAACTCACACATCTAAGTGACCAAGATGCCAACCCTGATACTTGAGATCTCAATCCCACAGAGGCTGGAAGAGGTTTGGATGCGTTCATGGAATGTTCTACCTTACCAAAAGCACTGCTGCAATCTCTGATCTGATTTACTGATCAAGCTCAACCTACACTTCAGCAATGATTGGATGCCCTTTGGTCCATTATCCAGGCCAATTGGAGAAAGCACATTAGAGGCTTTCATTGATGATCTGGCAGACATGCAGCAGCTATGCTTCCTTAATGGTTGCCTGTATTTTCCATTCGCACATACCTCTCTGTTAATGCTCAAATAGAGCAAATGCATTGTGAAGCCAATGACTCCTGCAGTCTCTCGTTAAAGCGCATCAAAACACAGTGACTCCAGTGCACCTTCTCAAGGAAGTCTTCCTCTTTTCTCTCAGCTCTGACTCTATTTTCATGTTGTGACTCTAAGCAGTTTGAGAGTCCCCCATGAAAGGGCCTCTTAGTCCAACCATGGGCTCCTCCCACACTGCCTCTGACCCCTCCTGTGCAGATTGTTTTCCAGATTCGATTTTAAACTGTGTAATAATTTCGGGGTTTCAAAAGGTGGTGCTGTATTTTTATTTTGAGACCAGCTTCGAACCCTCCCCCTGTTCGGGTCCCTCCACTCTTCCTGGAACCCCACGATGCAGTAAGACCTTCCTCCGGATATTCTCCAACCTCCCCCAGTAACCCTGGATCCCATTGTCATTGAGGTGGATATTCCAGCCCTCCCCCCTGAACCCATTACTGTTGATGTCCCCGTGCCCCATGTGGACTTCACCCTTCTCCATCACGAGGCTGTGTGCATGGTGACATACAGAGGACTGCCCCCAGGAGAGTTTTGAGTATCCCTCCCCCCTACCACTTTATTACGTTTTCCCCATTTAGAGGCTGCAGGCTCCATGACCATCTCATCTGTAGGCCAGTACCGAGCCAGACAACACCATTCCCGCCAACTGTAATACAATGAACATGACCTGCACACCAATATGTGCCTTATCGTACACAGGCCTTGCCCTTCCCCAGATATGCGTGCCAATAATTGCCCTATAGCATGGCCCACAAAGCCCAGGACTATCTTTAATCTCTCACCCTGACTATGAGGTCCACAAAGTCCCAGGAATGCCTTTAATTTCTCACTCCGACCTCTTGGCCCCAGAGCAGGGACTATAACTGTCTGTCAATGAACTTTCCTGTTCCCTCATGACTGATCACAACATAGTCCCTCCACACCACCACCCTCTCACCCCCAACTCTGTGCAACCCATCCCTCTTATGCCCCGACATCAACGCGCACTCGCACGACAGTTTGGTCGGCGGGCGCATGCCAGAGTTGGCAGTGCACCCACCGACAATTAAGAGGCCTATTAATGTGGTAATTGGCCTGGATTTTTCGCTGCCCATCCAGCATTACAGTCGGCAGGCGGGCAAATCGACCAGGCGGCCTTTGAGGAATCACATCCAAGGTTCGGGATGAGGTTTCTGATCTTAAATTTTTTTTTAAATGCTTGGGCAGAATTTTTATCATCAATATGTTTCTCATGGTGGAAATTTTTTCTCAGAATTTCACAGTGTTTATTTTTGGCTTTAAAATTCTTCAGCTCCCTGAAGCAGCTCTCTGCCTTCAGGGCACTTTCATTGCGCACTCCCCCACACCCACATTGTCTTCAGCGCTCGCCCTCTTCCCGCCCCCACCCCAGCAGCGCTGAACCTTTCAGTGTGCCTTTCACGCTGGCTGGCTGTTAATTGGCTAGCTAGCGTGAAATCACGGTCGGAGGTCAATTGCGGGGGCCGGCCCCTTTCCCAACCCCGCCCACCGACCTGAAAATCCTGCCCCATGATTCCTTAATGCAAGATCTGTTGGAAAACTGATACCAGGAAACTATGGGTCTTTTCAGTTCATATGCGTGATCATACATTTAACCATACACAAAGAGACAACATTTCTTGTAATGCCATCATTTTAAAACTCTCATCATTGTCAAAATCTTTCATGGCTTATCCCCTCATGATCCATACAATTGCCTCCAGCCTACTCCATTCACAGAACACTGATTTCTCCAGTTCTTTTCTCTTGTGCATCGCTCACTTCTTTTGCCTTACTATTAGCATCCTGGTCTTCAGCCATCTAGATCCTGAGCTCTGGAAGTCCTTTACTAAATCTTTTCACCTCTTAAACTCTCCCTCCTTCTTAAAACCCTCCTTGAAACCTATCTCTTTGAGCAGGCTTTTAGTCACTTTTCTTATTGTCTCTTTATTTGGCTCAATGTTAATTTTTGCCTTATTATGTTCCTGTGAAGCATTTTGGAACACTTTCCTTTGTTAAGAGTGCTATATGAATATAAAAGATTGTGGTATACTGTCTCCTGAATCTCCCAGCATGATATGAGTCCAGGATGATATGTTACCGCCCTGGTGCCATTGGCAGCTGCACAACACTTCAAGGGGAAGGGGGAAAGGAGGAGGGGAAACAGCCAGCAGTCATGATTCATATAGGCACCAAAAACATAGGTAGAAAAGGGGATGAAGTCCTGCAAACAGAGTTTAGAGAGCTGGGAAAGAAATTAAAAAGCAGGATCTCAAAAGGCCTAAAGGGGCACCCGAGCAGACAGGCGACTATGCCGGAGTAAGATGGAGACTGAGTGAGTAGTGAATTAAGTTCACCTGGGGATTTGGTGCACGGGAAAAGGAAGTGTGGTCTACATAGGAATTATTCAAAGTTAATTAAGAAAGTAACTAAATTAAGCTAACTAAACAACATAAGAGAGCCCAAAAGGAGTTCGGAGAGAGAGAGCCCATAAAGCAGTGGAGAGAGAGAACTTGGAGTTTACAGATAAAATCTAAAAGTGATGTCACAGGAGTCCCGTAAGTTGATTGGTTGGTAAATATCGGCCTTTCTGGACTCGGCACAGAGGAGATGATTGGTGAGTGACAGGTGAGTTATTATGTTATACCATGCTGGAGTAAACACTTCATATAAATGTAGTAACTTGAAATGGAATATACCTTCAAGACAAGTATTGTAATGTAAGGTCACATGATCTTATTGTCCAATAACAGAGTAGTGTGGGCAACCTCTATGTGAGACAGTCTTGGGTGAGTCACTGAGGAGTGAAGACAGAGTTTTTGTGTTGTGAACACATAAGTATAGTTGTAGAGTTAGATTATAAATAAACAGCATGTGTTTATCCTAACAACACCCCTCCTGATGTTCTCTGTCTCTGTACCGACACGGTCACCCCGAACAACCCGGATCCTTTAGTCCCAGCAAACCAGGGGCACTGGATCCAACAAACTGGCAACAAGAGAAAAAGCATGAAAAATTACAGAAGAAATGAGATAAAAAGTGAGAGAGAAAAACGAAGGATACCAGAAGAACTGTAATCGGGCAGTACATCGCATAGTAGTTGTAAGTTAAAGAGAATTTCTTTCTGAGCGTCAAATTAATTCCCTAAGAGATGCCACAATTTGGAAGAGCAAAGCCATTCGATCCAACCTCCGAAGAGTGGTCTGACTATGTTGATCGCCTCGCGTTCTTCTTCCAGGTGAACGACATTGCGGGGGAGGAGAAGAGACGCGCGATCCTTCTGCCCACGTGTGGGAATAAGATTTACGGATTAATTAGAAATCTATTGCTGTCCAGTGCCCCAGACTCGAAAAGTTTTGATGATTTAGTGAACCTTGTAAGAAACCATTATCAGCCCAAGCCACCAGTGACCGTACAAAGATTTAAATTAAACTCAAGAATCAGAGCTGCGGGGGAGACTGTTGCTTTTTATGTAGCCAGTCTGAAGCAATTAACTGAATACTGTGAATTTGGGACTTCTATCAATGATATGCCTAGAGATCGGTTGGTATGTGGTATAAACGAAAATGTGATCCAGTGGAGATTGTTGGCAGAAACAAATCTCGATTTTCCGAATGCGTTGGAAATCGCTATTGCAATGGAAGGTGCAGTACGAGACTCAGAAGCCATTTGAGGAGCACAAAATGGCGCTGTCCTTCATGTTGGGTGAAGAGCTTCATCCGAAGAGAGCGCGAAAGTGCAGAGCTTTGCTCCGAAGCCACCGCAAGTGGACAAGTTAAAAAGGAGGTCTCAGCAGCAAAAGCTTGGCTTCATACTAACAGAGATGGATGTAGACAGCCCCATAAAGAAACACAATTTAAAAAGATTGCATGTTTCTTCTGCCATCGACATGGACACCTCATGAGAAATTGTAAAGATAGGATCAGGCAGACTGTCAGACAAAGGCAAAAACACAAAACTTTGTCCTTGGCTGGGGTGCTCGGCGGGGGTGAGCGGGGCAGTCAGGAAGCCGACTGCCACCTGTGATCAGCACGCACCGCAATTTCACGCTGGCGAGCCAATTAAGGCCCACCAGCGTGAAACGTGAGCGGCAGCGCTGAGCGCTGCCTGTGCGGGCGGGTGGAGGAGAGCGAAGGGGCCAAGCGTGAACTTCAGGCATGCGCGTCAGCTGCCTCAGAGAGATGAAAAATAATAATAAAAATGTAATGAAACATGTCCCCTCATTTGACTCTGTCACATGAGGAGGGACACGTTATTAATTAAATTTTAAAACATTTATTTTATTATTATTTGCTTTTGGAAACCTCATCCCGCCCGTAGATGAGGTTTCCCAAAAAATGCAACGGCCATTTGGCCTTACTGCAAAAAAATTAATTTAATTGATTATTTAATGGCTTTAACATGCCTTTTAATTGACGGCTGGTGCGCTGCTGACTCCGGCGCACGCCCACCGACTGAACTATCGTGCGACTGCGCGTTGACATTGGCACCCTCAGTTGACGTCAACGCACCTCATTTCACGCTCGAGCGGTCGGGCGCGCACCCGCCCACCGAGCGAAAATTTCTACCCAATGAGATTAACAGCGTTGAAAAGCCTGAAATAATAGATGCTGATACCTAGTCGCTGTATAATTTAAAGGTGGGAAAAAGGGAACCTATTTATGTAACCATGAAAGTAAATGAGAAACCTATCAGATTGCAGGTGGGTACTGGTGCAGCTACTAGGGTGATTGGAGAGCACGCTTTTCAATACTTGAATCAGGGAGAACGTAAGCTGAATTTAGAACTATTGAAAAATTAAAGACTTATACAGGAGGAAGCATAGAAGTCAAGGGCATATGTAAAGTCTAAGTAAACTATAAAGGTCAAACAGAGAGATTACCTTGATGGTAGCTGCAGGCAAAGGACGTAGTCTCCTCGGACGAAACTGGCTGAAAGAAACTAAATTGGAATGGAATGAAATCTTCCAATTAAGAACTAATGGACTTTCACAGTTATTACAGAAACTTGCCTCAGTTTTCAAGGAAGAACTTGGAAAAATTGAAGGGCTAAAGACAAAAGTTCATGTAGATCACGAGGCAACACCAAGATTCTTGAAGGCAAGACAGGATCCCGTCTGCATTATGCAATGCGGGATAAGGTAGAAGCAGAGCTGACAGGTTAGAAAAACTGGGAGTGATACAAACAGTACAATTTTCAGAGTGGGCAGCTCCAATTGTACCTGATCTCAAACCTGACCAAAGCATTAGAAAATGCAGGGATTATAAATTAGCAGTCAATCAAGTTGCAAAATTGGATAGACACTCCATACCTAAAACTGAAGATTTGAACATTAAATTGGCAGGTGGAAAGTCTTACATGAAGTTAGGTTTGAGTCATGCCTACCAGCAAGTGGAATTAGAGCAGGCATCCCAAAAATTCATCACTATAAATACACATAAGGGATTCCATCAATACACCCATTTACCATTTGGCATATCTTCTGCATGCGCCATATTCCAAAGAACCATGGAAAGTTTGTTACAGGGATTGCCTCACATTGTAGTTTATTTGGATGATGTTCTCGTGACTGGACTCACAGAAAAAGAACATTTGATGAACCTGAAGGAAGTTCTGAAACGTTTTTTGCAGGCTGGAGTGAGATTGAGAAAGGAAAAGTGCACATTCCAGGCAAAAGAGGTAACCTATCTAGGTCACAAGGTCGATTCACAAGGCCCACATCCATTTGAAGAAAAAGTGAAAGTTATTAAAGAAGCCCCAGAACCAACAAATACATCTAAATTGAAATCATTTTTGGGGATAATTAACTATTATGGATGCCTCTTGCCTAATCTATCAACAGAAATGGCACCATTATATTGTTTGCTTAAGAAAAATCAGAGATGGTCATGGCAAACACCACCAGAAGAAGCTTTCACAAAAGTTAAAAAGTTGTTACAGTCACCTACACTTCTAGTACATTTTGATCCAAAGAAGAGTTGATATTAACATGTGACGCATTAGCTTATGGACTAGGAGCGGTGCTTTCTCATCGAACGCATGATGGATCAAAATATGTGTCAAGAACACTTAGTACTGCAGAGAAAAAGTACTCACAAATTGAAAAAGAAGACCTGGTGATCATTTTCAGTGATAAAAAGTTTCATCAATATGTACATGGTCATCACTTACTATCATAACGCACCACAAGCCATTATTAGGACTATTCGGTGAAGACAAGGCTATACCCCCTATAGCCTCGGCAAGAGTACAAAGAGGGGTGTCGATCTTGGCAGCCTATGAGTATACTTTTATTCATAGACCTGGAAGTCAAATTGCACATGCAGATGCACTCAGTGGTTTACCCTTGCAGGTAAAAGATGAGGATGTTCCAATTCCTCAGGAATACATCTTGTTATTGAACTTTCTGGACTCATCACCGATACGTGCTAAACAAATTAAAGCTTGGATGAACTGAGACTCAGCCTTATCCAAAGTGAGAAATCAAGTTCTTTCTGATTGGTCAAAAATATAAGAATCTGATTAAATGAAACCGTATTTCCAGAGAAAATATGAGTTAACCAGCAAAGAAGGTATTTTATTGTGGGGAGCTCGTGTAATTGTTCCTCCAAAAGGACGAAAACCATTGTTATCTGAGCTTCACAGTTCACATTCCAGAATTTCTAAAATGAAGGCAATAGCACGTAGCTACATGTGGTGGCCGGGAATGGATGGAGAAATAGAAAACCTAGTAAAATGTTGTATGCAGTGTCAACAAATACAAAAATTACCTGCAACAGCCCCCTTACACCCCTGGGAATGGCCAGGATGACCATGGGTATGTGTATACATCGATTATGTGGGACCTTTTATGGGAACAATGTTTCTCCTTATAATAGACATACATTCAAAATGGCTGGATCCATACAAAGTAAGGTCACCCACATCTTCAGCGACAATAGACAAGCTACGACAAAGCTTTGCTATAAATGGATTACCTGAAATGCTAGTATCAGATAATGGAACAATATTCACAAGTGCTGAATTTAACCAATTTGCAAGCCTCAATGGTATTGTTCATGTGAAAACATCTCCATGCCATCCTTCTTCCAATGGACTTGCTGAGAGAGCATTTCAGACATTTAAATCTGGTATAAAGAAATTGTCTGGAGATTCGATAGCGACTAAATTAGCACGATTTCTATTCCACTATCGAACCACCCCTCATTCGACAACAGGTGTCACACCTGCTGAATTGTTGATGAAATGCTCTCTCCAATCGAGACTGAGCCTAATTATGCCAAACTTGGTGGGGGGAAGGTAGAAAGAAGGCAAGAAAATCAGAAAATGGGACATGATTGTCACAGTCGGGACGGAACATCTAATGTAGGGGAGGAGGTTTTTGTGAAAAAGTTTAGAGAAGGACCAGCATGGTTGTTAGGTGAAATAAGTGCTGTAATGGGACCTCTTCCCTACCATGTGAAAGTTGAAGATTGAATAATAAGAAGACGTGGATCACATACGAAGTGGAGAAGCCAAATATCCAGAAGTGTTTCCACCAGTGCTCAAGACTGAATGAACATTTCCTGTGGAAGAGCTCAACCAAGTACAAATGTATTTGAAGGGTCAACTGTACCTGAAAGAGCCGAAGAAACAAATTTACAGGTACCTGCTGTAGGACCTGCAATTCAGACGACTTCAGTAAGGGAGACTCCAAAGCAAACTTCAGAAGCTGTAAACTTGATGTTCTACGTGCTTAAGGAAACCCCCAGAGAGACTGACTTTGTAAATAATTGAACTGTGTAAATAGCTTGGTGTATTGAAAAATTGTAAAATGTATTTTTCAGTAAAGGGGGAGGGATATAGTAGCTTGAGACATAATATACCTTGAAGACAAATATTGGAATATAAGGTGACATGATTTTATTGTCCAACAGCAGAGCAGCATGGGCTACCTCTATGTGGGAGAGTCTTGGGTTAGTCACTGATGAGTGAAGACAGTGTGTTTATGTTGTGAGCACATAAGTACAGTTGTAGAGTTAGATTGCAAATAGACAGCATGTGCTTATTCTAACAACTGCCTCCTGATGTTCTCTGTCTCTATACCGACACAGTCACCCCAAACAAAGCATGCAACCCAGATCCTTTAGCCCCAGAAAACCAAGGGCACTGAATCCAACAATAAAGTTTAAGGTATGTCAGTGCAAGTTGGCCATGTGGAATGTGAATCCTGTGGGATGTAGGAAGTCATGCAGGTGCAAAGTACCCTCGATGACTACATCTGCAGGAATTGTCACCAGCTGAAGAAACATGGGCTGCAGGCTGTGGAACCCGAGCGGCAGCTGGAGTCACTGTGGTGCATCGGCAGGCTGAGGATTGCATGGATAGCACATTTAGAGAGGTGGTCACACCGCAGCTAAGAAGTACACAGGTAGAGCAGGAATGGGTGACTGCCAGAGTATCTAAGAGAAACAGGCAGGTAGTGCAGGAATCCTCCGAGGCTATCTCACTCTCTCACCACTTTTCCATTTTGGATACTGGTGAGTGAGATGGTTCCCCAGAGGACTGTAGCAAGAGCCAAGTTCAAGGCACCATGGGTGGCTCAGCTGCACAGGAGGGGAGAAGGAAGATTGGAAGTGCTATAGAGGTAGGGGATTCCATAATTAGGGTTTCTGCGGTCATAGATGTGACTCCAGGATGGTATATTGCCTTCGTGGTGCCAGGGTCCCAGAGTGGCTGCAGGATATTCTTTTGGATGAGGGTGAACAGCCAGAGGTCATGGTCCACATTGGGACCAATGACATAGGCAGGAAAAGAGACGAGGTCCTGAAAGCAAATTTTGGGGGGTTAGGAAGGGAATTAAAAAAACAGAACCTCAAGAGCAGCAATCTCAGGAGTACTCCCAACGCCATGTGAGACTGAGCATAAGAATAGGAAGATTGAGCAATTCAACACATGGCTGTAGAAATGGAGTGGAAGGGAGGACTTTAGCTTCCTAAGGTATTGGGACCAGTTCTGGGGCAGGTGTACAAGAAGGACAGGTTACACTTTAACAGGACTATGCCTAATGTCCTTGCAGGAAGGTTTGCAAGTGATGTTGGGGAGGGTTTAAACTAGATTGGCAGGGGGATGGGAACCCAAGAGGAAATTCAGAGTGGAAAGGAGAAAAACTGGAAGTGGGGAGTAGAGAAGTAATAACTGATAAGGAGGATATATCAGAGAGTAGTATCAAGGTAAATAGAATACTTGGAGAGTTGATAGAATTAGAGTAGGCAATGGTAAGTCATTGGATGGGGTCAGAGTAAAGGGGAAAGTAAAAAAGCCTAAATCAGGGTTAATGCGTATGTATGTGAATGCACAGAGTGTGATGATTAAGATTGGTGAACTACAGGAACAGGTTGACAAATGGAACTGTGATATTATTATAACATAGGCCTGGCTTAAAAAGGGCATTAAATATTCCTGAATATTAAATATTCTTGTCTCTCCTAAACACCACAAAGAGTTTATGAGAGACAAGAAAAGAAAAGTTGAGGGGGGTGGGGGTGCGGTTGGGGGGATGTGGTGGCAGTATTGTTTAAAGATGGCATTATAGTACTGGAGAGGGAGGGAGGATGTTTCAGAGAGTTCAAGGACGGAATCTCTTTGGCTAGGGTAAGGAATGAAAAAGGCGCAATAACATTGATCGGTGTAGTATATAGATCACCAACTAGTGGAAGGGATATAGAGAAACAAATCTGCAAAGAAATTACAGAGAGGTGCAAGAATTATAGAGTAATTGTAATGGGGGACTTCAATTATCCAAATATAGACTGGGATAGGAACAGTGCAAAGGAACAAGAGAGGTGAGAGTTTCTGGAAGATGTTCAAGATACTTTTCTGCAGCAGAATGTTTTCAGTCCAATGAGAGGGACCACTGTTGGACCTGGTTCTAGGGAATGAGCTGGCCAAAGTGGATCAAATATCAGTGGGAGAGTATTTAGGGGACGGTGACCATTGTATCATAAGCTTTAGGTTGGCCATGGAGAAGGACAAGAAATCAGCCAGAGCAGGATAATTAATTATGGGGAAGTCAACTTCAATGGGATGAGAATGCATCTGAATTGTGTGAGTTGGAATCTGCTAAGTATATCTGATGTGACCATTAAGTTACCTGGCTTATACCTAATATCATAGCTATAACCTTTAGTCATAACCTTGAATCTTTATCAAAAGACATTGCAACCTTGGTGGTGCACTGGTCAGGGGTTTTCACCAAATCATCTCCAGTGATTTGTGGTTGCTCTCTACCACAAATCTTTTTCCAGGTTGATAGGCATGGAAACACATGATTCCGAATAGCAAAGCTAATGTTCTCCACTCAATGTTGGAGTAGTTGGATTGCGTTACAGGCAGAGATTTTGAAGCAAATACAGTATGCATACTTCCAGACCTTTCTGTGAGGTATCTATCTCCAGGGTAGTTGTCTCCCTAGTATCTTAAAATTTCAGTGTTGCTACTTCTGATAATGACTGTTTCAGGGGTTCAAAGAGATACTGGTGGTCTTCATGCCACAGGAAATGCACATCCTTTCTCAAAATTCGCTTAGCAGAGAAGATTTTTGAGCAAAATTGAGAATTTATAAAGACAGGAAATTAAAAAGACCTTTGAATATTGTCCTTATCTTTGGAGCTGGCAAGGTCTTAATATCCTCTATTTTACTTGGATTGGGATATATGCCTGTTATGACCACAGCCGTTATTAATTGCTGGGCAATCCAAATCCCAGAGGGAAACTTGGCTTACAGGCCATAACCATTTTTTTGTATTCTGAAATCAAGGAGAAGATGTACCGAACTCAGCAGTAAGAGGCCCAATAACACTTTTGGGATTTTAAAAATTAGAAATAAAAGTTTTATTAGCAAAATGAAAGAAAACTTAAGCACACAAAATTACACAATTAAGGTCAAATCCACAAATAAACACCTTCCAGGCAGCACACTCTTATAGATGTCTACTATGAAATCCAGTAATATTATACAAGGCAAACTGCTGTAGCTTTAATAAAGTTGTACCACATGGCCTTTACCCTCTTCTACTCTGTGGTGGAATCCACTTCAGAATAAAACTGCTTTCTGCAGCCCAAAGCTTTTCTGGCTTGACTGGATAGGTGATTCAAACTGCATCCTCCCCCAGCCCAGCACTCCAGCTATCTCAACAGCTCAAACAGCTGCAACTATCTCCAGCCACCTCTAGCTCAACAGCTATCCAGCTCAACAGCTATCTACAGTAACTCTCATATACCTTTTCCCTTTTTACCTTCATTCCATTGTTCCCACACATCTCTGAAACTCAAACCCTTTCAAGTATTTCATGCTTCTGTCTTGTCTTTATTTTTGGGTAAATAAAACAAACAGTAAGTAAATCAAATAAACTCTCAACTTATTTAAAATTGCAAATGTTAGACCTATCCTATTTACTTGTACTTCTACTTAACACCTCTATCTTTTTCATGTTTCCAAATCCCTAGACAACCTGACTCCTATCAAACTCTTGCCCAGTTTAATTAAAACACACACACACAAACAAACACACACATGCACACACACACACACACACACACACACACACACCTTTCGTTACAGAATAACACAATATTTCCCAAAATATTTTTTTAAAACCATACATCCTCACAAGCTGGCACTGGAATAAATAGAACCAAAGAAATTGATCTGTTGCACACTGATGTCTCATTTCAGACCGTTGAACACCAATCTTTCATCATGTGTTGCTTGTATCAGTAAGTGCAGATTATGGCCATGTTCTTGCTTTGTTCTTCCCACAACAGCTATGTCATCTGCGATACCAATGTATCCTTGTACAGTGCATATAATGCAGTTCATGTGAGCTTGAAAGAGATACTGGCTAACAGATAGCCCAAAAGGAAGATGTTGAAACAGTATCATCTGAATGTAGTACAAAATGTAGTAAGCTGTTAGGACTTCTCTGCAAGACATACTGGCCAGCAACCATACTTTGCATCAAGCTTCCAGAAGAATTTTGCATCTGACAATCTCAGGTTTAACGCTTTGAGTGTGGGTATTTTGTAAGGGCAACATTTCAAAGCTGTGTTTAAACGTCACTGATTGAGGCATACCCTCAGTGATCCGTCCTTCTTTATGACACGTTATTGAGTTTCACCAGTCTTTGTGCTATTGTAATCGTCTCATGATTCTGTCTTTCTCCATTTTGTCCCATTCTACTTTCAATTTGTCTTGTATGTGGATGCTGCATTTACATGGCGGATCAGTTGATGGACTTGCTTTCTCCTGCAAGTGTAATGTTGTAGCTCCGTTGAAACTGCCATTTTGTAGAAATACACTGAATATTTTGATGTTAGGTCATGAATTGAGGTGATAGGAGTGGTTTCTGAGGTTGATCTGCCTTGTGACGTCTGACTGATTCCCTGGATTGTTACTAGTGTAAGGTCACAACATGCTGTCAGATCTGCAGTCACTGGGCCTTTAGCTCGCACGATGAAGAATCTCTGTGACACCCAGGAAGATTGATTGTACTTGCACTCCAGCAGGAATATGGATCCTGCACATTGAATTAGTGAGTTGTTGTACATTGAAAGTTTCACAGCAGTGCATTTCACCATGGCCTTCAATATCTGCAGGTACATGTCTTTCAGAATTCGCAGAGGTAGCATGTTGGCACTTGCCCCATGTCAATCTTGGCCAATAACGAAAAATTACCAACTTTCTTAGGGCAGATCATTCGAATCTTGGCAAACATTTCAGACAATGTGATGGTACCTTAGTTTTCCATGAGATTGACTGTGTGAAACATGTGCTCACCACTCTTCATGTTGTTGTGCGCATCATTGTCATTTTCTGGTTTGTCAATCACTTCATGTATGTGTTTCTGAAGGATACCAGTTGGTTATTCTTATTGCTTTAAGGTACCCATTGTGTACAGTCTGTTGGATCAGTGCATGGCTATTTGTAGCTGAAACAGTCTTTGCTCTAGTGCACTGCCACTGCGAATAGCTCTTCCTGCGACATGCCTTGAAGAATTGATGGAAAGCTGAGCATTTCCTTGGTGCATGCAGAAGACTACACCTTCCACATGTCTTGCTAGGTTTGGGTTCTAGTGCATGTGTCAACAATTGGGGTTGCACTTAGGACCTGTAAGCACTGTCAACCTAGGTATTTATAAGTACTAACATAATCCTTGATTAACTCTTTGATGCTATACGTTTTAGGCTTGTCTAGCTTGTGGGTTCATGGAATGCTTCCAGGGGAGTGGATGCGATCACCAGCTCAACAATTCTGTCTGTTAGGTCTACATTTGAAAAATCACATTGCATACCCTTTTCTCTGCTTCTGCTGATGAAGCGGTTTATGGATTATGTAGGTTGTTGTTGAAATTACATGAACTCTAGTCGATGAATACAGAAGTTTAACCTGATTTTGAACCGGTCTTCCAATGTAGTCCATTTTTTAAGGGATCCTTTAGCTCTTCTGCAATTAATCCTGACATGTTCAGCCTGTGTAGACCTTCATTCCCAATTTCTAGACACATTTTTTTGACTTGCTTGTCTGGTTCAGACACACCCGACTCAAGAAAACATAGCTCTGTACGTTGTTTAAATATTTTGAATTCGGATAGTAGGTCAGCCGCATCCCAATTCAAACTGGGGAATTTTGTGGACATTCTGACAATATCCCTTTGATCTTCCTTCTTCTGTAGTACCTGGGATGCGTGTTGCCCTAGCTGCTTTCATGCGCTTTTCCGAAGCTTGGCCCAAGAAGACGAGCTGTAGTGAGAATGCACCAGAGTAATGGCATCTATGCTTTTCATTCAATTTACTGCTCAGGCACCCGTTATAATCGCAACCTTCTCTGACCTGATTTTTATGATGGCCTTTTTGGTTTTTTTTCTTGTTTGACTCTCCCGTACTCGCTATCGATCCGGCCCACACCCTGGTCACTCACCTTTCCCGACTGAACTAACCCGGTGCTGGTCCTCTCGATGCACTGCCCCACTCATGGAACTGACAGTCTATGCGCTGCAATCTCAACATGAGATATGTGTCCGCTTTCCAGCTCTTTATTTGAGCATGAGCTCAGTGCTGTGTCTCCAAACCTATTCTTCAAAGTCATCCACTCTGTTTTTAACACTCTCCGGTGCTGCGACTTTGTTGCAATCTGACCAAAATGTCAAGAGCTTTCTCATACCATATAGCATGTTCTAAGGCTATTCACCATCTATGAGACCACCGCTGACCACCATGTCATGTTACTATAATGATGTAATGGTTGGGTTTATTTATTGTGCAAGACACAAGGTGCCAAACAATCATAAGGGATTTGGTAACCATGTTGTGGGTTCATTTATTAAGACTAGGCACACAAGAACAGCTATACACAGGTATAAAGCTTGAAGACATCAGAGCTCTGTGTGTGCGCCCTGCTCAAAGCAAAAGTGAAACTAAAACTGGATCACGTGGCACATTTCCCTTCTAGTGATGTCATGTCATCCCTTAAAGGTATAATACAACTCTTGGGATTCCTTGGCTTGTGACTGATCAAAATGGAAAGGTCTCATTCATGAAGATACTGAGAGCATCAAGAGACTTCAAGGAACCTGCAGAGGTCATGTCAAGACATTGGAGGGAGTGCGCAAATTTGCAAACACCTCATTTACCCAACCCTTCTAGCACCACCTTCCCTGCATGTGACAGAGTCTGCAGATTGTACATTGGACTTATCAGCCATCCCAGGACCCATCAAACTGGAGTGGAGGCAAGTCATCCTCAATCCCAAGGGACTGCCTAAGAAGAAGAGATATAAAGAATTTGTCAGAACCACCTTCTGCACAGGCACCATAGATTTCACCTGCATGTCACCATGGTAATAAATCCAATTTGCTTACATCTAAAAAAAAAGTCTGACATTGACTTTCAACTGATTGTGTCTCTGCAAGATGAAAATGAGTTGTGCGTGGTAGTTCTTTGGATAATGGATTTTTCTGTAAATGGTACTGACAGGGTAGAGAATGGGTGTCTGGTGCAGAAAGTGCAAGTAATAGAAAGCCTCAATTGTGCTGTCAGACACAATGTTAATTTTGACTCTTATCCACATGAAATACAAACTATATTAGAAGTAGCTTATTGTGAGTTTTAATCTGTACAGCATGTAAATGCACATATGTAACTAAGCACTCTCCCTTAAAAGCTATTTCAGGAACAACAGCATTCCTGTGCTACTTTTTGTAGCTCAGCTTTCACCTCATTTATTTCTGATCACACCTGAGTGAGCCAATAGAAATGTTGACCAGTCTCAAGGTAGTTATTCAGTCGTGACTTGTCACAAATTGCCTCTTTTGAAGGTATTGCACCGATTGGTCTACAGCTCTATGTGTGCTGGGCTTAGTACCTTACTCAAATTGCTATTCTTTATGTGAGAATCCAGACACCAGATGCTATAAGGCTAGTCAACTGTGAAGAGCAGCATAGCATGAGTCCTGTCCTCATTCACACATGTACGCTTTCCAGCGACAGTCACTAATCAGGAGCAGGAAGCCTGGTTGATTTTTCTATCATCAGCAACAGTGGCAAATATGAAAAAGGCCTCTTCAAGAGTGGCAAGTGCCTTGCAGACCTGGGTTTTTATGTGTAATCTATCATCAGGTTGAGCCCCTTCCGATAAAGGCACAAAATCAGTTCCATGTGCGTGCATGCTTGCATTATGAAAATGGCCCAAGCCTTGCTATAGTGGGGCAGATAATAGCTTTTGGCATTGGTTGGAATTGCTCTTGCATATTTAGGATTTTTTCATTTTTGTGGGGAAAGTTGTTGAAAGGGCGAGCTCACAAATGCAGCAACATCACATCATTCATTTTCATCGTGAGGCAGTCAACAGGAGGCCATTTTTGTGAAGCTAACAATCAAATGGCCCAACTCAGGCAGTAACATTTGGATATTGGTAATTTTTGATAATGGCGCTTAATTGCACATCTGACAGTCAACTGAAGTTATTTCATTGGAGCTTAAGTAAGAGAACCATGAGCCTTGCCAATGTTTTTACACCCAGATCAGGCCCATTATTTCATACTGCATTGCAAATTTACTTAAGCAGTTCAGCTCTGCATCAATCACCAAGACCTGCTAAATCAAGTAACAACAGTCACCATTCCGATATATAAAATTCTAACCCTCATCTCAAAAATAACAAACTGATTTGTCACATGTAGATTACAAAGCTAAAGGTGTTCAACCAGAGATATTCCCAAGGGCTCCAATGCTTGACTCCCAAGAACCAAAGCAAACAGGAAATAAGTGTGCAGGGGTGGTGTGAACTCTCATTTGTCCTCCGCTCTCCCACGACCCTACCTTGAAAGTGCCTTAAAATTAAAGGTGTTTTATCCTCACATAGAACTTTATTACAAAATACTTCTTTATTAAGTGTCATCCAGGAAAATGAAAAATAATCTGACAAGCTTAACTAAATAAAGGCTAGAAAACTGAATTAAAAGAAACTTGGGGGTCGAATTTTATGGCCCCGTCACAATGGTGGTGGGGTGGTAAAATGTGGCGAGCCGTTCATAGGTCCATTGATTTGGCAGGACCAGAACATCCCGCCAGTGCAAGGGGTCATAAAAACTCTGTCCTTGATTTTTTCAAACTGCAATTTGGTCTTTGTAGAATTTATTGTAAATTTATTCAGTTTGAGCTGTCTTACCTGTGAACATTTCAAAATAAAATAGCACTTACACATTGGAACTTTTTTTTGGTGAAAATAACTTTTTGTATGTCTTAAGGTATTTTCTTACATATTTTTAAGGGCGGAATTTTCCATGCCCACTGGCATAGGCGTGTTTGGTGGCGTGAGCGGACATTATGGCGAGAAAGCCAAAAATCAGTTTCATGATGTTGAGAAATCAGTTTGCAATCGTCCGCTCTGCCCACCAATGGCGGGCCACATCTCCCACAGGGATTTTGTTGTAATACTTCCGTATATCATTATAAGCCCAACTCGCTGGAATCATACCCCAACACTGCAGCATGTCAGCAGCATTGCACGCCGACATGTTTCACAACAGTATATATAAGGCGTGCACTTGGCGAGCTGTGCTTTGAAGGGGAGGTGAGTGCACAGTAACATTGCGCAGCGCTTGTGAGGGTCATCTATTGGGCTTCAAGGTTGAGGTGCCGCGCATTCAGGTGAGGGCACAGGCAAGACGCTTTTTGCCAGCTGGCTGACAGTGCGGTGCCAAGACAAGGGCTGCCCTGCGGATGAGGCGAGTTGTGGAGTGGAGTGGGGGGTGGGGCCGGGTGCAAGGGCTGCACTGCAGTTGATGATAGTGCACAAGCTCATGCCGGATGGGGCGGTCGGAAGCAGCCAGACATTAGGGGGAACCTTGTATAAAGTGACCATTCCTCCGCAGCTGAGACAGTTCAGACGCAGCCACATTGACATGCTTGGGGTCGGGCCTCTAGCTTATCTGCCCAATCAAGCAACGCAGAGGCGTTAAAGTGTCACAAGTACTCTGGAGCTTTTCACCCTTGGGCACAGAGCAAACTATTATTATTTTAGTGGACTGCAGAACAATTGGATGACTGGGTAAGTCACCTGGAGAGGCTGTAGTATAGCGGTATTGTCACTAACTAGTATTCCAGAGACCCAGGGTAATGCTCTGGGGACCTGGGTTCAAATCCCACCATGGTAGATGGTGAAATTTGAATTCAATCACTATCTGGAATTAAAAGTCAAATGATGACCATGAAACCATTGCTAATTATTGGAAAAGCCCATCTGGTTCACTAATGCCCTTTTGGGAAGGAAATCTGCTATTCTTACCCAGTCTGGCCTACATGTGACTCCAGACCCAGTTGGTACTTAAATGCCCTCTGATGGGCAATAAATGCTGGCTTAGCCAGCGATGCCCTCCCATGAATGAATTTTTTTTAAATTATATACAATCTCCTTGCGAAAGCTGGCCATGGAGAATTTGCTGGGATAGTGACTCACAATCCATTTCAATGTCATCATTCAGGTTTGGACCACCCTGCCCCATGGTTCAAGCTAACAGTACAGCCTTGCAGTGCGGGTTAGGAGAATTCCTGTGCCTGAACTGAGAGCCCAGCATGCAGTACGGTGACCAAAGCTGCCACCAGCTAGTCAGGTGGAGTGGGGCGGAGTTGGGTGAGGTCTCGGGCAGCCATGCAGCTCATTAAACTCTGGCCATCCAAGTGGTGGCAGCACTCTTTGGGATGTGTTAAGGGGCCTTCAGACTTAACCAAGAGAGGTTCTTAGAACACCACATGTCTCTTTCATTCTGTAAAGGAGTTCATCAGGAGCATGGAGCCTGGTGACCTAGCAGTATGCCTCAAGGCTTGCAGAGACGAAGGCTGGGCAAAGGGAGGAGCAACACCCTCAGGAAGAAGGGGTGGCTGAGGCTCCCGCACATGCCGCTTAAGAGCCACTGAGAGCTGTCGCTGGTGGGCACCTAGCTACACCCAGGGGCAATAGACGCTGCCTTTCATTCTGCAGATAACCAAGAACCAGTGTCGCCAACGACTGCACATGTCCAGGGAACTGGTCGGTCACATCTGCCACCTGCTGCAGAACTTGGTGCCACAGGGCATGGAGGGCATCTGCTGCCAGTGGCTGTGAAAGTGACAGCGGCACTCAATTTTTATGCCAGTGACTCTTTTCAGGGATCCACAGGTGACCTCTGTGGGATATCACAAGCCTCCACCCACAAGTGCATCCATGAGGTCACGGACACCATCTTCACAAAGGCACACAACTTTGTGCATTTTGCCCAGGACCAGGGAAGCCAGGGTGCAAGAGCACTGGGATTTGCCCAGATCTCAGGTTTCCCACAGGTACAGGGTGCCATCGACTCTACTCACATGGTGCTCAGATCTCCGTGGCAACAAGCGGTCAA
This sequence comes from Cetorhinus maximus, assembly GCF_964194155.1. Taxonomy (NCBI): domain Eukaryota; kingdom Metazoa; phylum Chordata; class Chondrichthyes; order Lamniformes; family Cetorhinidae; genus Cetorhinus; species Cetorhinus maximus. The sequence goes on from NC_135889.1 coordinate 89,334,215, forward strand.
TTAGGTCAACCTCAAGGACTTCCACTTACTGAATGTTCAGCTAGCGCACGGCCACCACAAATGCATCCTGCAGGTCTGTGCAGGGTTCCCAGGGAGTGTCCACGACTCCCACATTCTCAGTCAATAACAGATCCCTGACGCCTTCCAGGGTCCACAGAAGCTGCAGGGTTGACTCCTCGGGGACAAGGGCTACCTGCAGAGGACATGGCTGATGATACCCGTGCAGTGGCCTCAGACTGCAGCAGAGCGAAGGTATAACAAGGCTCATGCTGCAACTTGCACTTTGATGGAGCAAACCATCGGGATGCTGAAAATGAGATTCTGGTGCCTGGACCGGTCTGGTGGAGCCCTGCAATTCAGTCCACAGAGGGTGTCATACATCATCGTCGCCTGCTGCGCCCTTTACAACCTGGCGCTGTAATGGGGAGAGGAGCTTGCGGAGGAGGAGCTGGAGGAGCTGGACATCATTTCAGTTGAGGAGGATGTTGACGGGGATAAGGGTGAGGAGGTCCTCAAAGGTGAGAATGACGGCGATGAGGCCATCATAGTGGCCAGACAAGGCAGGCGCCCTCGGGAGGACCTCATGGGTGGTAGATTTATGGAGGATGATGACGACGTTCAGTGAAGTCACCCCATAGATCCTCAAATTGCATCTGTGAACTTTTGACTCCATTCTGGCTGATGGCAGGGCACATACCCTCTGTGATAAGGCTCCTGTTATGGAGATACAGCAGAGGCCCTAATAGTCGTTCGATTCCAGGAGGATGATAGTAGCACGCAGTGAGGACACTCCGTAGATCCTCACATTGCCTCTGTGAGTGTCTGACTCCTATCTGGCCGAGGGAAGCTTGCTTGCGCTCTGTGATCAGGGTCATATCATGGAGATGCAGCTGTGAATCTTTAAGTGCACCTGATCCTTTGCTAGCCTTCAGCACCTGACCCCTTCAGGAGCACAGCATCACTGGTCACAGATGCTGAAGAGATGGGGGGCCCAGCCCCACCTCAAGGATGGTGAGACACACAGAGAGAATGATGGAACTCTGTGACACCTGCCTATGAGATTCTGGCAGCAATGACAACCACCATCGAGGTGCAGGCTTCACTAATGTTTCCAGGGAGTGTGAGGCCGGACCATCACTTTGGTCTGATGGCTGCACAAAGCACAGGGAAAAGGGCCTGAACTGAGACACCTGCCTTTATCTTGTGCAGAACCAAAATGCACATTTGAGTGACACGAACACTGCTCACCAGAACAAGGAGTCATAGCAGGGTGACATTCTTGGGAGTTTATTTACAATAGTGAACATTATGTACATGTGATTAACACCCATGCCCAGTCTGTGTAACTACATCTTCTTAACCTTCCTAACCCTGCTGCTAGGTCTTGGTGCTCATCAACAGCAGAGGTGGATGCAGCCTGCTGACTGCTACACCCTGTCTGTGATGACCTTGGCGGGTGTCCTCTGGAGGGCCGAAATCTGAAGGGCCCAGGCTTGCTTTCAGGTTCCTGCTGAGTTGCAGTGGCAATCGCCTCGGCCTGTGGAGCTGGAGCTGCTGGAGTCACAGGAAGAGGGGATTCAGATGGGCCACACACTTTTGGAGTCACCTGGGCAAATGGCCCTGGGGTGAAGACCTGCTGATCCTTCTCCCTATGGGTGCCTGAGGGCCCCTGGCTGACACCTTGAGGAGAAGGGGAAGCTGGAGTGAGATCGAGCTGCCCTGCACCCCATTTGCGTTGACACTGCTGGAGGCCGACTATGGCATCAGTGATGGAATTCAGCCCACACAACAGTGCAGGACCAATGTCCTCGATCAAGATCTCCATGGTGGCCGCCATCCTAGCAGTGTTGATCTCGGTCCGTGGTATGCCAGCACTGTCACCTCAGACTGAAGGCGAATGGGCTCCTCCATTGTGCTTTGCAATCTGAGGAGTGCAGCGGATATCCCTCCCTGATTTTCCCAAATTTGCCTTTGCAGCTCCAGCAACTGAGGTATGACCAAAGCTAAAAGCAAAAAACTGCGGATGCTGGAAATCCAAAACAAAAACAAAAATACCTGTAAAAACCCAGCAGGTCTGACAGCATCTGCGGAGAAGAACACAGTTAATGTTTCGAGTTCGTATGACTCTTCAACAGAACTAAGGAAAAGTAGAAAAGAGGTGAAATATAAGCTGGTTTAAGGGGGGGTGGGACAAGTAGAGCTGGATAGAGGGCCAGTGATAGGTGGAGATAACCAAAAGATGTCATAGACAAAAGGACAAAGAGGTGTTGAAGCTGGTGATATATCTAAGGAATGTGATAATAAAGGTACAGATAGCCCTAGTGGGGGTGGGGTGGGGGGAAGGGATCGAAATAGGCAAAAAGGCAAAGATAAAACAATGGATGGAAATACATTTAAAAATAATGGAAATAGGTGGGAAAAGAAAAATCTATATAAGTTATTGGAAAAAGGGGGAATCAGAAAGGGGGTGGGGATGGAGGAGAGAGTTCATGATCTAAAGTTGTTGAACTCAATATTCAGTCCGGAAGGCTGTAAAGTGCCTAGTCGGAAGATGAGGTGCTGTTCCTTCAGTTTGCGTTGAGCTTCACTGGAAATGGAGGAACAGCACCTCATCTTCCAACTAGGCACTTTACAGCCTTCCAGACTGAATATTGAGTTCAACAATTTTAGATCATGACCTCTCTCCTCTATCCCCACCCCCTTTCCTATCCCCCTTTTTTCCAATAATTTATATAGGTTTTTCTTTTCCCACCTATTTCCATTATTTTTAAATGTATTTCCATCCATTGTTTTATCTTTGCCTTTTAGCCTATTTCGATTCCTCCCCGCCACCCCCCCCCCACCACCCCGCCCGCCCCCACTAGGGCTATCTGTACCTTTATTATCACATTCCTTAGATAATATCACCAGCTTCAACACTTCTTTGTCCTTTTGTCTATGACATCTTTTGGATATCTCCACCTATCACTGGCCCCCTATCCAGCTCTACTTGTCCCACCCCACCCCCTTAAACCAGCTTATATTTCACCTCTTTTCTATTTTTCCTTAGTTCTGTTGAAGAGTCATATGGACTCGAAACATTAACTGTGTTCCTCTCCGCAGATGCTGTCAGACCTGCTGAGTTTTTACAGGTATTTTTGTTTTTGTTGAGGTATGACCAAGTCCAGAGACTCATCATCTGACTCAGACTCGGCAGACGTCTGGCCTCCAGCAGTCTTCTGAGTGTCGGAAACCTGGGAAGTCCTCACCGCCACCTGATGTACGTCAGATAGTGCGATGTGCCCACCAGATTGTGATTCCGAAGCTACTGTAGAACTAGGTCCCAACGAGATGTGTGTCTCAGTGCTGATGGAGTGTGTGAGTGAGCGCTGTGATGGGTCTTCAATGAGGGTGCCTCCAGATTCTTCTTCAGATGTGTCTCTGGGGCTTGATTGGAGGTCCAGGGTCATGGACTTCCTCTGTTGTTTCACGAAATGTGCCTGCGAAAACAAGGAGAGATAATGAGTGCATGGCATTGGCCTGTGAAACAGGACACATCACTCACAGCATGGTTGTCTGATGGATGTTGCATTGATGGATCCTCACTTGGTTGAGCACCACTGAGCTCACTGTCAGCACATGAATGGTCCAGCTCACTGCTAGCCAGCTGGACGGCTCTGTTTTCAAAGTCCATGAGGACCTTGATTTCGGGCATTCTTCCATCGGTCTGCGACATCTTCCTCTTGTTGTGCGCCAGCTTACCCTGCATGAATGCAGATGGAGGAAGTGTAAGCAGGTTGCCTGCCAGTCCAGGTGATAAGTATGCCTGGCATGTGTGGGTGGTGAGTGCTCCCATGGACAGGACGAGGGCAATGAAGGTGTGTGTGAGAGTTGAATGGTGATGTCTCTTGAACTGGCAGTGAGTGAGGGCCCGATGATGTGTGATGGGTTTGTGAGTATGTGAGTTGAGAGTGATGAGAAGAATGACTTACCCTGATGGAACGAAGGAGATCATTCACCTGCTTCCTGCACTGGGTGGCTGTCCTCTTTCGCAGAACATTGACACTGAGTACCACCACCAGCACCTCCCAAGCTGGATTAGTAATGTTGCTGCCCCTCCAGTGGCCAGAGCGGGGTTGGAGGATATCACAGCGGGCCTCCACTGCCTCCAAAATGCGTTCAAGGGGCTTGTCATTAAACCGGGGGGTGGGGGCTGCAGCTTTTATGGAATTTTCAGGGTATTTTATGGAAACTTTAAAACCAGTGCACTAAAACATGGTGCTCAAGCCACCTCTTTCAGCTTTATACTTGCTGTAGTGCCTTTCAAGGCCATGTCTTCTTTGCAGCAGTCCTGGGCTGGAAGCACTGAGAGGTGTGCACATGGCTGCTCTTTAAATATGGCACTCGGTGTGATGAAGCAGCGAGCTGATAGTTTGGTGGGTGAATGAGAGCCCACTTGTCATCGAAATGGCGTGTTTCCTGGAAATGCGTGATAAATGAGGCAGGATTGGGATGACACAGTGTGAAAAGCCGCCATGGCATCCTTTTTCCCACCCGCTACCGCACTTAGTGCAAATCTGGGATGATTCCACCCCAAGATTTTTAAGGTATGCTATGTATGTTGCTCAAACATTTGTAAATGTACAGTTATACTTGCTTTTTGGCAAAAAAAAAACTATATTGATTAAGAATTTGTTTTAACCTCTGTAAGTTCTTCAAGATTTTTCAACAACTATTATAATGCTATACGTACCTGACTATGAGGTATAGATTTTGCAATTCTGATGGAGGCTTACATCACCATTCACTCTGTTATGAACTGTCTCCAAACACAAATCCCGATGATATCTATGCGTTAATTTGAATTTTCTGAAACTACAATCAATGGGATGAACTCCTCCATCAATATCCAGTGACTAGTGTAGTGATGCCTGAAGGAAATAACAGCAGGTTTATATGAGAACCATGAACATGTTAGCTCAGCAGTCAAACTAGTAAGTCAGCTCCCTAGTCTTAACACTCCTTTCACCACCCTTGTTGATGTTACCTCTGAAGCCGCGCCTGAGTTTATTTTGTCTGCAGTGAGTAGCCTGGGGGCAGATTTCCATAGATTTCACTGTCCATGATGGGTAACGTCCAGTATGTTTCCATTGATTATAAAGAGAGAACAAAGGTTACCATTGCTCTCCTGACAATCTCTGACAATACAACAGTTTTCCCAGAAGTAAAGGACAAATTCTATAAAGTTCATTATGGCTCACATTAAATGTTATAACTTAAAAGTAATCTTGGACGGTGTTAATAACCAGATATACATAAGAAACAAAACATTGATGTTTCACTACAGCAAGTATAAAGCTGAAAGAAGTGGCTTGAGCACCATGTTTTAGCGCACTGGTTTTCAAGTTTCCCTAAAATTCCTCGATGCACTTTTTAAATTCTGACTAAGTTTGATCTAAGTGGGTTAAAATCTTTGTTAAAATAATATGCACAGCAAGTTTACACAAATATGTAAACACATATATTCAAAGTAGCACTTAATAGAATTCAATCTCAAGATTTCTAGTTTATTGGTTAATTATACTGGAATAATATATCTTGTTAATTATTGTACAGATTGATAGACAACAATGACGTTCTGACAGATAGGTATTCTAACATTTCGAAGAGAGGGAAGAAGGCACCAACGTTTAACATAATCTTGATTAAAATAAAATATAAATCTGCACGCATTTTAATTGTACAATTACAGGTTGTTTGAATCCTCCCAAATAAAATGGTTTCAGTTGTATGGAACAGGTGCCCATGTTGAATCTGTCAGAAATGTAAATTAGATTCCTACATAAAAGCAAGCTAATTTAGTCCCTCTCAAATTTTCTAATCTGCATTCTCCCTATGAAATTTGTAATCCTAGGGCTATCACGTTAACTCATTTTAATGTTTTGTTTGGTTAGCACTGAAAAACGAACAATATGCTTAATGTATAATCATCACCTTCACAATCCAAATTTATTACAAAATGTACCATATTAAAATAGGTTTTTGTTCTTGTTTCGGGATACTCTGCAGCACATTACTATCATAATATAACAAAATAGCATATCAACATTAATTTTGAAAAATGGCATTAAGTGGAATCCACTTGTATCGATCACTGCTTGAAGTAATCTCTGATTTGTATGACGGTGCAGGTAGAGGGCTCAAGTCCAGTTTATCAAAACCCACTTGTACCATTCAGTCTGTGCTGGGCTCATTTGATACCCTGCTGGGTGCTTGACAGTGACCTGCATTTTAAATAACTAATTACTGATGTGCTCATCGTTTCTTCTCAATCTTACCTCTCTTATTTGGTCCCATTCTTTTGGTATGTGCCAAATTGACACATTGAATAGAGCACTGCACTACTCAGAACTAATTTAAAGAGCCGGGGATCTCAGCGATTTAAATGATCCCCTTTGTGCTCAACAGCATTTCAGTGAGAACGTTGCAGTGGAGCTACATGAATGTGATTCAATAAGAGGAGAGGCTGAGAGGAGGAAATGAGCATCTGATTAGCCAATTCCTTAGTGTGCTAATTTAAATTGTTGGTCAGCGCTGAATGTCAGTACTTGGAGACTGGCTGTAGCGTTCAGAAGTAGGAGTCTGGTTCTGTGATCATGGATAATCCAATCAGGTCAGGAGAGATGGGGACAGTTGCCATTCACCACCATCCTGCTGTGTGCATCACCCCAAACCCTTCACTATACATTCTCACCTACTCCATCACATTACTCCTCTCCTAAATTTACTTGCATTCCACCTCTCCCTTTCTATGCACTTCCCCACATTCCCATCCATCCATTCATCACTCCCACTCACCCTCATCCTTGAGCAATGTCATACCTCTCCCACAAAGTAACTCTCACCAAATGCATTCCATCCATTGGGTGAACTCATGCCATTACCATCGCTCATGGGTTCTTTCTCTAGCCACAAGAGAAGAGAACACAGATCACCAGGGAGGGAGAATATAAGAACATATGAAGTAGAAGCAGGAGTTGGCCTTTCGCCCTCTTGAGTCTGTCTACTATTCAACTAGATCATGGCTAATCTTCTACCTCAAAGCCATTTTTCCGCACTATCCCTATATCACTTGATGCCTTCAATATCTAAAAATCTGTTGATTTTCATCTTGAACATACTAAATGATTGAGCCTCCACAGCCCTCTGGGGTAGAGAATGCCAAAGATCCACCACACTCTGAGTGAAGAAATTCCTCTTCATCTCAGTCCTAAATGACCTGCCCCTTATTCTGAGACTATGACCCCTGGTTCTAGAGCCCCCACTCCAGCCAGAGAAACATCCTTCCTGCATCTACCCTGTCCAGTCCGGTAAGAATTTTATGTGTTTCAATCAGGTGACAACTCATTCTTCTAAATTCTAAAGAATACAGGCCCTGTCTCCTCAATCTCTCCTCTTAGGCCAGTCCCGCCATCCCATGAATCAGCCGGATGAACCCTCGCTGCACTCCCTCTATGGTAAGTGTATCCTTCCTTAGGTAAAGAGACCAAAACTGCACACAATACTCCAAGTGCAGCCTCACAAAGGCTCCATACAATTGCAGCAAGACATCTTTACTCCTGTACTCAAATCCTTTTGCAATAAAGGCCTTCCTAATTGCGTGCTGCACTTGCTTATTAGCTTTCAGTGACTTATGAACAAGAACACCGAGGTCTCTTTGGACATCAACACTTCCCAGTCTCTCACCATTTACGAAAAACCCTGCATTTCTGCTTTTCCTACCAAAGTGGATAACATCACATTTTTCCATATTTTAAACCATCTGCCATGTTCATATGCCATCTGGAAGAAACTGAAAGTGCCGACGGCAAAATTCCCAACTTGCAAGCACAGAAAAATGGGCACTGGGAATCAATGCAGCTTTAGCGTGACTCAAGGTTGGAAATGAGTTGTTGGCAAGCTCCCAGCTACCTGGTGACACAATTAAATATCAGCCACCAACCTGTTTTATGGCAATCAGTCATTTTGACTTGATTTCAAAAGTGAACGAATGGTTATCTCTGTAATGCTAACTTACTGCTGTCCTCTCAGCTCCACCCATCTGCTGTTGCCCCCTCTGGAACTGCCTTCTCTCTTGTGAAGCTACACATCTGTAACCAGCTGTCTGCTGGTGCTGGTCATGTTGCTCCTCATCTGAGGTACAATCTAAAGCAGCCAAAGTGTTTCCCATCCTGATTTGACAGAACAGACCTCCAAAAGTGTAGAAAGTAATCCCTCAGGAAGATTTCTGTGAACTCATGAGCAGGTAAGAAAGCAGCTGTGAATTTTGAGCATTTATTGTCATGCTTCCATGAAATGGAGATGGATTGACCAACTCAATTGCCGCCATGTTCCTACCTTGCTTTTTCTGGTTCACATCCTGAAAACTGGGAAACCCGCTAAGCTGACATGAGACTGAAAAGTCTGTGTAAATACTGCTCTAATTGAGCGATTAACATATGTAAATTGGCAACTAGCCTACTGTCCTATGTCCCTAGGTTCCTAACTAGCATTTCTTGATGGGGTTGCATGCATGCTGTATCACACACTGGAAGTTGGAGGGTTGGAGCTGGGTACCCGATGCACTGACATCTTTGCCAATTTTAACCCTGACCACAACCGATCTTGCCTTTATAGTGATCATTTGAGCTGCTACCCAAGTCAGTCATTATAATCAAACTCTACTATAACTGCATTGCACAGACTATGATCATTAAACTGTCAACACACACATACTTAATCTAGCCAACAACCAAGAGTATTAGAGAGAGAAATATAACATTAGCATTTTCTTTTAAAATCTCATTTTCTAACAGTTACATAAGTTGCATTTTTTCTTTCTTTAATTTTACTTTATGATTTTCCCTTTTTACATTTTCTCTTCAGTCAGCAGTGCCCCTGGGCACTGGCAGCCTATCAGTGCATTGCTCCAGTGCCAATTCTTCATGGCTGTCACTGTTCTGCATTATTGTCTGAAGCCTATTAAAAAGAGGATAGCATAGCATCATGGCCAAGTCCAATTATCACACATTTACTCTCTAACTGTTGTCACTGTGTAGTGATCAGAGCTGGAACCTGAATATTCCTGGTCTGTGTTGCTAAGTACAACAAAAAAAGTAGATGATGGTATTAGTACATTATTATTTCTCCATCACTCAGTCTTTTCTACTGTACTCTCCTTCTCCACTTCTTTCAGAATCACCCTTCCCCCTCAAATCCATACCATGAATGCTGCCAACAAACCCATACTGCATCAGTGTAAATGTGTCAGTTCCTATGAGTAGTATCATTAATGCTGTGTTGAGCTAACAGTAAATTGCTAATTGTAGAGAATTGAATATGTTTTTACTCTGAGTTTGTGACCAATGTAAATTGGGTTGAGGTTTTTAAAATTTGATTTCCTTATCTCTTTACAGCCAACAGAAAGGAGAATTTCATCAAAGCTAAAAGGACAATTGTTATAATTCAACCTTACTGAGGTTGAAATTGGACTTGGGCATATGATGGACTATAGCAAATCAGAAAAAAATTAACAGCGTACAAAACAGACAGCCAATTCATGATCTAATGGCACCACCAAGAAGCAAGTTCATCCCCACTGTGTCATCTAATTAATGCCAACTTATAACCTGCTAATTCACCTATTAATTTGCCTTTGGTCCATGGAGGACCACATTTCTTGCTACTGGATTTAGAGGATCTCTTGAAGGCACTGCTTCGGTACTTCTTCAGTGCTTTGACGTGTCTGTTGTAGGCTGCTTAAGTTTCAAAATATTTTAGGAGTGTGGGTATCACTGCCCAGTAAACTATGACCAAGAGCAGCATTCTCTCTCAAGCTAACATGCCCAGCACTGAGGCACTAATCACCCGGAACCAGCTCTGGTGGGCAGGACATGTCGTTTGTATGCCTCCAGACTCCAGAAGCAACTGCGCTACTCGGAACCCAGCCATGCAGCATTTTCCCAGGAGGAAAATGCAAATGCTTTAGGGATGCCCTCGAAGCATCTCTGTAGAGCTCAAACATCCCCACTGACTCATTGGAGTTCCTGGCTTGTGACTGACCAAAGTGGAGATGGTTTATTCGAGAAGCCACTGAACGCATTGGGAGGCTTCATCAGGAGCATGCAGAGGGGAAGTCAAGGCAAGAGGAGAAAATGCATTAATTCCAAACACCTCATTTCCCAACCCTTCTAGCACCACATGCCCTGCGTGTGGTAAAGTCTGCAGATCGCGCACTGGACTTATCGGTCATCTCAGGACCCATCAAACCAGAATGGAAGTAAGTCATCCTCAATCTTGAGGGGCTGCCGAAGAAGAACAGGGTCCTTGCCATGCCTCTTCTGTACTCTTTAACTTATCAATAACAAGGCCAAGATCAGAATCCGACCACATGTGGAATTGTGTGAAAACCTAACAACAATGTTTCCTTTACATTACCCAGGTGCATGGCAACGCAGCTATCTAGAAAAGCAGGAAAGAACAGGCCATGCACAACCAGCATTCCCTTTAAGATGTTTATATGTGTGGTCACATGATAATCTTGAAGTGACCCCTAGTGCAACAAACAGTATGCAAAATAATTTAAAGGGACGACACACTGAAAAAAAAAGCTGCATGCAACAACTAAATTTTAAAGGGAATATTGCTTCTCTCTACATCGTAGAATGTCAGAGTTCTAATATGCTAAGCAATCCCACAATAATCTGATCAGGCTCTGCGGTCCTGCAATAAATTCATGACCTCCACCACCTAGAAGGACAAGGACAACAGATGCATGGGAACACTACCACCTGCAAGTTTCCCCGCAAGCCACACACCATCCCGACATCCTGACTTGGAACTATACTGTCATTCCTTCACAGTCACTGGGTCAATATCCTGAAACTCCCTCCCTGACACCATTGTGTGTGTACCTACACCACATAGACTGCAGCAGTTCAAGAAGGCAGCTCACCACCACCATCTCAAAGGCAATTAGGGATGGGCAACAAATGCTGGCCTAACGAGCAATGCCCACATCTCATGAAAGGATAACAAATAAAAATGTTATGACTTTGTTTGAGACCAGTAATTTTTCTTAAAAAGAAAGAAATCCAAAATCCCAGTTATTTACTTCAACAATGAAGCCACAAGATTCCACAGTTTAAAACAAAAGAATTTTTGTTTGAGTCAAACAAAGTAAACACTAAATATTCTCTTGAGCAACAACCTCCACTCTAAAACGCAGAATCAACATAAGTTAAACAGGTAAATTGCAGTCATTTAAAGCTATCACATCAAATAGCAGATACTGTATGACTAAGACAGCTCTTACAGATTGGTTCAGCAGTCCACTCAGCATATAAATTTTCAATCCCAGTCACATAGTCCTTCGAAACTCTGTCTTCTTCATGAAGAATTTCAGCTCCTCTTCTTCTAGGATTTAGCCTGAACACCAGCTGACAGAAGCATACAACCAACCCGAGCTCCACAGTCATGATCTTCATCATAAATGGCACACATCTACAGAACCTCCTCAATTCTACTTACAATGGTCTGGATGACATAAATCAAAAAATGTTATCTTCAAGAAAAAGAAACAGCTGCAGCAGTTGTATATTTGCCTATTCTCAGCTTCTGGATCTAGTTTCTGTCCTCTTCAGCATGCCTCTATGGCATCACTGGGATACATCATCTGAGCTCTGATGGTTTTTTTGTATGGTTTCAACCAGTTTCAGGCTTCCCAGAAGTTTTGGTTTCCAATCTCAGTTTCAATTTTAGTTTACACAGAAACTGGGAGGGTCAGTTTCCTTTCTCAGTTTCACTTTTCAATTAGGGTCCGTCTCAAAAAAAATACATGCTTTGAAACTACAGATTCCATCTCATAATAAAAATGTAATTTTTCTTTACTAATGTAAATGACAAAGGAAATAAAGAAAATAAAAGGCAGTTCTTGACTGGTCTGGAAGCAGCCTATCTCCAGCTGTCAGTGCTTGGTAACAGAACCTGCTCTCCAAAGGAATCACCTTAGCTAATGGCACCACAAGGTGGCTCTTTGAATTTTTACTGTCAATTGGATATCTCTCAGGAGTAATTAATATCTGAATGTTTAGGTAACTGTAATAACTTCATGAAGCAGCAGGTTTGGTGAAGAAAAGGCTAAACTTTATTTAGGAGACATGAAGAGTTGCTTGCATGCTAGACACAATCTTCCTGTTGGAAGCCCCACCCAAAGAATTACCCGTGCAATATGCTTATTGGTCAAAGCCCCCATAATCGCATCACATGATGAGTGATTGCCAGGAGGAAAGGACAATACATCTAGTTACTACACTTCGTCGCTCTTTAAGTTTCTTACATTTCCAATTTTAAAAAAGTGTCAGAAAAATCAGCAAATGGTTGTACAGTCTCTGGTGATTACAAATCAAATCTTTGAGGAGCTTGGTGGAGATGATTAGAGCGACATAGCTCTATCAAAGGAGGTTCCTGAACAAGATGAACGGGACCTGGGGGTGCACTAAAAGACACATTGTTGGAACTGGGTAGTTCTGTATTTGGCAACTTGTTAGATATGTCTGGAATATCAGCTCTAGGATGATCACACAACTCAGAAGTCGGCAGCAAAACATCAATCACAGGTTGATCTTGCATTCGTTAGGATAGTTCTCTAGCCCGAATATGATCTATATGTCTATGTACTATTCCATCTTCAACTTGGACTTGAAAAGTTAATGGACCAGTCCCTGATGGCTCCTGGAATCCAACAAGGACTACTTCCAAAATTACTCACCTTTTTTTAACTCATTCATGGGATGTGGGCATCGCTGGCTAGGCCAGCATTTATTGCCCACCCCTAATTGCCCTCATTCAGAGGGCATTTTTAAGAGTCATCCACATTGCTGTGGGTCTGGAGGCACATGTAGATCAGACCAGGTAAGGACAGCAGATTTTCTTCCCTAAAGGAGATTTATGAACCAGATGGGTTTTTACAACAATGACAATAGTTTCATGGTCATCATAGGAACTTTAGTTCCAGACTTCCATTGAATTCAAATTTCACCATCTCCTGTGGTGGGATTTGAACCCAGGTTCCCAGCGCATTACACTGGGTCTCTGGAATACCAGCCCAATGACAATAGCACCATGCCACTGTCTCCCCAAACACACAAGTCTTGTTGTGTAAATCGTAGTTCAATTTTTGATTATTCTAGCTCTGTGTCACCTTCCCCTCTAGATTTGGAAACACCAAGTGTAAACACATATGCAAACGGTGTTTCAGCAGTAACTCTGAAGGTGTCGAGCCCAGTGTAGTACGTGGTGTTGTACGGTAACTTAGGAGAAATCCAGAAAGGCGAGACTCCAGAGTACCTCTGGATAAATTCTTCATTCCAGCTTTAAAGATTTGGACAGCTCTTTTGGTGAGACCATTGGATGAAGGATGCCAGGAAGCAGTCTTTATGTGCCGGATACCGTTCAGGTCTGCGAATCTCTGAAATTCCACGCTGGTGAAAACTGTTCCATTATCAGAAACAATAGTCTCAGGTAAACCATGTATACTGAAGGAATGACGCAGCTTTTCAATAGTTGCGGCTGAAGTTGGCATTTTTGCTTCATAGACATCAAGCCATTTTGAATGCGCATCAATGATTAATAGGAACATGGTGCCTAGAAACAGTCCTACATAGTCAATATGCAGTCCAACCTAAGGTCGACCAGGCTATCCCCATGGGTGGAGAGGAGCTGAAACAGGTAGTTTCTGGTGTTGCTGGCAAAGGGAACAGTGTTTAACCATGCTCTCCATGTCACTGTCTATTCCTGACCACCAGACGTAGCTACGTGTCAGCATCTTCATCTTCGATATGCCTGGGTGTGCACTGTGGAGCTTTGCCAGGAGTGACTGACCACCAGACATAGCTATGTGACAGTACTAGGTCTCTGTTCATCCAATTCTTGATCTGTTTGACGCATACAGGTGATGAATCCCAGAAATTTAACAATAACACTAACTATTGTGGAGCAGGTGTATTAACAAGGCTACCTGGTAACGGAAGCCAATTAAGTGCATCTGCATTGGCTATATGCAAGCCAGGGTTAGTGACACAATGCCCATTTGATGCCAGCCCCTAAGGTGGCAATGGCCTCACATTTGCCTCTTACCCTCTACCTTAATGAGTTCCTGAAACTTCTCAGTGCATGCGGTGGAACCCTTTCAGCCAGTTGAAAGGTTTACCCTCACCTTCAATGAAGTTTCCCTGCCTTTGGACTCACCTCCATTTTCATTCACACCTTTCCTCACTGGGCATAATTGCTGAGTTCTCCCAAAATCTTCAACAGTTAAGTCATCCGCAGATCTTCCATCCCACCGTCTAGTTCTTGGATGGATTCTAGTGGACAAAGGCTATGCTTTGGCTCCTCACTCCTCTGCAACCACCACAAGCAGAGCCACAAAGGCATTACAATGACATCTGCTGACAAGAACTCTCATAGAGCAGCCCATTGGCCTGCTGAAGATTTGCTTTCGCTAGCTGGACTGCTTGGGTGGAGTCATGCAATTCGCACCTCCCAGGGTATGCCACATGGTCATGGTCTGCTGCATTCTTCACAACATGGCTCAGCAAAGTGGAATGCCTGTTGAAGAATCAGAGATAGAGGAAGGTGTAATGTCTTCAGAGGAGGAGGAATAGGACATGGGTGAGGATGGAGCAGGGGACATGGAGGGGAAACTTTCTGCTGCATGAGGTGGATCGTGTGACCATGGAGATAGCCAGGCCCAGGATGTCAAGTTGATTGAGAGGGGCTATCTGATCCAGCAAAGGTTCAGCAGATGAACTCTGCGGCCTGAGGGATGAACTGTGAATGCAACAAGCCTGCACTGGGATAAGAAAGACAACCATACGTTCAGCCTATGCAATCTTACTGTCACAGAAATAGACTATTGCCTGGACACTCCACCATCATTGGTGAGAAGCTAATGTTTTGTTTGCACACTTCCATGACTATTCATCACAAAGTTTATTAAATCATGCATCTCATGATAACAGAGAGTGAGTTTTTTTTACAGAGTGAGCCTTGCTCACTAATAATTCGCAACATCTACATAACACCACAGTGACTCACTTAGTGCCCAAATTGACACGGTGCCTTTATCAGACAGTCCTGCATTGTTCTTCCCTTGTTGTCTTGGAGGAGATGGAAGCAGTCAGCTGCGGCAGTTATTCTCATCTTGGAGGGACCCATTGGAAGCTCTCCTGGATCTGCTCTGCCTTCACCTCTGAAGAAGCAGCTCTCCATCTCCACCTCCATCCTCATAGGTGCTCCCTCAGAGGGGCTGAGAGAGCCGAGGCTGATGAGGCTGCTGTGAGAACTATGGCACACTCATCTTCTTCAGGTAAATTCTCAACCTTTGGATCGCACTCCTGTTGGCTTGAGGGAGGTTGTTGCTGGGGCGCAGCTGGCATCCCCTCCAGCCACCTCTGCGCCACCTACATAACTGACCTGTCCAGGCTGCAAATAGCTTCATGTATTCCATGGACATTAATACTCAGTTGCTGAACTGACTCCATAAATTGTCATGAATTCTGTGCAGGACAGTACACTGCTCCTGCATGCATCCTGCATATAGCTTTGTGTGAGGTTGGCCAATCTCTATGGGAAGAGCTCATGTGCTCTAAGACATGAGAAATGGTCAAGCTCATCTGCTGCTTGCACTCCTTCATTTGTAGTCTACAAGGCTGCACAGCCTCAGAGAACCCCCACAGATGGGAAAACATCTGTTCCTATTTCTCCAAGTACCAACCCACTTTGTGTGACTCCTGACGGCCCTCATTGCTGCCAAGCAGAACATCACTGTGACCGTGTGCATGTCTTCATGGAATGGCTTGCTGCTGTGTGCCAAGGTTATTAAGTAGTATACTGAGCTCCTCAATCATTGTTCAATCTGTGGTCTCACACCTGTGAGGGAAAGGCTCTTTTATTCAGAGTCACATGTGGAGAGAGGCCCCTCAATGTGGTTGTTCTGCTCAATTGCACCACTTTGCTGGCATCTCCAGTAGCTACATTTTACAGTCTGTACACACAGGTAAAAGAGAAGAGAAAATGCTAAGTGCCATCAATGACTGCATTTTCAAAGGAGCTCTGAGCCAGCAGAGTGAAGCCTCAAAGCAATGGATCCATCAAAATTTTTAACAACTGATTGTGTATACTTTATGCAAGGCATATTTGCAGATGGTCTTACAAATAAGGCAGCAGAGAGAGGCTTCAAAATAGTCTTTTCTCTTACCTGAAGGCCCCTTACCTGCACTTAACAATAAGCAGGATGATTCAGGAACACCACTGGTGGCTGAGACAGGTCTTTTATCCTGCCCGCTCTGTTGTTGGCCTATCTCCATTCTGATATCCTGGTAGCCTGATCTGTGAGCAGATTTGTCATTTACCTAATTGAGGCCCCAACTGGGGAAAATCACTGCAAATACTGGATTTGTGACTTTGCAGTCTTGCAACCAGGAATTGAGCCTGCCTTCTGTTTCCCATCTCCCTATGGGAAAATTCAGCCCATTACTACCTTTACACCCTGGTAATGAAAATGGATGTGGAAATCTGCCTAATGCTCCTACAAATAAAAATCAAGGAAGATATATGGGTAGACTCGAAACCAGCAAACAAATCTTAGCAAAATATTAGTTTTGTTGCGTTCAGCCTGTCTAAAATTGGGATGAAGATTGGCAACTGCTGGAAGAGGTTATTTTTAAATTTTTGCTACTAATTTAGGCTCATTAGCATTGCATAATTACAGTACTAATAAATAATGTGTCCTAACGTGGTGAGCACTATTAGTTTTATAATTAACTAACTGATTTAAGTAGGATGATAGGAACACCAGAGACATTTGATTTTACAGCTCAAGATATTCTTGTGTTCTGTAATAAACTTGAAAATTTGAGCAGCAAATAGTTAACCTATTAGACAAAAATATCTTCTCTCTTGGTTAGTAGAATCAATTGCTTTGGGAGATACAAGGATGTCATTGCTTTAATTATATTAATGTGTTTTAGATATTATTGTTGCGAATTAATAAGGTTTTTTTCTTCACAGTACAAGTAAAGGCCAACACGGTTTCTTCTAAATATTATTTTAAAATATAGTGTACAGGATCAACTTTGATTGAGCTTTGAAGTGCTTTGAAATTCTCTGAATGTTCCTGTCCCTAATAAGGAACATTTCAGTAGAACTGTGAAATTACAAGCAAGCACCATAATCCTGTAAAATCCACTCAGAAGTTTTACTTTATAGCAACCTCACCTTAATTAGATAAACAACGTACACAAGTATTATTTAGTTAAATTATGCACCATGGAAACACATTTATCTTAGCATGCTTGGTACTATCTCTTTTGTTGCAGTAACCATTACACAGTTGGGTGCCTTGAAGAATTTTGTGATTGGTGGATTTGCTTCATGTTTTATTCATCAGTATAGTGACTATTTAGACTGTAACAATTGTGTATGCAAAATTCTAAATTTATACTTGAAATAGAATTTCAAACGAAATTGCAGTATAATTAGGGCATCACAAGGTGTAAGCAACTGATTCACCTAAGATTTCAAAAGATATTTCTCTTTCATGCCTATATAGTCTTCAATATGCAAGCATTTGTGGCATTTGTTTAATTGGTTACTTTTTGCTTGTACTACCTGCCCTTCATCCTCGCTAGATGTTTACAGCACAAATATCAAAGACAAATTTATATAATGCCTTTAATATGGAAAGACATCTCAGATCATTTCACAGTCAATAAAGAATGGATGCAAAGCAAAAGCAGGAGATATTAGGAGGGGGACCAGATGCTTAGACATTCACACTGGTGTCAAGGAAGATCTTAAACGATGAGAGGGGCATGGAGAGACAGAAAGGTTTAAGGAGGGAATTCCAAATTAGGGCCTAGGCGATTGGAAATAATGGTGGAAAGATGGCAGAAACACAAAGTTCAGAGTCAAAAAAAAGTAGAGTTTCAAGCTGGAAGGTTGTAGACCCAGAGGATGTGGCCAATATGGACAGGTATGAGATCACAGAAGAATTTAAAGCTAAGGATGAGAGTTCTAAATTTGAGGTAGTAGAGGACCAGAAGTCAATACAATTCATTGAGGGGTCAGAGATGACCTTGATTTGGTTCAGGATATAATATGGATGGGCAGCAAAATTTTTTTATGAGCCGAAGTTTGTGGAGGGTGGTGGAGGGGAAATCAGTCAGGGGCACATTGGAGTGATCAAGTATGGACTGTTTTATTCATTTATGGGATGTGGGCATGGCTGGCTAGGCCAGCATTTATTGCCCATCCCTAATTTCCCTTGAGAAGGTGGTGGTGAGCTGCCTTCTTGAACTGCAGCAGTCCATGTGTTGTAGGTACACCCATAGCGATGTTAGGAAGGGAGTTCTAGGATTTTGACCCAACAACAGTGAAGGAATGGCAATATATTTCCAATTCAGAATGGTGAGTGGCTTGCAGGAGAACTTCCAGGTTGTGGTGTCCCCATGTATCTGATGCCCTTGTCCTTCTAGATGGTAGTGGTTGTGGGTTTGGAAAGTGCTGTCTAAGGGGCCTTGGGTGAGTTTCTGCAGTGTATCTTGTAGATGGTACACACTGTTGCCACTGTGCGTCGGTGGTGGAGGAAGTGAATGTTTATGGAAGGGGTGACAATCAAGCGGGCTGCTTTGTCCTTGCCCAAATCTGCATATAATGTCACCAAGTGGCAGCAAGTAGATGAGAAGCGATCAAGATTGGGACATTGGGACCTCCTGAGGTGCAAGTGCAGGTGAGAAACAAAGCTATGTTTTTAGATGCTCTGGCTATGATTAGATAGATAAAAATAAAACCAAGTAAGAACAATCACACCAGGTTGGAAATTGAAGGGGAGACATCGGAGATGATGGTTGACTATGTCAAATGCTGGAAACGAATTTGATGAGCTATAATACAAAATAGTCACAGAAAAGATTGTTTATAACTTTGGTCAGGACAATTTGAGGGAAATGGGATGGACAGAAATTGAATTAAAAGGTTCAAACAAGAAGAGGGATCTGGATTTGCAAAGTGACTTTTTCAAGGACTTTGGAGAAGGTTAGAGATGGGGCAACAGTTAGCCAGGATGGAGGATTTGAATGGGTTTTATGAACAGTTGGAAAATTCCTATGGTTTTGAAGAGAGTAGAACACTGCCTGAATGGAGGGTACTATTTACAATGTTAGCAGGTATGGGGACCACATATAGAAGTTAGGCACTCTGGAGTTTAGTGTGAATCCATTGAGGGAGCATAAAATTGGTCTAATATATAAAATAAGTTTGGAGAGGACATGGGAGAGAACTTAGAGAGAGAGAGAGATGGAGATTCCGAGCAACAGAGGTAGTTGAATGGGTGACCTCTATCTTGGTGATGAAGAAATCTATAATTTTCTCATACTTGAAGTTAAAGGCAAGGGGGTACGGGAGCCAGGAGGGGTTTAATGAATTGGTTGCTAGTAGACAAAGGTTGGTGGGGTTATATTTGTCTACACATCCTTTCATGGTGCCCTTCCACAAACACACACACACACACACACACACTCTACATCCTTTTTATAAAATTCTTGTGGGAGATAGCATTGACTATAGGGTGACAATGGCACTAATCTAAACAATGCAACAAGGCTTAAAAACAAAAAGCTAAAAGCTACTGCGGATGCTGGAAATCCAAAACAAAAACAGAATTACCTGGAAAAACTCAGCAGGTCTGGCAGCATCGGTGGAGAAGAAATCAGTTAACGTTTCGAGTCTTCACGACCCTTCGGCAGAACTGAAGCATAGTTAGGAGAAAGGTGAAATATAAGTTGGTTTAAGGTGGGGGGCGGGGGGAGAGAGAAGTTGAGGGTGTGGTGATTGTGGAGATAAGCAAGCAGTGATAGGAGCAGATAATCAAAAGATGTCACAGACAAAAGGATCAAAGAGGTGTTGAAGGTGGTGATATTTGTCTAAGAAAAGTGCTAATTAAGAATGGAAGACAGGACACTCAAGGTACAGCTCTAGTGGGAGTGGGGTGGAAAGACTAACAAGGTTTTAGTTTTAGATTTAAAAATAATGGAAATAGGTGGGAAAAGAAGAATCTATATAAATTATTGAAAAAAAAGGGAGGGGGGAGAAACGGGGTGGGGATGGGGGGAGGGGGAGTTTAAGATCTAAAGTTGTTGAAATCAATATTCAGCCCGGAAGGCTGTTAAGTGCCTAGTCGGAAGATGAGGTGCTGTTCCTCCAGTTTGCGTTGGGCTTCACTGGAACAATGCAGCAAGCCAAGGACAGACATGTGGGCAAGAGAACAGGGTGGAGTGTTAAAATGGCAAGCGACAGGGAGGTTTGGGTCTTTCTTGCGGACAGACCGCAGGTGTTCTGCAAAGCGGTCGCCCAGTTTGCGTTTGGTCTCTCCAATGTAGAGGAGACCGCATTGGGAGCAACGAATGCAGTAGACTAAGTTAGGGGAAATGCAAGTGAAATGCTGCTTCACTTGAAAGGAGTGTTTGGGCCCTTGGACGGTGAGGAGAGAGGAAGTGAAGGGGCAGGTGTTGCATCTTCTGCGTGGGCATGGGGAGGTGCCATAGGTGGGGGTTGAGGAGTAGGGGGTGATGGAGGAGTGGACCAGGGTGTCCCGGAGGGAACGATCCCTACGGAATGCCGTCAGGGGGGGTGAAGGGAAGATGTGTTTGGTGGTGGCATCATGCTGGAGTTGGCGGAAATGGCGGAGGATGATCCTTTGAATGCGGAGGCTGGTGGGGTGATCAGTGAGGACAAGGGGGACCCTATCATGTTTCTGGGAAGGAGGAGAAGGCATGAGGGAGGATGCGCGGGATATGGGCCGGACACGGTTGAGGGCCCTGTCAACGACCGTGGGTGGAAAACCTCGGTTAAGAAAGAAGGAGGACATGTCAGAGGAGCTGTTTTTGAAGGTAGCGTCATCACAACAGATGCGACGGAGGCGAAGGAACTGGGAGAATGGGATGGAGTCCTTACAGGAAGCGGGGTGTGAGGAGCTGTAGTCGAGGTAGCTGTGGGAGTCAGTAGGCTTGTAATGGATATTGGTGGACAGTCTATCATCAGAAATTGAGACAGAGAGGTCAAGGAAGGGAAGAGAAGTGTCAGAGATGGACCATGTGAAAATGATGGAGGGGTGGAGATTGGAAGCAAAATTAATAAATTTTTCCAGGTCCCGACGAGAGCATGAAGCAGCACCGAAGTAATCATCGATGTACCGGAGAAAGAGTTGTGGGAGGGGGCCGGAGTAGGACTGGAACAAGGAATGTTCCACATACCCCATAAAGAGACAAGCATAGCTGGGGCCCATGCGGGTACCCATAGCCACGCCTTTTATTTGGAGGAAGTGAGAGGAGTTAAAGGAGAAATTGTTCAGTGTGAGAACAAGTTCAGCCAGACGGAGGAGAGTAGTGGTGGATGGGGATTGTTGGGGCCTCTGTTCAAGGAAGAAGCTAAGGGCCCTCAGATCATCCTGGTGGGGGATGGAGGTGTAGAGGGATTGGACATCCATGGTGAAGAGGAAGCGGTTGGGGCCAGGGAACTGGAAATTGTTGATGTGACGTAAGGTGTCAGAGGAATCACGGATGTAGGTGGGAAGGGACTGGACAAGGGGAGAGAGAAGGGAGTCAAGATAACGAGAAATGAGTTCCGTGGGGCAGGAACAGGCTGACACGATCGGTCTGCCAGGACAGTTCTGTTTGTGGATTTTGGGTAGGAGGTAGAAGCGGGCCGTCCGAGGTTGGGCGACTATCAGGTTGGAAGCTGTGGGAGGAAGATCTCCAGAGGAGATGAGGTCAGTGACAGTCCTGGAAACAATGGCTTGATGTTCTGTGGTGGGGTCATGGTCCAGGGAGAGGTAGGAGGAAGTATCTGCGAGTTGATGCTCAGCCTCCGCGAGGTAGAGGTCAATGCGCCAGACAACAACAGTACCACCTTGTCAGCGGGTTTGATGACAATGTTGGGGTTGGACCTGAGAGAACGGAGTGCAGTGAGTTCAGAGAGAGACAGATTAGAATGGGTGAGAGGAGCAGAGAAATTGAGACGGCTAATGTCACGCCAACAGTTCTCAATGAAAAGATCAGGAGAAGATAAGAATCCAGAGGGAGGGGTCCAAGTGGAGGGAGAATATTGGAGGTGGGTAAAAGGATCCGTTGAACGGGGAGAGGACTCCTGCCCAAAGAAGTGAGCATGGAGACGAAGACGGCAGAAGAAGAGTTCAGCATCATGCCGAGCCCGAAATTCATTGAGATGAGGGCGTAAGGGTATGAAACTAAGTCCTTTGCTGAGCACTGAACGTTCAGCATCGGAGAGGGGAAGGTCAGGGGGTATAGTGAATACGCGGCTGGGGCTGGGATTGGAAGATGGGGTGGGGACGGAGGGACAAGCAGGGGTGGAGGGTCCCAGATGGGTGTTGGTGTCGATGAGTTGTTGGAGCTTGCGTTCCTTAGCACTTGAGAGAAAGAGAAAAAGTTTCTTGTTGAGGCGACGGATGAGGCGAAGAATAAAATGAAACTGGGGGCACGCGCAGCTTTGAAAAAGGATGCGGCGGTGCTGCTGGAGGGAGAGGTCGAGTGTGTTCATATGGCGGTGCATGGCACTGAGTGTGGATCTCAGAATGCGACGGGAACAGCAGTCCGAGAAACGTTTTATGTCCCGGAGTACCTGTAATCCTGGGTGGGTTCGAAACAAGAGGGATGGAATTTCAGTTGAAATCCACGTGGGGTGAGTCGGAGACGGAGACAGTCACTGAGAAAGGAGATATGGCTGTGAAAGCGGGTTTTAGTAAACACCTTGTCAAACACCAGGAGAGAAATGGAAAGCAATGAAGGTGAGCAGGGCAGAAGAGACAGGTGGAAATCCTGTCGGAGAACAGAACCGTACTTCTTCAGAGAGGGCATTTCTTGAAGAGAGGTGGCAGTCAATTAAACACAGAGATAAAAACAAAAAGCTAAAAGCTACTGCGGATGCTGGAAATCCAAAACAAAAACAGAATTACCTGGAAAAACTCAGCAGGTCTGGCAGCATCTGGCATGCAACAAGGCTTTCCAACTGTGTTTCTGCACTGTCAAGCATATTTAGATGTTTCATATGCTTTTGAGTTGTTTTCTATGCTTCGGTCTGTACCCTTCCATCCAACATATCCAAAGATCAACCATTTGTGTTCATCTAAAATCTGTTCGGTGCAGTATTCAGAGAGCACTTCATTGTCGAAGGTGTCATCTTTCACATGAGACAATAAATCAAAGCCATCAGTTTATTTAGGTGGATTGAATGATTCCATAACATTGTTGAAAGCACAGGAAGGAGTCCTCAATGTCCTGGCCAACATTTATCCTGAACTAACATCACCTAAACAGATTAACCTGTCATTAATGGATTTGATGTTTGTGTGACCCAGCTGTGGGCAAATTAGCAGCTGTGGTTGCCCACAAAATAACGGTGACTAACTTTTAAAAGTAATTAATTGGCTATGAAGCACTTTGGGACGTTCTGAAGACATGAAAGGCCCTATACAAATGCAAGTTCATTCTTTACATGACATTACTCATGAGCTGAGGAAAAAGTCAAGCTGGGCATTCAGCAGAGTTGGGTGTGCTGGAAAGTGAAGACGCGATTAAGTAGCCTACACTGATGGTTCCATCTCATCGTATGTAGTTTATATTTGAAAGGGGTCTGTGCATTCCATCAAACAGCTCAGTAGCAAAGAACAGCACGGCCATCGGTGTAAAATGTAAACATACAGTAAGTAATGATAGCTAGAAAAGTCTAGTAAAATATAACTTTTAATTAGAAATAGAAGGCACACAATTTTCACACTAACATACTGTGTTGGTGTACAAAGGTAGACTTTTAGTCCTTTATGTTAAGTTGCCATTCTTCGTGTGCGAATATATACATTGATTGTTAACAGGCTATATGACCAGGGAAGAGTAGCATATTCCACAGTTCACTCCAATCCTGTTCCCTCCTGATATTGAGACTTCTAGTAGGAACCTTGGCTTCCTATCCCTAGCATAAAAAATTCTGAGGACAATAATAGTGCCCACATCTCCTCCCAGCTAACTCAATACAGGATTAAATCTGCAATCTTCATGATGTTAATATTTTAGCATTTCAAAAAGTAGTGAATTTATCCAATGAGCTGTCAGGAAATTTGTTTGTAATGTTTATTTTTATCCTTTTCAAACTATAATGCACTTTTAAAATTAGGGGTCACCCTTGTAGGACAGAGCTGAGGAGGATTTTTTTTTCTCAGAGGGCTGTGTAACTTTGTAACTCTCTGCCCAGAAGGAGGTTGAGGTGGGGTCATTGAATATTTTTAAGGCAGAGGTAGATAGATTTTTGTTAGGCAAGGGAATCAAAGGTTATCAGGGGTAGATGGGAATGTAGAATTCGAAACACAAGCAGATCAGCCATGATCTTATTGAATAGCAGAGCAGGCCTGAGGGGTTGAATGGCCTACTCCTGTTCCTATTTCTTATGTTCTTATGTTCTTTTAATGTTTGCACATTCCATCCATCCCATTCCCAACTGAGAAAACAAGCAAGCAAATACTCGTAAGGTGTTTGTCCTTCATGATTTCTTTATAATCCATTGATTTTATACCTTTCAAGTTAAGAGATGTTAGTACTGAGGAGTACAATGCTTCACATTTGGAGCATCTAGTGTCAGGATTAGCAATTGTCAGGTCAAGTACAAAATGAATAGGTGCAGAATAAAGCTCACTCTCTTCTTCTGGAATAATGTACATCTGATTTTATCTCAGAACAGCCTTACTGTACGAGTGTGGCATTTTTTTTTTTAGTTTCCTCCACTAGCCAACCTGTGAAGTTTCTAATAGCATTTTTAATTTGATTCCAATAAGTGTCAAATACAGGGCATTATATATTGTGGGCCAATTGGAATGGTCAAGCTTGTCACAATGCATTTCTATTACAAACGTTCGGCTTTACAAGACAGTTATGCTTTAAAATGTCTCCTTTAATTTAAGGTCAAATAGAATGTTCTGAATAGGGGAATGGTGATCACACTAACTTTGCCCAGAGACAAGCCCATGTGATCTGAAAACTAAATTGAAACCTGTTGAAAATGAAATGAATGTTTTCACACCCGGACACAGAGAAGGAACAGTTGATTTTTGAATACAGGCATAGAGACATGGAGAGAGAGAAAGGACAGAGAGAGAGAGAGAGAGAGAGGGAGAGCAGGGGAGAGAGAGCCAGAGAAAGAGAGTTAACATGAAGAGCAGGAAAAGGCCATTTTTGTGAAAGCAAACAAATAGGATGCTGGTAAGAGCTGGTTCAAAGAGAAGAGGATGGAACAGATGAGACTTTTAGAGATTTAAGAAACAAGGAGTCACTGAGGTGGGTCTTGCTGGTGGAAGTCTGTTCTGACAGAGCAGAAGAATTTTTGATCGACAGTGGAAGATTTGACCTGGCAGAGCAGGGAGAAGTGAGACTGCTGGAAGCCGGGAGTGCCTTGGGACTTAATCTTGTAATACTACACATCTGCCAGAAGTGCAGTACACAGAAGAAGGGGCTGAAAAAGTATCTCGATTGAGCTAATTAGTTAATGCAAAAGTACATTTTCTTTTTAGTTTGATGTAACAATTACCTGTTAAGTAATGTTTAGTCTTGTTAATTTTAGTTTGTTTGTTATAGTAAAAGGCTTAAAATATGATTTTTCTTTTTTTCTTCAGTTCCTTCTGTTGGTCGCTGGGAAATTAATCTTTTTCTAAAAGTTATTAATCTCTTTGGAGATCGTAACACTTCACTTAGGGCCATTGCCATCAGCAGACAAAGAATGTTCATTCTATCAATCTGGTTTGGATTTGAACCTGGAACTTGGAAGTGAAATGACTAAGAGTCTTTTTCTAACTCACTCAGTCACAAAGCCGCAAACTCTCAGATTTGTTCTAGTCTCTCAGCATAACCAATAGTAGTTAGTAGCATTATGAACACAGTTTCATAGGGAGTGCCCTATTAGCTTTACCTTTCCTGAGGGAAACACCCTGCCTCTGTTTGACAGTTCTGCCAATAGTCTAGCCTTTTTTAAAAAACTGTCAATGTGAGAAGTAACAGTTGGAACTTGCATCCTATCATTCTGTAGCATAGAATGTATTGGTACATCAAAGTGCCACACCACCTGCTTCATTGGTTAGAAGATATTTTATAAGCTTGAAACTCAGAATTAATACTTAAGATAGACCAAACAGTTTGCAGAATTGAGATGAAGTACCACAGGACACTACACAAAAGGGCACTGAAACTTCTATACAAGCAACATAAATAGTTGAAATACAACACAATACAATAACATTGAATGGTGGACTGGGCTGAAAGCATAGTCCCTTGAAACCTGAATTTAAATTTAGCCCAGAAAAAATGATGAGGTTCTCCTTTCACTAATAATTTTGAAGGTTTAAGTGAAAGAAGGTTGAGCCATGTCAGTTCAGTTCCCATTAAGCAGAATCAAACAACACTATACTGACAGTAACTTCTCTTTGTCGGCATTGTGGGACAGTTTTACACAAAGCATTCCCTTTTGGCTGCTGTCTATTTGAAAACAAAATATGTTCAACAATAGAATAAGTCAAGCCTCCCTTATGGCTTACTGTATTATTTCTCGAACACTATCTAGCTATAACCAAAGCCCTTCTTGGATAATAATATCACTGACAGGCACAAGGCTAATCAGAACACTATACAAAAAAACTCTTCTAACTTGCTCCGTTTGTGGCTCAGTGAGGTTTCTATTCCAGCCAAATGTTGGCCTAGCTGTCACAGTGGAGTTAGTCATCCATAAGTTGTTGCTACTCAGGTCAGGCAAAGAGGTCTCTCAGATGAAAGCCTACATCATACCCAACCTCCTTTCTATCATGTGCATTATGTCCTTAGTATTATGCAAATTGTGTTGATATTCTGCCACCTTCAGTCTGAGCATAAGCCTACTGAGCTCTGTAAATGACATTTCCTCTGTTTGGGCACAAGACCAGGATGCCTGAGCCCCTCTCAATGGCTTTCCTGTACCACCATCAGCTATTATCGGGGGTCTGAATGCCACTGTGTTGTAACTCAGTTGAGCATGGATAAAAGATGACTTTGTATTTCTACTGATCAAAAGCATTGTACAGAGAGATGACATGACGGCAACATTTCAATGCCTGAAAGCCCAAAATATTGATTACTGCAAGGCAGACAATATTATCGATAAAGAAGGCTGACTCCTACAGCAGAATACCATTCTTTTCCAGTAAGATGCAAGAGAAAGCATACAGTAAAGAGAAAGATATGTATTAGAGACACAGGAAAATAAATCTATTTCAACTTCTAAGCCCTTTCAGACTTTCTGGGCAGGAGAATTCTATAAGAGCTTATTCAGGTAATGCCAGCATCCATTTATGTGGTTAGACTCGGCACCGCATGAATCAAGAGGCCTGCGGATTGTTAGAAATTGGTCCTCGGGCCTCACCAGTACACACACGCCTCTGCAAATAGCTCACCTGAGCAAAGACATCAATATCGGCCCTTCCATCTTGCCAGCTGCAGCCCTTGGGTAAGTCCCAGGAGGGGAGTTTGGAGCAGGCTAAGGAAAGAAGCCGTTATGCATCCTGTGGAGCAAATCTGGACATCTGCCCAGCTGATTGTTAACATTTTTCATGTTGTGATCCTTCAACAAGCATTAGACCCCTAAACTACATATTTAAGGAGCCTAACATATGTTTTAGGTTCCACTTGAAAAGCCTACATAACGGTCCCCTTAAGTTTAGCAGTGGGACCAACAGCTACGCAGGTTGGATGCAGGCTAACCCGCTAATAAAGCTGGTATGTGTTAGGCCTGCTCCACATCCAAAAAGTGCACACAACACATACCATTTTCTATGTTGAGGAATTACTCCTTACAGCCTACATCCACATTTATTGGGTACTGACTGAACAATTAAGTCATTGTCAGATGTTAACGTGACAACAGAATGATATCAGCACAGGCTGTCATTTTTTTTTAAGATGATTCGCACAATTGTTAAGATTCTAAAAATGAGTGTAATATTAGGAGACAACTTCAGAAATAGGAAAAATAAAATAGGACTAAATCTGTAATCTTTAGGGGGACCTGTCAGATTAAACATTTAATTAGTTCATCATTCAAACTAGAAGAATGCCCCCTAGTCTAATCAATAATTTCTTCAATTCAACATGTTAACTGATTGGATTAAAGAGAACATTTTCTCAAGCTTCATAATGCTTCATAATATTCAACAAATGAATTGTAGACTATTGAGAGCTATTTAAATTTATAGGCATGTCATTTAGTTTAGGTTTCCCTTGAATATTATTATCCAAGTGTATGGCCTGGATTTTGCAGTCAGTGACAAACGAAGGGTACTTGCCATTCATTACTTTTACAACTGTCCAAAGACTTTTTGTGGGTGTTTGTACATCAAACGCTGGAGATGGTTCAAAGGATGTTTACTAGATTGATACCTGGAATGAGCAGGTTGTCTTATGAGGAAAGGTTTGACAGACTGGGCTTGTTTCCACTATAATTTAAACAAGTGAGGGATGACTTGATTGAAGTACATAAGATCCTGAATGGTATTAACAAGGTGGACATGGAAAGGATGTTTCCTCATGTGGGTGAGTCCAGAACAACAGGCACTGTTTTAAAATTAGGGGTCGCCCTTCTAGGACAGAGGTGAGGAGAATTTATTTCTCTTAGAGAGTTGTACAACTTTGGAATTCTCTGCCTCAGAAGGCGGTGAAGGCGGAGCCATTGAATATTTTTAAGGTGGAGTAGATGGGTTCTTGTTAGGCAAGGGAATCAAAGGTTTTTAGGGGTGGATAGGATTGTGGAATTCAAAACACAAACAGATCAGCCATGATCTTATTGAATGACGGAGCAGGCTTGGTGGGCCGAATTGCCTATTTCTGCTCCTTTTTCATATGTTTGTTTGTATCAATTTATGATCATCAAGAGCCCAAAACAGCGTGACATCCTCTACATGGGACATGGAAGCTGTGTCAGCAGTTCAAGCAATAACATGCCTCTTCAACCAACCAGACTGAAGAATCCTTCCAGAGGTGCACAGATTCTATATAATGAAGTGTAAGTTAGAACATTTCATTCAATGTAACATCATATATTGAGAGTGAAATAAACATGGAAAGAAACATAGGATTAAGAGAGAGATAAAAGTTACAGAAAGATCATGTATAAAACATATTCAAAACAAAATCTCCAAAAAATAAGTAAAACCTGAAGGAATAGACTCTGCACTTACATAAGTAAACTTTTAATGGCAGGGAGGTTGTTTGGTAACAATTAAGACTTATCAAACTTTTAAAATTTCACTTGCACTCGAATGGATGTGCCCTAACTTTTTCTGGCACTTTTAGTGCATATCTAGTGAGGGTATAATGCAACTTCATGCCCTGCAGGTGTTTGAATCCTTTGGCGAAGGACTGGTTTAGCAAAGCTTGTGGAAGAGCAGGGAAAATCTGACAGCAATTTTCTGAGTTCCACATTCAATAAGTGTGGACACTGAAAGTTGATGCCCGATTTTCTCCTTAACAATGGTGAGTACTGATAGACTGTTAATCTTACCACAAAACCCAGGCCTTTATGTTGTCGGGAAGAAATGAGAATAAATTTGGGAGAAGAGGTAAATTGGAGAGACAGGAAACATTAACCTTTTAATATGTTGTATGATGGATTTAGTCTTGACACACTTAGTCATTGAATTGCACATATTGACATTGGCCAATTATAGGCTAATGAACTATCAACTTGAAATATTCCACGCTACTGTCAATTGGAATAAGTGTGTTTATTTTTAATTTGGCTCACATGTTAGTAACAGTAAGATAAAAGTACAGGTACTCCATGTTAGAAAATCTTAGAAGATCCATACCTTGTTGGTGAGATAAGAGCATAAGAAAGCCAGAATGAGAAATTATTATTCAGTTGATCAGCTCTGCTATTTCCAGAGTCCATATGTGATTAACAATAATTAATAATTAACAATAATTCTGCAACCTTGTCTGCACCACCATCATCTGTTGATCAGCATTTAAAGAACAGAGAAAATAAAATCAAGCTGTGTTAATAATATCTTTTTAAGGCTCAGCAATCCAGAATCCTCTATACTTCTGAGACAGAACAGTTTTAATTAGATTATTCTGCTTCCTTTTAGAAGGCAGATGTAATTAGTGTAAGAAATTACTATGAAGGTGAATGAAGCAGAAAATTGTGAGGGCAGCAATAGCCTTTGAACTACCCATTACAGCATATTGAATTTTACTTATGAAGGTAATTTAACTTTTCTTACATTGCTGAAATTGAAGTAGGAGGTTGCAATATAATGAGCAGGAAAGAAAAAGCTATATTTTCCCAAGGCCTTGGTCCTCTAACAGTGATGGGATTCAGAGTTAAGAAGAAGCAAGAGCTTCCTTTTCTGGCTTGTGTCATATTTTACAAATACAGCATTAACCCTACGTTCATGTGTTGTGAACATAAAACAGCTAGGTTAATATTCAGGTCTAGTTCCTTCATTGTGAACTAAAGTCTTTGGATGTGGAGTGAAGGGCTATTACCACTATAAATCATAGATCATAGAATGGAATTTTAACATTTTGGCCCATCGAGAGTGTGGGAAGCTAGTAGCACATGGGGAACCTGGAAGTATCTGTAGCGAGTTTAACCCAGTGGCTTTTTAACCAAGTATTAATATCTGACTTCTGGGTAACCCAGCCAATTACCACAAGTGAGCACAATGATGACCTGCATAAGTCTATTCAGATGAGCAATTTAAAGTGGAACAGGAAAGAAGACAGTTGAAGGATTGTGCAGATGGGATAACAGAGAACAGAGAAAGCAAATGAACATATCACCCAAACCCCTCACTCCTCACTATCCTGCACTTCACTCCATGCCCCAATCTACCTTGCAGGTGCACCAATCCCTCTCTATCACTTCCTCACATCCCTGTCTGATCATCTCCCACTGACATTCACATTCATCTGAATTCAATGTCATGCCTATCCCCCAAACACCTGTCACCCATCTATCCATTCACTATTTTCCAATGCTCTTACTCATATGTTTCTTTTCTCCCACAGAGAACACAGAACAACAGAGAGAGGCAGATAAGCTGAGGTGGCCCTCTGACAGCTGCAAGGAGCAGGCACTTGGAGAAAAGTGGAGAGTCAATTTGCCTGGCCATCAGAGATGAAGAGACGAGGTCCTCCCTGCTACTTGGTGACAGAATTAAGTATCACACAGCCACATTGGCTACAATACTCATGTTGACTTGATGTCATCTGCCAGTGAAGTATGATCATGTGCACAATGTTCACTTAACACCCTCTAACCTTGACCTTAATCTCCCAGAGGTCCATAAAGCATCCCACTGGTGGTGGTGAAGGAGGAAGATGATGACTGTTTTATACTGGTCACTCACTCTGAGGGCACATCATCATAGGACCCATGCAGACTGTGCACCAGCACAGATGCACACACCTCGTTTGGATCGGTAATACAAGTAGTTGGATATCACATGGAGCTGTATTTTCACATCGGTGATGGGGAATGGAAGTTGGGACCATTTCCAGATCCCTAATCCACCCACTGTGGAAATAGAAATGAGACCAGAGTTTCAAGGGGGCAACATCTTAATTGATATGGAGGTGGATTTGGCAGCCAATTAACCACTGCAGGTGTGGGACTGGGAACAGAGGGGGGTGCCAGCTAAAGTTTGATTGGTACTCGCCACAGCAGCCATTGTGACACTTTGAGTGTTGAAAATGGACAGTGAAGATTCTCATGGAGCTTTGAGCTGGATTTCTCATTTCCATGATGACTCAGGAGAGCTGGGAGCCTGGAACCTGGGGTAGGACAGCTCCTTATTTTTCAGGTGCCAATCTGGAGGTCATACGGGAGGCCATGAGGGAAAGGAAGTGTGTCGTGTTCTGGAGGGGACCACCAAACTGATCAAACAGTCCTGGGAGAAATCGCTGCCACTGTCACCAGAAGTAGCATTGTGAGAAGGAGCTGTATCGAGTGCAGGAAAAGATTCAATGACCTTGTACACCCTGGCAAGGTAAATGCCACCCCAACCCTTGGAACAGATCTCTGGATATTCGCCCTCCAGCAATTACACAAGCTAAGGAGCCTCATGTTGCTCCTGAACATGTGTACCCAGGGAACTCACTGGCCCCTCAGAACGGACTTCACAGAACTGAAGCATGCACCCCACAATGAACTGAAGAAGGTGCCATTGGCTATAGAGGACAGCAGTGTTGTATCACGCTGTCTTTTGTACTTGCAGGAAAAACTGACACATAATGCCTCAGAGAGGGCCTTAACAGCTAGAAGGGTACCTTAGCTGCAGAGCATTGCAGCATTGGAGGAGCGGACAATGGAAATCACCAGGATTGCAGACCACGAGGAAGTAGGCACTGACAAATGGCACTCATGGTGGAGATAGTGATGCCAGAGAGCAATGCACTCATCAAGGATGTGCTTTGCACTCCATCCTAACCAAGAGCATGCCAAACATTGAGGTGCATTGGGAACAGGGCCGGTGAAAGAGTACTAGGTGCCCTAGACAAACCTTCAGCCTTGCGCATCCCTACCCTGCCACCCCCCCCAACCAGACAATTAACTTTGAAAAATGAATATTGTGCATTAATATGAATAAAAATTCTGCATTTACAATTATAAATACATTTTTCATGAAAAAGGAGAATATTATGATTATGCATTCAATATTACTGATTATACATTCTAATTTACACTTTACAGGAAATGTACTAAAAGAAATGCACATTATAATGTGTAATATGGTTCACATAATGTAATATGTGTTCCTGCAACAGAAGATTACTAGATGATTTTATGTGTAATTTACACAATCAATAATCATTACATTATACTAGGCTAGATTAAATTATGTTCTTCAATATTATTTACAGTTTCACAGTTTTGTAATAGTCATGTAGGTGTGCAAATTTGTAAAACCGTTGCATAACCAGAATGAGGAATATAATATGAAATTTTGGGAAAGACTAATGATGCTGCAGTAAGCGTTGTGTCAGAAATGGATCTCAAGAGAATTGTCGACGTATTTATACAAGAAGGTGGGACTTACGCTCAACATTCAGAAGACCAAAGTCCTCCATCAGCAAACTCCCAAATTCACGTAACCCAGCCCCATTGATTAGGATTCATGATGAGTGCCTGGAAAATGTGGAACACTTCCTGGATGTTATCTTTCACAGGAGGCTGACATTGATGAAGAAATCCAGCATCACCTGAAATCTGCTGGTGCAGCCTTTGGCCACCTGAGGCAGCGAGTGTTTGAACATCGTGGCATCAAAACTGAAGCCAAGCTCATGGTCTACCATGCAACTATGATCCATTCCTTACTGTACAGGGCTGAAACATGGACAACGTATAGGAGGCACCACAAAGCACTGAAATCATACCAACAATGCTGCCTGTGGAAGATCTTACATATTAAGTGGGAGAACAGACACACAAACATCAGTGTTCTCTCATATGTAGGCATCACAAGCATCAAGGCTATAATCATCCACCACCAGCTTCGCTGGGCTTATCATATAGTTCGAATGTCAGATACCCAAAGCTCCCAAAGCAGGTCTTCTTCTCCCAACTCAGTCAGGGCAGACACATTAGAGGAGGACAGAAGAGATGTTTCAAGGATGTGCTGAAAGCCAACATGAAGAAATGCAACATTGACATCAACTCCTTGGAGACCTCTGCCTTGGACCAAACCAGATGGTGGCAGAGTCTGGGGATCCTGGCATTTTGAGACCCAATGACAACAAAATGAAGAGGAAAATTGAAAGCAGAGAAAATAACACGCCATGACCCGAACTGAGAATATATGATCAAACATCCCACATGACAACAACTCCCCTAGGTGCAATAAAGCCTCAGATCCCAAGTCGACCTCATTAGTCATCTTCAGACTCATGGAAGACAATCATCCTCACTAGCGAGGAATAGCCAATAAGTATATGTGGATGTATATCATTAGATCTAGACCTTTCATTCCCACTGTTGAAGCCTGTTTGATTGCTTATGTAGTTTCCAGGGGTGAGAGTGATTGAAGACAAAAAGATCTGAAAATATTTTGTGATGAGGAATCAAGTATACATTATACAGTAAAGTGACAAAGTGTGAAATTATAGCACTTTTTATATGTAATGAAATGCAAATGCTTCTATGCCACTTCAAATGGGTGAAATTAAGTGGATAGAAACATTAGTATTATCTTTGTTTACCTTCTATCACCATCAAGACTGTGGACCAATGCATTTGTATAAAATCACCAAAGTGTCCTCGTCATTTCAACATGTCAGCCTTCCATGCAGTTAGTACATGTATTACAGGATGAAGTTCTTACTAACAATTGAACATGATCTTGCTAGTTAATGTACATCATAGGCAGGGAAGCTTCAGTAAGGGACAAGGTGTCGCCATCCATGAGCTAAGGTCACCACTTCAGAAGTCTCTGTCCATCACCTAGGAAGACAAGGTGAGACAGTCCCAGTGATTCAAACCAGTTAATATGAGGAGTTCAGGTTACTATTCTTCCTTAGTTCCTTGGTATTTTCTTTCAAATTTGGATTAAAAATACAATTACCAATTTATCGTTATAAATTAAGATCAGAGTAATCTCAAATTTCAAATATTTGACACAATGAAGCAGAAATCAGAAAGGCAAAAGAAATAGTTTATGTAAGCTGTTAACAGACCAAATGAATTTCTCCATTTTGAGTTATGTTTTTTTAACCTGACAGTTGTTGAATGTGGAGAGGACCTGACAGTTCCATTTTTTTAAGCCATCTTTTGGGTCTGAAGGTCAGGAAGGAAGATGCCAATGGCGGATTTCCGAAATCTCAATGTTGGAAATCTGCCACTTGGTGGAAATTTCTCATCCCTGAGTTTCATAAATAGTTCATTCAATTTTTTTTGCTGCCCGACCCAGTTTGCCTAGTTTTTGCACTGACCCTGAGTACTGCAGAGGTTTCCCTTCTCCAAGGTGAGCTCTCATGATATCTTCGTGTCTCCCACAGGTGATGTCCAACCCACAAGGCCTTCCCCCTCCCCATCCGCAACCCATGATGACTACAAAGGAAACAAAGAAGCATCGTCACTCCTTACAAGCACACGATCCACCAACGTAGATACACTCACCATGATGGGCCCTGGTGTGCATTTAGATAGGGGTGAGGAACACGGCACTAATGGGTAGGAGGAGATCCCCACAGGTAGAGGCCGCTGTGGGCAGTTCCCCTCAGAAAATGGAGGACAGACACAGCCCAGCTCATCTGGGCACAGATGCAAGGCCTCAGGAGTGAATGGAAAGGAGGCTCCACGCAGGCCAGGAGCAACAGAGGTGCTCCCACATTTCAGGTTTCCCAGAGGCATTGTGTGGTCATGGGCAGAGAATGAAGGAGTCAGGAGTCCATCCAGATCATGTCTCAGAATCACAGAATCACAGAGTGGTTACAGCACAAAAGGAGGCCATTTGACCTATCATGCCCGTGCTAACCCTCTGAAGGAGCAATTCACCTAGTGCCATTACCCCACCTTCTCCCTCTAACTCTGCACATTTTTCCTTTTCAGAGAATAACCCAATTCCATCTTGAATGCCTCAGTTGACCCTGCCTCACCACACTTTCAGGTAGTGCATTCCAGATCCTAACCATTCATTGTGAGAAGTAGTTTTTCCCCATGTTAACATTGCTTCTTTTGCCACCTACCTTAAATTTGTGGCTCTGGTTCTAAATCCTTCTGCTAATGTGAACAATTTCTCCCTACCCACTGTCCAGATCACTCATGATTTTGAATACTTTTATCCAATATCCTCTCAACCTTCTCTCCTCCAAGGAAAACTGTCTGAACTTCTCCAATCTATATTCATAACTGAAGTTCCTCATCCCTGGAACCATTCTCGTGAAACTTTTCTGCACTCTCTCTAATACCTTCACATCCAGATTAAACAGTAGCATCCAGAACTGGACGCAATAATCTAGTTGAGCTGAACCAGTGTTTCGTACAAGTTTAACATAACCTCCTTGCTCTTGAATTCTATGCCTCTATTAATAAAGCCTAGGATGCTGTATGCTTTAATAACTGTGCCCTCAACTGTCCTGCCACCTTCAATGATATATGCACATTTACCACAGTTCCTCCTACTCCTGCATTCCCTTTAGAACTGTACCCTTTATTTTCTATTGTCTCTGTGCGTGCTTCCCACCTGAATGAATCACTTCACACTTTGCTGCATTAAATTAAATCTGCCATTTGTCCACCCATTCCACCAACCTGTTAATGTCCTTCTTTGGTGTGTGTATGGTGTGTTGTGAAACTTGAGTTGCGTGGGTTTACCATTTTAAATATTTTTATATCCTTACCTGGGTAGGCTTTTAACTCAATAAAAACTAACCCCTCTTTGTTTTAAGCTTTTAAGCTCAAGAAAGCCTGCCAGACTAGTTTCTTTACAATCAGCAGGCAAATAGTTAAGCACAGACATTAGTAAGTACCTTCATCCTTCTAAATTCACAAAAAAACATTGTGCTGGTCAGACTGGTCAGAGTGGTAGGATAGGGGAGTCATTTTTTTACTCCTCCCCACGTGGCTGTAACACTATGGAAAGAGTGACCACCTCATAGAGTGTCAAACACAACAATCAAACCTATGCCGACTGGTGCTGACTCTGAATGCCATCTTCAATGGGAATGATCCCACCTAGCCTTGGTCCTTGGTGTAATTACCCCAGTAATTTGCAGCAAAGTGCTCTCTAGCTCATTTCCAGCAGGAAAGTGCAGGCAGGCCATGAGAGGGAAGAAGTAGAAAGGGGACATGGAAGGGGGGATGTTGGTCATAGTGATTCCCCTTCCCTCACAGCCCTTCCCTCAGTCAGTACCCCACATGTTGCCACTTGCTTGATGCTCAAGGCTGCCAGTGGACAGTTGCAAGTGAAACAGTCTTTGGCTGGGTCTTCACTGGTTCCAAAGCCCAGAGGATCTTGGCCAAGCACATCTCAGCAGTCAGAGCAGGGATCTGAGCAGACCGTCTCTAGCTCTGCTGAAGCCACAGGGGTTGCACCATGTAGAAATAGCAGGAAAAAGAACATTAAAGATTAGTAGTTACACAAGAGTATGCACATGGGTTTATTACACCATTTTGGGTTGCCACGTTCCTGTTTATCTTTTGAATCACATAAAAATTAATTGCGTACACCACTTGCCCATCTTGTCCATTTTTGTCTGTTGCCTAGCATGTGGCCTTCTTACTTGTGATGCAGGGTAAGACAAAGCTTGGTGCTGAGCAATGGGTGTCTGTGATAATGATGTTTTGTTGGATGCAGGACTGTTTTATGTTGGGGTGGCTTCAGCATGTAGCTGCTAAATGGGTGCACAGGTGAAACCTAACTAAATCATGGCATTATGAGGGCATGCAATGCATCCTGAACAGTAATGGGCATTTCTGCTGGAGCCATGGCCACATCACATTTCTCCTCTTGTTCCTTGTCCTCCTCTGAAGAGTCAATGCATTCTGTGCCTTGTCCCTCATACAGCCCCAAACCTTGCTGCTGTGTATAGCACTGCACACCATGACCAGTCTCAAGACTCTGGATGTTGCATATTGAAGGACACCTTCAGATCTGTCTGCATCTTCAGCATCCCGACTGTTTGCTCTATTGTACATGTCATCATATGGCTTCAGTTGTAGTGCTCTTGGGCCTCATTGCTTGGGCTCCTCATGAGTGTCATCAGCCATGTTTTAAATGGGTACCTGTTGTTTCCAAGGAACCAGCCAGTAGTCTGCTCTGAAATTTGAGAAGCCCATGGAGGGTGGACTAACACAGAATGAATGAATCATGGCAGCACCCTGAGAATCTTGCACAAACCTGAATAAATGTCTTCTTGTGGTTGCAGAGAGCTGCATATTGATGGAGTGGAGGCCCTTATGGTTGAGAAACTCACTTGGGTTATCTGAGGGGGCCTTGATTGTCACATGTATGCAGTCAATGAAGCCATGCACCTGTGGGCAGCCTACAGGGCCACAACGCTGAGCATCCGTTCATTCTGACAGGCCTCTTCAGTGACAAAGTGTGCATAATTGCCTGCCCTGGAAAACATGGCATCAGTCATCTGTATGATGCATTTATGAGCAGCAGACTATAATATTTTGCAAATATTTTCTGCAGATCCCTGGAATGAACTTTAGGAAAAGAAGTTGAGGGCAGTGATGATATTGGCAACCACTGGTAAAGCAAGGCAATCAGTTCCACTTGGAAGGAGGTCTACTTCCAGTAGGCTGAAAATGTCTGCGATCACCTGACACAATACCCTGAACTTCCTGAGGCACAGGTGTTCAGGCATGTCGAGGAAGCTGATCCTCTGCTATATACACTGTTTTCCTCGTATTGTCTCCTGTGGGCTACACTGCTGGGCTCAGCCCCTCTGTCCTACGGAGCAGCAGCTCTGTGAAGACAAGACTGACACTACACATGCTCCTGGTGCTGTTGCTGCTCATCTTAATCTTCATCTGTTGTCCAAGGTAAAGCAGCCTAAGAGACACCCATGCTGATCAGATACATGGCAGATGGAAAATAGAGATTACACATGAAATCGCCAAAGCGCAAGTACTGTAAACAAAAACCTTTCATTTAGGCAAGGAAGCAGGTGTGAGGTCTCAGTGCTTATCATATTTTTGCCTGTCATTTGATCAGGACCCTCAATTATTCCTTTCCTTATGCCATGCTTTCACTGGTGAGTTACGGGAGGCATGGGAAGTGCAAGTAAAGTTGAAATACCCCATTAAAGTAGCTGTTAATGAGCTATTAACATATTTAACTTGGCCAGTGCCAGGGGGTTTCTCACATGCAGTTGAACATGGTGCAGTTAAATACTGAAGCAGGTAGGTTGGAACTGGCTTCCCAATGAATTAATAATTTGAACACTTTGAGCGATACATTTGCTCCCAAACCCACTCACTTTGATCAAATAAGATCGCGGAGCAGGAGTGGACCATGCATTCCTTGAGCCTGCTTTGAATATGATCATGGCTGATCTGTCCCTATTCCACTTTCCCACCCACTCCCCATATCCTTTGTTTCCCTGAGAGGTCAAAACTCTATCTATCCCAGCCTCAAATACATTCAGTGATGGAGCATCAATCAAAACCCTTTGAGTGAAGAGCTTTCTCCTCATCTGTTTAAAATGATCAGCCCTTTATCCTGAGACTGTGCCCCTGTGTTCTAGATTCCCCAGCTGGGGGAAACAACGTCTCAGTGTCTACCCTGTCAAGCCCCTTCAGAATGAGTCAGAGGTCGTG
Source organism: Cetorhinus maximus (assembly GCF_964194155.1). Classification (NCBI taxonomy): domain Eukaryota; kingdom Metazoa; phylum Chordata; class Chondrichthyes; order Lamniformes; family Cetorhinidae; genus Cetorhinus; species Cetorhinus maximus. Next base: position 89,373,641 of record NC_135889.1, read on the forward strand.
GTCCACATTGGTACCAATGACTTAGGTAGGAAGGGGATGTTGTCTGCGATCAGAATTTAGGGAGTTAGGTCGAAATTAGCAACCAGCACCTCAAATGTAGTAATCTCCAGTTTATTCTCAGTGCCACGTGCAAGTGAGTACAGAAATATGGGGATAAGGCAGATGAAGGCATGGTTGGAAAGATGGTGCAGGAGGGAGGGCTTCGGATTCCTGGGACACTGGGACTGGCTCTGGGGAAGAAGGCACCTGCTAAAGCTGGAAGGGTTGCACCTGAACAGAGCCAAGACTGAGTTCCTTCCGGGGCATTTTGCTAGTGTTGTTGGGAGGGCTTTAAACTAACTCGGCAGGGGCGTGGGAACCAGGAGAGAATATTAGAGAGGAATACCAGGGTGTACAAAATACTGGGAAAGACAGATAGCACTAGTATAGGTAATAGTAAGTTAATAGGTGAAGTCAGAGTAAGGAAAAAAGTTATGGGCTGGGATATTTAGGTCGGCGAGCGGGGGGGGCAGGGCCCGCTCGCCAACGCATAAAATGACACGGGATGACGTTGGGTGGAACTTCCGATGTCACCCCGCCTCATTTCCATTTTCAGGTCGGCAGGGGCGCAGCTGTGCGTCCGCCAACCTGTCAACAACCTTTTGAGGCCATTGAAAAAGTAATTAAGATGGTTAATGGACTTGCCCGTCCAACCTTAAGGTTGGCGGCCAGGCCGGGAGCCCTGGCGGGCTTCGGAAAAAGCATAGAACCTCATCAATGGGCAGGAGGAGGTTTCATGAGGGTATTTAAATCTTTAAGAAAGGTTTCAATAAAGCTTATGGACATGTCCCAACTCATGTGACAGTGTGACATGAGGGGACATGGCAAGGAAAATTTTTAAACATGTTCGATACAAGTTTTAAATCGGAGCTGATCTCCCTGAGGCAGCACTTAGCCTCAGGGAGATCTGTGCACTCTTTTGCACGCATGCGCGAAAGAGCACACTCCCGGCTGAGGGAATTTCCCCCCCCCCCCCAGCTCAGGGAGTGCATAGTGCTTCCTGACGGACATCACACTGGGCAGTCCTTAATTGGCCCGCCCACATAAAATGATGCCGCGCCCCCAATTGGGGGCACCAATTGGAGGTGCACCTGCCCGTGCCTGCTCCCGCACTTCCCCCCCAACGGGGGGAAAATTTTTCCCCAAGTGTCAGTGGGGGAACATTTAGGAAACAGTGATCATTGTATCATAAGGCTTAGGATGACAGTTGAAAAGGATAATGTGCAATCCAGAGTAAGAATAATTAGCTGGGAGAGAGCCAACTTCAATGGGACAAGAACAAAGCTGGGCTAGGCAGACTGGAACCAAAGGTTGGCGGCAAAATCTGTAGCTGATCAATGGGCTACCTTCAAAGAAGGAATAGTTCGGGCACAGTCAAGGTATATTCCCTCAAAAGGGAAAGGTATTGCAAATAAATCCAGAGCTCCCTGGATGAAAAAGGAGATGGAAATTAAAGGTAAAGAAGAAAAAGTGTGCTTATAGCAGGTGTCAGGTAGAAAATACAATTGAGAACCAAGCAGAATACAGAAGGTTCAGAGGGGAGGTGAAAAAGCAAATAAGAGAAGCAAAGAGGGGTTGTGAGAAAAGACTGGCAGCCAACATAAAGGGGAATCCTAAAGTCTTCTGTTGGCACACAAATAGTAAGAGGGTGGTAAAAGGAGTAGTAGGGCTGATTAGGGACAAAAAGGGGGTTTACAGATGAAAGCAGGGGGTATGGCTATGGCGCTAAATGAATACTTTGCATCTGTCTTTACCAAGGAAGCAGATGCTACCCAGACCATGGTAATAGAGGAGGAAACTGTCATTAGAAGGGTTCAAAATTAATAAAGAAGAAGTGTCAGATAAACTGGCAGCACCAAAAGTTGACAAGGCATCAGGATGAAATGAGATGCATTCATGGACATTGAAGAAGGTAAGAGAGAAAATTGTAGGGGCACTGGCCATAATCTTTCAGTCTTCCCTAGACTCAGGGGGGGGTGCCAGAGGATTGGAGAATTGCAAACATTACGCCCTTGTTCAAAAAAGGTTTTAAGGATAGGCCTAGCAAATAAAGACCAGTCAGTTTAACTTCAGTGGTGGGGAAACTTTTTGAAACAATTATTCAGGATAGAATTAATATTCCAGTCACATGGAAAAGTGTGGGCTGATTAGGGAGAGCCAGCATAGATTTCTAAAGGGGACATCACTTTTAACTAACTTGCTGGAATTTTTTGAAAATATAACGGAGGGTTGATGAGGGTAATGCTGTTGATGTGGTGTACATGGACTTTTAAGAGGCATTCAATACAGTGCCACACAACAGACTTGTGAGAAAAGTTATAGCTAATGGAATAAAAGGGACAGTAGCAACGTGGACACAAAATTGGGTGAGTAATAGGAAACAGAGGGTAATGGTCAATGGATATTTTTGAACTGGAGGAAGGTTAGTAGTGGAGTTCCCCAGGGGTCGGTATTGGGATCCTTGCTTTTCCTGATCTATATCAGTTATCTAGAACTTGGTGTGCAGGCGACAATTTCTAAGTTTGCGGATGCTACAAAACCTGGAAGCATTGTAAACTGTGAGGAGGGCAGTATAGAACTTCAATAGGACATAGGCATGTTGGTGGAGTGGGCAGATAGGTGGCAAATTAAGTTCAATTCTGAGAAATTTGAGGTGATGTATTTTGGTAGGAAGAACATGGATTGACAATATAAAATAAGGAGTGAAATTTTGAAGTGGGTGCAGACACAGAGAGACCTGAGTGTATATGTGCATAGTTCATTGAAGGTGGCAGGACAGGTGGAGAGAGCAGTTAATAAAGCATACAGTATCCTGAGCTTTATTAATAGGGGCATAAAGTACAAGAGCAGGGAGATTATACTGAATTTATATAAGACATTAGTTAGACCTCAGCTGGAGTATTGTGTACAATTTTGTTCCATAGGAAGGATGTGAATGCATTGGAGAGATTGCAGAAGAGGTTTACAAGAATGGTTCCAGGGATGAGAGACTTCAGTTATGAAGATAGATTGGAGAGGTTGGGACTGCCCTCACTCATAAAAGGATCAAGGACGAGAGGGCACAGATGTAAAGCGATTTTCAAAAGAAGCAAATGTGATGTGTGAAAAAAAAATTCACATAGCGATTTGTTCGAGTCTGGATTGCAATGCCTGGAAGTGTGGTGGAGCCTGATTCAATTGAACCATTCAAGAGGGCATTCGGTGGTTATTTGAATAGAAACAATGTGCAAGGGTACGGGAAAAAGGCAGGAGAGTGGCGCTAAGTCATAATGCTCATTCGGAGAGCAAGTGCAGACATGATGGAGACATGATGGGCCAAGGGAATTCTGTGATTCTGTGATCTACATTTCAAAGAGATCATCCTTCATTCTTCTAAACATCAGTGAGTATAGGCTCAATTTACTTAGCCTATCGTCACAAGCCAACCTTCTTATCAATGGTTGTTGTAGAAGTTAAGGATTTATGGGGTTGGGGGTAATATACTGGCATTGATAGAGGATTAGTTAAAGGACAGAAATCAAACAGTATGAATAAATGGGTCATTTACAATATGGCCAGCTGTTTCTAATAGGGTGTTGCAAGTAACAATGCGGGAGCATCAGCTATTTACAATCTATATTAATGACTTAGATGGAGAGAAGAAGTGTAATGTAACCAAATTTGCTGATGATACAAAGCTAGGTGGGAAAGTAAGCTATGAGGAGAACACAAAGAATCTGCAATATAGCCAGGTTAAGTGAGTAGCCAAGAAGATGGCAAATTGGGTAAAATGTGGGGAAGCATGAGGTCATTCACTTCAATAGGTAGAATAGAATGTTTTTTTAAAATGGTGACACATTATTAAATGTTTGCGTTCAGAGGGGCTTGGGTGATTAACATGCAGGTACATCAAGCAATTAGAAAAGCAAATGGTATGTTGTTCTTTGTACAAAGGAAGTTGGAGTGTAACAATGAGAAAGTCGTCCTGCAGTTGGTGCAGGGCTTTAGTAATCTACAGCTGGAGTACCGTGTGCAGTTTTGGTCTCCATACCTATAGAAGGATATGCTTTCTTTAGAGGGGGAGCAATGAAGGCTCATTAGATTGATGTCTGGGGTGAGAAGACTGATTGACTAGAATGGGCCTTTTTTCCCTGGCATTTAGGGAAATGAAACAGACTGTGAGGGCTTGACAGGGTAAATGCTGAAAAGTTCATTCCCCTGGATGGAGAGTCTAAAACTAGGGCAGAATATAATTTCAGCATAAAGGGGCAGCCATTTCCAACTGAAATGAAGAGAAGTGTCTTCATGCAGAAGGCTGTGAATCTTTGGAATTCTCCACTCCAGAGATTTATGGGGTATATTCAAGATTGAGATCAATAAACTTTTGGATGGTAAGGGAATCTAAGAATATTTGGGACCTGACAGGAAAGTGGAGTTTAGTGAACAATGGAGCAGACTCAATGGGCTGCATGACCTCCTCCTGCTCCTAGTTCTTATGTTCTTATGTAAAGAATTTTCTTCTGAATTCCCTATTTGATTTCTTGGTGATTTTTTTATATTCATGGCCTTTAGTTTTGTTATCCGTACAAGTGGAAATGCAGTCTGAAATCCACTACAGCTCAAAGCGTATACAGACATAAGTACATTCATAGTTGAAGATTTGAAAAGCATTGTAGGGACGCTATGAAACCAAATGAAAATCTAAGATACTACAGATCTCAATCACATGCGAGTTCTTCATTACAAATTTCAGTTGGTAGAGTATTAAACTTCCTCTCGGGCCAGTGACACTGATCACTCTAAGAAAACCACTGCGGGAATATTACCAGGCAAGGTGTGTCTGGGGAGAGCTAGGTCCACTAAAAGTGACACCGGGTTGTATTCCCAACATCATCTGCCCTCTTCTGGATTTTATCGATATGAGATCGAATAGAATAGAGGAACACAGTGCAGTTATCAGGTATGTAATTAAAATATTCAATTAGCTCATGCAATGCTGTTTTAACTCTCAATTTTGCCTTTCACAACCAGGGCACAGCTGTGTTTCCCAAGCTGTCAGCAACCTGCTAGGGTCACTGAGATGAATGCGCAGTGATGACAGCTTCTTTAGAGAAACTGACAGGCTGGCAAGCCTTTGCTCAGTGAAACAGAAGAGCAGCAGCCATAGTCAAATGAAAGGCCGTTGTTCTTATTCTCTGAAAGAGTGCTATCACTGCCAGATAAGTGATTATCAACTTCTTAGAAAGCGTTTCATCTGTCATTCACCTTCAGCTACATTTCTCTGTCACCAGCTTTTATCACACCATAGAGGCACATTATACAGCCCCTCTTCGCAAGGAGGAGCAGGAACACCAAAAGCAACAGTACCAGCAGCAGAAAGAGTGGCATCAGCAGCAGCACCAGTTGCATTGTCCTCAGCTAAATGCCTCTCCACAAGGCAGAGGGGATGGACACTGAGATCCAGCTGGAAGGAGGCGAGACCCCACAGCACAGGCAAAGGATCATCTCTCTCTTAACATGTTTAAGCACCAGTGTTTCGGGAGGTTCACGCTTTCACAGCAGATCACTGCTGACAACTGCAGCCTTCCCAGTGGAGCAAGTGAACGTCCATTGCCAGTGGCCTTCAAAGTGCCTGTCATTGCCTCAACTTGCAAATGGCACCCCTGTTTGGCCAGGAGCTAAGTTGGGAATATTCCACTCCCTTGAGTAGAATTTAAATCTCCTCTCAGAAGTGGGCTAGGCGGTGGGGCGGGGGACACAGAATTGGGAAGGAAGGAAGGGATAGAGTGCCCATCGCCTTCCTGACTTGCCCCTCTTAAGCCAGCGCCAGGGAAGGTCCCACCCGGAGGCTAAACGAGATCTTTAAGTGGCCATCTAGAGACTAAAGATAGGGAGGCTATATGCCACATAGGGAGGCCACCCATTAAAAGCTGATAGTTTCCCTGTGGGCTCATGGGGTGCCCTCCTGATTGGGCACCCTGTAGCCCATAAGGGTCCCCTCAATGGCAAGGGTCTCCCTGGTCCTACCCTCGCAACATAACTGCCAACACCCCCTGCAAACACCTCCCATACACACAAGCCTCCTTGCTGGGGCTTGCCTTACTGGCATGTCCTTCCCTTCTACTCGTCCATGTGGCTAAACTTTGTTTAATGTTCCACACTGCCCTAGCCCTGAACTCGCACCTTTCTCTATTTTCTCTTCCATAACTCCTCCTGCTCTGTCTTGTCCATGAGACCTAGCTCCTGTTCCCTCAATCCTATTCCCATTAAACTGCTGACCAATCAATTGCTTCTCCTGGCACCCATGTTAGTCAATATTGTAAATACTTCTTTTCCTTCAGGTGTTGTCCCTTTTTCTTTTAAATCTGCCATCATTACCCCTCTCCACACAAAAAGAAGCAATGACACATTGTAAACTAGAATCCCATCTGCAAGCTCCCTTTCCTCTCCAAAATCCTTTCTCACCTTCCATCGAACTCCATATTTAAATCCATCCAATCAGGTTTCCACACTTGCCATAGTACTGAAACAGCTTTTTCACAAATGACACTGTGAGACCATGACAAAAGTAAATATTCCCCCCTCATTCTTCTCAACCTGTCTGTAGCCTTTGAAATGGTTGATCGCACCATCCTCCTTCAATGTCTCTCCACTGTTACCCAGCTGGGTGGGACTGCTCTCACCTGGTTCCATACCTATTTATCGAATCCTACTCAGTGGATCACTTGCAATGGCTTATTTCCCTGCTCCCACACTGTTGCATCTGGTGCCCCTCAAGGATCTATCCCTGGCCCCAAACTATTTCTCATCTACATGCTGCCCCTCAATGACATCATCTGATGACACAGTATTAGTTTTCACATGTATGCTGAAGACACCCAGCTCCAGCTCACTCCCAGCTCTACCTCACTCCCAGCTCTACCTCACCCCAGCTCTACCTCACCCCCAGCTCTACCTCACCCCCAGCTCTACTTCACCCCCAGCTCTATCTCACTCCCAGCTCTACCTCACTCCCAGCTCTACCTCACTCCCAGCTCTACCTCACCCCCAGCTCTACCTCACCCCAGCTCTACCTCACCCCCAGCTCTACCTCACCCCAGCTCTACCTCACTCTCAGCTCTACCTCACTCCCAGCTCTACCTCACCCCCAGCTCTACCTCACCCCAGCTCTACCTCACCCCCAGCTCTACCTCACCCCAGCTCTACCTCACCCCCAGCTCTACCTCACTCCCAGCTCTACCTCACTCCCAGCTCTACCTCACTCCCAGTTCTATCTCACTCCCAGCTCTACCTCACCTCCAGCTCTACCTCACTCCCAGCTCTATCTCACTCCCAGCTCTACCTCACTCCCAGCTCTACCTCACCCCCAGCTCTATCTCACTCCCAGCTCTACCTCACCCCCAGCTCTACCTCACTCCCAGCTCTATCTCACCCCCAGCTCTATCTCACCCCCAGCTCTACCTCACTCCCAGCTCTACCTCACCTCCAGCTCTACCTCACTCCCAGCTCTACCTCACTCCCAGCTCTACCTCACCCCCAGCTCTACCTCACTCCCAGCTCTACCTCACTCCCAGCTCTACCTCACCCCCAGCTCTACCTCGCCCCAAGCTCTACCTCAACCCCAGCTCTACCTCACCCCCAGCTCTACCTCAACCCATGCTCTACCTGACCCCCACCTTTCATGATTCCTCCTCCATTGCTAAGTTATCAGTTATCCAACATCCAGTATTGGAAGAGCAGGTGTTTCCTCTAAATAAACATTGGGAAAACTAAAGACAAAACTAAAAGGGAGGATTTATGGAACCCACAAAAATGTGGCTTGCTGGGTGACTTAATTAAGCTGGATGTGAAATTTTGATTTCCCAATGGCGGGTTGAGGTGCAGAGAAAAATTCAGTGGCGTGTTTGTAGCATGTCGAGCCTCACCTGTGCCAGATTCCTACTCGTAATATATTTGCGTGCCATGAATACTCATTAGCATGAAACCGTTTTTAATAATGTCCTACCCTCAGGACAAAGTTAGCGGCGCACGAGAATCTCGTGACACCCAAATCACAGTCGTTTAAAGGTGGTGTGAAGCATTTGGCTTTGTGCAGTCGTGTTTACGTTGTCCATATTGAAGTCTGTGGCACATGGGGGCTGTGTGTGGAAAGGTAGGTATTCGGGTGCTGGCAGGTGTGGAGGATGGAAAGGATGGAGGACGTAAGGTGGTGTTCAGATACGGAGGAGGGAAGAGCCTAGTGCCCTGGGAGTGGTGGTCCTGTAAAGAGCGGGCGGGGTAGGGAAGACAGGGCAGCACCAGAGAGGGAGGTTGATCCAGGTGCAGACATCCAGGGAAAGCGTTGGCGAAGAAGGACACTGGCGCATCAACGCATCCAGAGAACAAGAGCAATCTAGCTGCAGATGTCAGAGAAATCTACAGATATCCCGAGAAATGGTCACCAAGATATGCTAGATCATCAAAATGTGCAGCCACATAAATTTGGTGGGAACTCCATGCCAGTGGCCCTTAAGGTTACAACAGTGCTAAATTTTTACAACAATGGTGGCTTCCAGGGCACAACAGGTAGCAAATGTGGCTACCAAAAGTAGGTGAATAAAGGAGGTGACCAATGCCCTATTCCACCATGCCAACGACTTTATCCACTTCCCCACTGATGTAGACAGCCAGGCAGCAGTATCAGCTGCATTCAGTGCTATCACTCAGTTTCTCGAGTGCAAGGTATCATTAACTGCCCGCATGTGGCCATTAGAGCTCCCTGGAAACAGCCAACTGTTTTTTGTAAATTGTAAAGGTTTTCACTCCTTGAGCATACAACTGGTGTGTGACCCCGGTGAACAATCATGCAGGTCTGTGTTCATTCGCTGGGAGCTGTCACAACGCTTACATCTCGCTCAACTCATGGCTCCCAGACCTTTTGGAAACCCCAGCCCAGGTTGACGGATAGATCCTCAGTGTCAAGGGCTATTCCCTGGTACAAGGCTGAAGACGCCAGTGTGGTATCCCCAGAGATATGCACCAGAGCCACCACAGAGCACACAATCGGGCTTCTTAAAATGTTTTACCACTGCCTTGACTGGTCTGGAGGGGCTTTGCAATACGCACCCAAGAGGGTGTCACGAATAGTAGTGGTCTGCAGTGCACAGCACAACTTGGCTCTGCAAAGGGAAAAGAGTGAGGAACATCAGCCCTCCTCAGGTGATGAAAATTTGTCAGTGTACAGTATGAGGAAGAGGCCATACATGCAAATGAGCTTTTTGTGGATGCCAGAGCCATGGTGATACTTGCAAGGGACAACAGATCGACACAAATTTCACACAACAATAAGGCAACTGCATTACTATTGCTCCACTGCCAGACCTCTATCGCCTTCCTGTGGGGTAGACCTAGCCCTGCCATCCTCCCTTGCCAAGTTAACTATAAAACTACACTCTCGACCATCTAGAATAGAACAGGGAATGGAGCTTTGTCACACACACTCACTAGTGAGTGCAGGTACCAAGGAAATCTAAGGGGTACGTAAGCATCCATGTAACAGCCTGCCTTGCCCAGTACCATCTTGAACGTGCATTGATTGCAGCTACACCTGTCTCATTTTTACCTGCCGAGCATAAACTGGGCTAATATTCTCTACAGTGCATAGAAGGGGGGGCCCGTTGTGCCTGCATTTTAAACCATATTCCACAGAATGATCATCACAAAAGTAACAATTCACCTTAACACTTAACATGACTATTACATCTGATACTATGACAGAGCCCAACATTTCTCAATAATTAAAAATGATTATATACATGACATTATATTATGAGTCCATTTACAAGTGCAAAAACAGGTAGGTAAATAACCTGTGCCACCTTTGTGCTCATACTTTTGAAATGTTCTTTCCCTGGCACTATGTCTAGCTGTAACCCCAACATCAGCAGCTGAGGTGGAGGCAGTCTGCTCAGAATATTGCCATGTTGCCTTGGGTAACTGCTGTGGCAGGCGTCCTCTGGAGGTGTAGGGCCTTGAGGGTTCCAGCCTACTAAGGGGCTCCTGAACTGGTCCAGGGGCGTCCCCCTCAACCTGCTTGTTGGAGCTATTGGGATCAGTAATGGAGTGGATGAGGAGACTCCACAAATCCTGGGGTGTCCTGAGAGGAAGGTCCTGTGGCAGCTGACAGCGCTCCTCCTCCGTCTGGCTGTGCGAAGGCACCACCCATCTTCCTGACTGGGGAGAGCTGCAAGGGCCTCGTCACCCTCTCGCCTAGCCACTGCTGCACTGAGCCCATTGTTAGACTGATGGAACACAGGTCAGAGTGCATATGGATTGAATGTTTGACCTGGTGGTCGCCATCCTCTCGGTGAATGAAGCCATGTGCTCACATGTCTGAGACATGGCAGAACTCATGGCGTGCATGGACTCTTCCATATCCCTGGCACCTCCGCCATATTTGCCCTGGTTTCTTCTGCATATCGAGCAGGCTTCCTGTGGTCACAACCGTAGATCCATCATCAGTGTGGGGCTCAGCAGGAACCTGGTCCCCAGCAGTCCTCCAATCATCTAGGGACCACTGTCACATCCTTCCTCAGCTGCTGAGAGATATCTATGCTGGGCTGATCAGATAATGCTCCCGAATCTACAAGCAAGCCCTCTGCAGATAGGGTGGGTTGTAACTGTGCTGGCGAAGGTTGGTGATAAGGCAGGTGATGATGCATCCTCTGAGGCACTGATTTCTTCATCTTCAGGCTCCTGTCTTGGCTATGGCCCAGACCTTGGATGGAGATGACTTGTAGTAAAGAAAAAACAGAATCTCATTAAGAATCATCACAGTTTGTGTGCTTCACATTTCATCGCACCATCCTGAATGCCAATTTGCCACCACCAGCATGTTTGCCTCTTTCTCCTTACACCTGGCTGGTCAGCCTCTCCATCTGCAACAGATTGTGCTCCCTCCTTGCAAGTCATCTCCATTCCCTCTCCTTTGGTGGCTGTCAGGAGCCTTAGGTATGGAATTCCTCCTATGTGTTGTAAGTCTGCTTGTCCTGCATGACAATGTGCAGGATTAGTGACATGTCGAGTGACACCCAAACCTCTTATGTACCACTTGCATCCCTATTATACATACTGGCATGTCAATCCCACATTGCATGCAAGCGCAACCGAAAGGCAAACTTCCAAACGCTTTGACCCCAATGGCCATGTGGCACTAAGGCTGATCATGTATTCACTCTTCTGGCATAGCTTCCCACTTGTACATATACATTATTGATGACCCCATGAGAGACTCCTGTCGAAGATGTGACAGTGGTACTTACTCTGGCAAATCAGAGAAGGTAATTGACTCATTCCCACCACTGGACCCAGGTTCTTGCATGGACTCCTTGGTTGCTCACCTCCTCTGCCACCTCCATCCGCTCTGCCTTGGTTTGGTGGGAAGGCCTTCTGCTGCCATCTACGGGAAAGAGCACCTCCCGCCTTTCCCTGGCGGCCTGGAGAAGAATCTGCAGGGAGGCATCGCTGAACCATGGGGCTGGTCTGAATCAGCGCTCAGACATGATAGATCTGATGGGGTCTTCATATGAAACTGAGAAGAATCTTGCACTCTGCAGCACTGGAGCATCCTGGCAGTGATACAACACCTCCCTGTTTGAACAGGAAGCCCTTTGGTAGCCTGCCTGTGTTGCAGCATTGTCAGCTGATGGCAGGTTTCACCACCACTAAATCACCCATGTTTTCCATGCATGCCACCAGCACTTAAAATTCTAATTGTAATTGTGTGGGAAATGGCTAAAAGCAAAGTGGTTCACATTTCCGGTTATGCCATCAAGAATGCTAACCTGTTGACAAAATCCCTCCCATTGTTTTTAGTTGCTGCTCCAAATGCCATCCCCATATCCTGACTCCATCCCTCTCCCGGGCTTCAGTCTGCAAATAAGCCAGTCTGTTCACAGCCTTGATGTTACATTTGACCCTGAGTTGAGATTCGACCTCATATTTATGCATTCACTTCTTTCTTTATCTTTATTTCTTTCCTGTGCCTAATGGCACATGAGGCAGACAAAGCATATGCTTATGCCTGTTTCTATGGCTAGCTTTTCCTAGAACAGATTGCTAGCCTTTTGCCAGAGACTATAGCCTGAAGGGTGCCACCTCCACATCAAGCGTGGCTAACCAGGAGACTCTTCCGTTCTTACCATCTGCCATAGGAGGATTGAAAGGGTTTACAGGTTGATAATCACTCTGTTTGGCTACATTATGAATGCACCTTCTGTGGCCATCAAGTCCTGGCCAGTCTTCTGGCTCAGAGTTAGGGATGGTACCCACTGGGCCACAAGACCTCATGCCATCACGAAGACTGCCTATTTCCATCTCTGCAACATCGCCCCACTTAACCTCTGTCTTAGCTCATCTGCTGCTGAAACTCTCATTCATGTCTTTGTTATCTTTAGGCTCAATTATTCCAATGCAATCCTAGCTGGTCTCTCAGATTCTACCCTCTATAAGCTTGAGGTCATCCAAAACTCTGCTGCCTATATCTTAACTCACATCATGTCCCGATCCCCTATCACTCCTGTTCTTGCTGACCTACACTGGCTCCAGGTCGAGTAATCTTAACTTTAAAACATCACTTTTCAAATCCAACCATGGCCTTTCCCCTCCCTATCTTAGTAACCTCTCCAGCCCCGTAACCCTCTGAAATATCTGCACTTTTCTAGTTCTGACGTCTTATGCATTCTCAATTTTAATTACTTCTCGATTAGTGCCTTCAGTTGCCTAAGCCCCAAGCCCTAGAATTCCCTCCCGAAAACCTCTTCGCCTCTTTATCTTTCTTGCTTCCTTTAAGACAGTTCTAAAATCCTATCTCTTTGACCAAGTTTTTCATCATCTAACCTAATATGTGGCTCAGTGTCAAACTTTGTTTTATAATGCTCCTGTGAGGGGGCTGGGGACGTTTCATTACGCTAAAAGCATTACATAAATATACGTTGTTGTTAAGTTGTTGAATGCCACTAAATTCCGTTGGGACTTCTGAAAATGGCTGCAGCAGAGTTTGCTCTCTCCTTTCAGGCCGGTGGACAGCTAGAACCACCACCACAGTCATTAAACTCAGCTCTATGTATTTACGTTCAGTGGTTTCCTCATGTTCCCAAATATAACTACACAATAGTGCAACCTGTGAGTGTAACATTAGAGTCCTCCTGTGATCTGAAGTCAATCTTATGTCCCTCATAGGAGCCCTCAAATGTATTTCTCCAATATTCTGTTACCTGGACTTCAGTGAGATGAGGCCAGCTATCAATTGTCGTGCTGCTTTAGTTTATAGATAGCTAGTAAATGTAAACATATTGGTCCAGAACTTCAGATATCCAGAAGGTCCTACCCCAGAGGTACAACTAGATGTGCTGAGGACCCCTCCAAAGTCCCAGTGAACTGACTATGCAGGAATTGTCCGGGAAGTTTAGACTTGCCATGGACAATTCCTCTGCCTGTGGAAACCTCCAAAGTTCTGTGTTGAAGTCATAGATTTTGGATGGTTCTGACTCATTTACCTGAATATTTACCCAGAAAAGGTTAGAACAATTGAAACCAGTTCCAACTTCTGGGTAACTATACTTCTGACCGCCCCCCTGGCTTCTCACTGGACACCCCCGACGTCGCCCCCAATACCCCGACTAACCCCTGACCCGACTATTCCACTCCAACCTCTGGACTGCCCTCCCGAACCCATGGCCACCTTCTCAACCACCCAACTCCCCCCCGACCCACCATACCCACTCACCCACGTACCTGCCAACCTATCCCCTTAACCACCCACCTGCCACCTCACCCTTCACCCACTTACCTGCCACCCTACACACTCACCCACCCTCGTGCCACCATACCCCTCACCCACTTATCTGGACACTACCCCTCTCATCCACTTACCTGCCACCCTACCCCTTCACCACTTACCTGCCACCCTACCTCCTCACCCAGCCACCTGTCACCCAACCCCTCTCACCCACATACCTTACATACTTACCTTCTCTCATAGCTTCTCAAAGTGGCTTTGGGACCTTTGAGCTCTTCACTTACTGGAGTATGGCAGCTATTGCCGTAAAAAAGGGGAGTGGCTTGGCTTCTCCTGATGATCCTGCTCTAGGAACGAGGACTCCCAGAACAAGTATTCTCCACATTTCTAAAGAGGCCTGACTGGAAAGTCCAGGCAAAAAATATGGAGCTCCATCTTAGGGTTAAATAAACGAGTGGAAAGTTGTTGGGTCAAAATCCTGGAACTCCCTTCCTACACCACATGGACTGCAGCGGTTCATGTAGGAATCTCACCACCACTTTCTCAAGGGCAACTAAATGTGGGCAATAAATGCTGGCCCAGCCAGCAAAGCTTACATCCCATGAATGAATTTTTAAAAATGGTTCGGAGGGGAGGTGAAAAAGCATATTAGACAAGTGAAGAGGGATTATGAGAAGATTGGCAGCCAACATAAAGTGGAATCCCAAAGTCTTCTATAGACATATAAATAATAAAGGGGTGGTAAAAGGAGGAGTAGGGAACTCAAAGGGAATTTACACATAGATGATGGGGCCATTGCTGAGGTATTAAATGAATACTTTGCGTCGCCTTTACCAAGGGGGTAGATGCTACCCAGGCCATGGTGACAGACGAGGAAACTCTGCCACTAGAAGGGTTCAAAATTGATAAGAAGGAAGTGTTGAATAGACTGTCAGTACTTAAAGTTGACAAGGCAGTGGGACCAGATGAGTTGCGTCCAAGGATATTGAAGGAAGTGAGTAGAAATTGCAGGGGCACTGGTCATAATCTTTCAGTCTTCCCTAGACTCAGGGGAGGTGCCAGAGGACTGGAGAATTGCAAACATTATGCCCTTGTTCAAAAAAGGTTGTAAGCATAAGCCCAGCAATTACAGACCAGACAATTCACATCTCCACCCCTCCATCATCTTCACATGGTCCATCTCTGACACTTCCCTTCCCTTCCTTGACCTCTCTGTCTCAATTTCTGATGATAGACTGTCCACCAATATCCATTACAAGCCTACCGACTCCCACAGCTACCTCGACTACAGCTCCTCACACCCCGCTTCCTGTAAAGACTCCATCCCATTCTCTCAGTTCCTTCACCTCCGTCGCATCTGTTCTGATGACGCTACCTTCAAAAACAGCTCCTCTGACATGTCCTCCTTCTTCCTTAACCGAGGTTTTCCATCTACGGTCGTTGACAGGGCCCTCAACCGTGTCCGGCCCATATCCCGCGCATCCTCCCTCACGCCTTCTCCTCCTTCCCAGAAACATGATAGGGTCCCCCTTGTCCTCACTTATCACCCCACCAGCCTCCGCATTCAAAGGATCATCCTCCGCCATTTCCGCCAACTCCAGCATGATGCCACCACCAAACACATCTTCCCTTCACCCCCCCTGACGGCATTCCGTAGGGATCGTTCCCTCCGGGACACCCTGGTCCACTCCTCCATCACCCCCTACTCCTCAACCCCCACTTATGGCACCTCCCCATGCCCACGCAGAAGATGCAACACCTGCCCCTTCACTTCCTCTCTCCTCACCGTCCAAGGGCCCAAACACTCCTTTCAAGTGAAGCAGCATTTCACTTGCATTTCCCCTAACTTAGTCTACTGCATTCGTTGCTCCCAGTGCAGTCTCCTCTACATTGGAGAGACCAAACGCAAACTGGGCGACCGTTTTGCAGAACACCTGCGGTCTGTCCGCAAGAAAGACCTAAACCTCCCTGTCGCTTGCCATTTTAACACTCCACCCTGTTCTCTTGCCAACATGTCTGTCCTTGGCTTGCTGCATTGTTCCAGTGAAGCCCAACGCAAACTGGAGGAACAGCACCTCATCTTCCGACTAGGCACTTTACAGCCCTCCGGGCTGAATATTGAATTCAACAACTTTAGATCTTAAACTCCCCCTCCCCCCATCCCCACCCCATTTCTTTCCCCCCCCCCCCACTTTTTTTTCAATAATTTATATAGATTCTTCTTTCCCCACCTATTTCCATTATTTTTAAATCTAAAACTAAAACCTTTAGTCTTTCCACCCCACCCCCACTAGAGCTGTACTTTGAATATCCTGTCTTCCATTCTTAATTAGCACTTTTCTCAGACAAATATCACCACCTTCAACACCTCTTTGACCCTTTTGTCTGTGACATCTTTTGATTATCTGCTCATCTCCACAATCACCACACCACACCCTCAATGTGTCTCTCCACCCCCCCCCCCCACCCACCTTAAACCAATTTATATTTCTCCCTTCTTCTAACTATGCTCCAGTTCTGCCGAAGGGCCATGAAGGCTCGAAACGTTAACTGATTTCTTCTCCGCCGATGCTGCCAGACTTGCTGAGTTTTTCCAGGTAATTCTGTTTTTGTTTTGGATTTCCAGCATCCGCAGTAGCTTTTAGCTTTTTGTTTAAATTCAGTGGTAGACAAGATTCTAGAAACAATTATTCGGGGTAGAATTAGTGGTCACATGGAAAAATATGGGTTGATAAGGAAGAGCCAGCATGGATTTCTAAAGGGGAAATCATGTTTAATTAACTTGCTGGAGTTTTTTGAAGAGGTAGCAGAAAGATTGATGAGGGTAATGCTGTTGGTGTGGTGTACATGGACTTTCAAAAAGTATCCAATACAGTGCCACACAACCGACCTGTGAGAAAAGTTATTGCTCATGGAATAAAAGGGACAGTAGTAGTGAGGATACAAAATTGGCTGAAAAATAGGAAGCAGAGAGCAATGGTCAATGGATATTTTTTGTGCTGGAGGAAGATTTGTAGTGGAGTTCCCCAGGGGTCGGTATTGAGGCCTTTGCTTTTTCTGATACATATTAATGACCTTGGTGTGCACGGGACAATTTCAAAATCTGCGGATGATATGAAGCTTGGGATAGTTGTAAACTGCAAGGAGGACAGTGTGAAACTTCAAGAGAGCATAGGCAAGTTGGTGGAGTGGGCAGATAGGTGGCAGATGAAGTTCAATGCGGAGAAGTGTGAGGTGATGCATTTTGGTAGGAAGAACATGGACAGACAATATAAAATAAAGGGTGAAATTTTGAAGGGGATGCAGGATCAGAAAGACTCGGGTGTATATGTACATAGATAATTGAAGGTGGCAGGACAGGTGGAGAGAGAAGTTAATAAAGCATATAGTATCCTGGGCTTTATTAATAGGGGCAAAGAGAACAAGAGCAGGGAGGTTATGTTGAATTGATATAAGACACTCGTTAGACCTCAGCTGGATTATTCAGTACAGTTCTGGGTGCCACATTATAGGAAGGATGTGAGCAGATTGGAGAGAGTGCAGAAGAGGTTTATAAGAATGGTTCCAGGGATGAAAAACTTCAGCTATGAGGATAGATTGGAGAGGCTGGGACTGTTCTCCTTGAAGATTGATCAAAATTATGATGGGACTGGACAGAGTAGATAGAGAGAAGCTATTTCCGCTCATAAAAGGATCAAGAATGAGAGGGCACAGATTTAAAGTGATTTTCAAAAGAAGCAAATGTGACGTGAGAAAAAACTTTTTCACACAATAAGTGGTTCGGGTCTGGAATGCACTGCCTGGAAGTGTGGTGGAGGCAGGTTCAATCGAGGCATTCAAGAGGGCATTCATCAGAAGATTGTTTCTGTTCAAATAATGTGCAAGGGTATGGGAAAAAGGCAGGGAAATGGCACTAGGTTATAATGCTCATTTGGAGAGCCGATGCAAACACAATGGGCCGAAAGGCCTCCTTCTTTGCTGTTAAAATTCTGTGATTCTGTAAATAGCAAAAATAATTATGACTATGAAGAATGATGGTTCTGGGATAAGAAGAGGCTGATGTGAGTGTAAGTTCTCACTTCATTGCAGGTGTCGTGATGCAGATAAAGGGAGGAACAGATTCCTAATTTGTGACAAGGAAACAGTGGTTCTGGAGAGGCTGAGGCAAATGATGCCAGCAGTTGTCATGGGAGCTTGGGATGATTTCCCCTCCTCTGACCCTAGTACTAATTGTAAAGGACTAACAGCATTTTGCAACTTAGGACAGAAGCATCGAAGCCATTTGTTTTAATTCAAAATGTCACAGATAAAGGACTCTCTTGAGAATACCAGACAAAGATAAATGAAAGTTCTGGAAGCCAACGACCAGATTTTTCCCCTGAACTGTAGCTGACACTAGGACAGCGAATCTGAGTATATGAGTGAATCTGACATTTATTTAAATGTTATTTACATTGCTGAGTCCTCTTCAGGTATATTCAGGTACAAGCAGCCAAAACGCCATATAGCTGCAGAACAGGAGAAATGTGTTAACACCCATTTTACTTTGTAACCTGCCAGAGTCAACATCAAATTCAAAAACCATCTTCCCTTTTCATTTAATCACTATTTAATCCCATCCTATCAAAGACCTACCCTTTTGTTCCTTCCATCCCCCCTTTCTCTGCCACTGCACTTGCTTAAAATATGTTACATTCATAACATTTGCCAGTTCTGATGAAAGGTCACCAATCTCAAATCTTAACACTGCCTGATGCTCCCTGACCTGCTGGGTATTTCCAGCGTTCTCTGTTTATGTTTCAGATTTTCAGCATCTGCAGTATTTTGCCTTTACATTAAAGAATTTTAAGATTTAGTTCAATATTTTAATAATAGATTCTAGAAACATAACCAATTGAATGAGATAGCTGTTAGAAGCAGTTGAATGAATATTGCAGTGTTGGTGCACAATAAACCTCAACACACTGTTGCCTATGTCTCAATCACTGAGGTTTGTTGTGCAATGAAAGTAAATTGACTATTATGGATCACTGGCAGGTCTTCACAGCTTAATTCAACCAGAGATTTTGTTTTTGAAAGTCAGAGTACTTCAGCTGTCTATGAAGGCAGAGCTGAGTTTGTTTTTAGATATAATAGCCTTTATAAACACAGGCACCTACAAAATCTCTGATTGTTTTTCATAAAATCTCAAACTATGATGATTTGTTAATCATGCAGACTTGAAGATGCAGATGTGAGAGAGGTTTCCACAGCATCTGATGTAAAACGCTTGTAAACGTTGGCCTATGAAGGTAAAAGCAAATCCATTGAGAGACAAATGGTTAGAATGTGTGAAATGGTCTAAAAGTGAAACTGACTCTGAAGTTCTCTTTATCTTTATGAAATTCTGAGTTTCATATTGGCTCACAATCAATGGTGCTAAGGAATACCTACTCATTGTCTTTCCTCCGTCACAAACAACAAACATATCAGTCATTGATAAGATAGCACGGTTGACAGACAGATGTTCCAAGTCACATTTCAGAAGAGCTGACAGAGTTCCACCCACTCCTTACAAATAAAATTCCCTTTTTTCTGTTTGCTGTTTCATCACTTAGGTAAAGGAGTAGTTCTTGATTCCTGTGCCTGTTGTTCTTTCTTGTTTACCAGGAGCAAAATGAAGAAGAAAGCCTTAAATTTGTGGTTTAGTCATATGGAGGATCTTGCAAGTTTTCTCGGCTCCCTGTATTGTTAGCTGTATTATCCCTCTCTGATAATGGCTCCCCATCAAAGATGCAAAGGAATAGATATTGATTTTTTTTCTACCTCCTCCGCAAACAAGATATCAGCATTTGTCTTAAGCTATTATTTGTGGTTTGGTAGTGGATTATCTCTATTGATAACAAAGTGGGATTTAAGAACAGATGTTCTTGGGCTCTGTTATATGGGGAAATGAAATACACTTTTTGGTGTGAAAGCATGTTGAAATGTAGGTAAATGAACAATGACCATTAATGCGTGCCTTTATGTATCATAAACTTTTGGTGAGACATTCATGTTATCTTTTCAGGTTCTATCTAGGCATTTTAAATGCAATATATTCACTAAATATACCTTATCAGAATCCTTGGAGTTGATGGACGTTCCCTTATCTTCAATCATCAGGGTATAAAGTCGGGCTGATTTTCTTGGCAATATACAATATTTCAATGGTGGCTATTTCTGTCTTTGCCATTAACGTTTATGATAGTCCACCCTCAATTTGTTCTTTTCTGGATTCACCTTGGTTTTCAACCTTTTCTTGAGGAGTTTTGGTATATGTATTTTCAATGTGAGTGGTTATTTTTGGTACAGCACGTTTCAATTTTGGAGCCTATTACAATTTGGAGTGTTTAATGAAACCATTTCCTTTCAAAGGATTCACAGTAGTTACTGAAAAAATACCCCCAACGTTTCAGAAGCTGATTTTTAAATATGTACTGTAATTTGTCTTTCCTTCACTGGCATATGCTGCTTTTAATGTGGAATGCAATCATAGAATCACAGAACGATTACAACACAGGAGGCCGTTCAGATTGTTGAGTTTGTGGCAACTCTCTACAAGAGCAATGCAGCAGACCCACTCCCTCACCCTTTCCCTGTTGTCAAGCAAATTGTTTCTCCTTCAAGTACATATGTAATTCCTGTTTGAAAGCCACGATTGAATCTGCCTCCACCACCCCTTCAGGCAGTGCATTCCTTTTCATGTTGACTTGCTATATAAAAAAGATTTTCTTCAATCACCGTAAATTGGTATCCTCTGATTTTTGACCCTTCTGCCTCTGGGAACTGTTTCTGTCAATCTACCCTATACCTGTTATGACTTTGAACGCTGTCAAAGTAAATGAGGTCCCTCATCTCTAGAACTATTCTAGAAAATCTCTTCTGCAACCTCTTTAAGTCTTTCACATCCTTCCTAAAGTGTGGTGCCCAGATCCAATGTTTCAGAAAAGTTTTTGCTTTTCTTTGCTTTTCTACCCTATGGCTCTATTTTTAAAGCCCAGGATTCTCACACCATTTAGAAGTGTAACTGTTGCGACTCGAATCCCAACTGCATGCTTGTTGCAGGGTGACCAAGTTGGTATTTTAGATAGAGTAGTTCTGCAGACACTTCTTAGGTGGAACACATTCTGTTTATTTACAAGGTACTCAGCAGCTACGCATGCGTGCTTCTACACCAAACTCTATCTATTTACTTCTACTGCTCACTTGCAGACTACTGACTTCCAGCTAACTACTAGCTAACTACAGAGTTAGCCTGTGCTACTCCACTATTGGTTACACAAGATCATGTGACCTTCCTTTATAGCATTTTTCTTAGATAAAACTATAATTACCACAGTAACCTTCAGTTTATATTGCTTTTACTCTTTCTTCCAACTAAAATGCATCACTTTGCACTCGTCTGTGTTAAATTTCATCTGCTATTTGTCTGCCCATTCCACCAGCCTGTCTATATCCTCCTGAAGTTTAACACCATCCACCTCACTATTAACTACACTTTCAAGGTTTTTGTCACTGTGTATTTTGAAATTACCCCCTGCACATTCAAGTCCAAGTCATTAATAAATATCAAGAAAAGCAGTGATCCAGGTACCCACCCCCAGGGAATCCAACCTTATAACCTTCCTCCAGTCGGAAAAACAACTATTCACCACTACTCCCTGTTTCCTGTCCTTTAGCCAATTTCATGCTGCCACTGGCTCTTTTATTCCATAAGCTTCAACTTTGGTGAAAAGCCTATTATGTGGCACTTTAGCAACTGCATTTTGAAAGTCCATGTAAACCACATCAACTATATTACCCCCATTAATCCTTTCTGTTACATCATCAGAAAATTCAGTCAAGTTAGTTAGCCACAATTTGCCTTTAGCAAATCCTTGCTGTTTGCCTTAATTAATCCACAATTGTCCAAGTGACAGTTAATTTTGACTTAGATTATTGTTTCTGAAAGATTTCCCACCATTGAGGATAAACTGACTGGCTGTAGTTTCGAGGCGTATCCTTACATCCTCTTTTTGAACAGCATGTGACATTTGCACATTTGCGGACTTCTGGTGTAACGTTGTACACCATAAAACATGAGAAAACATGGTGTTCTACTGTCCCTCAAAAACAAGGGGCAACTTATCCACAAGATATATGAAAAATTATGGATTTTGTGCCCAAACATCAGGGGTTGACTTTTGCATGAGATCGACTATCACTCAAGTATATAGGGTATTTAATAACAAATCCTGCCCTCTTTGGAGCCAGGTCTCCATTATTGCCACAACATCACATTCCTCATTACATTAAATTGCCTTATTACAAAATAATAAAATAATTTAATGTCATTGCCAGAGATTAGCTGGATCATTAGCACAGCTAGCAGTCCATTGACTGAAAACTTGCATTAATAAATGCATGGGAAAACTTGTAATCAATTAGGTGATAATTGCATATAATTTACCTGTCTCATAAACTTACCTGCTACATTTAGGACAATCACATTAAAAGATGTTAAGTAAAAAAGGTAGAATTAACTACCTGCCCCACCTCTCCCCCCACACCATAAAATATGTTCATCACTCCATTTCCTAGACAGTTTTTGTTCATGGCTCCATGACTGGCAAAAACTAGAAATATTATAAGTTCAGTGCCTTTTATTAAAAAATCCATTACTTTGAACCTTGGTTCCTAATTTTCCTGGGCAATAAATATTTACGTAGCATATTTTCACTGGTTTGGAGTAAAAGCTGTGTACTATATTGCTTTTTTGTGAGACCTTGCTGTGTGTAGAGTGGCTGTCAGTTTTTACATTATAAAAGTGATACACTTCAGAAGTACTTCATAGACAGTGATGCACTTTGAAATGCCTGATGCCTGATGAAAGGCACTATATAACTGCAAGTTTGTTCGTTCATTCATTATGCCCAGCAGAATATTTAAAAGCCAAGGGAACATATACCAACCCAGGTCGAGCAGAGGAGAAATCACATACTTCCAATGTTCAATGTAAAATTCCAGCATTCACCACAGCTACCATTTAACCTAAGCAGAAGTTGGACTTAATATTCCTGAGACACTCAGAATTATACACATGTATAATTGCATACAGAAAATGTTGCTGCTAAATCAATCATACAACAGGGATTGTATGCCAGTCTTTTCTCATTGGTAGCATTCTTGCCTCTGAGACAGAGGATGCAAGTTGATGTCTCATACCAGAGAGATAAGCGAATAAGGGGTTAATTAACTTAGGAATGCCTCTTCTCATCCACTCAACTGCCAATAACAGCTGCAGAAGCAATGGAAAAATAGCACAAATACCATTTACGCAGCTTTTTTGATGTTTCTTTAGCTTTTCTGCATAAATTAAAAATAATGAGCAAGAAAACCCAGGGGTAATTCACCCTCATAATCTAGGCTGAAACTTCAGTTGAATACCGAGGAGTCCTCCACTGTCAAAAATGCCATCTACTGGATGAGACACTAAACCTAGGCCCAATCTGTCTCTGAGGTGTATGTAAAAGATCCCATGGCGCTATCTGGAAGCAGAGAAACTACCTGGGTTAACAATTATCTCTCAACCACCTCCACTAAATAAGAATATTTGATCATTTACTCACTGCTCTGGTGAAGGTTCACAGACCTGAAACACTAACTCTGTTAATCTCTCTCCACAAATGCTGTCTGACCTGCTGAAAATTTCCAACATTTTCTATTTAAATTTACTCACTTCTGTTTGTGAGACCTTGTTGTCCATAATCCAGCTGTTTTACTTTGCTAAGTTACAAGAGTAACCACTTTTCATTTTCTGCCTAGTGTTTGTGACATTATGAGGGCAATTTATAAAAATTTATAAAAATTACACATCCATACAATAATCATGAACTCAGGAAGTGGTGGTTACAATATGGAAAACTCAGTGAATTATTTAACTTTTAAGTAAGAAGGTTTTTTAGGCTCAGTAGAAAGTCCTGAATAAATTATGTTTAGAACCACAAAATGAAAATTACTGCCATTTCTACTGCAATGATTAGTATGCAATATCTGGCAGCTTTTTTTAATACCGTGCTTGATCTAAAAATGATTAATTTAGTACAACTTAAGCTCTATGCCATAAACAAACAAGGCAGCGTATGTATAATACTTGCAATATGTCTTTAATTTACATCAATTTAACTAATTTAATTAAACAAAGCTTTGAAAAGATTGAGCAAGCTGACCTCAATTTAAATATTATGTTTCATCATCTGATCTGTATTTCTAAAAATGAGTATGGGTGGATTGTAATGTTCCAGACATGATCCCTGCCCACTGGTGCGAAGCACAAGTCGCTTTCATGGAGGAGGCCCAACTGTTGTGATATGGTTCTTTAGATGTCTCAATGATGAGGTCTCGAGATTTGTATATTTAAATATAAACTGTTTATTGTTAATCTCTAACTATTTACAGATCCCAGGTTAATGTCATGCATGATGTGGTTTCTCCATGCAGGCTGCTTCCGGACTGTTCTCTCTAGACTGTTACCATGTGACTCTATACATGATTCCGTGGGCTGTGCTATTCTCCAGTCCCACATTTACCCTTGCTCTGCTGAGCAGCTTTACATTACAATGGCATGCAGGCACATCATACAACATCATACAACACCTCTCAGGCACTTAACTGGCCACCACTGAGCCTTCCCTGCAATTTAGGACCTCAGCAGCAGAAATCAAAGACCGGTAGCTCTCCAGTGCCGGCAGGGCCACCATGTGCAATGCTGTTGTTTGTAGGGCTGCAAGGACTTCACCAGGGGTCATTACTGGATCCCTGGACTTAGGTGAGTGAGGTTAGGATGCAGGGACGATGTCACAGGAGGGAAGGGAGGGGCGGGGGTGGGGTTGGAGACAAGGTCGGTGGCCTGCAGCGCCCTTCCTCTTACTGATACCAGGTCTCTTTATTGGGCACCAAGTACCTGACAATGGCAGACCCCACCCCGCTCCACCATAGGACTTTGGCAAACCCGATAGCCACCACAAAATTCTGGTGGGCTCAGGGATAATTGATTTCAATTGGCTCATTAATGAGCCTATTTGACATCCTGCCATGAGCGGGAAAGTTTCCTGCATCAGCCCCTTCTTGTTTTTGACTTAATTGCAGGAGGTTTTCTTGCCACCAGGAGACTGACACACAGACTCTCCTGCAATTTAAGTAAGCCCAGCTGCCATGTTTCCCAGTGCAATGGGCTGCACTGAATTCTGCCCAACAGGAGTCAATCGTGAAAGTGACAATTTGGTTGAGCTACAGGTTTTTTTTGTTTCACTTTGTGTTTGGATTTCTTAAACAATCGAGAATTTCTCCACCTTAAGAGAAATTTGGTTTTGAACCAAGCACAAGAAGATTTGGCCCAAATCACATTGCAAACTTTAGGTACCTAGTTCAGATTTAAACTCACCTTCAGTCATTCCAATAAGTGAGAAAAATGCCACAGGATAAGATGCATATGTCAAGAAACAGCTTTGGTTTCAATCCTTAGAATTACCAGTCACATTTTCTCGCAATTCAATGAATATTTAATGAAGCATTTTTGTTCTGTTCAAACAAGGCTGAAAGCTAAGAGCTGATCTGCATTCTTGTATGAAAAATCAACTAACATTCCCTCCAGCAAACAATCATTTTGCACTTTCTATTAGAAATTCCTGGTTCCATCTATTTCAATCTACAGTTATAAAATTAAACAGTAATTCATGTATTGTTAGTATACCTTTGGATTGATTGGAATAAGGAATTTTTTAAAAATCAGAGCCATTACACACACTAGACTCCTGCAGTGTCCACAATGCATTGTAACAGAAGTGCATCCTAAGGTTTGTTTTCGAATGGCTGGTCAGTTAGACATTTAACGAAATAAAATAATTTGCATATATAAATGGGTTGTTAGCACAAGTGAGACAACTAATAAGCACATGAGATTGCTATTGTTTCCTCTAAGGAGCATTGGGATACTTGCTATTGGTGAAGTTCAGTGATGTAGTGATGATCATCATAGCTGAGCCTGTTTATATCACCTCAACAAACAGAAAACGAGCCCCTTGACTCCCATTACAAGCAATTGATCAGGATTCCAAATGTGTTGATTGGAAATTCCATGCCTATAGCTCAGAAATCACCAGAAAAGTCTGTTTTGACTGTAACTGTGTATCACTGCTGAAGAGAAATGTGCCCGGGGGGCAGAAATGTTTCAGCACACCCTCATCCAGTAGGTAAAAAGAAAAAAGGTTAATCCATGCTTACAATGCTAGAGCCTACCACTTGAGCAAAAAACAAAATGACACCCAAACAAGACAAAAAAAGTAGAATACTGGAAATATGAAACAAAAACAGCAAATGCTGGAAATAGTCAGCATGTCAAGTAGCATCTGTGTTGGGAATCTGTCTCTCTCCACGGATGTTGCCTGACATGCTGACTGTTTCCAGCATTTTCTATTTTTTATCTCAAGCAACACCAGGTGCTGCTGGCTGGCTTTGAGTACTCAAACCAGAAGAAACTATGGTGAAATTGTTTAATGTCTAGAGAGTAACCGAAGTCGAAAATTGACACATCCACCACAAATCAGGTTAAGATTCTATGATCAGTATAATGTTGGCAACTCTCAAAGTACATATCCTTGGACATTTGATCAGATGGGGCTGGATTTTAAAGAGTGTTTTACCTTGAGCCATGGCTCTTGATGGGGTTTCTTTAGGGTTTGCCTGTTATTCTAAGAATGCTACCATAGACCACTACTCTAAAAAACATCCTATTTATTTACAGATCTATACACACCTCAGTACTCTACTGCCCACCATCTGCTTCCCTCCAGAACTGTATCTTAGTCATGTGACATTACATCATAGTTACATCTGTATCAGGTGCTCCTGATGTTAATCCTTTACTCTACATCTCCCAAGTCTTTATTCCACTATATGCATCCTCCTACCTCTCCCCACAAAGTCTCACACTTCACAGGATTAGCCTCTGTGGTGCCTTGACCAATCTTCCTGATCTGGTCAAAATTTCATTGGAAACATGTTTGATTGGAGTGCCTCCTACCTGGGTGCTTGTAGAGTTTCTACTTTTTTCCGGTTCCTTGTCTCCATCCAGATCTAAATAGTATGTCCAAGGTTCCAATGGTTTCCTCCCCAATGATATCAAGGCTCTTCAGTTCCTTCTGAAATTTCCCTAGTCTGTCTCAATTCTATAAGATCTCAGTTGTGGAGCTCTTTCTATTGCAATGCCTTACTTCTGATGATCTTTAACCACACTCTCTCCCCGGGCTGTGGCACTTTTAAGTCTCGTGCTCTGTGTCTGAAGTTGAAATTAGGAGCTTGTTTGTGTCTTTGCTGCTCCTCACATTTTCTAACTCTCTCACAATCATCTGAGGTAATGTTAGGTTGTAGCGTTTGTCGTAGAGCTGGAAATTGTGTTCACAGCCATCTTCCCATCAATGGTGATGGTGAGATTACGTTTTTTAGTGGTGAAGTTCTGTAGTTAAGAAGGGCTAAGTTAATATCTTCATTCTTTTTCATCAATTCCTTGATTGTTCAAACTCCTCTTTCAGCTTCTCCATTTGACTGAGGATATCTAGGCAAACTTATCACATGCATGAAACCATATTCTTACGCAAAGTTGTAGAATAGCTCATTCGCAAACTGAGGTACATTGTCTGACACCACAACATCTGAGATGCCATGTGTCACAAGGGTTCTTCTTAGATTATTTGCCTCTGCCTTGGTGCTCTGCAGTCTACTCACATCAAACCATCTGGAGTAGTAATCAATGACGATGATGAAAACTTTGCCTTTAAACTCAAAGAAATCCCTTCCCAGGCACTACCATGGCCTTGAAGGAAAAGTGGAGGGTGCCAGTAGTTCACTCTGCTGTTGGCTATTCACTGCACACGTAAGGCAATTCATGATTAACTCTTCATTGGAGAGACTGATGCCTGGCCACCAGGCTGACTGCTGGGCTCTTGCTCACCATTTCACTATTCCCAAATGATCTTGATGAATTTTTTGGAGAACATTGTGTTGAAATGTTTTAGGGATGACTAGCCTGTCGTTTAAAATTAAGAAATCATCAATGATTGTGAAATGTTTTCTCTGTTTGAAGTGTTGGTGAAGTATTGGGTGTTATGAGTGTAATCCTGTCATCCGTTCTGGCAATACTCTTTTATTTTGATGCATTCATCAGCCTGCCATTGTGCTTGCTTAATCACTCATCTCTTCTCAGTGGCTGCTAAGTGTTTGGTAATGAACGATGTATATGCTTCCACTTCCTCAATAAAATTTAGATCTTCCACCTTGAGTCCTTCCACTGTTTTGCTTGATAATGCATCTGTTGTCATCTGGTACTTCCATTCAACATACTCAGTAACTGAATTGTATCTCATGAGTCTCAGTCTGAAATGTTGAATTCTAGGTGGCATTTTTGCAATTTTCTTTCAGTTAAGAAGAGTACCCAAAAGTTTGTGGGTCGATTTCAATTTTAAACGTTAATCCCACGACATAATCAGAGAACTTCTCACAGGACAATGTGGCTGCTAACACTTCTTCCTCAATGGTTACATGCCTCTTCTCTGTGTCCATGAGAGGTCTTGAAGTGCAATAAACTGGTCTTCCATGTTCATCTTTTTGAACTTGCTACAACACTATGCCTAAGCCTGTAGATGATGCATCCACTACTATAATTGTTGGCAACTCTGGATCATAGTGCGCTAGAATTTTTGGTGAAATTAGGAGATGTTTGATCTTATCAAAAACATTTTGCTGGTCCACGTTCCAGCACCACTGTTGACTCAAGAAGGAGTTAGACATAGCTCTTGGGGCGAAAGGGATCAAAGGGTATGGGGAGAAAGCCGGAGCAGGCTATTGAGTTGGATGATCAGCCATGATCATAATGAATGGTGGAGCAGGCTCGAAGGGCCGAATGGCCTACTCCTGCTCCTAGTTTCTATGTTTCTATGACCCTGTCTTAACAGCTGTTGTAACAGCTTGTTGATTTCTGCCAAGTTTGGTAGGAACTTGCCTACTTGATTGACTATTCCAAGGGAGCTTTGTAATTCTGCAATGTTTTTAGGCTGTGGGAACTCTTTAATGGCCTTAGTTTTCTGCAGGTTGGCTGTGATTCCCGAAGCTTGCACACTATGCCCTAAGAATTTTATCATGGACCTTGCAAATTCACATTTGCCATTTAACATCAAACCCACTTCTTGTAGAACTTTGAGGACTGCTCTCACTCGACGTCTTGCTCTTCCCTCAATGAACCATGTACGAGAATGTCATCCATATGACATGTTACTCCTTCCATGCCTCCCAGGGTCTGAGACCTAGTTCTTTGAAATATCTCATATGCAGAAGCAATTCCGAATGGTAACCTGTTAAAACAATAATCACCAAATGTGGTGATAAAGGTAGCTAAAAATCTAAATTCTTTGTCCAGAGGCAACTTCCAAAAGCCACTGTTTGCATCCAATTTTGTGAACCATAGAACCATAGAACACTGCAGCCCTTCTAGTCTGTGCCGAAATATTATTCCGCTAGTCCCATTGACCTGCACCTAGTCCATAACCCTCCAGACCTCTCCCATCCATGTATCTATCTAATTTATTCTTAAAACTTAAGAGTGAGCCCACATTTACCACTTCAGATGGTAGCTCGTTCCACACTCTCACCACTCTCTGAGTGAAGAAGTTCCCCCTAATGTTCCCCCTAAACCTTTCCCCTTTCACCCTAAAGCCATGTCCTCTCGTGTTTATTTCTCCTAATCTAAGTGGAAAGAGCCTACTCGCATTTACTCTGTCTATACCCCTCACAATTTTGTAAACTTCTATCAAATCTCCCCTCATTCTTCTACGCTCCAAGGAATAAAGTCCTAACCTGTTTAATCTTTCCCTGTAACTCAACTCCTTAAGACCTGGCAACATCCTAGTAAATCTTCTCTGCACTCTCTCAATCTTACTGATATCCTTCCTGTAGTTAGGCGACCAGAACTGCACACAATACTCCAAAGTTGGCCTCACCAATGTCTTATACAACCTCACCATAACATCCCAACTCCTATAGTTAATACTTTGATTTATGAAGGCCAGTATGCCAAAAGCTTTCTTTACAACCTTGTCTACCTGTGACCCCACTTTCAGGGAATTATGTATCTGAACTCCCAGATCCCTTTGTTCCTCCGCACTCCTCAGTGCCCTACCATTTACTGTGTATGACCTACCTTGGTTTGACCTTCCAAAATGTAACACCTCACACTTTTCTGCATTAAAGGTGCATTAATGTGAAGAGGGTGCTTTTTGCTAATTTGGGAAGACTTTCATCCACTGATACCATCGGATGGATCTCATGCTCTACTGACTTGTTTAATTGAGTCAAGTCCACGCAGATACTAATTGAACCATTAGAGTTTGGTACTGTGACCATTCCAGGACACCACTTTGTCAGTACGGTTACTGGAGAGATGACCCCTTGTTGTAACATGTGTTCAATCTTGCTCTTGACTTCATCTAAGTGTGGGTGAGGGACCCTCTTTGCTGTGAAGATGTTAGAGTTCTGTTATCTTTACCCCTCACCCCCGCTGCCCCCACCCCGGCAAGGGTAAATCTCCCTTTTGAATTTATTGCTAGATTAAAATCTAAACTAAAAATAAATTCTAAAATATCACAAGAGATTAATCAGCTTTGCTAGATAGGAATTTGGTCTTAAGAGAAATGGCCTTTCTTCTAGGAGTTTTCAAACTTAACAAAATTATCTCAGGAAGAAAAAGACATACATTATAATAAATCTGTCTGTCTTAGAGTCCTTTATCAGAATTTAGTCTTATAATTAAGAATTCTAGAAGAGTTATAGGGTACGTGAGGTTTACAGATTGAGACTACAACCTTTTTAATGGCTACTATATAATGCTTTATTATAAGATTAAATCTTGGATTACATTATAATATTGTTTTGAATACTACAAAGTGTAAATACAAGATAAACTAATTCATCTAAAAATATTATCTTCAAATCTTAAATCCACTTAAGAATGAAATTAGTTAGGACATTAGAACAAATAACAAACTAGTTTTATACTTACAATCAAAAGTATAAAGCCTAGCTTTTAGTGTCTCTCCCTCATTTTACAGGGAGATCTAGTAAGATCTCAACCCTCTAGTGGCGGAGATCTGACTTCCTCACAAAGTTCTCAAATCTGACTACTTGTTTACCTATGTTTCAAATATACAGAAAATCTGTTACATTTGAATAAATTGACTACTGTCTAGCTTCTTTGTTTGAGTGAGAATTCTTGAAAATCAAAATGCAGCTGTACAAATTATCAGCTTAAGCACGGCTTCCTGTCAAGAAAAGCCTGCTTTCAAGGCGTCTTGTCTGGGACTCTGTGTCTGTAAAAATAATGTATATTTCTCACAGAAGACTTTTAGCTGTATTTTATTTGAGTTAGATTGTTACCCTTTCACGGACTGAGTTAATTATTTAACAAAGAGACATATAAGCTTACACCTGCCCTTAATGTTATGTCTTATTCTGTTTTCAGCTTTCCTAAGCCTGAAAGTAGGGCTGGAAATTAATTCCTTAATACCTCACTAGACATTGTAAATGACCCTCAGCTGCAGCATGCTTTTCTGCTCAGTAATAATGACACCTGGTTTTGTATCACATACAGAAGTTTCACAATTTCTTTAAACTTGTAACTTAAAATCTTGCCAAGTGCTGGCCTATTACTTTTAGTGTATCCCTCCTGGACCTTGCAACTGGATGGAGGATGGCTGTAATGTGATTTTTTTTAAGCCATTTTGCTTCATCAGATAATACTGAAACACTTGCACCAGTATTGGCTTGAACTCAATGGGGTTACCATCAATGTCTAATTTAATGTTCCAATAATCATTTTCTGTTTCATTAATTTATCCTGTGATGAATTGCAGATATTTACTTTTAAATTGGCAGTCGGAGGTCGGAGCTTAGGGCCTTCTGCACATGCACTGGCCGGGAAATGGCCGCAGTTTGGGTTTTTAAAAATGTTTTTTCAGGCCTTCTGCGCATGTGCCAGTTGGGAAATGGCTGCACATGCGCAGTTAGTGTTTTTCCGGTTTACAGACCAGGAAACAGCCCTGCACACATGCGCAGTTAGCGGTTTTGCCTTCGTCAGGCTGGGAGAAATCCATGAAATCTGCTTTGGTCTCATCCATCATTTACTTTGGAGTGTGGGATGTCTGACCACAGTTTACCTGTTATTTTGTGTACCTCATACTTACCCAGAAGATTAAAGTATAATTGTCTGTAAAGATATTGCTGGGTAAAAGGAGTAGTGTGAGTTTGAATCAATTTCTTGTGTTTGTATTAAGATCTGTCCAACCTTTTTGTCGTGTATTATAGTTCATTTTTCTTGTTTAATAAATGTTTTATTCTTTGTGTTAAAAGTTCATCAGCAGAATCCTGTGAATTTGTTCAGTAATTTTCCTGTATGGTTTCAAAAAAATAAAGTTAGGATCTATTAAGCCAGATTTCACTCTGGAATCTGACTTCTGCAGTATTAACATCAGCTGGGATCGCAACACTCTTAAGAGGTTATTTGTTTTTTTCTGTAGCTTTTCCACTTCTTGGATTTTATTTGTTTTGTTTTGTTGTTATTTCTTTCTTCCTATGAGCTATTGGAACTTTGGATCTAAAGATGATTTTAAAGTGTCCGAACTTCCAACAGTTGTGACACTCAGCTCCCCCTGATAGGCATTCTTCTTGCTTGTATAGGGTTTCCCTGCCGCATCAAGAGCATCTCAAGATGATGGTTGGCGCGATTTTTCCCAATTTCATAGGCTTTTGCTTCACTGCGCTTTCTCTTCTTTTCCGACATACTGAATGGCTTCACTCATCTTTTCCCAAGAGACATCGCTTTCCCCATGAACAACCACTCCTTTTGCCTTCCTAAGCTCAGTCTGTCACGTTATTTGCACTGTCTTTGAGAGAGTTAAATCTTCCCTCGTTTGTAATAGATCTGATAAAGTATCAACCACAATCCCAACCACTATATGATTATGTATTAATTCATCTCTGAGGATCCCATAGTTGTAATTGTCCACTAGTCTTGCAGGTCATTTATAAATTAGTCCATGGATTCAACCAGTTTTTGCCTCCTCTTATTAAATTTTCGCTCGTCCAATGATAAAAAATTTTTTGAACGCAGAAGCATAAATCGAATGCCTGGAGGACCTCCTCATATAAGCATGAAGCCTCACTGATGCCCTGTCTTGCAATAACATTGTCTGCAATGGCCCCTACTGCATAGAGTAAAGTACCAATTTGATCCTTCTCGTCCTTCTAATGCAAACCTGAAGCTGTTCTATATCTGGAGAATCTCTTTCTCCAATTGTCCCAGTTTTAAGCCTGTTGTGAGCCTTCAGTGCTTCTGAACAGTTCTGGGATTGGCAATGTGGACTATATGCTTACCCTAAGCTCTGTATCTGTTGCTGCTTTAGTAGTTTGACTTGTAGATTGTGATCTGTGCTCATTGCTGTCTGGACTTCAGGTCTATGTGTCTGCTTGCATATGCAGCACTCATGATGCTCCATTCTTAGGTGAGTCTTTGACTTTTTTTTGTTCTTTTATCAAGGATTTATAGGTCTTTCAGGTCTGCAGTCTTCTCTTGGAGATTTTCTGGGTATTTACGCTCTGCCCACTCCCAGCATATCTCGGAACGTGCATATGAACAGTCGACAGGAAGCACCAACTACCAAGTTGCGTCTTGGATTCACAGTCTTGATGGGATTTCTTTAGGGTTCATCATACTAAGAGTGCTACCATAGACTGTGACTTGCAAAAAACATTCTTGTTTATTTACATATCTATATACAGCCCAGTACTCTACCTAGGTTATACTTCTGCTTCCCACCAGATCTCGGTCTCTTAGTCATGTGACATTGCATCATATTTACATCAGTAGCTACATCAGTATCATGTGCTCCTGATGTTAACCCTTTACTCTTCATGCAGCAACCTATTCCCTGCACCCCCCCACCGACTGATAAGTCGATCATCAGCCCACCCAGCCAAAAGCTGGCTGCCCGGCAACCATTTTATGCTGGGAGCAGCCTTAACTGTTTCAGTGTAAAACTTCTGACTCCCATCTGGGTGGAAGTCCTGCCTTAGAGAGCTGCCAGCCAATCTGACTGCCCAGCAGCTCTGTAGTCCCAGCAGTGCCAGGTTCGAGTGGTGGGCATTGCTGGGACTACAGGTAGTCCAGAATAAGAGGACTCTGGACTTCAAGGTAAGTCCGGTATTTTGGACAGGCCTGGCTGGCAGGTGCCAACGTGGATGGTGAGGGTTTGAGGGTGTTGGGGGGCCAGGTTTGAGAGGTTGTGAGGGGGAGGGTTAAAGAGAGTGTATGATCTTGTGGGGGCTGCCCAACAACAGCCTGAGCAGTGAAAGCTGTTGGGCTACTTCTCTGGTGCACATAAAATAGCAGCGGAGCCAGAATGAAGCCTTTAGGTGGCTATTAATTGGCCACTTAAGGGTCTCAATAGGCCTAAAGTTGAGTGGGCTGCCTGACATCTTCCCCACTCACCATAATTTGGGAGATAGGTCAGGAGTGGGCGGGAAGGCAGTGGGAAGGCCACGTGTTTTATTTTATGAGCCTCCCCACCTTCAAATACGCCTG
The DNA here is from genome assembly GCF_964194155.1 of Cetorhinus maximus. NCBI lineage: Eukaryota > Metazoa > Chordata > Chondrichthyes > Lamniformes > Cetorhinidae > Cetorhinus > Cetorhinus maximus. The sequence goes on from NC_135889.1 coordinate 89,408,119, forward strand.
TAAAATAGCGTCTATGATGTAAATAGCCAATGCATTTCAATATAGGTAAGTGTGAAGTGGTACAGTTTATTAGTAGAAATAAAGAGCCCACTTCTTGACCCAAGAGTACGGATTCCCAAATCAGTAAATGTAACAATGCAGATCAAATTAAGACCATGGAAAATGCAAACAAAACATTTCTTCTACCCTGGCTGCAAGAGGCCCATGAGTGTCATCACTCTGACTTGGGATGCAGTGGCAGAGATGGTCAGTGCCAATGCTGCACAGGAAAGATTGGCCATCCAGTTGAGAAAGAGGATGAATGATCTCATCTGTGCCGCCAGGGTAAGGCAACCATCTCATCACTCTAAACTCACACACTCACAAGCCCATCACACATTCACTGGCATCTCACTCACTGCCAGCTCAAGGGACATCACCACTCACACTCTCACACACACCCTCACATCTCCATCTGGACTCATCTCCTCTAGAGTATGCCTCCACAGCCCTCACCATCTTGAGGCCTATTGCACTGATGAACATGTGTACCCACACATACCCTGGGATACCCCCCTTCCCCAGTAATACCCTAGCCCCGAAGCCTCTTCCCTTGCCTGAGGCCACTTCTCCCCCTTCCCCAAGCAAGCCCAACCTGCCCGTGAACCCCACTAAAAGTAATGTGGTGCTGCCTGCGAAGCCTGGCACTGATGAGCACGAGTGCTGCCCAAAGGCAAACAAGTCTCAAAGTCCCAAGTGAAGTGCAGCGCACCAGGTGCACATCGCTTATGTTCAGTTGTGAAACACTTCGTCAAGCAATCACGCCAACCTGCCTAGATGATCCAGTGTGAGGGGATGATTCTGGCGAACAGGGCTTATAATGAAATGCAGGCGTATTAAAATATTGTTCCTGACAGTGGGAAATGTGGCCCGCCATTGATATGTGGAGTGGGCGGTAACAAGCTGGTTCCACGGCGGCATGAAATCGATATTTGGCCTTCCTGTCATATTGTCTGCTCGTGCCCATCATGACGCCCGCGCCAACAGGGACAGAAAATATCGCCCTTTGACCTTCATTTACAGTTGCTTAAATATTTTCCCTGGAAGGCTCCCATAACGCCAACAATCATGATAGCCAGGATTTTCTGTGCCCACTGGCATCGGGTGTGTTCGGTGGCATGAGCGGACAATATGGTGAGAAGGCCAAAAATCAGTTTCATGACGTCGTGAAACCAGTTTGCGATCGTCCACTCTGCCCGCTGGTAGTGGTATGTGTTTCTTATCATCGGACATCAGGAAACTTATTGTAATACATCAGCATATAAGGCCAGCCCGCTGGACTCATCCCCACCCCCGTGCTGGATTGTCCGCCGACGTCAGCAGGAAAACATGCCAGTGTAGAACACGTCTTGACAAGTCTGACGAGCAGAAGTCAGAACTTACCCGCCAGGGCCTTGCTTACATCGCGGACATCCGAGGAGCAGAAGATGCTGGAGCTGGACAGCAACGGGATCCTGCAGGAATGACCATGGCATGCTAGGTGGATTTTCATGGACACTGCTCTGCTGCAAAGCAGTTCATGGAAGTTGGAAAGTCACCGTTGATGCTCACAACGGATGATGGTCATGGGAGTGGGCGAGGAAGATCTAGGATCAGCTGGGAAAGGAAACGATGTTGGGGGGGTGTTGAGGTTGGGAGGGGGGCCAATGAAGGTGTCAGGTGGATGGGGTTGGGAGGGGGTATTGAAAGCGTTGGTGGGGTGAGGTTGGGCGGAAGGTGATGAAGGTATCTGGGGTGATGTTGGGAGGGGGAAATGAAGGTGTCAGGAGGGTGGGGTTGGGAGGGAGGATTGAAGGTGTTCGGGGGGAAGGGAGTACGGAGGGGAAGAGGGGGTAACGTGGGAGAAGATAGCAACTGGGGAGGTAGGTGTAAGGGGGTTGAAAAGTGTAAGGGAAGGAGTGCGGAGAGGTGAAGGAGAGCCGGTGCAGACACGATGGGACGAATGGCCTCCTTCTGTGCTATTTAAGCTCTGTGATTCGGTGATTGTGTGTCAACTGAAAGCGAACCCCAGCAGGCAGTATTCAAGATGATCAGGACATTGAGGTGAGTGTGATATGTGAAGGATTCACGTGTGTGGGAGAGTGCTTGCACAAGGCTCCAAAAGGCCCTGCCACACACACACACACACACACACACGCTTCTCCAAGCAGAATCACTCACAGGCCGGCTGCTCCCTCTGCGATGATAGAGGACGAGGTTGAGGGGCTCACAGGCAAAAGGGACTTGGAAGGAGTGGACAGCCTCTGAGATTTCTCAGTGGATAACCCAGGGGTGCCAACTCTGCTCCTCACCCCTTCGGGTGCCCAGGGGTGCCGGCCTGACTCGTTAAGGGGCAGGAGCATCTGGAGGGATGTTGAGGTACCCCATTTCCCACTCGGGTTGCCACTGCAGGAACTCAGCCATGGCTCCAGCAATTGAGTGCAGGTCTGCACATATCTCTGCATTCTGTTGGACCAGGGTCTCCATGACATCCACCATCCTCCCCTTGGAGACCTCCATACATGCACATGTGGGCACCACTTAATCAGAGAGCAGGTGGATGCACTCCTCTGACTCTCGGGCCACTCTGTTGAGGGCTTCCAACAGATCTGCGTGATGTTCCCCCACCTTCTGCTGACTCTCCAGGGTGAGTTGGAAGGCCAAATCCAGAGGCTCATCATCTGACTCAGGCCTCCTCCCCAGTAGTCCTCCGAGTGCCGGGAGCTCAGCTACACTTGCCTCCTCTTGCTGCAGACACGTGTCCATGCGTGACCACCAGATTGTGAACCTGAGCCTACTCTAGATCTAGGTCCAACCGAGATGTGTGTCTCTGCACTGGTGAAGGGTGTGGGTAAGCGCTGTGATGGGTCTGCTGGGCTGCTTATTTCCACCTGTTCACTGAATGAGTTGTCCTGTTGGCTGCAGATGAGGACCTGGATGGAGCTGAGGGACTGGCTGGGTGAGGGTGTCGGTCGCTTGGCAGAGCTCCCTGTGAACCAAAGTAGAGATAATTAGTGCACGTCAGCAGAGACAAAAGCAGGAGAGAGCACTCACAGTTGCATTAAGGGAGGGATGATGTGGCGCAGGATCCTTATGAGGGTGTTCACCGCCGACATCACCGTCACTGCAGGCAGGGTCTACATCCTCAGCAATCAACTCAATGGCATGCTCCTCAAAGTGAGTGAGGGGCTTAATGTGGACAACTCCACCCCCAGTCTGGGACCTCTTCCTGCTGTTGTGTGCAAGCTTCACTTGCATAAAAACAGATGGAGAGAGTGTGAGCAGGACACATGGCACTGCGCGGAATGTTTGTGTGGTGAGCAGAGCCATGGATGGGATGAGGACGACAGCTCCAGAGGATATGAGCCTGATGGAGATGTGAGGGTGTGTGTGGGAGCTAGTGGTGCTGTCCCTTGAGGTGTGTGTTCCCCATGGATGCATGATGGGTTTGTGAGTGTGTGAGTTGAGAGTGTTGAAAAGGGTCAGTTACACTGGCAGAATGGATGAGACCAATCATTCTGTTGCGGCATTGGGTGGCTGCCCTCTTTTGCAAGGCATTGGCACTCACGACCACTGCTACCACCTGCCATGCTGGATTGGGGATGTCGCTGCCCATCCTCTGGCCAGGGTGGGTGTAGAGGACACAGCGGGGAGCCTCCATGGGATCCAAAAGGCATTCCAGTGACACGTCATTAAACCTGGAGGCTGCAGTCTTTTTGCCTTTCATGGACATCTTCCCTGTAGTGACGCACTGAGATGTGTGCGCATGGCTGGACTTTAAATATGGCGCCCGGAATGATGAAGTGGTGAGGTGATGGCGTGGCAGGCAAATGACAGCCTGCCCACCGTGGAAACGGCCTGTTTCCCGGGAATGCATAACTAATGTGGCAGGTTTAGGATGATACAGCGTGAAAGTCTGCCATTGCGGCTGGGCCCGCTACCACACTTTAGTGCAAATCTGGGACGATTCCGTCCGATGTCTTAAGACAATCATCACAAGGCTGGTTATTGTTTTCATTCGACTATCAACTTACATAAAATACTTGACATCTCCACTCTAGAATAATTTGCACACAGAGCTGAATTTCTGCAATGATCGACAGGAAATTTGCAATAGTTTCTGTGCACTGTCAACGGGAAGCATTTTTTGGTTATGCAGTGTTATATATCAACAGTTTAAGCAATCTCTGGGTCTTTGACTACAACTTTTAGTAATGATCTTCTTGGCATGTTTTGCTGGCAGAAGAGCTACCAAGTTTCACAGCAGAGCAATGGTGCTTACCTACAAATGTTCTTCATTGAAATGCAGTGTTTTGTTTGCTATCTATGTTGTGCTTGGTTAGATCATTTGAAGAGCAGGATTCTGGAAGTAGATCAAGCTTGGTGTGGCAGCCTGGTAACACTAATTAGTTCACAGATTTCATGAGAAAAATGGAGCAGCCTATGGGCCCTCAAGTGTTGCTGCCGCCTGTGAATATTCCCATGCTCCGGATTCATGATCAGGTCTCAGAGTTCTAGGCTAGCACCTGCAGTATATTAAGTTGTTATCACACTGTTCCAACAGCAACAAATACAGCCCTTATTATTCCAAGTGCATGATAACTTGCTTCTTGTTTAAGTTATTTTTCTTTTTGAAATGACAAGTGCTCTTTATGAATTTGCTCAGTGATTTAAAAAAACTAAAACCATTCAATATTGCAGCATAGATAAACATTAAACCACAATAAAGACAAGTGAGAGAGATCTACTCACTGGGGATTGAGCTTTATTAGCTTTAAATGAACTACCGTTGATTTATTTCAGTTTGGTGCATAGTATTAAAGTTTAGATGATTATTTGGGGGGAACATAACAGGATTTCAAAGGAGCAGTCACACTGACATTGCAGTAAATCCTTTTTCTATTCTGATGTACAAAGCCAATGAGATGATGGTAATTGGAGATAAACAAGGAACAATGGGTAGTCTCAGAATTTTCTTTTAAGATTATTGTAATATATCTCCGTGTCTTTGAGTTACGATGATACTATGTTATCGAAGATGCAATATTATGATAGAATGCTTTTACAATTCTCATGATTTTGTGCAAAGAATAATTTCTAGGGTCATTTTTAATTTAGCTTTCAAAGCATGCGTGCAGACAATGCTAATTGCTTTTATATATGGATCCAAGAACTGTATATTCATAAAAAATAACCACCTAAACTTTAATCTTCATACACCAAACTCAAATAAATCATAGGAGGTATAGCAATCATTAAAGCAGCAGTACAATTTACCACACCAAATGAAAGATTTTAGGAAGTTGATTGTTGGTTCAAGGGCAATTTTCACATATGCAGCCTATTTTTAAGGATCCAAAATACTCTACTGTGCACTTTACTGCTAATAATGCTGCTTCCAGATCCTTCCCTCTCTCACAGGCTGAAGCCTCTATTCCTGTCTCAGGATTTAAGCTTGAGGAAACAACTGTAAGTTTTTAGTTACTTTATTTTAGAGACTTGGGGCTGCATTTAAAGGGGATGGCAGACTGAACAGCTTACCAGGAAAAGTTGGCTAGAAACTAACACACCAGGAAGAAGTTCATCCCACAGCCATAAGACGCTGGGGGGCGGGCTAAACTGGTTGAGAATGGAACTTCCACCCCTCAGAGGGTGGAAATCCTGCCCTCGGGAACTACCAGCTCATCTGTTTTGACCAGCAGCTCCAGCAGTCCCGGCAGCGCCATAACTCAGTAGTGGGCATTGCCGGGACTGCAGGAAGGAGGACAAAGAAGATCAAGGCTGGCCTAGAAAAGTAAGTCCCAGGATTTAGGGAGGGGAGGTATCCTAGAGCCTAGGGAGGGGCAAGAGCGGAGTGGGGGGCCGGGTTTTGGAGGGCAGGCGGTGCGGAAGGAGGAGGGTGACATCTTGAGGGGGTTGCACCGAATGCATGCAGTGCACACCCCCACCCAAATGAGATGCCCCGCCCTTTCCCATCGAGGCCTTAAAAAATAGACTGCCCACTCCCGCTCGCCTGCCCATGTGAAGCACATTATCCAGGTCAATAGGCTTGCTAACAAGCCTAATTAACCTTTAATTATTTATTTACATATGGCAGGTGGGCTGCAGATTTCGGCACCCGCCCACCTAACGTATTATTGCGGTCAGCTCATGGGTGGGGAGGACACTCGACTTGTTTTATGTGCCAACCTGCAGTAAACATGCCAGGTGGTGGCGTGTAAAATCCAGCTTTTGGTATGCTAGCTAACACCCAGAACTCATCTGCAACCCAATATTCAGCTTTCTGCCCAAAACAGGAAGTGGCACATGTTAAAGAGGCTTTAGGGAGTCAGGAGTTGAGCTATTCAGGCTCTGGTCTGCTCTAGTAGCTGAAGCATTTATTTATGTGAAAAAGTGCTTCCAGATTTCACTCCTAAATGACCAAGCTTTTAAATTAAGTTTATGCTCTCTTGTTTTAAATTCCCCAATAGGGGAAATAATTTCTATGTATCTGATCATTTTAAAGACCTTGATTAGACCACCCTTCAACCTAGTTCACTCCTGAGAGTACAAACCAAGGCCCAGACATTAACAGGGAAGTGTTATGTTTGCAGGACAGTGGAATTTTGGACAGGAAACCTGGTGTCCGGGGCCCGGATTTTTGCTCCCGTGACAGGTGTGCAGAGTCAGGGACATTTTCCGGCTCACCACACCAGCCTAGAGAAAAACTGCCCCAAACTACAGGATCTTCATTCCAGGGGTATGCAGGAGTCGGGCCCACCGCCTTCCTGAAACAGCTCGGAGTCTGGAGGTGGAGGCGGAGCTGCTGAGTGTCGAGGTGGGCTGGTTAAAGGCCCGCCTCAGTTCTCTGGCACTTGGTGCCACTTGTGTTGTTCAACATTAGGCCCTCCAGCCCTCACCCTTCACAGCCTGTAAGAATTTGGACCTGATTAAAATTTAGCGCTGCTGGTATCTTTAGTCAATTTAACTTTGTATCCCAAATCCACAATTTCTGTGAGTCTTGCTGAGCTGACCTACAAGGTACAATCAAGTGATAGAGGCAATTGGGTGTGGTGAGTCGGTAGAAGTTATTAAGCAAGAATGGTAAATGTACTAAACAAAAGGTAGTGAAGACAGCATGGATTAACCTCAAAGGCCACAGATCCTCTGCAGGCTAATAGCAGAGGTGAAGTCTTTCTCCTGATTTGATATTGAGAAGTGTGTCAGGAGAGTTGTCACCATTGGAGTGATGGTCTGACTGTACCAACGACGTCTTGATACCTGAAATATCTATCCTTAATTCTGAGTGTCTTTGTGCCATATTTGGATGTATAGCTTGTATTAACTCTTTCAATTGGTTGAAAGAGAGGCCCCTTGCTTTCTCTCCCCATCTGTGTGGCTAGAGTCATGTAACTAAAACTATGTTCATTTCAGGGACTGCAGGAAGGAGGACAAAGAAGATCAAGGCTGGCCTAGAAAAGTAAGTCCCAGGGTTTAGGGAGGGGAGGCATCCTAGAGCCTAGGGAGAGGCAACATGCTACATCCATATGTTGCATGAATAAAAGTACAGATGACATTCCCATAAAACATGTTGCATCCTTGTCACAAAAAATGGCTAGTTGGCCTTATCAAGTTGTTTCCACATACATATAGGAACTAGCCACCCGTGTCCTGGGGCGGAAGCGTCTCAGATTTTCACTTAGCGGTAGTGGGCGGGAAAAATGACGCTTTACCTGTCGGCCACAATGGCGGATTTTTTGGTATCGTGCCAAACCCTCCACAGAAATTATGCATTCCCGGGATATACGCCGTTTCGATGGCGGGCTGTCCCTGATTTGCCTGCTACACCGTCACCTCGCTGTTTCATCACACTAGCCACCACATTTAAAGTACAGCCACGCTCAGTGCTTCCAGCAAAGGATTGCAGCAAAGAAGACATAGCCCCGAAAGGCAAGAGCATTGCAGCCCTCGAACGCCTTTTGGATACCGTGGAGGCCTGCTATGATGTCCTGTACCCCCACTCTAGCTCCAGGAGGGGCAGCAACATTACCACTCCGGCTGGGTAGGCGATGGCAATGGTGATCAGTGCCAATGCCGCACAGAAGAGGTTGGCCATCCAATGCAGATAGAGGATGAATGATCTCATCCGTGCTGCCAGGATATGACAACCATCTCATCACTCTAAACTCACACACTCAAGCCCATCACACATTCACTGGCATCTCACTCACTGCCAGCTCGAAGGACATCACCAACCATTTTCACACACATACCCTCCTATCTCCATCTGACCTCACCTCCTCTGGAGACTGGCCCCTCAGCCCTCACCATCTTGAGGCCACTTGCACAGATCAACATATACCCCCACTCCCTGGGATACCTTCCTTCCTCAGTACAGCCCTCATCCTGCAGCCTCTTCCCTTGCCTGAGGCTACTTCTCCCCCTTCCCCAACCAAGCCCTATCCCTGCAGCTATTGAAAAGCCACACACATATGGCTGATCTGGTAAATAGAGAGCTGCCCGTGAGCCCCCCTAAAAGTGATGTGGTGCTGCCTGTGAAGCCTGGCACTGATGATTCCAAGTGCTGTCCGAAGCAAGGTGGGCAATCAAACATTGAAGTCCCGAGCAAAGTGCAGCCCGCCAAGTGCACACCTTATATATGCTGTTGTGAAACACGTCGGCGTGTTCTCCCACCGATCCAGTGGGGGGTGTGGGGAAACGATTCCGGCAGGATGGTCTAATAATGATATGCAGGCCTATGACAATGAGGTTTCCGATATCCGATGGCGGGAAACGCGGCCTGCCATCGGCGGGCTGAGCAGACGATCGCAAACTGGTTTAACGCCATCATGAATCCGATTGCATCATATTGTCTGCTCTTGCCACTGAACACGCCTGACGCCAGCGGGCATGGAAAATCCCAGCCCTGAAAACCTTTAGTACCAAGTGTTTCTCTTGGTGAAACAGGAAAAATAAGCAAAGAAGATGTCTTAAATGAGTTACTCTATTGATATACTTAAATGGTCAATGTGTTAGAAAACTATTCTAATTAAAAGGTATGTGTGTTGTACCACTGTGCGAGGGATTCATGCTTAGATTTCTTAGGAGGCCTTGAGTATGACTCTAAAACAAAGAGGTGCAAAACAAGTAGGCAACTGAGCTCTTATCAACACCACTTTCTCACAGGACTGACAGTTTGAGCTAATTTAAATTGCCTCACAGCGCAAAATGCTAACAGCCCTGTCTTAACTGTTTAATTACCTCTCCTTTCAGGAGGCAACAGCTTAAGCAAATGTATTTAAAATGTGGTTAATATGAAATCCCAAAATGTTAGTCTTAATTGATATAAAACCCTAAAATTAGTGTATTTTCGAAATCTTACAACCCCCTCACCTCCCCTACTCACTTCCTCTGCCCCACCCATACCAACTCATTCCTATCCATGCCCCCACCCACACCCATAACCTCCACACAAACTCATGCCCCTGCACTCATCCCCAATGGCCTCTCAAACCCTCCATGCCAACTCACGCCCCCACACCATCCATTGTCCTTATGCCCTCTTTGCCAGCTCACAGTATCCATCTTGGACAGACCTCAGGAGCCATGATGAAACAAAATAAAATAACGTTCTAAGTGTCTATTATAGACTTTACTACACAAAAATATACTCTCAATGATAAAATTCATTACATTTAAATCCCCTCAAGTACTCAATCCTTTATTAAAAAACAAACATTTTTATTCATAACCTCACACCAGAGACAGCAAATCCCTTAATAATCTCTTAAGGCTGCCAATCAAACTGTGAATTACAGAACCCCACTGTGATAATGGAGGTTGTGGAAGAAGTTGAGTAGTAATATTGATATAATGATGGTCCTTGGGATTATGTCAACAACAGCTATTGAAATGACAAGCCCTAACATTTTCAACTCAGGGACACAGGCAAGCTTTTACTTCCCCAAACATTTAAAGGGCAGGGGATTTAATTAACTTTACAACTTGACAGTTACACAGACATAGCCACCTTTTGTGAACATTTATGCCTATTGTAAAAATTTGTAACTCACACACTGCAGAATAAGGCCCTCGTGCCAGCAAAAATGGGGTCTGCCTGAACTCAGCACTGTGTTCAGTTGAGGCCCTGTTGAGTTTGAGTTTCCTCCATGTGTTTGTTGTGTCCTTCCCTCTTTTCTCTACCGGTAAAAATAGGATCAGTCAGAAATGGGAGCAGGACTTCCAGATCCGGACTCACTGCACCATTTTGGATAAGGTGCAAAGACTCCACAACTCTGCAAAAACCTAGGCCCAGGTTTTCCTGCATGCTGTGTAGCACACTGGTGCAGGATGCAGCTTCAGATAGGTCAAATCTCTGATGCGAGATCGGGGTTTGGGGTAGGGGGCGTCCAATCCCTGAGCCTAGGGAGCCTATGCTCCAATCATGGAGATGTGGATAGGGCACAAAATCCCTGACCCTGAGGACATTTGTACGGGGAGAGAATCTGATGGGAGATTAGCTTAGGGTCTGTAGGCGGAGCACTCTTGCTCCTCTTGGGCCCCAAGAAGTACTAGAAAGGCTCTTAAGTTCTCTCAAAGTTGTCCTCACCTTCCCTTCAGCTGTTTGACTTCTAAAGCCTGGGAACCCAGACCAACCATTACAAAACCTGCTCCCATCTACACAACTTATCGTGTCTCTTAACAGTGCCATCTGCAAACTTGGCATTGCAACTCTTTATTTCTTTATCAAAATCATATTGTGAAAACCTGAGGCATGTATACAGATCTCTAGGAATATCTCGTTTCATACCACAACCTGAGAATGTTCTCTTTGTCGCTTCTCTCGGCTTTCTATCTCTGCTGATGCTAATCTGTATAGCATTGTCCTGTTGAATCATTAAGAATCAGACTCAATTACTGTTAAATTCAAGGTACAGAGCTCTGGAATCTGAAATGTTTTAAACGGCTACTTCTGCACTCACTGTGCGAGGACAGTTTGCAGAGAGCATTATAAAGGGAAGACAGCACAAAGAGGTTCTTCAGCAATAGTTCAGCTTCCCTTGAGTCACCTGCCAGCATTTTGGCAGAAAAGTGATACGAGGATCAACAATGGCATCTGAGGTCCTGGAGTCAACATGCCTCCACTTCCCCCCTCAGGTCTGCTGAAACGGAAGACAGTCCAATCTCTGCAGCAATTAAGGGCTTGACACCCTGAAAATCCCACACTGGTCACAATCCCCACGGAGAAGATTTCCTGATCTGGAATCAGGCCTGCCTCCTGTTTCCCATCTCTCATGGGAAAATCCAGCGCAGAAAGTAGAATCAGTTGTATGATGTTACGACTGGTCCCCGGGAGAGGTCCCCCAATTTGTCATGATCCCAACAAGATATCCCAAATAGTTAACTTCCCATATGGGACCCCAATTTTGTTATGCTCCCAGGTGAGGAGGAATAAACTGGCTCCCCTTCTTTATTCAACCCCCTCGCTTGGTTGCAACAAGGTTAATTTCTAAGAGATCCCTTCCCTCGTGGATCCCTTTTCCCAGTCCAAATGTATTTATGTTTTAGAAGAAGCCAATTTAACAAGGTTTTCTTGAGTCAAAGAAAGGGTAAGTTTATTAGTTACTAAAAAGCTGAGAAAAATAATGAAAATACAACACGCATATACATGGATAAGAAATGAGAAGTTGAGTCCAAAAATAAAAGTTAAAAAAGATATACAAATCAGTCTTTACCTTGTATGTGAAGCATAGATGGTGAAACATTGCAGCCATTAAGCTGGGTGATTCGGTCGAGCTGACTTCGGCAGTTTAGCAGTAAGTTTGGAGACACTTGGTTCTGCAAGTTACCTGAAGAAACTGTCCTATTTCATTTTTGATTGTGGCTTTGTTGACATGCCTCCAACAACAGAGAGAGAAAGAGAGCCTTTGCCTTCAAGCTGCAAAGTGGTGCCTAGTCAATCTTCTTCTGATGTGACACCAGAACTAGAACACACAGATCAGGTTTGCAGCTAGCTTTTGAACCTCTTTCCTTGTGTATTCCTGGAAGGGAACAAAATACATGTCTTTTGCCCAGAGCTCATTTTATTTAATCTCAGATCATTTCCACATTCTGAGATATAACACAACAGGAGATGGTTTTGGATGTTCTGTTGAGATGTGGCAATCAGTCTCTACTATTTCCACAACCACAGGAAATTATAGTTCAGTCTTTTGCAATTCATCTCTTTCTTTCAAGTGTCTCTGTCTAAAGTAGGCCTTGACACCTTTTAGGTGTGGTATTCCATATTCTCTCTAGATTAGTCAATCAAGTATAATCCACATAGGAATTTTCCAGATGGTGGTTACTTTACATTCTCAGCCATTTTTTGCTTAGTGTCTTTGATTGTATGCCTTTTTTTATAAAAAATGCATCTTCCTCAAAAAGTTCAATATGCCCATAAGTAATTTGGGACTATAATCCACTGTCCTGACAATGACATATGTCAGGTTAATAATACAAAAGAGAACCAGGCTGAATGTGGAAAGTTCAGAAGGGAAGTGAAGAAGAAAATAAGAGAGACAAAGAGTGAGTATGAGAAAAGATCAGCAATTAACATAAATAACATAGGCACATAAATAATAGAGTGGTAGAGGATGGATGGGGGTGATAAGGGACCAAAAAGGGAACATATTCATGGAGGCAGAGAGCATGACTGAGGTACTAAGTGAGTACTTTGCATCTGTTTACTAAGGAAGAAGATACTGCCAAAGACACAATAAAACAGGGAGTACTGAAATACTGGATGGGTGAAGAAATGATTAAGAGGCTTTAGAAAGGCTGGCTATAGTTAAAGTTGATAAATCACCAGGACCAGTTGCAATGGATCCAAGGAGACAGAGGGAAAGAAGTATGGAAATTGCAGACACACTGGCCACAAACTTCCAATCCTATTTAGATACAAGGGTGGTCCAAGGGACTGGAGAATTGCAAATGTTACACCCTTGTTAAAAAAAATGGTGTAAGGATAGTCCTAGCAACTAGGCCAGTCAGTTTAATTTCAGTGGTAGGAAAGAAACACTAATCTGGGAAAAAAAATAACTATTACTTAGACAAGCGTGGATTAATTAAGGAAACCCAGCATGTCTTTGTTAAAGGCCAATCATGTTTAACTAACCTGACTGAGTTTTTTGGGGAGGCAAGAGAGAGTGTTGATAATGTGGTTTATGTGTACATATGGAATTCCAAAAGGAATTTGATAAAGTGACACATAATAGGTTAGTCAGCAAAGTAGAAGTCCATGGAATAAAAGGGACAGTGGCAGGATGGATAGTGGCATGTTGGCTGAGAGTCAGGAAACCAAGAGTAGTGGTGAACAGATCTTTTTCAGATTGGAGGACTATAGTAGAGTATCCCAGGGTGTGAAAGTGGGCTTGCGGTCGACAGTAATAGAGAACCCATTGGCAGATTTCTGAACGAGCATGTCGAGGCAAGGGAGCTCATTTGATTGCTCTATTTCAAATGGAGCAAGATGAACTTGAGCTCAGTATGGAACCCATTAAGATGTATAAGGAAACTCTTACATGTAGCTGCAGATTTTTTTTTTTATTCATTCATGGGATCACTGGCTAGGCCAGCATTTATTGCCCAACCCTAATTGCCCTTGTTCAGAGGGCATTTTTAAGAGTCAACCACATTTCTGTGGGTCTGCAGTCACATGTGGCCAGACCTTCCCTAAAGGACATTAGTGAACCAGATGGGTTCTTATGACAATTGACAATGGTTTCATAGTCATTACTAGATTTTAATTCCAGATATTTATTGAATTCAAATTCCACCATTTGCTGTGACAGGATTCAAACCAGGGTCCCCAGGGCATTACCCTGGGTCTCTGAATTACCAATCTAGTGACAATACCACTACGCCACCACCTCCCTCTATTCAAATATAACAAACGTATTATCTATGTTTCAGAAATCTGTAAGAGGTAGGAGGTTAGGGGTCAATAACTATGTTATGAGATTGGTCTTATCAGCAACCTCATAAATATGCTCAAACCATTTCTCACCATGCAGACTTGATACCGAAATAAGGTGCATCAAAGCTACCCTGTAGGATAATGGCTACCCTGATCAGATCATTGCCTAAATTCATGAATGGGCCAAAAGCTGCCACTCTAGGTCCTGATAAGTGCCCAGTGTACCTCAGATTACCCTGGAAGGTAAGGTGTCTCAAAAATTTGAGCAACCAATGAAGCTAGCTGAGCCACGCTGCTACTATGCAGTAGCAAAACAAGTGGTATTTTCCACTAACAGGACACTGCCATCAAGCCAAAAAGATGTCTGCCTACCACATAAGTGAGTAATGTGGTGTATGAATTTCACTGCCTGTATGATGCTAGGCGTGTAGACTGTATGTACGTCCCAAGGACTGGGGGCATCGTATCAAACAGCACGTTCCTTCGGCTGTTCACAACAGGCAAGGTACTGACCATACTCAACCAACCCCTGCTTGTAAAACTCAGGATATAGTGTTCGACATTAGATGTGATTCCATGATTGGGCAACATTTGCTAAACAGCCCTGATTGTGCTAAGAATTACACTAACAACCAATTTAAGATTATGTCGGGCTCGCAGTGTGGCTCACTTATGCATGCTAGAAGTCACATATATTCAAACACAGGGCCCTTCCATTGCAAACAGAAAGAATGTGTCCACGCATTGCACCTATTTCAACTAAACAAACACTTGGGGGCAGCCATTCCCTAGTTCGTTCCCCATGGCAATGCCTTGACCAATCAGAGTTGACCCGCCTGGTTTGAATTTAAACAAAAGCTTGGCAGTTAACGCTTCACTGGTGCATTCTCCATGGCAACACCTCTACCAATCAGTATCCACTTGCCAACCAATCAGCACCCTCTTCTCATGCGCTATAAATTGTTGTTCCCTTTGAGATTTGGTATTCTTACAAACCTGCGCTGATGAGGAGGATAGTTAAACTTCAAGAGGACATAGACAGGTTGGTGGAATGGGCAGACACATGGCAGATCAAAATTAATGCAGAGGATTGTGTAGTTAAACATTTTGTTAAGAAGAATGAGAAGAGGCAGTATAATCTAAGTGGTACAATTCTAAAGGGGGTGCAGAAACAGAGAGACCCAAGGGTATATGTAAACAAATAATTGAAGATGGCAGGGCAGGTTGAGATCATGGTTAATAAGACATATAGGATCCTGGGCTTTATCAATAGGGGCATAGAGTACAAAAGCAAGAAGCAATGATCAATCTTTATAAAACACTGATTCTGTTTCACTTCCTAATGTGTGGTGCCCATAGTTGGAGATAATTGGAGTATTATATCCAATTATGGGCACCACACTTTGGGAAGGATGTGAAGGCTTTAGAGACAGTGTAGAAAATGTTTACGAGAATGGTTCCAGGGATGAGGGACTTCAGTTACAAAGATAGATTGGAGAAGCAGGGGGTGGGTGGAGGGTGGTGTAGGAATGATGTAAACAGTTCCCATTGGTGAAAACCAGACAACACTGAATTAAGGTGATTGGCAAAAGAATCAACAACAACATGAGGAAAATCTTTTTCGTTGTGTGTGGTTAAGATCTGGACTGCTCTGCCTGAGAGTATGGTGGAGGCAGATTAAATTCTGTCTTCCAATAGGGAATTGGACAAGCACATTAACAGAAAGAATTGATAGATTGTGGGGAAAGGGCAGGGGAGTGGGATTAATAGAGTTGCTCCTGCAGAGAGCTGGCACAGAATCAACAAGGAGGCTGGATGGCCTCCTTGTGTACTGTAACAACTCTATGAATCTATTCTATGACCCCTCTGGCCTCATACATTCCCCTCCTCCCTTTACTTGGTCATCAAGTTGTGCCTTTAATCACTCCCTAGAATTTCTTCTATAGACTCCTCAGCATCTCTGCCTCCCTCCCCTCATTTGTGACTGTTTTTAAAGCCCAACCTTTGGCCACCTCCTTCTAATCTCTCCTTGTTTGATGGAATATGGTTTTTCCTCATGCCACTGTGAAGCAGCACAAGATATTTTTCTAAAGCATGATACATAAGGCAAGTTTTTTTTATTCATTCATGGGATGTGGGCTTCACAGGCTGGGCCAGCATTTATTGCCCATCCCTAGTTGCCCTTGAGAAGGTGGTGGTGAGCTGCCTTTTTGAACCGCTGCAGTCCGTGTGGTGTAGGTACACCCACAGTGCTGTTAGGAAGAGAGTTCCAGGATTTTGACCCAGCGACAGTGAAGGAACAGTGATATATTTCCAAGTCAGGATGGTGAGTGACTTGGAGGGGAACTTCCAGGTGGTGGTGTTCCCTATCTACTGCCCTTGCCCTTCTAGATGGTAGTGACCATTGGTTTGGAAGGTGCTGTCGAAGGAGCCTTGGTGAATTTGTTGAATAGGAAAACATAGCACAAATTGCATTAATACATAATAATGTTAAAAAAAAACCACTTTTGGCCCAGTTTGGATGATTCAGACTTTTTTTATTCTTGTCCTTCAAATAAAATGTTATAGAACAAACACAGTAGAATAAATTACCATGAATTATCTGCATACATACAACACCATATTGCAAGTTGCTTTGCAAAAACTTTGCATGCTTATACATTTTATGCATTTCTGCTATCAATGGTGGTGCCTGTCAGACTATTTGATTGTGATATTTATCATCTTGTTCCTATTTTGTGTAGGCATATCAGTCTAAGCTATCCATTTGATTTTACTCCTGTATTTGTTCTAGAGGCTGCACATCTGAGGTGAATTGTAGTGAAATGCTTTGATGGGATCCTCAAAATGGAGTTTTCAGCAATCTGGTTGAACCAAACAAATAGTTAATGCTAAGCCTCATGGATGCTTATATGCAACAAAAAGCATTTTGACAGAAGTGGTCAAGGTCACATTTAGCTGTAGCATGCTAAGAGGCTAGAAAAAAATCTGCAGCTGGTTACTTCCTTAATTACTGAGGGCTGAGTAGTTACGAGAGTAAACTCATTTCTAAACATGACTGGTTCTCGTTTCACAGTGATAATTGGATCATTAGAATTTCTTGACAGGTGTCTGACACCTAAGAGTTGAATTTTTGCCCACATGTATTTCTGGGATTACTTCAAGATTAGGTTGAGATTTATTTGAGAATCAAATAAGCGAAAGTGTGTGTTTTGAAACAAAAATGGGACAAAAGATGGAGAAAGGTGGAGACTGCAAGAACATGCCAAGAGGGAAGACAGATAGCAATTTTTGGGAGAGAGAAGTTACAGAAATTTGCAGGCTATATACGCTATATGCAGTTAGTTGCTTAAGTGTATCATTTGGGTACAAGAGAAATTTTGCTGAGAACATGGCAAGATTTGAACGAGCTTTAATCAAAATATAAGCTATCAGGCTGCAATGTGGATTGATCCAAAACACAGAAACACTTAGAGGAACATCTATAGATGGAGGTTAAACACTGAAATGCTATGAATCCCATAATAATATTGCAGAAGATGGTAAACCTACCAACTCTAAGGCACAGCTGCAGAAGTATGAGGCAATAAGCTCATTGAATCAATGCCAAAGCTGTCAATGCTAAAGCTGTGAATGATTCAGTAATATGTTGAATAGAAATGAATATAAATATATTCAATATACTTGCTATCTAAAGCTGATAATCTATCAGCTGTATAAAAGTCCAACTATAAACCAATCCTGATGACTTTCGGTCAAACATTAGTTTAATATCAATTTTTAATAAGTGAAACTAAGCTAATTTGAGTTTCTGTGAGATATTTAAACTGCCTTTGTAACCTAACTTATTATTGCTATCAGTTAGCTATACCTGCCCAAATAGCTTATGTACTTTCAGTGTTTGTTACTTAAATGCTGCTAATTTTGTTGTTATAAGCATGTTAATGAAAAAATGTTAGTTTGCAACTTTATAGGCTGATTTTCTCTTTTATGATTTGTCATATGGGGCTTAACAAATTCAATCAGGAACATGTATTCTAAAAGTGAGGTGTTGGTGTAAATGTTAATATAATTTTGATTGCTTCAGGCACGACAGTGCAGGTGAGCTGAATTTAGAAATCCACTACGTCCCGAGATTAAATCCCAGTCAATGAGAAGGAGGTAAACTTGAAGGTGTTAAGGATATCTCCCATGTCCTTTGAATAATATAGGTTAAAGAACAATACAACATAAGAAACAGGATCAGGAGTAGATCATATGGCCTCCTCCACCATCCAATATAATTATGACTGATCATCTGCCTCAACTCCACTTTTCCACCAGATCCCCATGTCCCTTAGTTCCCTGAGTGATCAAAAAATTATCTATCCCAGCCTTAAATATACTCAACGATGGAGCATCCATAACCCTCTGAAGATGAGAATGACAACAATTCACAACCTCTGAGTGAAGACATAGTTCTCTTCAGCTTGTCCTGAGACTCTGCCTCTGTGATCTAGATTCACCAATCAGGGGAATCAACCTCACAGTGTCTAATTTATCAAACCCCTTCAGAGTCTTGTATGTTTCAATAAGATTGCCTCTCATTCTTCTAAACTCCAGAGAGTACAGGCCCAATTTACTCAGCCTCTTATCATAGGACGATCATCTCAACCCAGGAGTCAATCTAGTGAACCTTCACTGCACTGCCTCCAAGGCAAATACATCCATCCTTAGATATGGAAACAAAAATTGCACACAGTAACCCAGCTTTAGTGTCACGAAAGCCCTATAAAATTCTAGCAAGATTTCCTTCATCTTGTACTTCAGGCCCCTTGCAATAATAGACAACATGCCATTTGCCATCCTAATTGTTTTCTGTACCTGCATGCTGACTTTTCATGTCCCTTGTACAAGTACACCCATGTGTACTTTCTTTACTCTATCTGCCATGGCTTAGTTGGTGCACTCTCACCTCCAAGTCACAGAATTCTGGGTTCAAGTCCCACTCCAAATTTTGAGCACAAAAGTCAGGGTTGACAGTCTAGTACAGTCCTGAGAGAGTGCTGCATTGTCAAAGGTGCTGACTTTTAGGTGAGATGTTAAACTGAGGCCCATGGTGCTACTTCAAAAAAGAAATGATAAAAGGGAATTATCCTCAGTATCTCGGCCACTACTTATCCTTCAAAAAGTATCTTGTCATTATCACATTGCTGCTTGTGGGAGCTTGAGGTGTGCAAATTTGATGTAAAAATACCATGGCTACAAGAGCAAGTCAGAGGCTAGGAATCCTGCAGCGAGCAACTCACCTCCTGACTCCCCAATGCCTGTCCACTATCCAGAGGGCACAAATCAGGAGTGTGATGGAATACTCTCCGCTTGCCTGGATGGGTGCAGCTCCAACAATACTCAAGAAACTCAACATCTTCCAGGGCAAAGCAGCCAGCTTGATTAGCACCCCACCCACAAACAGTCACTCCCTTCGCCACCGACGAACAGTGGTAGCACCGTATACCATCTACATGATGCACTGCAGAAACTCACCAAGGCTCGTTTGACAGCACCTTCCAAACCCACGACCACCACCATCTAGAAGGACAAGGGTGGCAGATACATGGGAACACCACCACCTGGAAGTTCCTTTCCAGGCCACATACCATCCTGACTTGGAAATTTACCACTGTTCCTTCACTGTGGCTGGGTCAAAATCCTGGAACTCCCTCCCTAACAGTACAATGGGTGTACCAACACCATATAGACTGCAGTGGTTCAGTAAAGCAGCTGACCACAGGCCTCCAAGGGCAATTAGGGATTGGCAATATATTTTTTTTTTATTCATTCACGGGAAGTGGGCTTTGTTGGCTGGGCCAGCATTTACTGCCCATCCTTAGTCACCCTTGAGAAGGTAATGGTGAACTGCCTTCTTGAACGGCTACAGTCCATGTGGTGTAGGTACACCCACAGTGCTGTTAGGAAGGTAGGTCCAGGATTTTGAGCCAGCAACAGTGAAGGAACAGTGATATGTTTCCAAGTCAGAATGGTGGGTGACTTAGAGGGGAACTTCCGGGTGGTGATGTTCCCATCTATCTGCTGCTCTTGTCCTTCTAGATGGTAGTGGTCGTGGGTTTGGAAGGTGCTGCCTAAGGAAGCTTGGTGAATTCCTGCAGGGCACCTTGTAAATAGTACACACTTCTGCCACTGGGCATCAACGGTGGAGGGAGTGAATGTTTATGGGTGTGGTGCCAATCAAGCGGGCTGCTTTGTCCTGGATGGTGTCAAGTTTCTTGAGTGTTGTGGGAACTGCATTCATCCAGGCAAGTGGGGAGCATTCCATCACACTCCTGACTCGTGCCTTGTAGATGGTGGACAGGCTTTGGGGAGTCAAGAGGTGAGTTACTCTTTGCAGGATTCCTGGCCTCTCACCTGCTCTTGTAGCCACAGTATTTATATGGCTAGTCCAGTTCAATTTCTAATCAATGGTAACCTCCAAGATGCTGATAGTGGGTTATTCAGTGATGGTAGTGCCACTGAACATCAAGGGAATATGGTTGGATTCTCTCTTGTTGAAGATGGTCATTGCCTGATACTTGTGTGGCGCAAATGTTACTTGCCACTTGTCAGCCCAAGGATATTATCCAGGTCTTGCTGCATTTGGACATGGACTGCTTCAGCATCTGCGGAATCGTGAATGGTGCTGAACATTGTGCAATCATCAGCGAACATCCCCACTTCTGACCTTGTGATGCAAGGTAGGTCATTGATGAAGCAGCTGATGGCATGGTTGGGCCAAGGACACTACCCTGAGGAATTCCTGCAGTGATGTCCTGCAGCTGAGATGATTGACCTCCAACAACCACAACCATCTTGCTTTGTGCTAGGCAAGACACCAACCAGTGGAGAGTTTTCCCCCTGTTTCCTATTGACTCCAGTTTTGCTAGGGCTCCTTGATGCCACACTCTGTCAAATGCTGCCTTGATGTTAAGGGCAGTCATTGTCACCTCACCTATGGAGTTCAGCTCTTTTGTCCAAGTTTGAACCAAGACTATAATGAGGTCTGGAGCTGAATGGCCCTGGCGGAACCCAAACTGGGCGTCAGTGAGCAGGTTATTGCTAAGCAAGTGCCGCAAGATAGCACTTTTGATGATCCCTTCCATTACTTTATGATTGATCGAGAGTAGACTGATGGAGCGGCAATTGGCTGGGTTGGATTTGTCCTGCTGTTTTTGTGGTACAGGACGTACCTGGGCAATTTTCCACATAGCCGGGTAGATACCAGTGTTAAACAGCTTGGCTCTGGGTGCGGCAAGTCCTGGAGCACAAGTCTTTGGTACTATTGCCAGAATATTGTCAGGGCCCATAGCCTTTGCAGTATCCAGTGCCTTCAGCCGTTTCTTGATATCACTTGGAGTGAATCAAATTAGCTGGAGTCTGGCATCTCTGAGGCTGGGGACTTCCGGAGGAGGACGAGATGAATCATCCACTTGGCACTTCTGGCTGAAGTTGTAGCAAATGCTTCAATCTTATATTTTCCACTGATGTGCTGGGCTCCCCATCATTGAGGATAAAGATATTTGTGGCACCTCCTCCTTCAGTGAGTTGTTTAATTGTCCACCACCATTCATGACTGGATGTGGCAGGACTGCAGAGCTTAAATCTGATCCGGTTGTTGTGGGATCGCTTAGCTCTGTCTATCACTTGCTGCTTATGCTGTTTGGCACACAAGTAGTCCTGTGTTATAGCCTCACCAGGTTGAAACCTCATTTTTAGATATGCCTCGTGCTGTTCCTGGCATGCCCTCCTGCAATCTTCATGGAACCAGGGTTGATCCCCAGGCTTGATGGTAATGGCAAAGTGGGGGATATGCTGGGCCATGAGGATAAAAATTGTGATTGAGAACAATTTTGCTGCTGCTGATGGCCCACAGCGCCTCATGGATGCCCAGTCTTGATTTGCTAGATCTGTTCAAAATCTATCCCATTTAGCATGGTGGTAGTGCCACACAACATAATGGAGTGTATCCTCAATGTGAAGGCAGGACTTCATCTCCACAATGACTGTGTGGTGGTCACTCCTACCGATAATGTCTTGGACAGAAGCATCTGTGGCAGGCAGGTTGGTGAAGATGAGGTCAAGTATGTTTTTCCCTCTCGTTGGTTCTCTCACCACCTGCCACAGACCCAATCTATCAGCTATGCCCTTTAGGACTCGGCCAGCTCAGTCAGTAGTGGTGCTGTCAAGCCATTCTTGGTGATGGACATTGAAGCTCCCCACCCAGAGTACATTCTGTGCCCTTACCACCCTCAGTGCTTCCTCCAAGTGGTGTTCAACATGGAGAAGCTGGGGGTTTGGGGTGGGGGAGGGGTACATGGTAATCAGCAAGAGGTTTCTTTGCCCATGTTTGACCTAATGACATGAGACTTCATGGGGTCCAGAAGCAATGTTGAAGACTCCTAGGGCAACTCCCTCCCCACTGTGCCACTACCTCTGCTGGGTCTGTCCTGCCAGTGGGACAGGATATACCCAGGGATAGTGATGGTAGTGTCTGGGACATTTTCTATAAGATATTATTGTGTGAGGATGACTATGTCAGGCTGTTGCTTGACTAGCCTGTGAGACAGCTCTCCCAATTTTGGCACTAGCCCCCAGATGTTAGTAAAGAGGACTTTGCAGCATCAACCGGGCTGAGTTTGCTGTTGTCGTTTCCAGTGCATAGGTCAATGCCAGGTTGTCCTTTCAGTTTCATTCCTTTATTGGGGCTTTGTAGTGTCTTGATACAAATGAGTGCCTTTTTAGGCCATTTCATAGAGCAGTTAAGAGTCAGCCACATTGCTGTGGATCTGGAGTCACAGGTAGGCCAGACCAGGTAAGGACAGCAGATTTTCTTCCCTAGTGAACCAGGTGGGTTTTTGTAACAATTGACAATGGTTTTATGGTCATCATTAGACTTTTAATTCCAGATTTTTATTGAATTCAAATTCTATCATCTGCCATGGCAGGATTCAAACCCAGGTCCCCAGAGCATTACCCTGGGGCTCTGGATTACTAGTCCAGCAACAATACCACTGCACCATCGCCTCCTGACCTAACCAGCATCACCCACATCCCATGAATGAATGAAAAAATGTGGCTGTTGTGTTTCCAACATTACAACAGTGACTCCATTTCAAAAGTAGTTCACTGGCTGAAAAACACTTTGAGATATCCAGTGGTCCTGAAAAGCACAATATAAACGCTGGTTCTTTTTTCTTTCAAGTGTCTCTGAACATCAACGTTTAAAGTTTCACACCTTTTAAAATATATTCTGCATTTCTATTCTTCCCTTTAAAGTGAATAATTTCACACTTACCCACATTATACTGTTGCCCACTCACTTAAACTGTCCATATCTCTTTGCAGCCTTTTTGTACCTTCCTTACAACTTACAACCCCACCTAGCTTTGTATCATCAGTTAGCTAGGATATATTACTTTTAGTCTCTTCACCTAAGTCATAAATATAAATTGTAAATAACTGAGGCCCTAGCAGTGATCCTTGTGCCACTCCAATAGACACGGCTTGCCAACTTGAAAATGGTGCATTTATTCCTACTCTCTTCTTGCTGTCTATTAACCAATCCTCCATCCATGCTAATATATTACCCCCAAATCCATAAGCCCTGAGTTACATATTAACCTTTTTTATGGCACCTTATTGAATGCCTTTTGGAAATCCAAGTATACTGTGGGCTGAATTTTTCCGTCAGCGAGCAGGGGGCGGGGCCCGCTCGCCGACGCGAAAATGATGCGGGATGACGTCGGAGGAAACCCCCAACATCATCCCACCCCATTTAAATCTTCAGGAAGGTGGGGGCACAGTGCGATCAGCTGTCCACCTGCCGACCTGTCAATGGCCAATTGAGGCCATTGACAGGATAATTAAAACAATTAAAGGACCTGCCCGTCCAACCTTAAGGTTGACGGGCAGGCCAGGAGCCCCCGTGGGCTTCTGAAAAAACATGAAACCTCATCCACCGGCGGGATGAGGTTTCATGTAGGTTTTTAAAAAAGCTTATTAAAGTTTTTGTGAAATGTATTAACAAGTCCCATCTCGTGTGACTTTGTCACATGAGGGGGACATGTTAATGATTTTTTTATTTTTCTATTTTTAGAATTTGAAAACCTTTCAGCGATCTCCCTGAGGCAGCACTCACATTTGGGGAATCCCCCCGCCCGCACAGGGAGCGCATAGCGCTTCCCGGCAGACGTCACGCTGGGCGGGCCTTAATTAGCCCACCCACTTAAAATGGTGGGGGGCCCCTCTTCTCCGGCAGGGATCAGTTCCCCGCCCGCCGGAGATTGTGTCGGGCCAGCCCACCCGACAGGCAAAAAATTGAACCCTATATCTAATATGTTTCCTTTATCTACTCTACATTTACATCCTCAAAGAAGTCTGATAAATTTGTCAAAAATTATTTCCCTTTCATAAAACTATGTTGGATCATACTATGATTTTCTAAGTGCATTGTTCAGACTTCCTTGTTAATAGAATCCATCATTTCCTAATGACTGGTGTCAGGCTGTCAGTTATAGTTTCCTGTTTGCTCCTTTCTTGATTAGCGGTGCTACATTTGCTAACTTCCAATCCTGTTGGACTGTCCTAGAATCAAGGGAGTTTTGGGAAATCAAGACCAGTGCATCCATTATCTCTGCAACTAGCTCTTTTAGAACTTTAGAAGGTATGCAATCGGGTCCCGGGGATTTGGCAACTTTTAGTCCTTTAAGTTTCTTGAATACTTTTTTTCTGCTGATATTAATTACTTGGTTATCCTCTATTTCTGTATGAAATTTGTGTTTTCTACTATGAAGACAGACACAAAATATCTATTCAACATCTCTGCCATTTCTTCAATTCCCGACAATATTGTCTCCTGTCTCTACCTCTAAGGACTAACTGCTCTCCTTTTTATATACTTGTAAAAGTCTTAAAACCCAATTTAATATTCCTGGTTAGTTTACTCTTATTTCCTATGTTTCCCCCTTTTTAACAACAATTTAGTAACCCTTTGTTGGTTTCTAAAAGTCTCCCAATCCTCAGGTTTACTATTATTCTTTGCAACATTTTAAGCCCCTTCTTTTAATCTAATACAATCTTTAATTTCTTTCATAAGCCAGGGACGAATCTCTCTTGTTGAGCTTTTTTTTGTGTAATGTATTTTTGTTGAAAATTTTGAACCATTTCTTTAAATGTTTCCCACTTTTTTTTTAAAGCGCCACACCTTTCAGCCTGTTTACCCAATCAACTTTAGCTAACTCTCTGCTCACACCTATGTAATTGGCTTTGTTTTTAAAGTTCAAACTTCTTATTTTAGACTCAAATATGTGGCTCTCAAACTAAATATGGAATTCACTTGTATGATCACTTGCCCCAGAGGATTATTTGCTATGAGATTATTAATTAGCTCTGCCTCATTACCCAATACTAAATCTCAGATAGTTGTGTCCCCAATTAGTTCCACAATGTATTGTTCTAGGAAACTGTCACAAAAGCATTCTACTACTCATCTTTCAAAACACCTTTGTCAATTGTTTGGCCCAATCCATGTGAAGATTAAAGTCCTCCTTTGTTACATGTTCCAATTGTGTCTTGCTTAATGCTCTGTCCAATGGTATAACAACTGTTAGGAGGCATATAAACGACTCAAACCTGCATTTTCTAACTCTTGTTATTCCTAATTTCCCTAAATTCTGATTCTGCTTCCTGATCTTCTAAGCTAAGATCTTTCTTTGCCACTGTACTTATGTCATCCTTTATTCTCAGTGCTACCTCTCCTCCTTGTCCATTCTGCCTGTCTTTTCAAAATGATCTGTGCACTGGAATATTTATTTACCAACAAAGGTCCACTTGCAACGAAGGCCGGAATTTCCTGTTCCCATCACTGGTGGGCATCATCGTGGGCAGGACGGGAAAATTTGGAGAGCGGTTAAAAGTCGATAGCTCTCCAAATTCTCCTGTCCTGCCAGCGCCAGTGCTGGGACCGGAAAACCCTGACCCAAGTCCCTTGGCGATTATATCAAATTTATTTATCCCTATTTGAGCCATTAGTTTGTATATCTTGTTAATAATGTTTTTTACTTTCAGATAAAGAGCCTTCAATTTTATTTTTTTTAACCAGCATTCTTTGCATGGGTCCTATTCGCTGGTGCACTATTATGGTTAATCTCTCTGTTCCTTCATGTCACACTCTGCTCACCTTTACCCAAGTTGCTAAAGTGCTCTATTGTTCAACATTTCTCTTTTAATTTTGAAATTTCCCTTCAACTGATCCCTCCCTCTCCCCCTTTCTCCTCCATTTTTAATTTAGAGCCCTATCAACAGCCTTAGTTATACAATTCACTAAGACTCTGACCACAGCTAGGTTTAAGTGGAGTTCATCCCAATGGAACATCTCTCTCTTTCCCCGGTGCAAGTGCCCCATGAATCGAAACCTCCTCTCCCCACACCATTCTTTGAATCATGTGTTTAATTCTCTAATTTATCAAACCCGACACCAATCGGCCTGTGGCTCAGGTAACAATCCATAGATTATTACCTTTGAGGATGTGTTTCAAACTGAACCTAACTCTTCAAACTCTCTCAGCAGAAGATCATTCCTAGTTCTACTTATGTTCCTGGTTTCATAGTGGACCAGGAAAACTGAATCTTCCCTCTCCCTCTCCAAGTTCCTCTCCAGCCACTATGAGATGTCCTTCACCCTATCACGAACCAAGCAACACAACCTTCAGAACTCCCGATCACGGCTGTAGAAAACAGTATCTATATCCCTGATTATGCTTTCCCCCATCACTGACACAATCATTTTCATTCCCCCTACCTGAATAGCTTCCTGCAATATTGGGCTACAGTCAGTTTTCACATCTACCCTGCAGTCCTTGTTTTCATCTACACAGGTAGCAAGTACCTCATAGGATTGGCCAAAGACAAGGGTCGAGGCTCCTCAAGCACTACATTCTGGATCCACATACCTGCCTGAATTGCAATCACATGTTTCTTCCTCTTAAATTTCTACTTAACCTAAGGGGTGTGGCTGACTCCCAGAACAAAGTGTCCTCCTCCCGCATCTCAGACTTGAGTTCAACAACTTTGAGCCCAAGTTGCTTAAGCTCCAGACACTGACCACAAATATGGTTGTCCAAGATGGCAGTGCTCTCCACAAACTCACAGTTATGCTGCAGTTATGGCACACCATCTGCCCTGCCATGTCTATCTAGCCTTTATTGTTTACTTTAATAGTTAATTGCTTACTAATTTAGTAAAGTACTAGCAGTTAGTGTTTCCCAGCTTAGGGACAAAAGAAAAACACAGTTATTCGAGGAAAAAAGAAAGAATGAAAATCAGCACCTCCTTCTCCTTCTGCACTGAACTCCTATTCACAACAAATTCCCGGCTTTGCAATTAGCATTCTGTTTATGAAACACAGCAATAACCTGCTCACTGACATTTGGATTGGGTTCTGCCAGGGTCACTCAGCTCCTGATCTCTTTACAGCCTTGGTCCAAACATGGACAAAAGAGTTGAACTCCCGAGGTGAGGTAGTCTGATGTTGGGACCATTTCGTGGTCCTGACCCTGCTTGGGTCAGAGGTAAGCCAACAGTTGGAAACTTCCTGGCGTCAGCCAACTAATGGGCCTCCTCCATATTCACCTTCCAACTAAGGATAACAGAAAGGTTCCTGAGACAGGGGACCTAATACGAGGGCCCACAACGCTTCTTGGATTGTAGCCCAAGAAGCAGTGACGGGTAGTACTGAAGCAGGTTGTGAAGGACGAGAGTACCTCAAGGTGCAGGCGCCCTCAGAAGCCTTGTTAATATGCAGAATTGTGGAAGTCCCAGAGCCCCTTCAGGGGCCCAGTGAGATAAAAAACCTGATGGTCTTACCCCTGCCATCAGGAGGCCACCTTTAAGCTGCTGCCAGTGCTCCCATCAGTGGGGAGCCGCTCTGACACCACGAAGATCACAGTGGCGTCCTCAATTTGCCCCCAGGTGGGACATTAATTGGGCTAATTGACTACCTGCTGCTTCTGGGTGGGTAGCCAGTGCCGTGGTGACCCTGCTTCCAGCAAGATCACTCAGAGGCAAGAACGTGTCAGGGAGCCAAACCAACATGCTACTTTCTAATTTTGCTCCCACTCCCTTCTCCACACCTGCCTCTGCAGGATCAGGAAAATTCAGCAGTTTAAGCCTGAGTCAGAGGTATTTGTTTTGTTGTCATACTATTCCTTCGTGAATTTGAAATCCAAATTGGTAATGTTTATCATTATTTATAATCATTTTTCTCTGAACTTATTTGTCAACCTACATGAAAATCTTAAATTCTGTTTATTAAAAATCCACTTTA
This sequence comes from Cetorhinus maximus, assembly GCF_964194155.1. Taxonomy (NCBI): domain Eukaryota; kingdom Metazoa; phylum Chordata; class Chondrichthyes; order Lamniformes; family Cetorhinidae; genus Cetorhinus; species Cetorhinus maximus. Next base: position 89,436,426 of record NC_135889.1, read on the forward strand.
CTTCCAATGGAGTTCAAGAATTTCATTGGCGTATCAGACATTCTTGTTCTGTCCAATAATTATCAGTCCCAACCAACTTTTACACTTTCATAGGGATGTCTGTTTGTCAGAGACACAATGCCTGAATGAAGGATAGAAAGCTGTATGGGGCAGGATCCCACCTCACTTCAATCAACACATTTCCAGGTAGGTAACTAGGACTGTTGAAATTATGTCTGCAGATTGACCAATTAACTTGGAGAGAGGAAACAGATGAAGACATAACATAGAGCCATTTTTATCCCCATAATTCACTGCCAGTTTACCGTTTTTATTGGGGAGAATTTTCTCCCGGTCGGGGGGGCTGAGCAGAAGCGAGCGCGGGCGGGGGCACAGCCGATCGCCACCCACAATCAGCTGCGTGCCGCCATTTTATGTGGGCGGGCCAATTAAGGCCCGCCCAGCGTGACGCGCACCCGGAAGTGCTGAGCACTTACTGTGCAGGCAGGGGAAGGAGGCTGAGTCGGGGCCTGCGCTCTTTCGCGGATGCTTTCGAGGAGCTGCCTCAAGGAGATTAGCTTGATTATGAAAAATTTAAATAAAGAAAAAAAAATTATTCAGACATGTCCCCGCATGTGACAGTGTCGCATAAGCTGGGACATGTCAACGAATTTTAATTAAAAATTTTATTGAATTTATAAACACTTCATAAAATCTCATCCCGCGCATGGATGAAGTTTCATGATAAATACGAAGGCCGCCTGGGCTCTTCGCCTGCCCGCCAACCTTAAAATTGGATGGGCAGCTCTGTTAATTCTTTTAATTAGTTTTTAAATGGCCTTAATAGGCCTTTGACAGTTCGGCGGGCGTGCAGCCAATTCCGGTGCGCACCCACTGAACTAAAGACCGGAATGACGCACGGTGATGTCGGGACGCAGGCCCGACGTCACCGCGCATCATTTTATGCGTCTGCAAGCGGGTCCCGCCCCCGTACGCCGACCAGAGGGTTCAGGCCATTCATTCTTTCATGGGATCTGGGCATCGCTAGCTAGACTAAAATTTATGGCCTATCCCTTATAGCCCATGAGCCGCCTTCCTGAACCACTACAGTCCATGTGGTGTAGGTACACCCACAGTGCCATTAGGAAGAGAGTTCCAGGATTTTGACCCAGCGAGAGTGAAGGATCAGTGATATATTTCCAAGTCAGGGTGTTGTGTCTTGGAGGGGAACTTGCAATAGTGGTGTTGTCATGGCACAATAGATGGTAAATGCCAAGCTGCTCAAATCCTAAAGAGAAAATTGAAACAGCTGCCACAACTGTTTTGCAATTTGTACTTTATTTCGAGATGTGTGCTTTGAATTCAATAGTAATAAATCCACTGACACTTAGAGGTTTTTACAAAACTAAATTAAACATTTATTAATAGAAGAAAAGATTTTAAGCACATACATAGGTCTACAAATTACCACTATAATAACTCCTAACTTTCCTAATTAATCTAGCTCCCAGTTACACCTCCATTAAGGCAACAGTTAAACTGGCAAAGCACACAATAACCTGGAAAGTGATATTCACAGTGAGTTTTCTTAGCTTCGGTTCCTGTAGACAGCAATTTGATACATAGAGGCTGGAGGTTTTCACACTTGTATTGGACCTTAGAATGCCTTCCTCCTTACACATAACCTTATTTTGTTTATACATGCTTCTCCCTTTTTAATGTAAATTCCATTGTTCCAAAATGTCTTTGCAACTTTACTTTTTCCATAATATAACCTTTCATAGTACTCATATTATCAGTAATCTTTGGGAAAAATAAACACACTGACTTAGCTTCATATGGCTAGGCGTAACATCTCATCATCTCTTTGAAATTCAAACTACTCTAGTTTATCAAAAAATGCCAATGTTCCTCACACGTCACATTCTTAAAGTTCAGCCATGTTTACGTATTTAGCGTTTCAAACCTAGCTTCCCTTTTGATCACTCAAAAGCTCTAGACTAGCTGTCTCTAATTCAATTAAATCACCCACACACACATCCACACAGAGAAACTAATCGAAACCCCTCTATTAACCTAGCTTTACAATGAATAACAAGAATATTATGAAAATGATTACATTTTCATGATAGTGTTCCCATGCATTTGCTGCCTTTGTCCCTCTAGGGAGTAGAGGTTGCAAGTTTGGAAGGTGCTGTCCAAGGAGCCTTGGTGAGTGAGCTGCTGCAGTGCATCTTGTAGATGGTACACATTGCTACCACTGTGTGTCGTTAAGTGCCACTTGATAGCACTGTCGACAATACATTGCATCATTTTGTTGATGATCGAGAGTAAACTGGTTGGGAGGTACTTGGCCAGGTTGGATTTGTCCTGCTTTTTGTGGTCAGGACATACCTGGGCAATTTCCACATTGCCGGGTAGATGCCAGTATTATAGCTGTACTGAAACATCTTAGCTTAGGTGTGGATATGTGACTGACAATTGTGAGCAGTAATTTAAATTTTAAAATTCAAAATATTGCTGCTAATCTATCTGACTCTTGGTCATCTAGGACAGGAGTTTGCAGTCTTTTTTGTTTCTGAGGGGCCATTCCCATGTTATAAAAATTCCACTGACCTCCTGTAACACAACACGATAATTAGCTTTGTTCTACTTATTGTGGAATTTGGATGGTTGAATTAAAGGGGACTGAATAGCCTACCTTATCTGTAATTCTTGTTGTGGATAGGCCCTAGGACTACAATTTGCTAGCACTAAATCAATGTAATTAGACTTAGAAATGGTGGTTCAATGGGCAGAATATTCCCCCCGTTGGGGCAGAAGTTGATGGGCAGGCGTGCTTCCAATCGGCACCTCCGATCGGAGGCGCAGCGCCATTTTACATGGATGGGCCAATTAAGGCCTGCCCAGCGTGACGTCCACAGGGAAGTGCAATGCGCTCCCTGTGCGGACGGGGGGGAATGCCTAAAATCGAGAATGCGCTTTTTCACGCATACGCACGAAAGAGCGCACCCATCTCCCTGAGGCTAAGTGCTGCCTCAGGGAGATCGCCTCTACTTTCCAAAATATTAAAAATAGAAAAAAAAATCCCTTACATGTCCCCTCATGTGACAATGTCACATGAGTTGGGACATGTTCATAGCTTGCTAAAAAACTTTATTAAAAATTTAAAAACCCTACATAAAACCTCATCCCGCCTGTGGGAGCAGGTCCACTAATTACTTTAATTGAACTGTCAATGGCCTCAAGTGGCCATCGAAAGGTCGGTGGGCCCGCAGCTGATTTTGCTACGCCCCCGTCTTCCTGAAAATTTAAATGGGACGCGGTGACGTCGGGAGTTCCGCCCGACATCATTGCGCGTCATTTTACGTGTCGGTGAGCGGGCCCCGCCTCTGCTCGCCAACGGTAAAATCCTGCCCAATGGGTGCTCTGCAGAACAATTTTAGTACATTATGAACAGGAAATTTCTGAGGTGAGAAAATATCTGAGGAAATCTGCCCCAGCTTTCATCATAAAATTGTAAATAGGATATACCATAAAAAGCTGCATGTTTCTAAATGTATGCAGTACTCGACATAGCCAGAGATGTTGAAAACGTATTCATATTTTTATAGACATTCTTTGAAAATTTAGGAAAAACACCAAAATTCCCAAAGGTTTTTGTTAATTTTTAATCGCTGGTGAGTTTGTAACCAACAGTCAAATAGGTTCATGTAGGAGGCCCAGACGCAATTTAGAAGGTGACAGCCAGCTTTGCAATGGCAAAATAAACAAATCTTCTACTGCAATCGCTTAAATAAATATTTCAGGATTTATTTAGTTTGCTTTCCAATAATTATTAATTTGAAACCCAGTTCCAAAAATAACAGAAGCAATAGAATGCATACAACATGTAACATGATGTTAAGATTGGTCTGACAGGGAACCCTCCCCTTCATCAGTGGTATTAACCACCAGCAGCCAGATTGATTCCCACCTGTGCCATTAGAAACTTTACCCACGGTTTTGTTGCACATTCCAGGTTCTTTAATGGTTCCTGTGTGTTTAGCTATCTGTGTTTACAAAGTGCTTCCCAACCTTGAGGCATCCCAAGGTGACAATTGACAGTGAATAATTTGTGAAGCATTATCACTGTTGTAATGTAGCAAAATGCAACAGCCAATTTATGAGTAGCAAGGTCCCATAAATAGCAATGAGATAAATGACCAGATAACCTGTTTTGCTGGTATTGTCTGAGGGATAAACATTGGCCAGTACATTGGGAAAGCTCCCCTTCCCTTCAGGAATAGTTAAAGAATATTTTACATCGCTCTGAGAAGGCAAATGGCCTTCACTTAAATGTTACATCCAAGACGGCTTTCTTGGTACGACATTAAAGTGAAAGAATGTCATTCTAAATTAGTCAATTAGCCGAATGACTTTAGTCAATCGAATCTCTTAGGTTTTCTGAATCAGAGATAAGAGTACTACCACTGAGCCAAAGTAGACAGATAATCACCATACTTGTAAAAGAAATGGCAGCATCACTTTCCATTTAAGTTCTCACATGTAACTAAACCAGTTAGACTCTGCCTCTACCAACATCCTCTTGGATTTTTGTTCCAATTTTCCTATGTCACGCTATTTCTTGTGTGCCTTCCAGTCAGCTCTAATGATTCCTGTTGTATCCGCTCAAACCTTTACGAGTGGCTGTTTCTCCTCCAGCTTAATTTCTTCAGCACTAATTATGGACAACCTTACCTTTGCAAGGAGAAAACATAGTGATTAATGAATGTGATATACATAGATAGCTATATTTCTACTCTGATTGTATTGCTTGCAAGTGCAGATGCTCTTTAAACACCTCTCCATTAAGACTGGCGCTACCCTATTATGCCAAACAATGTGAGTTTCCACAATGGCATGCGTTAACAAGGTGAATTATTGGTTCCAGATCTTTCTTCTGTAGTGCAGATTTCCGTTCATTCAGAAAATGGCACAGGGGATAATAACAGTTATTTCAGTCTTATAAGGTGTCTCTGGATGAATGCATTTAGCCATACCTTGGCTAACTTTGTGAGATTATTAAATTGCTTATTGCACTATGTAGCAGTTTGTAAGATAACTAAGGTTGTACTGACGGTGACCTTCTTCCATAAAGTTTGCATGATCTTCCTTCTTGTTCTCAATCCCCAGGAGTTAATTCCTTCCAGCTCTTACCCTAACAGTCAAATCTGAAACCTGGAGCCTTTCCTGCTGCTGACACTCCTCCTCCTTCAGTCATTCTACTTGTGGCTATGCTCTTGAAAAGAAAGGTGTGCTCTTTTAACCAACTGCTGATTTTCCCAACTGATGTAAGACATGATCTTCTATCCTTGACAGGTTACTCTATGGTGCGGGTACAAGAATTACAAGAAATGAGACAACAGTCAAAGCCCAAATGAAACACTAATGGACTGAATCTTACATGCCCCCGTCAGGTGCATTTCCTGTAGGGGTAGTCATGTAAAATAGGGTAGACGCCCATCTCACCACATTCCCGCCCACCCTGAGCTCACCCGTATAATACTGGGGGTGGGTGGGCGCCAAAATCCGCTGCCTACTCACCATATTTAAATGAATAATTAAGGGTCAGTTAGGCTCGTTATCAAGCTATTAACCCTGATAATATGTTGCCCACGCCATAAAATGTTTGGCGTGGATAGCAGTGTGGGAAGCCTGATTTTTTTAACATCAATGTTTAAAGGGCGGGATGAAGGGGTTGGGGGAGTTGCTCTTCGGGGGCTGCCCTTTGCCGAGGGCGGCCGCCCCTTAGGTCAAACCCATCCTTCCTTCTTACCCGCACTCTCCCATAAACCCACCCCCTCCCCGCTGCCCCTCCCCTCAATCTATCCAAACCCTCCAGGCCCAAGGCAATGGATTTACTTGCTGTGGGGAACCAAGGGCCTTGATCTTCTTTTCTTTCTGCAGTCCTGGAAGCAGCCACTGATGTCTCCCAGGTGCCGTCAGGACTGATGGAGTTGTGGCCAATTGGATTGGCTGGCAGTTCCAAAGGACAGAACTTCCACTTCAATGAAGGGATGAAGTTCAACTTGAAGTCCTGCCCACAGCACTTTATGACTGTAGTGGGTATCAGCGTGGAACATGAAGAAAGCACCATCACATATACACTCCATCAGTTCAGATATGCACACCTTTGTGAGGCCACCAAACAGATAGTTGAGTTGTCACAAGGGTGAGCCACACCTCACAAGCGAGCAGGTTCAAGTATTAGAGAAATGAACGGCAGTGGAGAGGCCCTGTCAGAGCACACATGACACTCTAAGATCTTCTCAGCTGGATGCAAATGCTGAGCCTCAGGGTCATCAAGGAAGAGGACCATTCAGGAGTAGCAGCAGAAAATATGGTGAAGTTCTGTCAGCATTTCCAGGGACACTGCATAACAGTGGAGAGAGACTGAAGGAGACAGTCTCTAGCATGAGTGCTGTGATATCTTGGGCCTTTGCGCTGGTGTTCCCCTCTATGGCAAGAGTGGTCACCTGCATGGAGCATCACATGTGGCAGGAAATCAAGGAAATGCTGAGTAATAGTCTGCACATTCAGTCTGTCACTTTAACCACAGGACGGGTGCTCAGTCATGTCCAGAAAGCACATCCGCCGCCTGTGTTGGGTTTTTTGCCTCCTGCAACTTGGGTTCTGTGTTTATTTCTGTTCTGTGGAGCAGATAGTTGAGGCGAACATAAGAACTAAGAGCAGGAGTAGGCAATTCAGCCCCTCGAGCCTGCCCCACCATTCATTACGATCATGGCTGATCTCATTTCAGCCTCAACTCCAATTTCCCACCCTCTCCCCATAACCTTTCAACCCATTACTAATTAAAAATCCATCTATCTCCTCCTTAAATTTATTCAGCATCCCGGCATTCACTGCACTCTGAGGTAGTGAATTCCATAGATTCACGACCCTTTGAGAAAAGTAATTCCTCCTCAGCTCTGATTTAAATCTACCACCCCTTAGCCTAAAACTATGGCCTCTCATTCTAGAATGCCCCACAAGGGGAAACATCCGCTCCACGCCTACTTTGTCTATCCCCTTTAGCATTTTATATACCTCAATTAGATCTCCTCTCATCCTTCTAAACCATAGTGAGTATAGGCCTCAACTGCTCAATCTCTCCTCATAAGACAAGCCCCACATCTCTGGAATCAATCTAGTGAACCTCCTCTGAACCACCTCCAATGCAACTACATCCTTCCTCAAGTAAGGGAACCAAAACTGTGCACAGTACTCCAGGTGCGATCTCACCAATGCCTTGTACAGTTGTAACAATACTTCTCTATTTTTACATTCTATTCCTTTAGCAATAAATGTCAAAATTCCATTTCCCTTCCTTATTACCTGTTGTGCCTGCATACTAGCTTTCAGCGATTCATGCACGAGGTCACCCAGATCCCTCTGCACTGAAGCATTCTGAAGTTTCTCTCCATTTAAATAATAAGTCGCCTTTTTAGTCTTCCGAACAAAATGGATAACCTCACACTTATCCACGTTAAACTCCATCTGACAAATGTTGGCCCATTCGCCTAACCTGTCCATATCCATTTGTAAATTTCTTATTTCTTCATTGCAACTTGCTTTCCCACCTATTTTGGTGTCATCTGCAAATTTAGCAATAGTACCTTCTATCCCTGAATCCAAGTCATTAATATAGATTGTAAATAGTTGGGGTATTGTTGTTCTCGCTGGTGCTGCTCCTCTTTTTTTTCCTGATATGAAGTCCAAGGTAGAGCTGCATAAGCGACTCCCATGCTGCTGAGAAGGCTGACAGTAGATGTCCAAGTTGGCTGCAATGATCTCCAATGCCTTGCAAATCAAAGGCAGTGAAAACATACTCTCAGGTGTTCTTTGAGCAAAAGCCTTTCACCTCAGCACAGGAGTCACTGTCAGATTTCACTATTTAAAGGCTTTCCAGCCCGTCAATTGCTTACCCTCAAATATCTCCGTTGCACTCTCACCTTGTTCAACCTATAGAGTTTCTGACGGCCTGGAAAACCAGTGCACTGGCAGTTAATGCCAGAACCAAGGTTTAAGATGCAGTAAATTGACCTTTAGTCTATGTTACTCGCAAACCCACCTGTCCCATGGGGGTTCTCACATACAAAGAAAAGTGCATGAATTAAATTCAGAAGTCAGCGGCTTGCTGTTAGCTTCACAAAGCAGCATCAAGATTTGCTTCTTTCACCTCCCACACCCACCAACCTGCCATTGCCAGTTAAAATTCAGCCTCCCAAAAGGGGGAAAAAAATTAAAGAAAGAAAGGAAAGGCTTGCACTTACACAGCGCTTGTCATGACTATGGACATCACAAAACACTTGACAACATTAAAATACTTTTGAAATGTAGTCACTATTGTAAATTAGGAAAATGGAATGAGAGAAAAAAGAGACAAAAAGGAAAAGAAAAATTCAACTTTAACATTTACCTTTTTGAAATCTCCAACAACTAATACCTGAAGGAATGATACTCTACATTTACAATAGTTACTTTTCACTGTCAGCGTGTAATTAATACATCTCATGGTTAAAATGGTACTTCGACTTGAAATGACAAGACTTAACGTGCTGTGGCAAATATAATTCATATCTATCATACATATACAGCAACTTCATGTCATTCACTGCATTTCTATGGTGAGCTGAGCAACGAGATGCAATTTTCCTGAAGCTAGTGTTGGAGCAGCATGACTCGGACAACAATTTTTGGATATTTGTATTTAACTGTGCATCTGCACCTTGCCTGAAGTTGCACAATTTATGCATAAATAACAGGGAGTGCCATTCGCCTCACTGTTATTTTGAGAGCAAACTGTGGCCCATTCTGTCCTCTAAAAGTGTGTGCGTTAGCATTCCAGCTCCAAAGTAGCATGCTTACTTTCGCATCATGGGAGAAGTTGAGTCCAATGTCTAATTGTGTCACAAGCATTTAACTTGACAGATTTGTATTGTGTTTCTTTAGGCAAATATTCATGCATTTTAAATAAGAAACATTCTAAATAATCTGGAATTAAGCTGTGATTCATCCACTGTACCTGTGAATGTAAATTCTGAAGGTATGCACACAGAGTGTGGTTGGCGTTGTGGAATATGAATGTTGCTTTACATATTTATCTATTTTTAAGCAGCTGGTGGAAATGATTGGATTTATTTTACATTTATATAATAATTTTACCAAAGGCAGAACTCACAAAGCAGCTGTGAAAATACAAGATTATATAAAATATTACTTCAGGAAATGTGATTTGTCTTAATGATTTCGGCAAGCTCTTAATTGCAGATTCCACCTTGTTGGTGAATTTTAAGTGTTGTGTGTACAGATAGGTAGGTATATACATATATATGTAGAGAGCATGTGGGAGAGAGAGAGAGACAGAGAGAAAGCAATTGGACAGTGTGGTTGATGGCTTGATAAAACAGAATAAAGAGTACAGCATTAATGTTAATATCCAACATAAATTGGTGAAATAAACTAAGAATTCAGGAAATATGAAAGAATTGCTTAAGGCCATATAACAACAAAGCAGTTGAAACTAAATATTTAATAGTATCTTCCTGCTTGTGGAAAGATAATATATTGAAGGCTGCATATTTTTTGACATGGAACTCAAACTTCTTGCCAAAATTAGGTACTTATGAATTTTTTTCTACCATGATGGTTGCTACTGATTATAGAGAATTCACAAGCATACTGGTGATGCATACCTTGTCAATGCATATGAAGTTGTTAATAGCAATTAGATAATTTAAAGAATGGGTCCCTAACCCCCTTGGATGTATTCTTTTTTTAAACTCTGCTAGAATTTCATTTCTAATTTGGTAATTATATGAGAAATCTTACTAACCACTGAACTTTAAGCATGTTTCCTAGAATTTATTGTACAGCTTCCTCTAAGCATTGTACATTTTTAATCACATAACTAGATGATCTCCCATGATGTTGCAAATGGAAGCCAAGACAGGGGTAGTCTTCAGAACACAATTGAGGGCAGGAGATAATTGGATTAGGGAACAAAGACATAATGCAGTCTCCATTTTAAAGTTGTACATTCTGTTTTTTGTTTTTTTAACATATAACGCTTTGGTTTATAGTTAAATGATACAAAACGCAGCAATTTGAATGTAGAGTTGGTTACAGCATAGGAATTTCTCTGAAGGAGCTAGGAGATGGAAAATTGTGCTCCTACAGTGAAACCAACCTACCTCCTTACCCTAACCTTGGTGGAGGTTGTGGCACCGTGGGTTGGACCTACTTTCGGGCAGAGAATTCAAGAAGAAGTGACACCACAGATGTGAGGGTGCAATTATAACCTGACAAGTTTACAACTGCAATTTCCATTTTAAGTGTCAAAAAAAATCCTGAATTTTTTTTAAAATGCCCCAAAAGTGTCCACAAAAAATGACAACAGGAAATAAGATTTTGCATTTTGGAAGTTCATTCAGACATAAGATTTTTGAGGTACTATATATAGCATATATATAGATAGCACAAGGTATCAGATTTTTTAATGAGAAAGGTCCATTTGAATCAGAGAAAGAAGAGCGGTCAAAAACCATTGAACTTTATAAATCTGTTAGATTATGATTTACAATTCTGCTTAAACTATTTTTTGAAACTACAGAATGCCTTATATAAAGTGACCATTCCTCCGCAATTCAGGCACAGCCACATTGACATGGTTGGAGCCAGGCCTCTAGCTTATCTGTCCACTCAAGCAATGCAGAGGCATGAAAGTGCCACCAAATGCTCCAGAGCTTTTCACCCTTCGGGCACAGACTGCAAACTAATGAGCATTTTAGTGGACTGCAGAACAGTTGGGCAAGTGGACACGTTGTACAATCTCCTTGCGAAAGCTGGCCATGGAGCAGTCACTGCGGGAGGTGCTCACAGCCCCTTGCAATATCATCATTCAGGTTTGGACCCGTCTCCCCTATGGTTCAAGCTAACAGTGCAGCCCTGCAGTGCAGTTTAGGGGAAAGCCTGCACCTGAGCTGAGAGCATAGCATGCAGTGCAGTGGGTGAAGCTGCTGCCAATTGGTCAGGTGGAGTGGGAGGAGGTAGGTGTAGTCTCAGGCACCCATGCAGTGCACTAAACTCTGGCCATCAAGTGGTGGCCAGCAATCTGGGATGCATTAAGGGGCCTTCAGACTTAACCGAGAATGATTCTTAGTACACCCAAGCTAACTCATGTGTCTCTCTCTTTCATCTTGCAGGAGGGGTACACCAGGAGCATGGAGCCTGGTGACCCAGTTGTATGCTTCATGACTTACAGAGCGTGGAGATGACAGAGAAGAGAGTGATGGAGGCACCTGGCTGGGCAGAGCGAGGAACAGCACCCTCAGAAAGAACACCGCTGAAGAGCCACAGCAAGCCATCACTGGTTGGCGCCTAGCTAAACCCAAGGCCTATAGACGGTGCTTGTCATTCCTGCAGATGACCGAGAACCAGTGTCGCCGAAGACTGCGCATGTCCAGGGAACTGGGCAGTCACATCTGCCACCTGTTACAGGATTTGGCACCACAGGGACATGGTGGGCACCCACTGCCAATGACCGTGAAAGTGACCACAGAGCTCAAATTTTATGCCAGTGGCTCCTTTCAGGGCTCCACAGGTGACCTCTGTGGATATCACAAGCCTCCACCCACAAATGCATCTACGAGGTCACGGACGTCATCTTTGCGAAAGTACACCACTTTGCACATTTCACCCGGGATCAGGAAAGCCAGGATGCAAAAGCACTGGGATTTGTCCAGACCTCAGGTTTTCCACAGGTGCAGAGTGCCATCGACTGCACTCAAGTGGCGCTCAGATCTCCACAGTAACAAACAGTCAACTATGTCAACCGCAAGGGCTTCCAATCGCTGAATGTTCAGCTGGTGCATGACCACCACAAACACATCCTAAAGGTCTACAACGGTTCCCAGGGAGTGTCCACAAATCCCAGATTCTCAGTAGGTCTCAGATCCAGGGTCCACATAGGTTGCAAGGTTTGCTCCTCAGGAATAAGGGCTACCTACAGAGGACATGGCTGATGACACCCATGTGGTGGCCTCAGGCTGCAGCAGAGAGAAGATACAACAACCATGCTGCAACTCGCACCTTGGTGGAGTAAACTATTGGAATGTTGAAAATGAGGCTCTGGTGCCTGGACCAGGTGAAGCCCTGCAATAAAGCCCGCACAGGGTGTCACGCATCATCGTCACCTGCTGCACCCTTCAAAACCTGGCGCTCCAATGGGGAAACGAGCCGGATAAAGGGGAGATGGAGGAGCTGCACATCTGCCCTGATGAGGAGGACATCGACAGGGATGAGGGTGAGGAGGTGCTCAAAGACGAAGATGATGGCAATGAGGCCATCGCACTGACCAGACAAGACAGGCGCACTCGGGAGGCCCTCACAGCTGCTAGATTCATGGAGAATGATGACAACATAAGTTGTTATCTTAGGATAACAGTTAGGAGACCCCATAGATCCTCACATTGCATCTGTGAACGTTTGACTCCTGTCTGGCTGATGGCAATGCACATACCCTCAATGATAAGGCTCCTGTCATGGAGATTCTGCAGATGCCCATGGTCCCTACATTCCAGGATGATAATGGTGACATTATGGACATTCCATAGATCCTCACATAGCTTGTGTGAATGCTTGAATCCTGTCTGGCTGATGGCACCTTGCTTGCGCTCTGTGAACACACTCATGTCATGGAGATGCAGCGGGGAAACTTTAACTTCTCCTGATCCGATGGCATCCTCTGTGAGCTGGACCCTTCATGACCACACTGTCACCGAACACAGATGATGAGTTGGGGGGCCAACCTCAAAGGTGCTGGGAGAATGATGGAACTCTGTGCTGCTGGCCCAGGACATTCTGTCAGTGATGATAAGCCCCATCGAGGTGCAGGCATGACTGATGTGACCAGTGACAGTGAAGGCAAACCATCAGTGTGCTGGGAAGGCTGCAGAAAGGCACAGGGAAGAGGCTCTGGACTGAGACATCTGCCTTTATCTTGTGCAGGGACCAAGGTTTCACATCTGAGTGACACAAACACTGCTCATTAGAAAAAGGAGCCATAGACAGGGAGATATTCTTGGGAGTTTATTAACAAAGTGAACATTATGTACAAGTGTCCTGGCTTTGTGACTACATCTTCTTAACCTTCCTAACCCTGCCACTACGTTTTGGTTCCTACCCTAATCAACAGAAGAGCTCACTGCTATTCCCTGTCTATGATGACCTTGATGGGCATCCTCTGGAGGGCCCCAACCTGCTGTCAGGGTCGTGCTGTGTGGCAGTGGCACACTCCTCAGCCTGTGAGCTGGATTTGCTGGGGTCACAGGAAGAGGGGGATTGGATGGGCCAGACACCGCCGGAGCCACCTGGGTGGATGGCCCCGGGGTGTGAACCTGCTGATCCTCCTCCCTATGGGTGCCCTGGCTAACTCCATGAGGAGAAGGGGAAGCTGGAGTGAGATCGAGATGCCTCATGCCCCTCTCACGTTGACACTGTTGGAGACCAACTATGACGTCAACAATGGAGTTCAGCCCATGCAGCAGTGCAGGATTGATGTCCTAGACCAAGATCTCCATGCCGGTCGCCATCCTACCAGTGTTGACCTTGGTGCATTGGCATGCTGGCACTATCACCTCAAACTAAAGGCAGACGGACTCCTACTTTGTGCTTTGCCATCTGAGGAGTGCAGCGGACATCCCTTCCTGATGTTCCAGAGCTTGCCTTTTCAGCTCCAGCAACTGAGATATGACCAAGTCCTGAGGCTCATCATCTAACTCGGACTCAGAAGATTTTTGGTCTCCAGCAGTCCTTTGAGTGCTGGAAACCTGGAAAGTTCCTGCCTCCACCTGCTGTGGATCATACAGTGCAATATACTCACCTGAATGTGACCCTGAGACTCTCTAAAGCTTTGTCCCACGGTGGTGTCAGTCTCTGCGCTGGTGGAGGGTGAAGATTCCGCCACTGGTCTGCAACTTCTCCCTCTTGTTGTGTGCCAGCTTGTCCTGCATGAATACAGTTGGAGAGAGTGTAAGCAGGACACCTGCCAGGTCAGATGATAAGTATGTCTGGCATGTGTGGGTGGTGAGTGGTCCCATGGATGGGATGAGGACAATGAAGGTGTGTGTGAGAGAGTGAATGGTGATGTCTCTTAAAGTGGCAGTGAGTGTGGATGCGTGCTGGGTTTGTGAGTGCGTGAGTTGAGAGTAATGAGAAGAGTGACTTACCCTGGCTGAAGGGAGGAGATAATTCATCCTCTTTCAGCACTGGGTGGCTGACCTCTTTTGCAGGGCAGTGGCATTGACCATCGCTGCCACCGCCTCCCATGCTGGATTGGTGATGTTGCTGTCCCTCCTGTGGCCAGAGCAGGTGTAGAGGACATCACAGCGGGCCTCCACAGCGTCCAAAAGGCATTGCAGGGATGCATTACTGAATCAGGGGGGCTGCAGTTTTCTCGCCATTCAGGGCCATGTCTCTGTGCAGCAGTCCTCAGCTGGAAGCACTGAGAGATGTGCGCGCGACTGTCATTTAAATGTGGTGCCTGGCATGATGAAGCGGTGAGGTGACAGTGTGGAGAGCGAATCAGAGGCAGCCCACCAGCGAAACGGCGTGTTTCCCAGGAATGCATGATTAATGAGGTGGGATTGGGACGATACAGCGTGAAAAGCCACCATTGCGGCCAACGAGTAAAATGTTCTCCTCCCCATCCGCTACCACACTTAGTGCAAATCTGAGATGATTCTGCCCTATGTAGGAGATTCAGTAGGCACTGGGAAAGCATTGTTCTAAAAAGCTTAAAATTGTATATAACAACCAGTTCACATTATTTTGAAACATTCTTTGGAAGCTATCGTGTTCTATATCTGCTCACAATATTGGCCCGAATCTTCCATCCAGGGTCAGAACCCCTATTTCCGATCCCGATCAGACAGAAAAATACACAGTTACCTCCCTCCGATTTTTCAGGGCACTCTTCCAATGGAGGATCCTGCAGAACTGATTTAGTACAGGAATCCTTGGAGGGAGCAATGGAGAGAATCCACTCAGAAACCATGCCCCCTTTTTTACCACACTAGCTGTCATGCTATAAGTAAAGAGTTTAAGGCCTAACTTTTCTGGTCCTTCCTGCCGCGGGAACATAGTGAGTGGGACGGATAATTGACGGACCAGCAAAAGGTCCATTGACTTATCCCGCCCTAAATGTGCCAAACCTTCAAAGAGTAGGTAAGTGTGTAAGAGGGTAAGGTGGGTAAGGTAAGTGGGTAAGAGGGTAGGATGGCAGGGTGACAGCTGGATAGGGTGGCAGGCGGGTCAGGTGGCATGGTTCCAGGCGGATGAGTTGGTAGGGTGGCAGGTGGGTAGAGCGGCATGTGGTGGCTCAGGGTAGTCAGTTCAGGGGCTAGTCAGGTCAGGTTGAGTTGGGGGGGAATCAGGTGGTTCGGCGGGATTCGGGTGGTGGGGCCGGTCAATTTGGTTCGGGGGGAATTGGGGAGTCGAGTGTGAGAGTCGGGTGGTTGAGGTAGGAGTTGGGACAGGACGGGGGCTAGTCGGGGGGTCAGGTGGGACTCATATGGTGGGTACTAGTCAGGTCAGGTGGTTTGGGGGAAGTTGGGCCGGGTCAGGGACTAGTCAGGTTGGGTCAGGGGGAGATGGGAGGTCAAAGGGGGGAGTTGGGTGCTCAAGAGGGGAGTCGGAGGTCATTGTCAG
Source organism: Cetorhinus maximus (assembly GCF_964194155.1). Lineage (NCBI taxonomy): Eukaryota > Metazoa > Chordata > Chondrichthyes > Lamniformes > Cetorhinidae > Cetorhinus > Cetorhinus maximus. The sequence continues at coordinate 89,452,155 of NC_135889.1, forward strand.
TGATTGTGGCGTCAGTTATATAGTTACCCGTGTGTTAGACTAGGTTTTTTTCTGCCTAACATTACAGGGTAACTATCCAACTAAGTATTGTGGCCTGTCCAAAGTCTCTAACTCAAACTTAGAATTTGAGATTTTTACGAAGGTCCCAGGGAGTAGGGGAATTGCGCATTGGAAGTTCAAACTTCCTGGGCAATTCTCACGGAGTCCTTGTGGTGGGACTTATGAGGGGTTCCGCAGTGCATCTTCTAGAGTACATAGAAACATAGAAAGTAGGAGCAGGGCTAGGCCATTCCGCCCTTCGAGCCTGCTCCACCACTCAATGTGATCATGGATGTTCCTCTATCTCAACGCCATACACCCGCTCTCTCCCCGTACCCCTTGATGACTTTAGAGTCCAGAAATCTATCTATTTCCGTCTTAAATATATTCAGTGACTGGGCCTCCACAGCCTTCTGTGGTAGAGAATTCCACGGGTTCACCACCCTCTGAGTGAAGAAGCTTCTCCTCATCTCAGTACTAAATGGCCTACCCAATATCCTGAGACTGTGACCCCTTGTTCCAAACCCGCCAACCAGAGGAAATATCAGTCCTGTATTCAGTCTGTCCATCCCTGTCAGAATTTTATACGTTTCAATGAAATCCCCTCTCATTCTTTTAAACTCCAAATACAGGCCTAGTCGGCCCAATCTCTCCTGCCATCCCAGGAATCAGTCTGGTGAACCTTCGCTGCACTCCCTCTATGGCATGTATATCCTTTCTTAGGTAAGGAGACAAAACTGCACACAATACTCCAGGTGTGGTCTCACCAAGGTCCTGTACAGCTGTAGTAAGACATCCTTGCCCCTGTACTCAAGTTCTCTCACAATGAAGGGCAACATACCATTTGCCTTAACTGCTTGCTAGACCTGCATGCTTGCTTTCAGTGATTGGTATACAAGGATACCCAAGTCCCTTTGTATATCAGCATTTCCCAATCTTATCACCATTTAAATAATACTCTGCCATTCTGTTTTTCCTACCAAAGTGAATAACTTCACACTTATCCACATTATACTGCATCTGCCATGTGTTTGCCCACTCAATCAACCTGTCTAAATCACCTTGAAGCCTCTTAACAACCTTCTCAACATTCACATTCCCATCAAGTTTTGTGTCATCAGCAAATTTGAAAATATTACATTTGGTTCCCTCATCCAAATCATTGATATATATCGTGAATAGCTGGGGCCCAAGCACTGATGCCTGAGGTATTCCATCAGTCACCGCCTGCCACTCCAAAAAAAGCCCATTTATTCCTACTCTGTTTCCTGTCTGCTAACCAATTCTCAATCCATGCCTATATATTACCCCCAATCCCATGTGCTTTAATTTTACACACACTAACCCCTTATGTGGGACTTTGTCAAAAGCTTCCTGAAAATCCAAATACACCACATCGACTGGCTCTCCCTTATCTATTCTGCTAGTTACATTCTCAAGAAACTCCAGTAGGTTTGTCAAACATGATTTCTCTTTCATAAATCCATGTTGACTTTGTCTAATCCTATTGATATTTTCTAAATGTCCTGTTATCACCTCCTTTAAAATAGACTCTAGCACTTTCCCTACTACTGATGTTAGGCTAACTGGTCTGTAATTCACTGTCTTCTCCCTCCCTCCTTTTTTAAATAATGGGGTTACATTTTCCACCCCCAATCTGCTGGGACTGTTCCAGAATTTACAGAATTTTGGACGATGACAGCCAAAGCATTTATTATTTCCATGGCCACCTCCTTTAGTACTCTGGGATGTAGATTATCAGGCCCTGGGGATTTAGTGGCTTTTAGTCTCATTAATTTCTCCAGCACTAATGTTTATTCATTTCCTTCAATTCCTCCTTCTCACAAGACCCTGGGTTTCCTAGCATTTCTGGGAAGTTATTTGTGTCTTCCTTCATGAAAACAGAACTAAAGTAGTTGTTTAATTGCTCTGCCATTTCCTTGTTCTCTATTATAAATCCTCCTGTTTCGGACTGTAAGGGACCTACATTTGTCTTCTCTAATCATTTTCTTTTTACGTACTTATAGAAGCTTTAACAATCTGTTTTTTTGTTCCTTGTAAGTTTACTCTCATACTCTACTTTTCCCCTCTTAATCAATCTCTTGATCCTCCTTTGCTGAATTCTAAACTGCTCCCAAACCTCAGGCTTGCTACTTTTTCTAACAACTTTATATGACTCCTCTTTGGATCTAATACTATCCTTAATTTATTTTGTTAGCCATGGTTGCTTTTCCTGCTGTGATTTTGTGCCAGAAAGGAATGCATAACTGTTGTAATGCATACATTAGTTCCTTAAATATTAGCCATTGTCTAACCACCATGCCGGGACTGTTCCAGAATTTACAGAATTTTGGACGATGACAACCAAAGCATTTATTATTTCCATGGCCACCTCCTTTAGTACTCTGGGATGTAGATTATCAGGCCCTGGGGATTTAGTGGCTTTTAGTCTCATTAATTTCTCCAGCACTAATGTTTATTAATTTCCTTCAATTTCCTTCCCACCATGCCTTTTAATGAAGTTCCCCAATCTATCTTAGCAACTCATGTCTCAAGCCTTCATAGTTTCCTTTCTTTAGATTTAGGATGCTAGTTTCAGATCAGACTACTTCACTTTCCATTCTAAAGAAGAATTCTATTATGTTATGGTCACTGTTCCCTAAAGGACCCTGCCCAACAGGATTATTAATTAACCCCTTTTCATTCCACAATACCAAATTTAGGATAGCCTGTTCCTTAGTCAGCTCCTCAACATTCTGGTCTAAAAAACCATCTCGTACGCACTGCAGGAATTCATCTGCCACAGTATTATTGCTAATTTGGTTTGCCCAATCTTTATGTATATTAAAGTCACCCAAGATTATTGTGATCAATTGCTTTTAAATGACTGTCTGCTTTTTGCAGGCCTCCTGCTAGGTGCTATGTTTTACTGTGGCTCTTGTGTTTGGAATGGCTATTTTACTTTTAAAAACAGATTGCAAAGTTAAACAAAACAATATCCAACTAATACAGGGGATTACACAGTAGCTAATACTTGAAAATCTATACCAAGTGTGTGTAACATAAGTGGGTAACAATCATCAGTGTTTACAAGGTGGGCTAGGTAAAATATTCTTACATATTCAGTTGGTACAGTCACACGTGATAAAAGTCAAAAGGGATTGTATTGTTCCAAAACTAATCGCCCACTAACAGAAGTTAAACCTAATACAAAAAGTACATTTAGATACTTTGATTATGTTTTATAACTGCACTAAACTCCTAACTCCTACAATTGCTCCCACTAATAGACTAAATGGACAGTAAGAGCTATTTTAAATATATTAAAAGGAAGACAGAGGCCAAAGCAATCATAGCCCCTTAGAGAATGAGGCTGGGGAAATAATAATGAGGAACCAGGAAATGGCGGAGGAGTTGAATAAATACTTTGCATCAGTCTTCACAGTAGAAGACACCATTCCAAAAATACTAATTAATCAAGGGGCAAAAGTGGGGAGGAAATAAATACAATAACTATCACTAGAGAAAAAGTTCTAGGGAAACTAATGAGGCTAAAGGCAGATAAATCACCTGGATTTGATGGGTTGCATCCCAGGATATTAAAGGAAGTAGCTACAGAGATAGTGGATGCCTAGGTAGTAATCTTCCAAGAATAATTGGATTCCAGAGAAGTCCCAGAACATTGGAAAACTGCCAATGTAATGCCCTTATTCAGAAGGGGAGGGAGACAAAAAACAGGTAACTATAGGCCAGTTAGGTTAACATCCATCATTGGGAAAATGTTAGAGTCTATTATAAAGGATGTAATAGCAGAGCATTTAGAAATTCATAATATAATCAAGCAGAGTCAGCACGGCTTCATGAAGGGGTAATCGTGCCTGACAAATTTATTAGAATTCTTTGAGGAGGTAACAAGCAGGATAGATAAAAGAGAACCAGTAGATGTATTATATTTGGATTTCCAAAAGGCATTCGATAAGGTACCACACATAAGGCTATTTAATAAGATGAGACCATGGTGTTGGAGGGTAGTATATGAGCATGGATACAGTGTGCTTGCACAGGAACAGGAGACTGAGCACATCCTGAGTGGGGCACAGCACCATATTCGGAATTTGGTGCAAAGCGGGAATTCGGTGCATAGGGGACGAGGTGCTCTTTGCATTTTTTCCTTGTTATCCAACTTCTTAAATCTTCAGAGCGTGCTGCAGCAGAAGAGAATACAAGGGAAAGGAATCACTGGTAAGTAGTGGATAAGTTATTTACTACTTTAATCACTTATAGTTTAAGGTCTTTTTGTGGTTTACAGTTTGTATACTCTGCAGTAACAAGGATCAGGAAAGAAGGGCCCTAGAGTAATTGACTTAAAAGGTTTAATTTAAAGGGATAAGTCATGGCAGGAGCGCTCAAAGCCGTGGTGTGCTCCTCATGCTCTATGTGGGAAGCCGGGGACATTTCCAGTGTCCGGGACCAGCATGTGTGCAGGAAGTGTGCCCAGCTGCAGCTCCTGGAAGCTCAGTTTTCAGAGCTGGAACGGCGGCTGTGGACACTGTGGAATATCCACGAGTCTGAGAGCTTCGTGGATAGCACGTTTAGAGAGGAGGTCACACCGCAGATGAAGGGATTTGAGGAAGGAAGGGAATGGGTGACCACCAGGCAGCCCAAGAGAAACAGGCAGGCAGTTCAGGACTCCCCTGGGGCCCCGCTCGCAAATCGGTATTCTGCTTTGGAGGCTGATGAGGGCGTTGCTTCCTCCAGGGAGTGCGGACAGAGCCAAGCTTCTGGCACCATAAGCAGCCTGTCTGTACAGGAGGGGAGGAAGGGAGGAAGAGCAATAGTAATGGGGGTTTCTATAGTCAGGGGAACAGATAGGCGCTACTATGGCTGTCAACGTGACTCCAGGATGGTATGTTGCCTCCCTGGTGCCAGGTTCCGGGATGTTACTGAACGCTGCAGGGCATCCTGAAGGGGGAGGGTGATAAGGCAGAGGTCATGGTACATGTTGCTACCAATGACATAGGTAGAAAGAGGGATGAGGTCTTGCATCAAGAACTCAGAGAGTTAGGCAGTAGATTAAAAAGCAAGACTTCTCGAGTTGTAATCTCTGGATTACTCCCAGTGCCACATGCTAGCAAGCTCAGAAATAGGAGAATAGCACATATGAATATGTGGCTTAAGAGTTGGTGCAGGAGGGAGGGTTTTAGATTCCTGGATCACTGGGACCATTTCTGGGGAAGGTGGGACCTGTACAAGCGGAACGGTCTACATCTGAACCAGAGCGGGACTAAGATCCTTATGGGCATGTTTGCTAGTGCTGTTGGGAGGAGTTTAAACTAATTCGGCAGGGGAGAGGACACAGAACGTTAGCAGAATAGGGACACATAATAATACCGTGGAACAATCAAGTCAGAGTACAGCTGCAATAAGCTTCAAGGGAATAAGGCAAGGCTGGATGGCCTCTACTTTAATGCCAGGAGTATTACATGTAAAACGGATGAGTTAAGGGTGAGGATTGACATGTGGAATTATGATATAGTAACCATCACCGAGACGTGGTTGAGGGAAGGGCAGGATTGGCAGCTCAACATTCCAGGATATAGAATCTTCAGGCGAGACAGGGGAGGGGGTAAAAGAGGAGTAGGTGTTGCATTATTAGTTAAGGAGTCCTTTACTGCAGTAAGCAGAGATGATATCTTGGAGGGGGCATCGAATGAAGCTTTGTGGGTAGAGCTTAGGAATAAAAAAGGGGCAACCACATTATTAGGTGTTTATTATAGGCCCCCAGATAGTCAGCGGGAAATTGAGGAGCAAATATGTGCACAATTTGTGGAGGTGTGTAAAAACAATAACAATAGGGTAATTAGGTGATTTCAACTTTCCCAACATTATTTGGGATAGATGTAGTGTTAAGGGCTTGGATGGAGTGGATTTCTTGAAATGTGTACAGGAGAACTTTTTAGGTCAATATGTAGAGGTTCCAACAAGGGATGGTGCATTGCTGGATCTAATTCTGGGGAATGAAGCCGGACAGGTGGCTGAGGTGGTGGTGGGCGAGCATTTTAGTGATAGTGACCACAACATGGTACAGTGTAAGTTTCTTATGGACAAAGAAATCGACAAGTTGTAAAAAAATGTTTTGGATTGGAGGAGAGTGGATTTTAGTAAAATAAGGCAGGATCTGGCCAAGGTAGACTGGGAACAGTTACTTGTGGGGAAATCTACAGAGGAACAGTGGGGGGTGTTCAAAAAGGAAATGGGGAGGGTACAGGCTCAACATGTTCCCTCTAGGGTGATAGGAAGGAGTAACAAGCCCAGAGAACCATGGATGACCAGAGATATTCAGGTTACGATGAGAAGGAAAAGAGGATTTTAGCAGGTACAAGGGAAGCAAATCAGCAGAGGCATTAGTGGAGTACAGACAGTGCAGGGTGGAGCTTAAGAAAGCAATTAGGAGAGCAAAGAGGGGATATGAGAAAGCTCTGGCTGGTAAAAGGAGGGAAAATCCCAACATATTCTATAAGTATATCAATGGGAAAAGGATAACCAGGGAAAGATAAGGGCCCATTAGGGACAAAGGGGGCAATCTATGGGTGGAGCCAGAGGACATTGCTAGAGTGTTGAATGAATACTTCACATCCGTCTTCACCCAAGAGAATGAGGATGAAGGTATCGAACTCGTGGAGAGAGACTGCGAGGTTCTTAAGCAAATTGATAGAGGGAGTGACAAGGTATTGGAGGTGTTGTCAGGCTTAAAAGTGGACAAATCTCCAGGTCCAGATGATTTGTGTCCCAGACTGCTGAGGGAGGCAAGGGAGGAGATCGCAGGGGCTCTGACACAAATTTTTAATTCCTCTCTGGCCACGGGGGAGGTGCCAGAGGACTGGAGAACAGCTAATGTGGTTCCGCTATTTAAGAAGGGTTGTAGAGTTAAGCCAGGGAACTACAGGCCAGCGAGTCTCACATCAGTGGTAGGGAAACTATTGGAGAAATTTCTGAAGGAGAGTACCTATCTCCACTTGGAGAGGCAAGGTTTGATCAGGGATTGTCAGCATAGCTTTGTCAGAGGGAGGTCATGCCTAACAAATTTGACTGAATTTTTTGATGAGGTGACCAGGTGTGTAGATGAGGGTAGTGCAGTTGATGTAGTTTATATTGATTTCAGCAAAGCCTTTGACAAGGTCCCACATGGGAGACTTATAAAGAAGGCAAATGCACATGGGATACAGGGTAATTTGATAAGGTGGATTCAAAATTGGCTTAGTTGTAGGAGGCAGAGGGTGATGACAGAAGGATGCTTTAGTGACTGGAAGCCAGTGTCCAGTGGCATACCACAGGGATCTGTGCTCAGTCTCCTATTATTTGTCATTTATATAAATGACATAGATGACTATGTGGGGGGTAGGATTAGTAAGTTTGCAGGTGACACAAAGATTGGCCGGGTGGTTAACAGTGAGATTGAGTGTCTTGGGCTACAGGAAGATATAGACGGGATGGTCAAATGGGCAGATAAGTGGCAGATGGAATTTAACCATGAAAAGTGTGAGGTGATACACTTTGGAAGGAGTAATTTGACAAGGAAGTATTCAATGAATGGCATGACACTAGGAAGTTCTGAGGAACAAAGGGACCTTGGCGTGTGTGTCCATAGGTCTCTGAAGGTGGAGCGGCATGTTAGTGGGCTGGTGAAAAAGCATATGGGACACTTGCCTTTATCAATCGAGGCATAGATTACAAAAGTCGGGAGGTCATGTTGGAATTGTATAGAACCTTGGTGAGGCCACAGCTGGAGTACTGTGTGCAGTTCTGGTTGCCACATTATGGGAAGGATGTGATTGCACTGGAGGGGGTGCAGAGGAGATTCGCCAGGATGTTGCCTGGGATGAAACATTTCAGTTATGAAGAGAGGTTGAATAAACTTGGGTTGTTTTCATTGGAGCAAAGAAGACTGAGGGGCGACCTGATCGAGGTGTACAAGATTATGAGGGACATGGACAGGGTGGATAGGGAGCAGCTGTTCCCCTTAGTTGAAGAGACAGTCACAAGGGGTGAGGGGCAGGAGGTTTAGGGGGGATGTGAGGAAAAACGTTTTTACCCAGAAGGTGGTGACAGTCTGGAATGCGCTGCTTGGGAGCGTGGTGGAGGCGGGTTGCCTCACGTCCTTTAAAAAGTACCTGGATGAGCACTTGGCACGTCATAACATTCAAGGCTATGGGCCAAGTGCTGGTAAATGGGATTAGGTAGGTAGGTCAGGTGTTTCTCACATGTCGGTGCAGATTCGATGGGCCGAAGGGCCTCTTCTGCATTGTGCCAATGCTTCCCTAATCTCCAACTCCTGGTTTTAAAGAAAAGTTTCAGGGCCACCATTACCTTCTGATGTCAAAACACTAGCAGCTCAAGTAAGTTTAGAAGAGAAGTCTGGGAGGAACTGGGAGAGTCTGTGACTCTACTTTGCTGCCTTGGAAATAAACTTGTTTTAAGGTACAGGTTAGTTTCAGACTCATTCTTCCTCAACATAGAATTATTGTAATTAATATGCATTAACATAGATGCATTAACATAAATGTAGAAGAATGTTTAATGCCTGTGAACCACATTACCATGTGCACTATGCTAATTTAACAAACACATGTGCAGCTTCCTTTTGAATTGTTACAGTGAACAAAGGTATTATCCCTACTTTGTAATCAAGAATGATATAATTCAGACTTCATTTGGGAGAGAGTGGGACCTTCATCTCAACATTGCGGACTGCATTTGAACACATGTCCTAGAGTTGAAGTGACAGATTTTATCCAAATGTCTCATGCAGCTCTCCTCATTCAATTTCTTTAATATCATAGAATTTTCTCTACTTGTGCCAAATTCATTATCAAACCAAATTTCAAAGCATCCACTTTCCAAACGAGAATGGTCGTACAGAGCTCTAATTTCAATAAGGTGCAGACATTGAAGTTTCAGGGGGCAAAATTCGATAGCTCCTGAAAACGAGCATAGGGATCACATTGCACTTTTAATGTTGAAATTGTGCTGCAATAGAATACGTGCTGGAAGTTGGTAGTTAAGCACAGCTGTCCCCAACTGGGGAAGGATTAGGGAATCATTGCAGGAGTATATAAACCAGTTCTGGGTGTCTGGGAGGAACTGGGAGAGTCTGTGATTTTGCTGCCTTGGAAATTAACCTATTTTAAGGTACAGGCTCGCTTCAGAATCATTCTTCCTCAACATAGAATTATTGGAATTAACTTGCACCCATTCCTTCTGATGCAGGCAGAATTCCAACTTTCTGCTGCTTGCCAATTTGGATGATTGCTGCGTGCAACTGACGCTAAGCATGCTGTTAAGTGGCTGCACACCTCAACAGGGGGCCTAAGTTTGTGTGACCCGAGTGCCATTTAAAACTAGCCTGCTGTACCTGATGCAAACCTGCAAGCATTCTGATCGGAGCTGGTGAAGAAGTACTGTTCTGCTCTCCGACAGCATTTTCGTCCTATCACTGCTTGCTTGTCCCTACAACCACCTCCCCCCCCGGCAATTTCTCTCCCCCCACACCACCCCTTAAACCAGCTTATATTACTCAGTTCTGTTGAAGGGTCATGAGGACTCGAAACGTCAACTCTTTTCTTCTCCGCCGATGCTGCCAGACCTGCTGAGTTTTTCCAGGTAATTCTGTTTTTGTTCTGGTGTTGGAACTGTTTGTGAAAGAGAGTCTGAGCAGGAAGAAGAGTGAATTATTGCATTAGAGGGGAGCGAGCAGGCTCCAAGGTTCTCTCACACTGAAATAGACATTTTGGCTGACAAGGTGGACTGGAGGAAAGAAATGACCTATCCACAAGGAGACAGGAGGTCATCCGGACAAACTTTGCAAAGGCAGTGAATCCGCATAGCCTTGGTAGTCAATGTCAGGACTCAAGCCTTGAGGACCTAGATACAGTGTTGCAAAATGTTTAAGGTTAGTGAATTTATGTTCAAACAGCATATCTCAGCAATTGCACCAGTCGTCCAGAAGCCTCAGACACTGCTCAATGCACCACACCCGTGACTCAACTATAGCAGCAATTTCTATAAATCATGACTCATACCTAACATTCAAACCTGCCTCTCACCCTCACACACTTAACACTGTTCTAAGCCTTGCATCCTATCTCTCTCAGCCTGCATGCACAGCCAGCTAGTCAACCACAGTAGCCACATCATCCAAACACATTGCAGCACACCCACTGAAACATTTCCCTCTCTGTTGCTGAACATTTTGGCACTGAACTAGATCAGCAGGACTTAACTGACAGGGGATGGCATGGATGCATGTTCTCACCCACATGGAGGAAATGGTATTCACCAACATCGGAGATGCCATTGCTAAGGTGACGGGACTAATCCTCCTCCTCACATCCCACTTCTCCCTCAACCCACAATCTCTTCTGATTAACAAGCTGCAGATAGTGTCAGCATGTACTTCTTCCTTCCACCCCCACTCCCTCCACTCACCATAACCCTCTGTGTCTTTCTCCTTTCAGTTACATAAGAACTGTCACTAGAGCAGGCAGTGGTGAAAGTACATAAGGTGGAACAACGGAAAGACAGTGTTGAACAAGAAACATAGGGCATACTTTTACAGGCCCCTGCCGGCATGTTTGTAGGCTGGAGTGTCCGTAAAATTCTTTTGGGTCTCCTTCCCGTCACCCACTCCAATTGAGACACTTAAGTGCCAGTTATTGTAGTCCCAGCAGCGTTACCAGGAGCAGGGGGCCACTGCTGGGACTACAGACCTGCCAGCCTATCAGATTGGCCGGCAGTTCTCTGAGGCAGGACGTCTTCCTGAACGAGGGATGGAAGTCCCTCCTCCAGCCAATTAATACTCCATGGAGCATTAAAAAGCTGCGGAGCAGTCAGCACTGGTGGGAATGCGTTCCCCACCAACTTCTGTGCTGGGGCGGGAAATCCCTGTTATTCAAAAGAATCCTGCCCATGATCACATATTCTTACGCTTGCAGCCACCAACTCAGATACTGACACTGTGCGTACATTAGAAGGTTTTTTAGAAGCAGGATCTGCACATTTCGGGTACAAGTGTCCGCAGCCAGGGCAGGGGACAAGGGTACCTCACCAGAGGACAAGGTCACATTTGAGTTCTGCTGCAGAGGGTCTGGGTGAGACTGCAGAAGAAGGTTGAGGCGTATACACAATGAAATGCTTGGCATGCTTGGCAGGCCTGTCATAAAGCCTGCAAGGTCAAGTAGCACGGAGCAATCCAGAAACAAGTTTGCACAGAGCTTGGAGCTGATCCTTAGCAGCATGGAAGTAGTGGCTAGCTCCATTCGCACACTTATAGGCCCAACCTTGATGCAGCATGTGATGAACGATGCCTCAGTTTCCACTCCAGCACAAACAGGAGCCGACCAACACCTGGGTGCTGTGAAGCTCAGACTTCTGTAACAGCTTGCTGCCTTACAAGCTCAGGCTGCTCTCAAGCAAGCTCAGCTACCATTATGACTGTGGTTACCAGCATTCAAAGGGGCTTGCAGTATGTCACAGGAATCCAGCAATCTGTCCTCACACAGATTACTAGTATCTCTGAGGTGCCGCCTAGGTGAGTGGCAGTGGCTCCATGGTGCACAATCTTGCTGTCCTCTCTCAGGATGACAGCATCCATCTGTCCATCACTGCCACTCCACCAGTTCCCATGCTGTTCTGTTCACGAGCGGGCTCAGGCAGCTGCTGCCCTTGCCAAGATGGTGCAGCCCAAAGCTGGGCCTTCAAAACCCAGAGCTGCTGGAGGACATCCTCCAAAGCCATCTGCAGTCTCCTCCACTGAAATCAGCAGCCTTCCATCGACCAAGCCTCAGCCACTGGCATAGCATTGATTAGGAGCACCAGGACAGGCAAAGGCACCCACAAGACAGGCATTAAGATAACTCACAAGAGTGATTACTTGGCACTTGTATGCAATATGGCACAGTTTGAAATTATAAATTTGTTTTGTGTTGTGGTGTCTTTGATGAACGGACCACAGGAGACTCAGGTACAGGTTATGATCGTTTATTCGAGCAATTGCAAGGAGGGCACTATCTCAATGCAGCTTGAGACAGTACTCTGCTAAAATACAAGTATTCAACATATTTATACATTATTGGTCACATACAAGAACATCCTCCAGATTCTGATCTTGTCAACATATAGGTTTACGTTAAACAGACAGGTCTCTGGTACAAAGGTACATACATCATCTGACCCTACTTTCACCCAGGCAGGGACCTGCCTTCCTATCCAAGCTGGGACCATCTGTCCTTCCTCTATCTGTTGAAGAGCACACTTAATCTATGTTATTGCCATCCTCTGACTCCAGTCTAACTCCCAGGGCCTTGCTGGTACTTGCAAACACTGATGGTGTACAAAGTTTGAGAGTGTATAAGGTTCATCTGGTTTAACTGTTTAATTGTTGATTTACTGATTTGCGCTGGCTTGTCTATAGATTCTAATTTAAGTAATTCATTCCCTTATAATGAATTCTCCCTTACCATAAATTCTCATTTACTTTCTTCCCCCTAACAGTTTGAAATATTTATTTTGGGGGAAGGTATGGTGTGGGATTATTGGTGAATGGGGAATTGGTGTTGTGTTTACTGGCGCCTCAATGGGATGAATAAGTCACAGACAGTCCAGCCAGAATGGGGCTATGTTGGTTACCTCCTCTCTTCCTCCTCCCCCTTCTCCTCCTCATCCTGCTCCTCAGCTACTCGCTGCACTGCTGGTGGCAAAGGTTGTGCTCTCATGATCGTGAGGTTGTACAGCTTGCAGCAGACCACTACAAACTTTGACATGCACTCTGTCGAATACTCCAGGTTTCTTCTAGAGTGTCTAAGCAGAAGAAGCATTGTTTCAGCATGCCAGTGGTCTGCTCTATCACATTTCATGGCTTTCATTGTATGCAGGCTGCCCACCAGAATCTGAGACATGTCATCAAAGTTACCCAGTAGCCACCTTCTAGTTTGCTGTGATGGCTCAAATGCTGATGGTACTGTAGATTGCCACAGAATAAAAGCATTATGGCGGCTGCCAGGAAATTGCGCATTGACTTGCATAATATGCTTCTTATGGTCGCACACCAGCCGGACATTGAGGGGGTGGAAACCCTTTTAGTTGTGATACATCTCATAGTTGGCAGGGGGCACTTGCAAAGCGACATGTGCGCAGTCAGTGGTACCCTGCATCATAAGGAAGTCAGCAATTCTGGTGAAGCTGCATGCCCACTCCACCTGCTTCTCTCTGGCAAGTGGCACATTACCTTCAATGATCACAATGTCATCCTCACCCTACTCTGAGGCTGCAGTTTTGACTACACCAGGTGGCAGATTTCAATGAAGGTATCCCAACTGAAGCACAGCTTTTTGACACAATGTCCTGTTGCTCCCTGACCACTTATAGTGGATATGGCATCCTGCTGAGAGCCCTTCTCCCTGCTGCTCCTCCTCCTCCTTCTTCCATCTGCTTGGCCTGCTCTGTGTTGCCTCTATTCATTCTCAAGATGTAGTCCATGGGGAACAAGTGGGTTGTGCAGGATCCTTGAAGTCTAGACCAAGTCCATCAGCCTATGCCACAGCACTTACTGTACGTTTTGACAACTTTAATGACTTAAGGCTCTCTATAATCGCCAAGTGTTCAGCTATGTGAGCTTAAGAAATGGTGTTAGTTGCAGCTTTCAGCTCCAGAATGGTATTTTTGGCATCAAGTCAACATTGCACACTGATTGACATCACAAGCTGTCTACTCTGTATAGTTACAGCAGGTTCTCCCTGCACTCTGCTAACCCCTTCACCAGAATGGCTTACGGCACAGATCACAGTAAGTATGTGCTACGTATGTTACCTTGGAGCCAAAACTGCACTCCTAGTGCCAAAAAACCTAATAGTAAGCAGCTGAATTCTACGACCTTAATTTCTGGTTAAGGATTAGAATCTTACCTTACCATTCCACTTCATCATATTTAGTTTCTGTAAGTTTATAGGTAGTGTTCATCATATTGTTGAAGCAAAATTTTGTGTCACCAAAGTGTAATAAATTTATAAGCAATTCTAAACCATTCAGCAAAAAGACCAATGATCTTCTCATCACTTCATCCATGTTAACTTTCTTTGCTGCTCGTTGAATTAATATGTCACTATTATACCTTTGACATTCCTTGTTAATGACTGTAGTATGATTAATGTGTAGTTCATTGGGAAGTTAATTATGGAGCATCAATGCAGTTTAGTAAAGCAGACATGCATTTTAAGGCCAGTTTTGAAACCAATACATTATAACTGATGTTACTTTGACATAGGGTTAATAATTTATTTAAAAGATTGCTACTTTGGTAATCGTCAAATGTTAATATTATATATTGGCTATATATATATATATATTGAATAATAAATGAATAAACCATAATACAGAGGCATAATGAGTCCTGGGCTGGTCCAATGTATCCTTGATTAGCTTTTTATTGTAAGCTAAATCCTTTTTTATGACAAAATACCACTGTTATATGAAAAACAGTGGAAAATATATCAAACCAGATTCACTCCGTGTGCACTAGTTCCAATCCTATAACAGTGTTAAAAAAGGACAGGGAAAGTCCAACAGATGTCTCAAATTATAATGGTGCAACTTCTGGACAGCATCACCTGAGTGCCAACCCACCACTATCCCTACTACACAATCCTAGGCAAAATCTTTCTTTAAAAACTCTTAAAAATTCCCATCTGAAATAACAACAGAATATTCTAGAATTACTCAGCAGCTCTGGCAGCATCTGTGGAGGGAGAAACAAAGGGCAGGATTTTCCAGTGCCACCAGCAGCAGGCGTAATGGCAGGTGGGCCTGGAAAATGTGGAGGAAGGGGAAAAGTCTGTTTTCCACTGGCGTAAAGAGAGGTCACGAGTGTCTGCTCCTGACTTTAATGGTGGCTCGTGTGTCCTCTGCCCCATGCCAGAAATGACATTTGTATGGATTTAAATATCATGGATGCTCATTATGAAGCTAGTTCATCAGAATCACTCCCCAACTGCTGGTCAGAAGCTTATGCCGGTGTCGAATTAGATTATAATCGGATATAAGTGACGTGCAACTGGTGACCTGCACTTCATTTGTGACTTCGAGGTGTGTTCGTCTACCTTTCATTGCGCTTTGCTCGCAACTGCTCCAACTCCGTGCCAGGCTGCGCTGGCAAGAGCAACAACTCAGAGGCTCAGAGGCAAAGCGCTCCATTCCAGACCAGCGGTAAGGTGGGGTGAGGGTGGAAGGGATGGGAGGACAAAGGCTTGACTGGTGGTGGGGAGGAGTGTCAGACAAGACAGAGGCAAGGGAAGGGGATGGAGGGCAAAGGCTTTACTTGGGGGGGATGGTTTCACACAAGACAGAGGCAAGGGAAGGGGCTGGAGGGCAAAGGCATGACTGGGATGGGGGCAAGGCTGGGGAAAGGTGCACACAGACAAATGACTGGGGGGGCAGGTGTTGGTGGGTGAGTGGGGGGAGAATGTACTTGTGGCCAGAATGGAAAGACAATCCTGTGTAAAAGCAGTAAATGCTGGTCAGGACTAGAATGGAAAGACAGGTTCTATGACAACACACACAATTTAGATGGTGGATCTCGGAAAGACTGCCCTTGTCCCAGTCCAGGAAGGGGGAGGGCATGTCAGTCCTGTGTCAGTCGTGTCCAGCATGGTGTGTGCAGGTCATGGTGACCCCCTCAGACACAGCGGTCCTGGGGGTTTCTGGTTTCATACTTCATGCGGATGGCACAGTCACAATCAGGGATGGCATCTGCAGCCTAAAGATGGAAAAGAGGTAATCTGGGTTAGGCACTCAATGGTCTCAGCCTTTTCTGTTGTCCTTATGCCAGGATAAACGCCACGTTAGCTGGTCCATCTATCTTTCCCTCATAAACATCTCTGCAGGAACATTGGACAGAGGCATGTGTGAGCATTAGCCTCCAAATGTCATCATCCTATTGCTGACTAGGGAGTGACTGTGGCACCAATGGATTACTTCAATTCTAATCTCTACATCTCCACTTAGTCCCTTGGCAGCACTGTTACAGCCTTCAGGATCACCTGAAGCACTGCCACCAGCCCTGCCCCACACCCCACAACAATAGACACTACTGCAATGACAGTGCTTTAGACAGGTGCTTGGATCTGTAAGAGTTCTGCCAGATGCTGGAAGCCTCAGGCAGGGCACATTGAGGCTGTATCCTTTGGTTTACACAGTAGCTCAAACAACCAGTGAGGGAATAAGAGTAGTTTGGGAGTGGGGTTGAGGTTCCCATCTCTAAACTTGCCAACTGCAAGGTTTAGAGGTGTTATGGCCAATAGGCATCTGCATTTTGTCCCATTGCCCTCTTGTCAATTGGAGTCTTCTTAAAATTGGGATTTGCCATGAGTGGGACAAAGGGTTTTGGCAAGGAGATTGTTTAGTGGCCTGATTATAAATTAATCTCACATGAGAGCGCTATAACAGTTAAAGCTCCAGATTCCCTCAGTTGGGTTTGGAATGCTCCTCACATGTCTCAGTTGTGCCTTCCTCTTCATTTGGAATTTAGGAGGGTGCCCCTTCAACCGGCCCACAAGTGCATTGGCCAACTTCTCCCACCCCTGAGAGCCCTCCTCTGCAGATTTTTTTCCATACTTCCTTTTTCAACTGCGCCATAGATTCAGGTTGGATAACGGTGGTGCTGAGGTTCTACTTGCAGACCAGCTTCGACCCTCTGCCCGTGACTGTGGAAATCCCTCCAATTGTCCTGGAGGAGCATAATTCTCAGGGTTCTCATCCTCCAATCACTCTCCTTCCTCCTCGTCTAATCCTTGATCCCAAAGTCATAGCGGTGGGTATCCCTGTGCTACCCCCTGAATCCTTTGACATTGATGTCCCTATGCCCCATGTTGACCTGGCCCCTCCCTATTTTGAGGCCTACTGCACTGTCACACACAGAGACTCCCTACCTGGGGTGGGAAGACAAAGTCTTGACTGGTTGGGGGGAGGAGTGTCACACAAGACAGAGGCAAGGGATGATGACAATTAATTATTATTATCCTCTTTGACCAGTTCCTCCATGCTGGGTCCACCTTACCACCTTTGTTGTTCTCCTCCTCATCTCAACGATCGACTTCAATCTCTGAATCAGTACTTACACTCTTGCGTCACTATGTCCTCATCCTAGGAATGTCGGGCAGCCTCGGAAGCATATGGCCTTCCTGTAATGTTAGGGCATTTTGTGAGTAAAACTCAGATGGTGCAGCCTCTTCTAGCATTTCACCAACATTCCACTGGCTATGGCAGCCTACAAGAGGCAGGTGCATCATGCAATCCTCAGTGAATATGGCAGTATGCCAGCATTATGACAAGGTGCCTCAAGGAGTCTCATCTACACTTAGTGTACATTGCCTTCATGTGTGAATTCAATTGTGATAGCACAATGAAGTTTTTGGGCTCAGCCAGTCAATCAGACAAGACAAGTGTGGATACCTCTTCATCATGCTCCGTCCTCATCATCACATACATCCTCAGGACACAGTCATCCATCACCCTCAGTGAAGGATGCGGGCTGCAGTTCACCTCACCTTTCAATTGACCTCAAACACTTCACAAGCACCCAGACCTTCCTGTCGCTTGCCATTTCAACATACCATCTACTCTCATGTCCACATGTCTGTACTTGGCCTGCTGCAATGTTCCAGTGAAGCCCAATGCACACTGGTGGAACAGCACTTCATCTTCCAATTAGGTATCTTGCAGCCTTCCAGAATTAACATTGAGTTCAACAACTTCAGACCATGAACTCTCTCCTCCTTCTTGACCCCTTTTTTAATCCGATTTTTATTTATATATTTTTATTCATTTATTTATTTTAATTTATTTTTAGTTTTCTTGCATTCTTTTATTTTGTTGTTTATTTTTTATCCTTTTTCCCCCAAACCACCCCTTCCCCCACAGGACCATCTGATCTTTGTTCTGCTATTAACAACTTCTGTTATCTTACCTTTATGCCACGACCAGCACCGTCTTTACTCTTTACATTCCCTTTGCCTTGTGTCCATTATATCTTTGTCAATCTCTCCTTAGCTGTCACCTATCCCTGATCTTCTACCTCATTCCACCTGCTCCATCCCCTCTTAAACAGTATAAAATCCATTATGTTTTACCGCTCTTTCCTTCTGAAGAAGAGTCATACAGACTCGAAATGTTAACTTTGTTTCTCTCTCCACAGATGCTGAGAGACATGCTGAGTTTTTCCAGCATTTTCTGTTTTTATTCCATATTTTGACACCTGTGTGCCACTCAGGAACATGCCTCCGTCTGGACTCTCCAATATTCCCCTATTGCTCGAAAAGGCAGATATACCATGTAGCCTTCAAGATCCCAAATCTTACATAATAAAGAGCACACATCAGCTGCTATCCATCCTCGCTATTAGCCCGTTTCACAGCTACACATTTTCACCCTGCAGCCTGACATAGGCAAGAGGAAACCACCCACAATGATGCCATTGTTAGTTCCACATAATCATTTGGATTGAGCACCTAGGAGCTTGCAGAAGGTTTATCTCAGGAGATGCTAGCCAGAAATTATGGCCCTGCGCTGCAGGCTCCCATGACCACGGTAATCATGTGGGAGAAATGCACATAACTCCCAGGTCGCAAGCTTTTAAACATGTACCAGGCAACACCAGGACAGAAATGTGTCAGCGACATTCTCAGATCAGAAGCATGGAGGTGGGAAGGTGGGCACAAATATTGGGGCGCTGTTGACATTTCCGCTCCGACATTAGAGAACGCTACAGGCAAACATGAGCACATACAAGTACAGAGTTTGGGCTCATAGATGGACCACAGTCAAGGCTGATGGACAGTGCATGGAGGTCAATGAAAGATGGCCGTCTCCATGCGCCTCTACGTTTCATCATCTACCAAACATTCTGACCATTCTACAATGCAGAAGCATCGGGGAACTACATGAGCCTCCATCTTACACTGTCATGACTGAAGATCACATTAACCTCTAAAGCAGGTCTAAGAGATGCAGTGGGCAATCACACATTGCTTTGTGGCTTACGCTTCACTGATGTCGGCAGTGAGCAGAGAACAGACAGACACTGTCATGAGATGGTCCTACACAACATCAAGCTGAGGCGCATAATGGGACATCTGCGAGAAGGTGGGAGGTGTGGAAATGTGTCAAACTTGACTGACCACGAAACATTTCATCAGACTGAAGAGGCATAAACGCAGGAGAAGTGTAATCGATAGAAATTCATTTACATTTGTGGACACGATATACAGATTGTGAAAACCCGTGCAAACTTTGTGCTCATTTTCTTTCTTAATCTTCCAAACCCTACCACTCCATCTTGGTGCATCCCTGACATCCACAACTGGGGTGGCAGCTGCCTGCTTACTACAATGCCTTGTTGTCTGAGATGACTTTGGCAGATGTCCTCTGGAGGGCTGAGAGCTAGAGGGCTCCAGCCTGCTTTGGGTCCTGCTGTGGGACAGGCGCCCTCTCCGCGACCTGTGGAACTGCAGCTGATGGGATCACAGGCAGAGGGGATGCAGATCGGCTGGGCACCCTCGAACCCACCTGAGTGGATGTCACTGGGGTGTCCGGCTGTTGGTCCTCATCCCTTTGGGTGCCCGAGGGCCCCTGGCTGACTCCTTGAGGAGAAAGGGCACCTGGAGTGAGGTGGAAGTGCCCTCTCCCCGTCTCGCTTAGCCACTGATGGATGCCACTTATGCCTACAGTGATGGACTGCAACTCCTGGAGTACTTCAGGCACTGTGTCCGAGACCTAGGTGCCCATGACAATTGCCTTCATACCAGTGTTGACCTCGGTCCGCTGGCATGTCAGCACAATGACTTCAGACTGAACGTGGACAGATACCTCCATAGTACGTTGCAATCTGTTAACTGCATCTGATATTCCTGCCTGATATTCCCATTTCAGTCCAACATATATGTTAGGGCAGAGCCCAGAAGCTCATCAGCTGACTGGGACTCAGCAGAACCCTGGCCTCCAGCAGTCCTCTGAGTGTTGGAGACCTTGGATGTCCCTGCCTTCGTTTGCTGTGGACCAAAATCTGAGCTCTGCTCCACAGATCATGACCTCAAGTCTACTCTAGAACTTGGTCCCAGCAGGGTCTGGGCCTCTGCGCTGGTGGAGGGTGTGGGTAAATGGTATGACGGGTCTTCTTCTAGTGTGTCCTCAGGATCCTCATCTGAGGTGGTGTGGGTCTGGGGCTGAGGGGCTAGCTGTCACTGTCCCTCTTGCATTTCTCACTGTTGCCTGTCAAAGGGAGAACAGATTATTAGTGACTGGCTGCAGAGTCAACAACAATACAAAGCGCTCACAGTATTGTTGGGTGAACATTGAGCTGGTTCTGGGTCCTCACTTGGCTGGGAGATGCCAGTCTCACCATTGGTGCATGCACGGACCCGGTCCTCTCCAGCCAGCTTTGCCGCACGCTCGTCAAACTTTGTAAGGGTCCTGAGCTCGTCCCATCAGTCAGGGATCTCTCCCTTTTGATGTTGGCAAGCTTGTCCTGCATAAAGACAGATGGCGAGACAGTGAGCAGGACGAATGCTCAGGCAGATGATATGGATGCCTGCCTTGCAGGGTTGCTGAGTGGACCTGTGTAAAGGATGAGGATGCAAGCTACACAGGATGTGAGAGAGATGAAAATGTCAAGGTATGTGTGAGAGAGTCAGTGGTGATGTCCCTTGTAGTGTGTGAGATCCCTGTGGGCTGTCATCCTGAGAATGACTGATGGGATTGTGAGCTGAGAGTGAGGAGAAGGTTGACTTATCCTGGCAGAATGGATGAGATCATTCATCCTTTTTCTGCACTGGATGGTATATCTTCTGTGCACAGAATTGGCGCTGAATACACTGGCCACCCCCTCCCAAGTCAGAGTGGTGAGGCTGGTGGACCTCCTTCTCCCATCTCAGGGGTAGAGCATGCCCCAGCATCCCTGCATGGCATCCAAAAGAGTCCCCAGCATTCTGCCACTGAATTTGGAGGGCACTTGACTCCTTGCCTTTGGGGGCCATCACTCTCATGCATCTGACCTAGCCTTCAGAAAGTGAATGATGTGCGCATGTGCTGTTTAAATACAGTGCCCGGAAGATGTTTTGATGAGGCCATGGCTGGGCAGGCGATTCACAGCCCGACCCGCCACGGGATCCGTCATGCTTCCTGTTCATGGATATATAATGATCTGAAAAGCGGTTGATCTGGCACGGAAACCTGCCACTGCAGCCACTGGGAAACACCCCACTTTTGCTGCCCCTCACAGTACCTAATCTCCTATTATAATCCCAGCTGATGTTGCTACTGGACAAGCCAGATCCCAGGGTGGAACCCGGCTTGATCGATCCTAACTTTAATTTTTGTTTGGAAACATGGTGTGTGTCTACTGAACAGAGTCACAGGAGTCAACTGATGAACTTTTAACACAAAAAACATTTGTTAAAGATGGACTATATTACAGTAGTCCTTCACCCATACCTATACCTTTACAGATATATTCAGATTCAAAAGAATAACACAAGTTACAAAAGCTGTATTATGCTCTAATTTTCATAGTAAATGCACGTTCCATGTTAATCAATAGATGACCTGTGGTCAGGTATACCACACTCTGAAACTAAGCGACAAACGCCACCCCAAACAGATGCTATGGATGTCTCATCAACTCCCCCAAGATGCTCATCACACTGTGAGCCAACTGGTCTCACTGAACTCCATCTTTCACACCAGGGTTTCCAATCTCCACTTTCAAAGAAACCGCTTTTGAATCTTCTCCCAAATGATGCTTTCTCTCGGACATCTTCCACAAGGTTCCACCTCCAACGTTTCAAACTCTCCTTCCAATGTTCCTCCCCATGGGTCGCCACATGCATTCAAACTTTGCCTTCCCCACATTCTCTCTCAGATACTCAGCTGTGCCAACAGAACACCATTGCTTCACATGCCCATAGTAAGGAATCACCAACCTTTGGCTGTCTCTGTGGATCTTCTGGCTTCTCGCAAGCCTATTTTGCTTTAAGTCTGAGCCCTGCAGCTTTCTCCCTTTTAAGCTTAGAGCTTTCCTCTCTGCTCCTTAATTTCACTTCCACTGAACAGGATCTTTTTCAGACTCCTGTTCTTCCTTTGACTAGAAGGTCTTCTTGAACCCCTCCTTTCTGCCTCACTCCTTGGCTTTGGGAATTTTCGGTTCTTTTGGGAAATCTGCTCTCTCTGCAGTTCCCTCTGCTGTGTCCAGCTTCTCCTGGCTCCTGGCTTCAACTGAACTGAAACTACTTTTATGATTTTCTCTGTCTTTTGGGTCCCTCTCTCTAGACCCCTGTTGCTAGGCAACAGCACAGTTTTTTTCTGCTTTGTATTTGTTTTAATTTCCCTTCAAGAGTCATAAAACCTCATTAAAATGCAGGCACCTTTTAAAGTTAAAACAAAACTCAAGTTTCCCCCTTTTATTAACACACAAATACAGAAACACAAAAACTTTAAAGCTCAAACTCATCCCTGAACCTACTGTTACAAATATAACTTACTTAAGTTGTCTATAGTTCCTAACACTCCAGAGCAATAAATTCTGCCCAAAGTCAATGTTTCAGATCAATGACAATTTGTTTGAACTCTTCGGCAGGATTTCCCCAGTATTAGCCGAGAAGGAGCTAAATACATAAAATTAAGAGCTGCACTCACTTTGATTGGCACTGGCAGTGGCACACAGATTTGTTCACACTGAAGAAATTGGCATGCCTATGTCATTGGCTCCATTCTCAGAATCCTTTCTACTATAATTACTGTTTTTCTATTCGCTCATGGAATGTGGATGTCACAGGTTAGGCAGCGTTTATTGCCCATCCTTAATTTCCCTTCAGAAGATGGTGGTGAGCCTCTTCTTGAAATGCTGCAGTCCATGTGGTGTAGATTCACCCACAGTATGGTTAAGGATGGAGTTCCAGGATTTTGACCCAGCAACAGTGGAGGAATGACGATATAGTTCCAAGTCAGAATAGTGTGTGATTTGGAGGGGAACTTGCAGTGGTGATTCTCCCATGCATCTGCTGCTCTTGTGCTTCTAGGTGGTAGAGGTTGCGGGTTTGGAAGGTGCTGTCAAAGGAGCCTTAGTAAGTTACTGCAATGCATCTTGTAGACGGTATACAGTGTTGCTACTGTGGATCAGTGGTGGAGGGATTGAATGTTTAAGGTGGTGGATGGGGTTCCAATCAAGCAGGCTTTGTCCTAGATGGTGTTGAACTTCTTGTTAACGGAGCTGTGCTCATCAAAGCAAGTGGAGAGCATTCCATCAGACTCCTGACTTGGACAGATGATGGACAGGCTTTGGGAGTCAAGTTGGACCTAGTTCACTACCTGAGGAACTCCTGCAGCAATGTCCAAAAACAGATGATTGTCCTCCAACAATCACAACCATCTCTCTTTGTGCTAGGTATAACTCCAATCAGTGGAGAGTCTTTCTCCTGATGCCCATTGACTTTAGTTTTGCTAGGGCTCTTTGATGCCATATTTGGTCAAATGCTGCCTTGACACCAAAGGCAGTCACTCTTACCTGGGTAGCTGTGTCTAATATAGGCCATCTTGAATGTATTGGAGCTTTTGCGATGGGTTGGTTATTGTTGTCATTAAAATGCCTGACAGAACCATAAAATCACATTTTAATTTGGGGACATGGACATCTGATATTCAGACATGAAGGACATCCAATCATAATCACCTTTTGTGAGTACTTGTAACTATCAAGGACAATTAGGTAATATCAAATTTATGGAATGCATGGAAACAACACCTTTTTTTTTCTGTTACCACTTGGGTCCTCATGAACCTTTTTGCCAAATTATCTGTAAAACAAAACCATTTCGGGCACCAATGAGAATTCCCCGATCTGAGGACCAAAGAAGGGATACCAAGCAGGTCAAGCTACAAGAGAGGCATGCTGTCCTCATCTGCCAAATACCTGCATCTGCAGAAAAAGTTGAACATGTCTTGCATACACACACTCCTATTCTCGAAAGAACTGGTAGGGTAGGTCCAATGGCATCATAAAGATAGGTCAATGACTAACTAACAGTGATTCAGGACACTTCCTTGGAAACATCTCAATCATCAGTATTCATGCTTTGAGTGGCACTGCCAGAAGGGAGGCAAGCCAGAGTGAGGAATAACTAGTGTATCCTGATTGGCTGCACCCGTGACGATGGCAATATCCATGCACCAGCCTAAATACCATCTATCTGGCAAAAGATCTCGTGGGAATCATCTTTAACAAGTCTAGTCATGAGAGAATAGATGACAGAGTGTTGACATTTCCCATAAGAACACATCAGCGAGGTAGGGATTCCCCATCCAATAATCAACTACAACTTTAAGCTTCACTCAAGCACTTTGCAGGAATTCTATAAGATCCGTGGCATGGGATGGCACAACCAATAACTTTCCTTGCAACAACTTTGTGCAGCACCATCAGAATTTTAGAAGTTATTAGGCAGGTGTAATGTATTTTCCTTACTTGCCTGCAGACTCCCTGCGCCTTTGATTTTCTCGCCTGCATTTTGCCCTTAGCCTTCTTGTCCCTTCCCACTTCAGTCCTAGAAAAGGCGACAGATGAGTTGGAAATTTTTTAAGCCTTTTCAAAGACATTTAGAATGTTGTCAGATTGTTGTGACATTTTCCATTAAATTTCATGCACATGTAATTTTCCACTCCCACCACCAGGGTGCACCTATGTCCAAATTTGCACCGAGAAGAACATATAGTGCTGAATTTTGCCATCCGTGAGCAGGGGGCAGGGCCTGCTTGCTGACGCGCAAAATGACGCGGGATGATGTCGGGCGGAACCCCCGACATCATCCCACCCCATTTAAATCTTCAGGAAGGCGGGTGGACAGCAAAATCAGCTGCAGGCCCGCTGACCTGTCAATGGCCAATTGAGGCCATTGGCAGGATCATTAAAACAATTAAAGGACTTGCCTGTCCAACCTTAAGGCTGGCGGGCAGGCCGGGAGCCCCGGCGGGGAATAGAAAAGACATGAAACCTCATCCACCGGCAGGATGAGGTTTCATGTAGGGATTTAAAAAGTTTAATAACATTTTAGTGTAGATTATGAACATGTCCCATCTCATGGGACATTGTCACATGAGGGGGACATGTTAAGGATTTTTTTTTCTATTTTTAATATTTTTAGACTGTCAGCGATCTCCCTGAGGCAGCACTTAGCCTCAGGGAGATGTGTGCTCTTTCATGGGCATGCGCGAAAGAGCGCACTCTTGCTTTTGGGGAATCCCCTTAATTGGCCCGCCCACGTAAAAGGGCGGCGGGGCCCGCTTCTCCGGCGGGGATCGGTTCCCCGCCCATCAGAGATTGGGTCAGGCCAGCCCGCCCGGAAGGTAGAAAATTCTGCCCAAAATGACAGTAAATTGGATAACTTGAGAAAATTGGAGTCAAGTTGCAATCCTCGATTCATATGAGTGCAAAACATGTTTTTAACCATATTGAAAAATCTAATCTACTCCATTTATGAGGAATTAAAATGAACAAGACTTTTGATAAAAACAAAAGCATAGTACTGTGGATGCTGGAAATCTGATAAAACAGAAAATGCTGGAAACACTCAGCAGGTCAGGCAGCATCTGTGGAGAGAGAAACAAAAGTTATCTTGCAGGTCATTATCTTTCATCAGAATTGAAGGTTTTGGTTATCCATTCACAAGCACAATGGAGATTAAGATTTTATACATTCATGAATAATAATTTAAAGTTGAACCCAGTTTCATTCATCTCCTTAGCACTTTGAAACTCCCAAAGTTTTAATGAGCTTTTATCTCCCAATAATAAATGAATTTGAGTTTCAGTTCAAAGCATTCCAATTTCAGATTGTCCTGCCAGCCTCTGAATTCAGGCTAATGCATTTCTATCATTCAAATACTTTATAGAATTTACACTGATAAGGATCAGTCTCATGGATCCACTAGACAAGGTGTGGGAGTAAAATGCAGAAAAGCATCTGAAAAATTATCTGTCTACTGATATCTTGAAGCTCAACATGACATTTTTATAAAATGAAGAGGCCTGTGGATTGCATACATAAAGACACTAACATCTGATCATGGCTAAGGCAGTCCAGAAGCACAGAATATGTTTTTCCACCCACGCCTGGACTTAGATTCTTAGGGTATATGTCACAGAAGTCGGCTTTCCTCAGTTAGAAATTAGTTTAATCATTTTTTGAGATGGTAATGTGATGATAATGTGTTATATCTGGTGGAGTGGAGAAAAATAACTAGACTTAAAAGTGCAAGTTGACGCAAAACATCCTGTTTTAAAATCTTGCCTATAGCATGGAATCATCAAATTAAAACGAGAAGTTAGTAGCACAGTAACCACTTTGTGGGGTTCTTACTCTCCTGTTCTTCAGATCACTCAGGGCTGGATTTTATGTTCCTGCAATGGCGGGTTTGAAGGCGGGGGCGATATGTAAAATCCAGCGTGTGACTTTGCCCCAGCGTATAGGCCTGCACTCGACCTGCCTGAAATTTACGGGGGTTGGGGGGGTGGTGGTGGTGGTGGTGTGGGGATGAGGTGTTGGGTGGCCATTGGACCTGTTGAGGACCTTAAATGGCCACGTAAGGGCCTCATCCTGCCCCTGCCAATAGTTTACCCACAGTGGGAGTGAGCTCACAACACACAGGAAGCCCAGCAGCTTTAACTGTACAGGTTGGGCAAGTGTGGGTCCCCTGCCCATCAGAGGCACACACCCAAGGTTACTCCCACCCCCCCTTAACCGTCCCCCCGGGCCTCTTGACCCAGCCCCCCAACCGACTGAGACCATGACCCTGGACTTTCCTGGCATGGCGTGACTGCCTGTGGTCCTAGCAGTGGCCGCCACTCCCTGGTGAGAATACACCATCCGATTGGCTGGCTGTTCTCTAAGGCGGGTCTTCCACCCAAGAAAGTGGCAGAAGTCTCATCTTAAAGCAATTGTAATTGTTGTAGGTCAGCAGTCGATCGTGGGCGGGCTCCCCCTATATTTTAGTCAGGGGGGTGGGTGGGGAGTGCGGTCCACAGCGCCCTGTAAAATCCAGCCCAATGTATTCCTTTTATTTTTTGTTGTAGTTCTCTTTAACGTTTCATGTTTCTTCTCCTTTGCTCACTCAGTCTCTGCTCCTCCTGCGAGAGTCCCTGCCACCCCCTCCCGGCAGTGTCAAATCAGTTCACAGTTTAGATCATCATGGCATTGTGACTGTGCAAAGCTGCGTGGCAGTAAATACCTTCAGTAAAGGGATAAGATAGGGGAATTGAAATAAAGGAAAATTAGCTTCACCATTATTAAAGTTATCCCAAAATTAGTTCCTTGTAAAACTAATTTTGCTCTAACTAACCCTCGTTTCATAAAGGTTCTGGGCTATCATTAAGGCATGATACTGGTGTAATCACACTTCACTTATGGTGACAGGACTATGAAAAATTGTTCCATTTGTCTCATTGGCATAGTGTCAGCTAATTTTAGGGGCTGTTCCACCTTGCCAGTTGGGGCAAGACAAGAAGATTGGTCGGGTCAGATGCCTGGTCTCAGGAGAGTATATGAGCGGGGCTGAACAGTGGTTGTCAGCAGCCAGCAGCCCACAGTTTTAATTCCTGTTCTTTCTGCCTCTACAACAACATAAGTTAAAAAAAGACCTTTTAACTTACTTTTCTGGTGGCAGCGTCCAGAAGTCCTGAGCACTGGAAGAAACTAACTGCAACATGCATGTTCATCTTTGCCCTATGTAGCAAAGAAAAGGGTTGAAACAGGGGTGAACATCCCAGTTTTGACATCCAGCGATCCTAAAGCCAGCTTTAGGCATTGGCCTTGGACACCTATTGTGCAGCATAGGAAAGCTGCTGCATGTCGGGTACAGAATGCATGGTGTACACGCCTGCCTTAATTGAATCCCTGGAGACCTGTTTTAATCCCTGTGAAATGTAATTCAATATCCAGCCCACTAACTGCTTGCTGATGTTTGACTCCACAATTGCTCACCCTTTGTTACATTGCTCAAGCAAAGAATATTGACTTTTTCAATATTGACAGTAAGAATCCAGAGGCTGTTTACCACAGGTGGTATCACCACCAGTCCAGGACTCGGCCCATGTCCGTACATAGGCACCATTCCAGCAACCAGAGGCAGAGATCCGGGGCCTGTTTTCCTTCCCTGAACCCATAAAGCTGAGGCTAATTGCTGGGCTATTGCCATCACTCTGGGTGAGATCGGCTAACTGAGCGAGACCAGGGATCTTAACTAGGAATTTGCCAGTCTGTGTGGCTCAGCTGCTCACTGGATACTTTGAAAGTAGATAGTTACCTGAATTAGTTCAACAGAATAGGATTTTTTTTTGAGACATGAGAAAAATGGGTGTTGTTTTTGAAGATGAAATGTGACAGCAATAAAAATGTTTGCACATTGCATAAATAAAGATATCAAAGCACACAGCAAAGGTAGATCTGTGCTTTAAGCACAGCTTCATTAGAACAGGAAGGGAGAGGTAGATGGACCTTTCATAAGATCGAGCAAAATAAAGCTTCTGAGTAGAAAGTCATGAGATCAAACTCTGTTCCATACATAATATAGACTGATATTTCAGCGCTGAGGAAATACTACACCTTTCGGAAGAGACATTAAAGTGAAGACCTTTCTGCCCTCTCAGATGGACTTAAATGACACATAAGTGTTGCAAGGTTGTTTGGTGTCTCACTAAGGGGTCTCGAGAGTAATGATTGTAAGTTAAACTATTTCTTACTGTTATGGGATCATGTGACTGTATAGACCAATCAGCCCTAAGTGTGGGGAATCTTAGGGGAACTTTTTAGCCTTGTTCTTGGAACAAGCATGTAATCTCCTCTGATGTCTGTTAATAAAGTTCACTGTTTCTTACAAGAAACCCATCCTGCACTCTTCAAGCTTATTACAACTGGAGACAAGGATAGAAAGCACGGACGCAGCACCTTGCTTCGTGACTGAGAGTATTCTGATATTTTAAGGGAAGAAAAGAAGTATACTCACCAGCAATGCCTCACTTTGGTAGACGGATGAGTCGTGCGGGGCAATTCTTCCCGGACACCCGCTTCTACCTCCTTCCCAAAATCCGCAAACAGGACTGTCCCGGTAGACCGATCGTGTCAGCCTGTTCTTGCCCCGTGGAGCTCATTTCTTCCTATCTTGAATCAGTTCTCTCTCCCCTTGTCCAATCTCTTCCCACCTACATCCGCAATTCCTCTGATGCCCTACGTCATATTAACAATTTCCGGTTCCCTGGCACTAACCGCCTCCTCTCCACCATGGACGTCCAATCCCTCTACACCTCCATTTCCCACCAGGATGGTCTGAGGGCTCTCCGCTTCTTCCTTGAACATAGGCCCAAACAATCCCCATCCACCACGACTCTCCTCCGTGTGGCTGAACTTGTTCTTTTACTGAACAATTTCTCCTTGAACTTGTTTCACTTCCTCCAAATAAAAGGTGTGGCCATGGGTACCCACATGGGACCCAGTTATGCCTGTCTCTTTATGGTGTATGTGGAACATTCCTTGTTCCAGTCCTACTCAGGCCCCCTCCCACAACTCTTTCTTCGGTACATCGATGACTGTTTCGGTGCCACTTCATGCTCTCGTCTGGACCTGGAAAAACTTATCAATTTTGCTTCCGATTTCTACCCCTCCATCACCTTCACATGCTCCATCTCCAACACTTCCATTCCCTTCCTGACCTCTCTGTCTCAATTTCTGGTGATAGACTGCCCACCAATATTCATTACAAGCCCACTGACTCCCACAACTACCTCGACTACAGCTCCTCACAACCTGCTTCCTGTAAGGGCTCCATCTCATTATCTAAGTTCCTTCCCCTCAGTTGCATCTGTTTCGATGATGCCACTTTCCAAAACAATGCTTCTGACCTGTCTTCCTTCTTCCGTAATTGAGGTTTCCCACCCACTGTGGTTGACAGGGCCCTCAACCATGTCCGACCCATCTCCCGGACCTCTGCCCTCACACCTTCCTCTCCCTCCCAGAACCATGATAGAGTCCCCCTTGTATTTACTTTTCACCCCACCAACCTCCGCATTCAAAGCATCATCATCCGCCATTTACGCCAACTCCAGCGTGATGCCACCACCAAACACATCTTCCCCTCACCCGACCCCTGACAGCATTCCGTAAGGACCGTTCCCTTCAGGACACCGTGGTCCATCCGTCTATCACCCCCAACACCTCAACACCCTCCCACAGCGCCTTCCCATGCAATCGCAGAAGGTGCAACACCTGCCCCTTTACCCCCTCCATCCTCACCTTCCAAAGGCCTAAACGCTCCTTTCAGTGAAGCAGCACTTCACTTGCACCTCCCTCAATTTAGTCTACTGCATTCGTTGCTCCCAATGCAGTTTCCTCTACATTGGAGAGACCAAACATAGACTGGGTGACCACTTTGCAGAACACCTTCGGTCTTGTCCACAAGCATGACCCAGACCTTCCTGTCGCTTTCCATTTCAACACATCCTCCTGCTCTCATGCCCACATGTCCATCCTTGGCCTGCTACAATGTTCCAGTGAAGTCCAACGCAAACTGGAGGAACAGCACCTCATCTTCCGATTAGGCACTTTACAACCTTCCGGGTTAACATTGAGTTCAACAACTTCCGAGCATGAACTCTCTCCTCTAGCCTCACCCCTTTTTAACCCCCTTTGTTCAATATTCATTTTTATTTTTTTATTTTTTATGATTTATCCACTTATTTTTATTTATTTTCATTTTCATTCATTAATTCATTGTTTTATCCCCGCCTTCTATCCTATTTTCGATCTGTTTTCCCCACCACCATCCCCTCCCACCCCCACAAGGGCCATCTGTCACTTGTTCATGTTGTTCTTTTCAGAGTGCTTACCCTTGTCCTGCTATTATCACATTCTGCTTTCTCACCTTAATGCCACTATCAATACCTATTTTAGCCCTCACCACTACCATTAACACCCCCTTTGTCCTTTTGTTCATGACATCTTTGTCAATCTCTCCTTTGCCCCCACCTATCGTTGGCCTTCCATCCAGCTTCACCTGCTCCACCCCGTTAAACAGTATAAATTTCATCACATTTTTATTTCTCTTTAGCTCTGAAGAAGAGTCATATGGACTCAAAACATTAACTCTGTTTTTCTCTCCACAAGTGCTGTTAGACCTGCTGAGTTTTTCGAGCATTTTCTGTTTTTGTTTGATGACAGTTAATGTTGCCTCATGAATCTTCCAAATTGAAAAATGAATTACACCATTCATTACTGTGGAGCATGGAAAGTAAGACAAAGTCTTTAGTGTTGCATTAGGTAAAATTTGGAACCAAAACCTTTCTAGTATGTAATGAAGAACAAATACTAAGTCTAGTGCCTTCTCCACATACCCAGATGATGAGGAGGCTGTGGTGCAGTCGTAATGTCACTCGATGAGTAATGCCTAGGCTAATGCTCTAGGGGCATGAGTTCAAATCCCACCACAGCAGCTGGTGGAATCTAAATTCAGTTAATAAAATCTGGAATTGAAAACTAGTCGCAATAAGGTGACTATGAAACTATCCTCAGTGCCCCGTTAGGGAAGGAAATCTGTATTCTTAACGTGGTCTGGCCTACATGTGACTCCAGATCCGCAGTAATGGTCCTAGTAAACCACTCAATCAAGGGCAATTAGGGATGGGCAATACATGCTGGCCTTGCCAGTCATCAAATTAAAGAATACATTTTAAAAAACGATAACATGATATTCAATCTGTAAAGTCAGTACATGAAGAGGTGATTCAACAGCTGGGACCTGCAGCAGGGAGAAATGTCAACAGAAAGTATATTTTGAGAAATAAAGTGTTCTGCAATTTCCTGATGTTTTCTGTAAGTACTGTGAGGCTATGTATGGAGAATTTCTGAGGACTATGAACCAAACAGTTCTTACAAAGGTCATCGACCTGAAACATTAATTCTGTTTCGCTTTCCACAGATGCTGCCTGACCTGGTGAGTCTGGCTTTTTCTGTTTTCATTTAAGATATTGAAAGATTTATCTATAGCATTCGTATCCATATGCAAACCTTATTGGTGACACTTCTCAACAGAATAGTGGCACAGAATAAGCAAAATCAAGTGGTGAGGTCTACCACCTTTTCCCTGATCCAGCCTTAATTTTCCTCCATCTGCAAATGGAACACTGCTGGTTGAGCTTTACCCAACCATCGCAAACTGATGCTGGCAGAGCCTATTCCCAGCAGGTTTTCCTGCAGTACGCTCCTATTAGTGATGCTCTTCAGTGTGGTCAGGAGAAGCCTGGCAGTAGTCATGTTTGTATGCCTCCAATTAGGTTTTCCTTGTTTGAATCCCTCCAAACAGGCTTTTCATATTTGAGACTAACCAATCAAATTTCCACTCCAGTTGCTCTTTTCAAAATCACAAACGACATCCGAAGTGACTGTGACTTCCCGCCTTGTACTCCTCGACCTGTCTGTAACCTTTGATACATTTGACCACACATCCTCCTTCAATGCCTCTCCAACATGGTCCAGCTGGGTAGGACTACACTCACCTGGCTCCATTTTTATCCATCCCAATAGCCTCTCCTCCCGTTCCTGCACTGTTAACTCAAGAATTTATCCATGGCCATCTCCTTTTTCTCATCTACATGCTGTCTATCAGCGACATTATCTGAAAACATAGCATTAGTCTCCAAATGTACACTGAACACACCCAGCCCCATATCACCAGCACCTCTCTTGACCTTTCCAAAATCTCTAAATTGTCAGACTGCTTGTCCAATATCCTGTACTGAATGATCAAAAATTTCCTCCAACTAAAAGTTCGGGAATACTAAACTCAATCTTGTCTCATTAGTAATTCAGACAGTGTTGAACCCATAGTTGCAAGAGGAGTCGTACGATAGTTGAGAAGAAACCTTGAAATTCGTGTTTCTAACTTTCCGTCGGTTAATTTCTTCATTCCTGTTTTAAAATATTGTACTGCTCTTTCTGCTAACCCACTGGATGAGGGATGATATGGTGCTGTTTTGACATGTTTAATCCCATTTAGGTTCATGAATCTCTGGAATTCCTTCCTAGTGAAAGTAGTGCCATTATCCGAAACAATGACTTCTGGTAGGCCATGTACACTAAAACGTTGGTGCAGCTTTTCAATAGTTGCACACGATGTAGTTGATCTCTTCATACACATCGATCATTTAGAATGTGTGTCAATGATCACCAAAAACATGGTACCTAAAAATGGACCTACATAGTCCATATGTAGTCTAACCCAGGTTCAACCAGGCCACTCTCACGGGTGCAATGGAGCTGAAATGGGCAACGTCTGCTGTTGCTGACACTGGAGACAGTGTTTCACCGTTTTTTCTAGATCACTGTCTGTACCTGGTCACCAGATATAACTTTGTGCGAGCATCTTCATTTTTGAAATGCCTGGATGCACATTGTAAAACTCTGTCAAAAGTGGTTCTCTTCCTTGCAAAGGGATGACGACTCTTGCTCCCCACAACAGGATACCATCCTGACAACTTAATTTAAATTTACGGCACAGAATGGTTTTAACTTCTTCAGAGAATTGTATTCAGAGACATTTGAACATCCTTGCAATACCTGTTCTCGGACTCTTGATAAAATTAGATCCTGGTGTGTCCAATTCTTTATCTGCTTCGCACAGACCAGTGAGGTGTCCAGGAAATTCAACACAAGTTAAACTTCTTGAAGCACTGGAGCATGTGTAATGCTATCTAGCAAAGGAAGACAACTGAGGCCGTCTGCATCTGCTCTATGCACACCCAAACGGTGCATAAAGGTGTACTCATATGCCGACAAAATCAAAGTCCATCTTTGAATTCTAGCAGAGGCTATTGGGGGAATTGCTTTAACTGCACTAAATAAACTCAACAGTGGTTTGTGATCTGACACAATGGTGGTGTCAGCCATACAAATATTGATGGAACTTCTTTACTCCCAATACTATGGATAAACCTTTTTCAAGTTGTGAGTACTCCTTCTTGGCTGCAGTGAGGGTTTTGGAGACATACCCGATTGACATTTCAGAACCATCTTCCATCTTTTGTGACAATATCATTCCCGCTCCGTAGGGAAATGCACCACAAGTTAGTATTAATTCCTTTGACTGGTCATAATGTACTAGCAGACATGATGAGTGCAAAAGCTTCTTGACTTTTATGAAGGCTTCTTCTTGATGTGCCTTCCAAGACCACCAGTGGCTCTTCTTCAATTATAAGTGTAAAGGGACTAACATTGTAGACAAATTAGGCAAGAAGCAACCATAATAATTTATCATGCCCAAAAAAGACTTGAGTTCAGTGACACTGGTAGGAGAGGGTGCTTCCTTGATTGCCCTCACTTTCTCCTCTCCTGAATGCAACCCTTGGGCATCCACTTGATGACCTAAATAAGTGACTTCAGTCGCTTGGAAGTTACACTTCTCTTTTTTTAATCGTACACCAGCCTCCAAAAATCTCCTTAAAACCTCTTCCACGTTGGCCAAATGTTTGGCTTCCGTTGATCCTGTGATCAGAACATCATCCAGGTACACTACAACTCAGGGAAGTCCTTGTAGTAGGCTTTCCATGGTTCTTTGGAAAATCGCACAGGCAGACAACACACCAAAGGGTAGGCGTGTATATTGGTACAGGCCCTTGTGCCTGTTAATGGTTATATACCCTCTAGACAAGCTGTCCAGCTCTAGCTGTTGGTATGCATGGCTCATGTCCAGATTAGTGTAGGATCTTCCTTCTGCAAGCTTAGCATACAGATCTTCAATCCTTGGGATTGGATATTTATCTAACTTAGCAGCCTTGTTCACAGTTAATTTGTAGTCTCCGCAAACGTGAATAGTTTGATCTGGTTTCATCACAGGGACTATGGGCACTGTCCATTCTGGAAATTGGACTTGCTGGATTATTCCTAACTTTTCTAAGCAGCACAATTCTGCATCCACCTTCTCCTTTAGGGCATAAGGCACAGGCCTGGCCTTAAAGACCTGGGGTGTTGCCTCTGAATCTACGTATATTTCAACTTATAGGTCTTTTATTTTTCCCAACTTATCTCAGAATACGCTGTCATACTTTTTTAACAGCTCAGAAATTCCTTCTGTTCTGACCTGAAAAATTTCTGACAAGTTGAGTTTAATTTCTTTCAACCAATCACAGCCCAGAAGGCTAGGTCCTTCACCTGTTACAACGATTACTGTCAGCTGGGCTGCCTATTGCCTGAATGATACAGGTACAGAGATGATGCCTTTCACCTGTATTGCCTTTCTAGTATAAATCTTCAGCAGAGCTGTGGTTTGCTCCAGATTCAGTGACTGGGTACCTTCACTGAGGTATTTAAATGTGTGTTCTCCCACCACTGTGGTCGATGCTCCTTTGTCAACCTCCATGACTAGAGGCTTTTTACTTGAAAGGTAACAGTGATTGGTTCAATTTTCCTGGCCTTGAGATTGTAGAGGGAATGGATATCAGTATCAGCAACTTCTGGCTCATTTATACTGTGTACTTTTATCATTTTGGCCTGCTGTCTGAATGGCTGTCTTGATTTCGCCCTGCATTGTTTTATAACATGCCCCTTTTTGTGACGGTAGTAGCATTTTGCCTTTTTAAATCGGTGGGTTTCTGGCACATTGTTACCCCCACATCAGTAACAATTTAACTTCTGAATCACTGTTCAGCTGCTTCCAGTGTTACTTTTTGTTTTTTGAGCAGCAGGGACCGTGTCCCACTTTCGCGGTTGTCTCCCTGGTTTTCGCGCTACGCCTGACGGTAGGTTCCCGCCCCAACTGAAGAACGCTGCCATGTTGCACATTCTGTGAGTCCCTCTCAGCACTCTCCATTGCTAGCACTATCCCCATGGTGCACTTCAGGTCTATATTAAGTTCTGCAAGTAAATAGTGCTGAATGGCATTGTTGGGTATGCCACAAACCAAACGATCTCACAACATGTTATTTAGAGTATCTCTGAAGTCACAGTGCTCCATTAACTGTTTTAACTTTGCGATGTATATTGCAACTGACTCACCGGGGGCCCTTACTCTTGAGTTGAACTTGAATCTTTGCATGATCACTGATGGCTTAGGCTGAAAATGTGCTTTCATAAGGTCTACTAGCTCATTAAAAGATTTGGAATTTGGCGCATTTGGGGCTATCAGACTACGGATTAGGTTATATGTCTTGCTCCCGCTGGCACTTAGAAGAATTGCTTTCTGTTTCTCTTCCGCCACGAAGTAGAAACCTAGGCGCTCAATGTACTGACTCCAGCATTTCAAGGACGAGTCGTACAGGTCGATTCTGCTGATGAGTGGCATGACTGTTGTACTTTTTCTTTCTTCCCTTAAAAATTGAAATACATTCGCAAGGCAAGGTACAGCAATGGAGCTATTTACCCTCATCGCCAGTTGTAATAAACTTGGGGCAAAATTTTACATCCCAAGGGCGGGCGCGCGCCCGACCCGATCAGGAGTAAAATAGTGCACGATGACGTCAGGCGAGTGTCCCAACGTCATCGCACACTTGGGCGATATTTCGGTTGGCGGGTGTGCGCAAGTCGGCAGCACACCCACTGACAATTAAGAGCCTATTAAAGCCATTGAACTAGCACTTAATTTGTTTTCTTCACTGCCCATCCAACCTTTGGGTTGGCAGGTGGACGAAAAGGCCAAGCAGCCTTTGCATTTTTTAGGAAACCTCATCCACGGGCAGGATGATGCTTCCAATGGTAATTTTTTTTAAAAACAAAAATTTTTAAACATCATTTTTAATATGTCCCGGTTCATGTGACTGAGTCATGTGTGGGGGCATGTTTCCCTTATTTTTAAAATCTTTATTTTTCATTTTAAAATTCTTGAGCTCCCTGAAGCAGCTCTGTGCCTTCAGGCAGCTTTCAGTTTGCACGCCCCCGCATATGTGCAGACTTTGGCGCCTGCGCTCCACCTGCCCCCACCCTGGCAGCACTGAGGCACTCAGTGCACGTTTCACGGCCAGCCATCGTGAAATCGCGGTCGGGGCCTGATCATGGGTGACAGTCCGTTTTGTGGCCGCTCTCGTACCTGCCCGCCGCGCCCACATGATGAAGGTAAAATCCGGCCCTTGGTGTACCAGATAGGTTTCTTGTTAGAAACAGTAAGCTTTATTTACAGAGCTCCTGTTGAAGCTACATTCTTGTACTAAGACCAAGGCTAGAAATCTCCATCCCTAAAATTACCCGCGCTTAGGGCTGATTCGCCTGTACAGTCACATGATCCCCAAAACAGTATGAAAGGTTTTACTCACAATCACTACACCCATCAATTTAAATTGGATGTTAGACCACAAAGCTACAGGAACAGAATAATGTAGGTCAATGCACATTACTCTGGCAGCAATCATAATGCCATTATTCTAAGCCAATTATTTGTGCCAGGACTATTTCAAGGTGTAGGCAGACTAGATAGATAGCTACTAAGGAACAAAGAATACACCCACCAGAGCACTGGTTATTAACACCAGTGAGGAAGCCCAAACATACAACAACGCTCACACCTACACCTGATTTCTAACATATTGAGATGAAGATTCTATGGTCTACAAGGGCCAGGTGGGGTACTATTCTAAATAAGATGGCCTCACTGAAACCTTGCACTTACTTTTGCTATATAAATATTTTGGCTACAAGAGCAGGTCAGAGGCTGGGAATTATGCAGCAAGTAACTCACCTCCTTACTCCCCAAAGTCTGTTCACCATCTACAGGGCACATATCAGGAATGAAATAGAATACACTCCACTTACCTGGATGAGTGTGGCTCCAAAACACTCAAGAAGCTTGACACCGTCCAAGACAAAGCAGCCTGCTTGATCGGCACTCCATCCACTACCTTAAACATTCACCCCTTCGACCACCAATGCATAGTGGTAACAGCGTATACTATACGCAAGATGCATTGCCGCCACTTGCCAAGGCTCCTTTGACAGTACCTTCCAAACCAGTGACCTCTACCACCTAGGAGGGCAAGGGCAGCAGATGCATGGAAGTACCATTATCTGCAAGTTCCCCTCCAAGCCACACACTATCCTGACATGAAACCACATAGCTGTTCCTTCACTGCTGCTGGGTCAAAATCCTGGAACTCATTTCCTACCAACACTGTGGATGTACCTACACCAGATGGACCACAGTGGTTCAAGAAGGGGCTCACCACCACATTGTCAAGGGCAAGCAGAGATGGGCAAGAAATGCTAGCTGCTGGCCTTGCCAGCAATGCTCACATTCCAGGAAAGAATAAGAAAAATGTATTTTTCTACAATGCATTTGTACTAACTGGCCAGAGAAGGCAGTAAGGGTTCCAGTAAAGTTAAATCATTCATGGTGAATATGTATTCTCCAGTACGTGCTTGGTGATTCTGGCCACTTGCTGCAAAATAAACTGGGGAGATTGCAGGACACACCATTATCCAAAATATGTATCCTTTAATTCACAAGTAACTTGAAACAAAAAATGCTCTATTTTTTTCATCATATTCACCTCTGAATTGGAGAGAATTTTTAACATTACATATCTCCAGATACTAAAGTGCAAAGGTAGAATATGGATGAGATTAAAATTAGCTCCCTTTTTAAAATAATGACTTCAGTGGAACTCCATCTGCCTGCACAACTGACTATCGTTTTGCTAAATTAAATAAGCATGGGGCCAATTTTCCATTGTTTTACACCCAGATAGGTCAATTTTCCAGGTACAAAGCAAAGGGAGAAAGGTAGAGACCCATTACGCGATTTGCATACATTTGCATTTTAAATAAGAGAAGCTTCCCAGTCTCAGTGCTAGGGAGGATCCTGCCTCTTCAAGCAAAACAGTTCTAAAGCAGTGACAAACAAGTAGCTTTAACTTGCTTCAGCACCTTGGACATTTTAACAGTAAAGATACCCCAAGCGGCTTATACAATGTAGTTATTTCCAGTCATTGGTGGGAACATGCCTTCTAGAATTTTGGTGTTGCATTGGATGGCGTTAGGCCCTTCAGGTTGGTGGTACTGCTTGTCTCGGAGACAGACCAGGAAGGGCCCAAAGAAAACATATATCTACTTAAAGTGTAATTGTCTGTGATTGGAAAGTGTTACAGAAAATAAATACAATATTTACACATAGTTCAAGCTATAATCACAATGCAATATATTATGGATGGATAAACATGTAAAAATTTAATATCAATTTAAGCAAAAGCAGTTCTCAAGAAGATCATATTCTGTTTCTTTCCCTGGAGGATTTCCAAGAGGATTAGGAAAGCTCACAAGCACCAAAATAGTGTAAGTGGGCATTGTTGTTCCACTTTGTAAATTGTAATGCTAAGTTAATTCACTTTGTGCTTCTGGAAAGTGAAAACAAAAATAACCACCTGTGTCCCTATGCAGCAAGACCTGGACAACTTTCAGGCTTGAGCTGATAAGTGGCAAGTAACATTCACACCACACAAGGGCCAGGCAATCACCGTCTCCAACAAGAGCGAATCTAACCATCTCCCCCTGACATTCAATGGCATTAACATCACTGAATCTCCCCCTATCAACATTCTGGGGGTGACCGTCGACCAGAAACTGAACTGGGCGAGCCAACTGAATACTACAGCTACAAGAGGTGATCAGAGGCTGACAATTCTGCGGCGAGTAACTCACCTCCTGACCAAAGGCTGTCTACCGGTTTGTCCAAGGCACAAGTCAGGAGTGTGATGGAATACTCTCCACTTGTCTGGATGACCGAAGCTCCAACAACACTCAAGAAGCTTGACACCATCCAGGACAAAGCAGCCCACTAGATTGGGTCCCCATCCACCACCCTAAACATTCACTCCCTCCACCACTGATGTACATTGGCAGCAGTGTGTACCATCTACAAGGTGCACTGCAGCAACTCACCAAGACTCCTTCAAAAATAACTATCTGCAATAATATAGTGCCATAAATGTACAAAATATCCCAAGATATTTCACAAGAACATAATCAGACAAAAATTGGCACCAAGTCAAAGAAGCAAATATTAAGATGGGTGACCAAATATTTTGTCAAAGAGGTAAGTGTTAAGGAGGAGAGCAAGATGAAGAAATAGAGACATTTATGGAGGGAATTCAGGGCTTCGGGCCTAAGCAACTTTTTTTTATTCATATGACTGGGGAAATATAGTTCTATGCCAAGGTTAACAATCCATTCAACAGCTTCAACTTACGCAATGTGAACGGTCGTGTTTGCAGTCAGCCAGGAGGTGCACCATCAAGAGGTGGGGCTGCCATCAGTTTGTAGGCTATGGAGTGTGTTCGAGTAAGGACTACGGAATTTCAGATGAGTGCATGGGAGTTTCTTTTTTGGTCCTGTGTCAATGGGAGTGTTTCGTTAGTTGTCAGCCAGTGGTGTTCTTTGAGGAAGATGTTTTCCCCGTGGTCATCAGGAAGCTCAATATGTGCTAACACAGGAAATCACTTGAGCTATGTTGGTGGATATCTACCACTTTTGTGTAGCAGCTCCTGAGCCAGGTTGAGCAACATTACTCTCTTGTTGGGTAGACCAGGGTGAGTTTAGCAGTGTGTAGTGTGTTGGCTCTGCTGCCCCAGGTAGTACCTGCCAGTTTCCACATTAGATTCACCCCCATCTTGACCTTGGCTTCAGTGTTCTGGAGGCATTGCTAGTAGGCTAATATACGGTCAAGAGTGATGCCAAAGTATTTTGATGTTGGGTCATGGGAGAATGGTCAAACACAGAAACAGACATGAAGTTCTTCCCTGGCTTTCGACTTGTTCAGATGGAAGGCTGAAATGAGTCTTGGTAGTGCTAGCTTGAAGGCTCCATTTTCCGAAGTAGGCTTCCAGAGAACATAGATCTTCAGTGAGTATTTTTTCAATGTCCTGAAGTTCTTTAGCCTGGAAATCCAGGACTAAATCACTAGATGTGTGAAGAGCTATGACTTTCTGGGAGAGAGGTCACTGGTATTTATGTTGAAGAGAGCCTATGTGATGACTGATCCCTGTGAGAACCCATTGTTGGTTAAGAATGGGCAGCTGATTTGATCTGGAAGGTTCACACAGAACTGTCAGTTGCTGATCAAAGAAGTCCATGATCTCCTCACCCATCATTAGATGTGAGGGTGGAGTAGGCAGCGGAAAAGAGTTTAAGGAGAGAGTTGGCAGTGGAGAAAAGAAACCGGGGCTCTTTTTTGCAATTTCAAATGGTCGTAGTGTAGTGAACAGTTTTGGAAGAGAAGATAATGCTTGATGTAGAGATAAATGGCCAAATAAGTTAAAATCTATGGGCAGAATTGTCCCAAATTTGCATTAAGTGCAGTAGTGGGCAGGAAAAAGGATGTTTTACCCACTGGCCACAATGGCGATGTTTCACACCATATCTTCCCATTCCCAGCAAATCCCACTTCATTAATAATTTAGTCCCAGGAAACATACCAGATTGCTGGCGGGGCGGCCTCTGATATGCTCTCCTGCCGTCACCTCAGGCCTCCAGTAAACCGGGAGCCATGTTTAAAGCCGACCCTGCACAGAGCTAGCACTCTTCAAAGGATAGGAAGCGTTGGAAACTGACAGCTGCCAAAAGGAGGAAACATGTTGCCCCCAAATTTAGTGACGCCTCCCTTGAGTGCCTGTTGTATGCAGTGGAGGCCTGCCTCAATATTCTCTACCCCCCATCTGGGCGAAGACCAGCAAGCAAGGTCACCAATCCAGCATGGGAAGCATTGGCAACGGTGGTCAGTGCCAAAGACTTGCAAAAGAGGACAGCCAACCAGTGCAGAAAGAGGATCAATAATCTCCTCCGTTCCGCCAGGGTAAGTCACTCTTCTCATCACTCTCAATACACACACTCTCAAACCCATCACACATCCACAGGGATCTCACACCTCAAGGGACAACACCATTAACTCTCTCACACACCCTCACATCTCCATCAGGATCATGTCCACTGGACCTCACGTCCTCGTTCCGCCCTTGGCTCCGCTCACCACGCAAACATTCCATGCAGTGTCATGCATCCTGC
Organism: Cetorhinus maximus; assembly: GCF_964194155.1. Taxonomy (NCBI): domain Eukaryota; kingdom Metazoa; phylum Chordata; class Chondrichthyes; order Lamniformes; family Cetorhinidae; genus Cetorhinus; species Cetorhinus maximus. The sequence continues at coordinate 89,494,303 of NC_135889.1, forward strand.
TCACACCCTATCTGTTTTCATGCAGGAGAAGCTGGCTCAAAACAACAGGGAGAGGTCCCAGTAAAGGGGCAGGAATTTTAGGTCAGCGTGCAGGCGCAATCGGCTGGCCTGGGAGCGGTGGGGAATGGACCACCACCCACGATCGGCCCCCGACCACAATTTCACGCTGGCTGGCCAATTAACGGGGGCAGGGGAGCATGGGAGAGCATGGAATGAAAGTTCCCTGAGGGCAGGGAGCTGCCTCAGGGAGCTGAAGAATTTAAAAACAATAAATAAAGATTTTAAATTCTGGAAAAAAATGTCCACACATCAGAATCAGTCACCTAAACATATACATGATGAAAATTCTGCCCATACTTTTTTTTTACTTAATAATGGAAACCTCATCCTACCATTGGATGAGGTTTCATCAAAAATGCAAAGGCCGCCTGGCAGATTCGCCCGTCTGCCAACCGTAAGGTTGGATGGACTATAAAAAATCAGGGACAATTGGAACTTTAATGGCTTAATTGCCCTCTTAATTGTTGGTGGGTGCGCTCCGACCTTCATACGCGCCCACTGAGCAAATATTGCACAAGCGAGGGATGACGTCAGGACACTTGCCGGACATCATCAGCCGCTATTTTACGCTCGAGCAGGTCGGGCGCATGCCCGCACGCCGAGCTAAAAATTCTGCCCCGGGATGGAGTGGCCCACATTTGGCCCCTTACTCACTTTGAGAAGCATGCCATCTCACTGACTGGTAAGGACATGGACCGCGACTGTGGTGATGGTGGGGTCGGCGGTGAATACCCACATGAGGATCTTGCACCACATCATCCCTCTCTCAACGTGACTGTGAATGCGCTCTCTCCTGCTTTTGACCCTACTGCCATGCATAAATCATCTCAACTTTGGTTCACAGGGAGCTCTGCCACGTGACCAACACCCTCAGCCAGCCACACCCTCAGCCAGCCACTCCCTCAGCTCTATCACACCCTCACACCCTTCTGACTCACTCTGCCCCCTCTCATACTCACCATTCCCTCCTACCACACCCATCCTCAGTTCGTAGTTATTGACGCCACAGATCCCTCCTTTGCACGTTCACCTGGACATCCCTCCCTTACTCCCTCCTCCACCTGTACTCCTTCTTCCCCCTGGACTCCTGCCCCCCTCCAACCTCCAAACTCCTTCTTTCCCACAAAGTCTTGCCCCCCTCCAAACTCCTTCCTCCCTCTAAAATTGCATTGTGATTCCAGGTGGACTGCAAGTTCCTTCATCATGCTAGTTCAACAACATAGAGACCACTCTCCAGAAAATTCAACTTAGGTGGGCAGTCCATGTCTCCAACATGGATGGCTACTGAATCCCCAGGCCGGTCTTTTATGGAGAACTGTCTCAGGGCAAACAACATCAAAGTGGCCAGTACCAAGGAAACCCTAAAAAAAAAAGAGCCTCAAACTTCTGCATTGCAGGCTACCCCTCTTGGGAAAATACTACAGCCAAACAGCCCATGCAGAGGCAAGCACTGAAATTTGGTTCAATATTTTTCGAGGGCTATGACGCCAAACTTGTAACATCTGACATGCTAAGAGGAAGGCCAAAGGAGGCACAGCTACGGAAGTTTCCCCAGGCACCAACAAAAACAACATGAACTGCTAGTTCTGCAGACATCAGACTCTTCAGTCAGGACCAGCAGAAGACACTTCCAGCTTGGACATATTCAAATAACAAGGAGTCAAATAACCACCACATCCCTTGTACTTAAGGCAACAAAATGGGGGCAGTACCAATGTGAATGACCAGGGTGTGAGAGACTACCTGGGACAGAGAGATTAAAGGTGGAGGTGAGGATTTGATTGACCCAATCAGTAATTGCAGATATATCATGGCAAATGGAGGGACGAAGGCTATTCAAGGCTAATTGAAAGTGAAATACAAAACATATTTGTTTTTTGTACTAATACTGAGGCTAGTCCTAATTAGTGCTAAATAACATGACACCTCCTTAAATTTCTGTAGGTATTTGCTGGACATCTGACATGCCTATTTGATAGGTACTTTGCTGTCTACTCACATTTAGTTTAAAACAACTGCAAGCTTGCCAATAAAAGGAAGCATTTTAATAGCAATCTTTAAAAAAATTGTTCTGGAGTAAACTGGAAACATAGAAACAAATCGGCTTTATCCTAGCTTACATTCAAAATGTATAGAATTCTGGTGTAATTTTCTTTAAAAATGGTTAAACCACTACCCTCCTCCCCCCACCCCAACAACTCCACACTATTGGGCAGGCAATCAGATTAAACAAAGTGCAACACAAAAAAATGTAAATGTGGAACAGTGAAATAATTTCAGTGTAAGTGTTATAAATGTCAGTAGTTGCAACTATAGTGATGATAGGTCTAACAGGCAATGGATGTGTTAGGGCTAACAAAAAGATATGACAACTTCACATTAACAAAACCATGGACAAACAGCAGTGTCAAGTGGACATACAGCTTTATGCATCTGAATAAAATTATATTGGAATCAAACTCACCCTCTGCAAGTGTTTGTTTACCTTTTACAGACAACAACATCATTTATGTGAGCTGTCTGTGAATATCAGCATTAGTACCCTGCAGCAAATGTCTCTGGCAACTATAGTATTTAGAAGTGGCTGAAACATTATCAAATCAGGATTACATTATGGGAGTAAACAGGGAGGTGAACGGTCATCGACCTGAAATATTAACGTTGTTTTACTCTCCACTGATGCTGCCTGATCCATTGAGTATTACCAGCATTTTCTGTTTTTATCTCAGATTTCCAGCATCCACAGTATTTTGTTTTTGAAGAAGAAAAGAAAGCCATTTCCAATTGCTAGGCTTAGCTATATGGGTCTTTTAATGATTCTGTGTGCTATGATTGACAAATGCATTGTTTCATTAAGAAATCACACTGAGGCTTTCAGAAGTCGTTCTCCTTGTTCCTTTAAGTAACTTAGCAGACTAATCTAAAATTTCTAGTGTATGTATAATGTCAGTGCAACACTAGCAGGAGAATGTCAATTGAAATATTTTAATTAGTGGAGATCTGGAGGATTCTTTTCATTGCTCATGGATGGGGAGGGAGTGAGAAAACTGAGAGAGAATATTGCTTTATTGTGTAATACATTGAAAATTGGATTTTTTTCATTGATGTCTCAATGAATGTCAAATAGTCTATCTATTCTTCAAGCTGTCCTGTGGTGACAAAATGTGTTGCAGAATTACTAAACAATTCTACGACAGCAATGGCAGACATCTATCTTTTCAATCCCTTTTATGTTCTGTATTTTTGGTGTAGCTGGAAACAGGAGAAAGTATTTTTTGCAGGGCATGCACAGCTTTTGAAGTCAGGAAACAATATATTGTATATAGTTAGGCATCTTTTATATTTTCATAATTGTGTTGTGAGGGAAAAATGAGTCATGTTGGTGCAAAATATTTGGCCAGGAATTAGCAGTTTCTGTGCAACAACACCATCTAATGGGCAATTCTAAAATTGTTCAGAAACTCCAGAGTCAACCAGGACAAGAGAGCCATTTTCAAAAGCTGTTAAACTGTTAATGTTATTCCAAAGTATATTTTGTAACAGACAGAATTTGTAAATCAAAGTGCATACCTGGATTCAGCCCAATACATGAAACAAGTGTCAAAAGGAAATTACAACTGTCAAAATGTCATTCACAAAGTAATTAATGGGCCGTAACTTCCGGGGGAGTGACAACTGATTTGGATTGCCACTCCACTTGTAGTTACTTATCAAGAAATTTAGCTGTTCCTATATTGCCTAGCCAGTGGGGGTCGGTGGGTGGGGGGGGGGTGTCAGGGTCAGGTGGTCAGGGGTAGTGTGGTAGTGGCAGGGGATTGGTCAGTGGTGGGGGGGTGGTCTGGGTGTGGGGAGGGCAGTCAGGGAGGTGGTGAGGATGTAGTTGGGAGGTGACAAGGGCAGTCAGGAGACTGGGGAGCAGTCAGAGGGGTGGGGAGAGTAGTTAGGGGTTGGGGTTGTGGTTGGGGGGTGGGGACGGCAGTCGGGTGTTGGTGGTATAGACAGGGGGTGGAGACGGCAATCAGCATTGTGAAGGTCACTCAGGGAGTAGAGAGGGCAGTTAAGGGGATGGTGGTGTAGTTGGGGGATGAGGAATGCAGTTTCTGGGATTGGGGTGTAGTCAGGCGCTTGGGGGTGTAGTCGGGGGTGCGGTGGCAGTCGGGGGTGGGGTGTAGTCAGGGGTAGGATGGGCAGTTGGAAAGGTGGAGGTGTAGTCTTGGGCTGAGGAGCGCAGTCGGTGAGGGTGGGGGTAAAGTCGGGGGCTGGGAAGAGCAGTCGGGGGTAGAGGCGTAGTCAGGGGATAAGGTGGGCCATCAGAGGGTGGGTGTGTAGTCGGGGGAGGGGCCCCATGGGGGATCAGGGGGTTCGGTGGGCAAACGAGGGGGATGGTAGTTGAGGGGTGGGGAGGGCATTTGGGGAGTGGGGGTGTAGTCAGTGGGTCGAGGTGCCCTGTGGGTGTTCAGAGTTTGAAGGTGTATTTGTTGGGGGGGTAGTTGGGTAGTTGGTGGGGTGCTCCCATGGGGGGTTCAGGAGGGTGTCTGGGGGTTCTCGGGTGAGTGTGAGGTTAGTTGGGGGAGTGGGGGGGTGTCCCGTGGCCTATGGGGGTTGGGGCAGTCGGGGGCGGGGGGGGTGCGTCCTGTGGGGGCTGGGGGTGGGTCAGTGATATAGTTAAGCAGAAGATAGAAGTGGTTTTAATTCTTCCAACTTTTTCTGGGTAACTATTACTGTATGCAATTTAAATTGCATCTTCGTATGGTTCCCAGTGTAGAGCAATCAGAAGTTTGAACTTACCAGGCAATCGCCATGCAATCCTTACCTGGGGACATCCGGGGTAAGTTCCCCAGCACATCTTTGGGATAACCCCCACCCCCCGGTTACACTGCCCCAGAGCTCGGGAGCTACAGGCCGTTGTGTTACATCAGTGAACAAATCTCCATATGTGCAAGTTGCATTAATTCTATCACAACAAAAATCAAGCTGTTATATCAAAAGTTGCCCTGTTTATAAAAAGTGGAATGTAGAATGTCCATTACATCTGTAAAGAAACATATCATAATTGTTTGCATAACAACAGAGAAACATTTACTACCAAGTGACTCTGATGATCAATAAATAGTTGTTTAGAAACAGTTTCATGGCAGTTAACCCTCGTTCAGAACTTGTGAAAAATTATAATGATGTCCCAGTGACAAAAAAGAACCATTTTTGTCTAAGATTTACGATGGCTCCATGATAGCACTTCAGGATTTGAACACATATATTGGGTCACCATTCGGTGCAGTACTGCGTGGATACTATGGCCAGGATTTTCGTTCCCGAGGCACAGGGTTGGGAAATTTCCCAGCTCAACACATCTGCCTCAAGAAAAAGTGCCCTGAATAATGGGATTTTTGTTCCGAGGGTGGGGTGGGGGGATAGGTATGCGATGCAGTTGGGCCCACTGCCCCGGAAACAGTTTGGAGGTTGTCAGAAGGGCTGCTGAGAGCTCAAGCCGGATGGTTAAAAGGCTCGGCCCAGTGCTCTGGGATTTCATCCCAGTTTTGCAGTTGAATATTATGCCCTCTAGCCCTCACCTCCCTCTCACCCACTCCCCATGCCTAATCCATGCTAATAAATGGCAACTCAAACCCAATGGCTCTTCGTACCCTCTATGTCAACCTATGTCCCCCACTTATCCCCATAGCTCCTTATAGTCCCTATGCCAACGTAGTGCCAACTCATGATCCCTACTCACCCCCATGGCCCTTTATTGAATCTGCACTAATGTAGTGTCAACTCATGCCAACACATGGCACCCCCCACTCATCACCATGGTTTCTTTTTGCCTCTTTGCCAATTTAGTGCCAGCATGCCAACCCATTCCCTCACCCACCACCCTTTGCTCTTATACCCTCCATGCTAACTCAGCAAGTATCTATCATGGGCAGACCTCAGGAGCCAGGCTGAAACGAAATAAAGTTCTAAGTATCCACTACAGACTTCATTATATTAAAAAAAAACACTCTTATTGGTAAATGCCCATTCAATACATTTAAATCCCCTCAAATATTCGTATTTGTATTCATAGTCCCAAATCAAAGACAGCTAATCCATAATGACATCTTGGAGTTCTCAATTAAGCTATGAATTTACAGCACCAACCACCCCCCGCCACCACAACTGCAATAACAACAGCCATTGAAACTGCAAGCACCAATTTCTTTTCGCCTGAGACATGGCAGGCTTTTGTTCCCAATAGTTAAAGGGCAAGGGATTTAAATAACTTGACAGATTGACAGTTTCATAGGTCTTATCTGCCTTTTATGAACATTCATGTACACTCTTAAAAATCATAAGTCACACACTCTGGGAAATGGACCTCACTGCAGCACAAAATGGAGTCTCCTTGAACTCAGCTCTGAGTTCAAATGGCCCTGCTGGGTTCATGTTTCCTCCATGTGTGACTGACCCGGTCCCCCCCTTCCCCCTCCCTATAAATGCACATTCTTTCTTCCTTCCTTCTTTCTTAATTGTGCCATGATACTTAAGGTATCACTCACTGTTTTATTTAAATAATTGTTACAGATTTTAAATGATTTGTCTCAACTACATGACCAAGGGCTAAGGCATTCAATTCAAATACAAATATTCTCATCAATTTCAAAATGTATTTGCTAGCTGTTTTTAAAATTTAACAGATGTTTAAATTTTTTGGTGCTTATTGTTTTCTAGGAAGTATTTCTCAGCAAGTTCTGTCTGAAGCCTTCAGTTGCTGATAGGACAAATGGCTTTCATTGGCTCTTTGCTTGTGGAATTGAAATTGAGAGCTGGGTGCATGCAGCAAAATAAGGAGGGACTCCGAAAATCAAGTATTCACATAACAAACAGAATGCAATTGTTGGTCCGGCTCAGATTGCGAACTCCATATTTGAATTGCTCCAATCAGGTTTCTGTCCTGCCACAGTACAGAAATAGCATCTTATCACAAATAACATGGGGCAACATTTTCACCCCCGTCGGGGGGATGTGCGGGAGCGAGCCCAGGCGGGTGGGTGGGTTCCCAAATGGCGCCCCCATTTGGGGGCGTGCTGCCATTTTACATGGGCGGGCCAATTAAGGCGTGACATCTGCCAGGAAGCGCTATGCGGGCGGGTGGGGGGGATTCCCTGAGCCGGGAGTGTGCTGTATGCGTGTGGAAGAGCGTACTGATCTCCATGAGGCTAAGCACTTTACCTCAGGGAGATCGGCTCAGATTTGAAACTTCAAATAAAGATGAGAGAAAAATTTCACTGCCATGTCCCCTCATATGACCCTGTTACATGCGTTGGGACATGTCCATAACTTTTATTTTGAAATATTCTGAGATTTTTAAATCACTCATGAAACCTCATCCCGCCCATGGATGAGGTTTCATGCTTTTTCCGAAGCCCGCCAGGGCTCCCGGCCTGCCCGCCAACCTTAAGGTTGGACAGGCAGGTCCATTAATGGTTTCAATTAGTTTTTTAATGGCCGATGTCACCCCGCGTCATTTTACGTGTCAGCGAGCGGGCCCCACCCCCGCTCGTCAAACAGAAGATTCTGCCTATGCTGTGTGATCAAATGTGAAGTGATTCATTTTGGTAGGAAAAACAGAGACAATATAAATAAGGGCTACAACTCTAAAGGGGGTGCAGGAGCAGAGGGACCTGAGTATATATGCGCATTAATCATTGAAGGTGGCAGGACAGGTTGAGAGTGCAGTTAATGAAGCGTACGGCATCCTGGGCTTTATCAATAGGGGCATAGAGCATAAAAGCAAGGAAATTATGTTAAACTTGTATTAAACACTGGTTTGGCCTCAACTGGAGTATTGCATTAGTATGGGCACCACACTTTAGGAAGCATCTAAAGCCATTAGAGTGAATACAGAAAAGATTCACAAGAATAGTTCCAGGGATGAGGAGCTTCAAGTATGTAGAAAGATTGGATAAGTTGGGACTGTTCTCATTGGAGAAGAGAAGGTTGAGAGGAAATTTGATAGAAGTGTTCAAAATCATGAGGGGTCCAGACAGAGGTGATAGAGAGAAACTGTTCCCATTGATGGAAGGATTGAGAACAGGAGGGCACAGATTTAAGGTAATTGGTGAGGATCTGAAATGTGCTGCCTAAGAGTGTGTTGGAGGAGATTCAATTGCGGCTTTCAAAAGGGGAATTGGATCATTATCTGAAAAGGAAAAATTTGCAGGGCTACAGGGGAAAGGCAGGGGAGTGACTCTAGGTGAATTGCTCCTTCAAAGAGCCAGCACAGACACGGTGGGCTGAATGGCCTCCTTCAGTGCTGTCACCATGCTAATGAGTTGTTTCATTGGATGTTAAACATGTCATTTAATAAGGAAGCAAATTCTCACCAGTTTTTGGTTCACCGTAGGGTCACTTGATACATCATTTACAGAGAATGAGTGCCTCAGCTGGAGGCTAGGAAGAATCTTTTAACGTCGCTTGCACTGGTATCAAGTGAACATTTTAGCTGTCAGCCAAACTCTATCTGAGAGTGAAGATACCTCTTATTTTGAGTTCTCCAATTATGCAGATCATCTCTAGTCAGGAATAGTGAGTGTTACACTTCAAGGCTTCTGCACATATTGTTTGAAAGTAAAGTGATTAGAGTGGCAAAATAATGGCTCAGGGCTAAATATCTCTCTCACACACGCGTATTATTTTTCTTTTTTGTATCTTTCTCTGTCTCTTTCTGTGTCCTTGCCTCTCTCTCTCTCCTCCCCTGCCACCGCCCTCCGCATCCCCCACCGCCACACTGTCAACCTGATTGGACAGCAGCTCTCCGAAGTGGGACTTCCTGTTCCTGAGGGGTGGAAATCTTGCCTCCAGTGTATTAATGGCCAGTTGACCATTAAATGACTCCAGGGAAGCTGGTGGTCCTCTCAGTGGGTTCCCCCCTGCCCACATTTTTAGCTGGGGAAATCTGACACCTTTTATAATTCAGCCCTCTGTCTCTGTCTCCTTTTTGGGAAAATAAGGAAGTCTTGCTAAAACCATACAAGGCACTAGTTAGACCACACCTAGAATACTGTGAACAGTTTTGGTCCCCTTATCTAAGGTAAGATATACTGGCATTGGAGGCAGTCCAGAGAATGTTCACTAGTTTGCCCTGAGTATGGAGGGATTTTCTTATGAGGAGAGATTGAGTAGGTTCAGACTGTACTCATTGGAGTATGGAAGAATGAGAGGTGACCTTATTGAAACATATACAATTCTTAGGGGGCTTGACAGGGTGGATGCTAAGAGGTTGCTTCTCCTTGTGGGAGAGTCTAGGACCAGAAGGCATACACTCAGAATAAGGGGTCGCCCATTTAAGACAGAGATGGGGAGGAATTTCTTCTCTCAAAGGGTAATGAAGCTGTGAAATTCTTTATAGCAGAGAACTATAGAGGCTGGTTCATTAAGTATATTCATGGGTAAAATAGACCAGATTTTTAATCAGTAATGGAATCAAGGGTTATGGGGAAAAAGCAGGAAAGTGGATTTGAGGGTTATCAGATCAGCCATGATTCCATTGAATGGCAGAGCAGACTTGAGAGGCCGAATGGCCTACTCCTGCTCCTACGTTTTTTTTTCATTCGTTCATGGGATGTGGGCTTCGCTGGCTGGGCCAGCATTTGCTGCCCATCCCTAATTGCCCTTGAGAAAGTGGTGGTGAGCTGCCTTCTTGAAGTGCTGCAGTCTGTGTGGTGTAGGTGCAGCCACAGTGCTGTTAGGGAGGGAGTTCCAGGATTTTGATCCAGCGACAGTGAAGAAATGGTGATATAGTTCCAAGTCAGGATGGTGTGTGGCTTGGACTAGCAGGGGAACTTCCAGGTGGTGGTGTTCCCATGTGTCTGCTGCCCTTGTGCTTCTAGATGGTAGTGGTCATGGGTTTGGAAGGTGCTGTCTAAGGAGCCTTGGTGAGTTCCTGTAGTGCATCTGTAGTGCATGTGTAGATGGCACACATTGCTGCTACTGTGAGTCGGTGGCGGAGGGACTAAATGTTTGTAGATGGGGTACCAATCACATGTACTGCTTTATCCTGGACAGTGGTCAAGCTTCTTGAGTGTTGTTGGAGCTGCACTCATCCAGGCAAGTGGAGTGTATTCCATCACACTCCTGACTTGTGACTTGGAGCTGGTAGAGACAGGCTTTGGGGAGCCGGGAGGTGAGTTAGCCATCGCAGGATTCTTGGCCTCTGACCTGCTTTTGTAGTCACATTATTTATATTGCTAGTCCAGTTCAGTTCAGTTTCTGGTCAATGGTAATGATGATAGTGGGAGATTCAGTGATGGTTATGCCATTGAATGTCAAGGAGCGATGGTTCGATTCTCTCTTGTTGAAGATGATCATTGCCTGGCACTTGTGTGGTGCAAATGTTACTTGTCACTTGTCAGCTCAAGCCTCGATATTGTCAAGATCTTGCTGAATTTGGACAGGGACTGCTTCAGTACCTGAGGAGTCACAAATGGTGCTGAACATTGTGCAATCATCAGCGAACATCCCCACTTCTGACATTATGATGGAAGAAACACCACTAATGGAGCAGCTGAAGGTGTTTGGGCCTAGAACACTACCCTGAGGAACTCCAGCAGTGATGTCCTGTAACTGAGATGATTGACTTCCAACAACCGCAACCATCTTCCTTTGTGCTAGGTATGACTCCAACTAGCAGAGTTTTCCCCAATTTAGTTTTGCCAGGGCTCCTTGATGCCACACTCAGTCAAATGCTGCCTTGATGTCAAGGGCAGTCACTCTTACCTTACCTCTGGAGTTTAGGTCTTTTGTCCATGTTTCAACCAAAGCTATCATAATGTCAGGAGCTGCGTGGCTCTGGTGGAACCCAAGCTGAGCATCAGTGAGCGGGTTATTGTTAAGCAAGTGCTGCTTGATAGCACTGTTGATGACCCCTTCCATTACTTTACTGATGTTGGACAGTAGACTGATGGGGCAGTGGTTGGTCAGGTTGGATTTATCCTGCTTTTTATGTACGGGACATTCCTGGGCAATTTTCCACATTGCCAGGTAGATGCCAGTGTTTTAGCTTGGAACAGCTTGGCTGGTGGTGCAGCATGTTCTGGAGCACAAGTCTTCAGTACTATTGTCAGAACATGGTCAGGGCCCATAGCCTTTGCAGAATCCAGTGCCTTCAGCTGTTTCTTGACGTCACATGGAGTGAATCAAATTGACTGAAGACTGGAATCTGTGATGCTGGGGACTTCCTGAGGAGGCCAAGATGGATCATCCGCTCTGCCCTTCTGGCTGAAGATTGATGCAAATGCTTTAGCCTTATCTTTTGCACTGATGTGCTTGTTGTGACAATGGAAAACTTTCCCTCCTTGTTCTTCTTGACCCACCTGCAGTCTTTGATATGGCTGACCACGCCACTTTCCTCAGCCCCTCTCCACTATTATTCAGCTGGTTGGGCCTGCTCTCACCTGGTTCCATTCTCATCTATCTAATCAGACAGATTTTCACTTCCAGCTCTCACAACGTTTCTTCTGGTGTCCCCCAAGGATCAATCTTTGACCCCTTCCTATTTAGCATATATATGCTGCTCCTCGATAACATAATCCTAAAGTGCAGCATTGGTTTTCACATGTACCCTAATGACACCCAGCTCTCTTCACCACCACCACTCCCGACTCCTCCATTCTAAATTATTTGACTGTTTATCAGTACTGGGTGAGCAGAAATTTCTTCCAATTAAATATTGTTCTCGGTTCCCCGTCCAAACTCCATTCCCTGGTTATCGACTCCATCCCTCTCCCTGACAACAGTCTAAGGTTAAGCCAACTATAGTCTCACCTTTGACCCCAAGGTGAGCTTCTGACCTAATATGGTTTTTTTATTATTCATTCATGGGGTGGCAGTACCGCTGGCTGGGCCAGCATTTATTGCCCATCCCTAATTGCCCTTGAGAACTAAGTGGCTTGCTATGCCATTTAAGAGTCAACCACATTGCTGAGAGTCTGGAGTCAAATGTAGGCCAGACCAGATAAACAGTGAACCTGTTAGGTTTTTACAACAATCGACAATAGTTTCATGGTCATCATTAGACTTTTAATTCCAGATTTTTTAAAAATTGAATTCAAATGTCACCATCTGCCATGGTGCGATTTAACCCTAGCCTCCAGTGCATTACCCTGCATCTCTGGATTACTAATCCAGTGACAATGCCACTACCTCCCCCTATATAATCACATCATCACTAAGAATGTCTATTTCCATCTCTATAACATCACACAACTTCACCCATCCGCTGGTGAAACCCTCATTCATGCCTTCATTACCTCCAAACATTACTAGTTCAATGCTCTCCTTGATGGTTTTGCATATTCCATCCTCAGTAAACTTGAGGTCATCCAAAACTCTGCTGTCCTTGTCTTAACTTGCACCAAGTCCCGTTCCCTTATCACAAATGTGGCCGTTGATCTATGTTGGCTCCCAGTCAATGTTTTGGTTGGTTTTAAAATGATCACCCTTGTTTTCAAATTCCTCGATGGCCTTACTCCTCCTGTAATTTCCTCCAGCCCCATACCCTCCATGATATCTGTGCTTCTCTATTGCTAGCCTTTTGAGAATCCATAATTTTAATTGCTTTACCATTGGTGGCTGTATTACCTAGGCCATAGCTCTGGCATACTCTCCCTACCATCTCTCTACCTCACTTTCCTCCTTTAAGACACTTCTAAAACCTACCTCTTTGACCACTCTTATGGTCATCTGAGTATTTCCTTGTGAGGCTCAGTATCGTATTTTGTTTTATAATGCTTCTGTGAAGCACCTTGGGAAGTTATATTATGTTAAAGGTGCAATACAAATATGAGTTACCCTCCTGTTTTTGCAGTGAACTGAAGGATTGCATGAAACTGAATGTTCACTATTAGTGATGACAGCATTGCAGGTGAGGAACAATCAGCATCTAAAAGGTACAACAGTACATATTCATAGTCTGACCAGATTACTATTATCCAAAGTAAGACTGGATGTGGTGTCTACAGGTGTCCTACCTGAGTCTATGTTGTGCAACAACCTGAACAATGAGGATTTCGCAGCTCATCTCAATTGAGGGGTGAAAGCTTGTATGGTAACATGGAGAAAGGCAAAGGTAGAACCAGACCAAAGTATGGGCAAGCACCAGATCAGAGATAGGCAATTATTTGGGCTAGAAAGCCACTTAACAAGTTTTGACATGGTGTTGGTTACAGAACATATCTGTTAGAGAAGTCGTTGTAGTCTTCTGTATATGAACAGCAAGGCTTTATTAACTACTTGTAACTATATACATATATACAATAAAGGGTACAGGTATGGAACTATCTCCATCCTAGGTGTTAACACCTCTCTGGCCAACACCACACTGATCCTAGGTCTAGGTTATGTGCCTTCTTACATCGGTACAGTACTCAGTCCCACATTAACCCTATATGTACCAGACCCTTATATTACACCTCCCCTCAGGTCTTTATCCCATGGGTATAGAGTTACATTAGTTATTTCAAGTCTTACATTGTTCTAAGTTTTATGCATTTACCTTATTGTTACAACATTATCACTATTCCAACACTATTACTATGAAAATATTAGCATTAACAACATTGTCCCAACCCCCATCTCCCCTCTTCAAGTCCTTGAAGTTTTCAAGGCAGTCTGGAGGCCTTATAACCCTTTCACATCTTGTTTGCCATTCTTTTGGGAGAGTGGCATGTTCTGTTGGTTCTGGCTCTTGTGATGGGCTTAGAGTTTGGACTGGCATTTGGGTACGCTTTCATTCTTTTCTTCCATTCCTTTATTGTTGAACTATGCCTGGTCAGATTGGCTGTTATGGCGATGCATGTTTGCTGTTACTCTCGATCATTTCTTACGGGGTGGACGAAGATGGCATTTGTCTCCTTGGCGGTGCTTTTTCTTCTTTCTCCATCTGGGCTGTCTGGAAGCTCTCTGAGCGTGAGGAAGAGTGTTTCCTGCAGTGGGAAGCAGGTTGAGTGGTATACTCACCTCTGCTGTTCATTATTGATGGTGAGAGACTGCTAACCAGTTGCAGCATCCCTTGTGGTTCTGGCATGCTGGCTAAAAGTTGCAGTGTGTGTACAGTGGTTGCTGTGTCAACCAGCTGTATCATCATCGTAGTTGAAGGTAGAGGCACCTCAGACTGATCATTCTCTGGTACCACTTCCACCGGAGCTGTCATGGTAATCTTGTGGACTGTAGGTTGGTCTGACCATTAGGGGCTTTCTCGGACTTGGAATGATAATGGATAACCCTGCTCCGAGAAGAGAGACGGAAAGTGAAATCTGAGCCTGAATACTCTTTAGTGTTTGAGTACTTAGGACCGTGCTGTTCTGGCTGGCTAATGATAGTAGTAGTCTTGACATTTTCCATGCCTGGAAGAGATCCGGGGCAATGCAGACATCCCTGTTCAGATGAGCAAAAGGCTGGTTACGGATGACGTACATCAGCTCAAAGATTTGTTTGTTGCTATACCTCAGTGGTTCCAGGATCATGCCGATGACCATGAATTGGACTCTCCCTGCCCCGTAAAGTGGAGTGCCTGTAGTTTGAAGCCAAAAGGCCTTTGAGCAATGGTTCTACATCTGACAGGACTGTAACTTTGACACCTGAATCTAATTTAAAATTTGTTAGATGACCATTTACAAGGATATCAGCATTCCAAAATCAAGAACCATAATTCTTGACATCGCCAAAAAGGCATGGCTGTGTGTTTTCTGGCTTTCTGTCCTGACTCTTGGATTATCTTTGAGCTGTGTAGTGCTGGGGTTTAGATTTTCACAATTTACCAAAGTGTCCCTGTCTGTTGCAAAGGAAGTCTTGGATTGTCCACAGTACAATTTTCCTGCTTTCACCTCAGGTTCCATTGTTCTCACACCTCTTTGAAACTGAAATCCTTCCAACTTAAAAATCTTCCATGTTTCTATTTTTCTCTGTTGGATCAATAATATCTAATATACCCTCTTCTGTTTACCCATAGAACTCCTGTAAGATGCAAAAATGTTTCTTGTCACGTCTGACTTCCCTTTGATATTCAAACAAATTCTCAATATATCTAAAAATGCAAATATTAGATCCAATCTATTTGCTTGTACCTCAACCCACCATAATATCTCATTACAAATGAACACCTAATGCCTCTATCCTTTCATGTCTTAAAACTCCCAATCTGTCTCTAGTAACTTTTCCCCAGCTTAATCTCATACATGCTCACACATGCACACCCTACTTGAGAGTAACACAATATTCTCCAAAAATATTAAAAAACATCTATTGTCACATTTTTCAACTTGGAGGTCGTGTTGAGGCTTGAGGGAATCGGGATTAGCGATGGGTTTCGTTCAAATGGTGCTTCTGACTTAATTAATAAAAGGGGCTTCTCAGTACTGTTTGCAGCCTGGAAGCTAAAAGTATTTTGCTCACCCCTGCAGACTATGAACTCTGTGTGCTGAAGATGGACTTCCAAGAGAGGTTCTATGGCGTCTTTGGCTACAGTAAAATTTCTGCCTTTAGCTTCCAGCTTTTCTTTATGGAGATTTTTCTGGCAAATATTCTCAGTGGCTGTAGCTTCAGTTGGGAGCTTCTTTCAGTTCAAAATCCACTGAAGACTTCCTTTTACTTACTTTTTCAGCATTTCTCTGAGGATGGGAGTTTTTGATTTGAAATTGCCACCATGTTGGGATGGTGTTAGTTACAAAACATGTCTGTTAAAGAAGTCTTCGTAGTCTTCTGTATGTTAACAGCAAGTCTTGATTAACTACTTGTAACTATGTACAGTAAAGGGTACAGGTATAGTGCTATTTCCATCCTAGGTCTTAACATGTCTCTGGCCAACACCACACTGACCCTAGGTCCAGGTCATGTGCCTTCTTATCACCGTGGGCGGTACTGTACTCAGTCCCACATAAACCCTGCATATACCAGCCCCATGTACTACAGCAAGCTGTTGAGGGTCGCAAGCATAAAATGAAGTGTTAACAATATCTATTTAGATATTAAAATTAAATATTTATAAATGCATCTTTGTTGAATATTCAGCATCTGTCTTTCTCTCTTTGATGAGGTTAATCCCTAATTTGAGCTAGGGTTCTGGGGTATTTTTATGGTCAGATCTTGCAACCCTAAGGTATTCACATCAAAATCAACGAAACCCTGAGGGGTCTAAATCATACACAAATACTGTTCCACAGAGAGATGCCTTTTTATTCACATGTGCAGTGATGTATACATTCTATATGTTTGTTCCCGTTTGTGAGACCTGTGATTTTGATTGAAGGAAACCTTTTCAAATGGATTAGTAATAACTGATCCCTCTATCTAAATTATATCATATAATAATATGGATGAGCTACATGTAAACTTAATTTAATTTAATAATGCTTTTAAGAAAACAGGTATTTACTGTCAGATACCGATTATCCCCCAGCATTGTTTTTGTGTACTGGATGAGGGCAAAATAATTGATGATCAATAAATTAGTGAAGTCAGAACAGCATACATGTTTTCAAGATCAATGAAAATATTTGACAAGCACAGTTACTGGTAAATTTTATAATTTACCTATATTATGCCCATTGACACTTTAAACCACTTCTGTTAAATCTGTTCCAGTGTTTAACACCAAGTAAGCACAAATCAATACACAATCAGTGGGTTACTTATATTGTAAATCTTCTTGCTGCTCTAGCAGCTCCTCCACGAGTACTTCCCCATCTTACATGACAGCTGCACTCCATTCCCACCTCGCAAAACACCCACCTCTGGCAACCACTCATTGGCTTACCTTGGATTGCTTCCTGTGATGACTCATTAAAGATCATTCTAAACCACACAATCTGGGTTTCATCCCCTCAGAGCTTCCGATTCTTGCACCTCAAAATGTTTCCTGGACTTCTAGATGGCTTGGCACTGACACAATGCTATGGCTCACAGAGGGCTTAAACTAGCTTGGCAAAGGGATGGGAACCTGACAGTAGATTCAGGAGGGAGAGAAGAAAGATTGGAAATGAAAGGCAGAAAATTAGTAAGCATGTTTGGAAGGCAGAGGAAATGAAGGCAAGACTGCAGCAGTTCAAGAAGGCAGCTCACCACCACCTTCTCAAGGGCACTGAGGGATGAGCAATAAAGCTGGCCTAGCCAGCGACACCCACATCCCATGATTAAAAAAGGAAGTTTGGCAATGCTAACTGGTATATACTTTGATGATATTCTTGGGAATAAGGCAGCTGAGCTGAACGCACAGATTGACACATTGAGCTGTTACTGACACATGGTTGAAAGGAGGCCAGGAATAGAAGCTCAGCATTCCTAGTTGCATAGTTTTCAGAAGAGGCAGAGAGGTGCATAAAAATGGATGTGAGCAGGGGTGGAGGGAGGGGGGAGGGGGTTGTTGTCACAATATTGATTAAAGAAACAATGATAGGAGGGATGATGTGGTAGAAGGGTCATCAAATGAGGACATATGGGTTGAACTGAATAAAAAGGAGCAATCACACTACTGGGAATATACTATAGACCCCTAACAGCCAAAGGAAAATGGAAGAGCAAATATGTAAACAAAGCTGTTTCCAGTGAGTTTCCGCAGGGCTCAGTACTAGGTTCCTTGCTTTTTGCAGTATGTATCAATGATTTGGACCTGAATGTAGGGGTATGATTAAGAAGTGTTCAAACTAAACAAAAATGAACAATGTGGTTGATAATGAAGAAGAAAGCTATAGACTTCAGGAATGTATTAGCATAGATAGAAGATTGGCTAGCTAACAGGAAACAGAGAGTAAGCATAAATGGGTCATTTTCTGGTTGGCAAGATGTAATGAGTGGTGTGCCACAGGGATCAGTGCTGGGGCCTTAATGTTTTCCAATTTATATAAATGAATTGGATGAATGGACTGGAAGTATGGTTGCTAAATTTGCTGATGATACAAAGATAGGTAGGAAATTAAGTTTTGAAGAGGATATGAGGAGGTCACAAAGGGATATGGATAGGTTAAGTGAGTGGGCAAAGATCTGACAAATGGAGCAGAGTGTGGGAAAATGTGAAATTGTCTGTTTTGGCAGGAAGAATAAAAAAAAAGGAAACATTATCTAAATAGTGAGAGATTGCACAGCTCCGAGATGCAGAGGGAACTGGGTATCCTTGTGCATGAATCGCAATGTTTAGCATGCAGGTACAGCAAGTAATTAGGAAAGCTAATAGAATGTTCATTGCGATGGGAATTGAATATAAAACTAGAGAGGTTATGCTTCAGTTATATAGGGCATTGGTGAAACCACATCTGGAATACTGTGTACAGTATTGGTTTTCTCATTTAATGAAGGATGTAAATGCATTGGAAGCAGTTTAGAAGGTTTAGTCGACTAATACCAGAAATGGGTGGGTTGTCTTATGAGGAAAGGCTGGACAGGCTAAGCTTGTATCCAGTGGAGTTTAGAAGAGTAAGAGGCAGCTTGATTGAAACATAAAATCCCGAGGGGTTTTGACAGGGTGGATGTGGAAAGGGTGTTTCCTCTTGTGGGAGAATCTAGGGGTTACTGTTTAAAAATAAGGGATTGCCCATTTAAGACAGAGATGGGAATTTTTTTCTCTTAGAGGGTAGTGATTCTTTGGAACTCTCTTCCTCAAAAAACAGTGGAAGCAGAGTCTTTGAATGTTTTTTAAGGCAGAGGTAGATAGATTCTTGACAAGGGGGAGGAAAGGTTATCAGGGGCAGATGGGAATGTGGAATTGAGATTACAATCAGATCAGCTGTGATCTTAATGAAAGGCGGAGCATGTGGCCTACTCCTGCTCCTAATTCGTATGCCCATATATCAATGAGCCTGTCAGTTGGGTGGAACAATATCAAATGGATTTCAGTCTGGATGTAATACATTTGGGGAAGGCTAACATGACAAGGAAATACACAATAAATGGTAGGATTCTGAGAAGTGTAAAAGAATAGAGGGGTCTTGGAGTGCATGTCCACAGATCCCTGACAGTGGCTGGACAGGTACATAAGGTAGTCAAGGCGGCATACGGCATACTTGCCTTTATTAGCCGAGGCATTGCATATAAAAGCTAGAAGGGTATGCTGAAATTGTATAAAACACTAGTTAGGCCATAGCTGGGGTACTGTGTGCAGTTCTGGTCACTGCACTATAGGAAAGATGTGATTGCGCTAGAGAGGGTCTTGATGAGTTTTACAAGGATGTTGTCTGAATTGGAGAATCTTAGTTATGAGGAAAGATCGGTTAGGCTAGGGTTGTTTCCTTTGGAATACTAAGATAAGAAATTTCTTCACCCAGGGAGTGGTGAGTCTGTGGAATTCGCTACCACAGAAAGTAGTTGAGGCCAAAACATTGTATGTTTTCAAGAAAGAGTTAGATATAGCCCTTGGGGCGAAAGGGATCAAAGGATATGGGGAGAAAGCAGGACCAGGATATTGAGTTGGATTATCAGCCATGATCATAACGAATGGCGGAGCAGGCTCGAAGGGCCGAATAGCCTACTCCTGCTCCTATGTTCTATGTAAGAACAAAATGGGTTAACATTTACCCTGTTTATTGTTTGTTTACACAACCTGCAAGGTTTTGAGTTGCATTACACTTGAGTGATTCATTCACACTAAACGGAGAGCTACGATTAGAGAAAGCTATTGAGGGCAACAGAATCATAATACAGTACATGCCTAAAGGATCACTTCACTAGATTTACTGAACATGGACAGCCAAATTTAGAATGTGTCGGGCTGTTAGAAAACAGGGATGACGACAATGCAAACACCAGTTCTATGTGGTCCACAGCCTACTCCCTGTGAGATGTGACAAGCTATAGGCCTACTGTAAACTGGGAACATATTACTTAGCTTCTTGTCACTCTTTTCTAGTGAATTGAACTATGCAGAGCAGTTTATGCACTGCTAAATACACCACCTCAAATGCAGTGAGCCAGTCGGATAACTATTCCACACAACGGAACAAGCAGTTGGAGAAGCTCGAACTAGGGTTAATACGGCTCCAAGACCACGGGACTTACACAGAAGAAATCTTTGAAAATCTAGGGGCAGTAAGTATCGGATGACGGCAAGATTGAAAGAACACTAACTTGTAAGTCATATAAAGATTATTATAAATAATATAAATTATCTACTGGGGTTTTAGATGAGAGTTTCCAAAAGGAATGTTCTTCCTCATCCCTCTCTCCTATACATCAGAGAATTGGATTGATATTTACTATTCATTTGTCAGATTTATTGGTCTATTATGACCAAAGCTCCCCCACCTGTCCTCCAAATCTCTATGTTATAAGACCTTTGCAATCTTCACAAGTGCTGATATATTGATGTGTTACGTACGTACTGTCAGGTTGTGGATTCCATTTTGGCTAATTCAAGAATAAGCTCATCTGTATTCTGGCTGCATTTCCTCCATCAAGGGTCCCACTATCATAGGTTTATAAAGTATCCACTTTAGCTGACCATTGAGTTATCTTATGATAAATCAGATCATGGCAACAGTTATGCAAGCCAAACTAATCACAATTAAGATCTTGATTATACTGAATGAATTAACTTTACTTGCCTGAGTAGTCAACAATGGAGTCGAACACACAATAAATAACATTTCAAGGTTACGCATACAGTATTTGAACATGCTTTATAAAATCAAGTTTAAAATCATATTGCAATGCAAGTGAATCACTGTTTAGCCAGACTTTGCTTAATAAGTGTAACAGAGTTCAGAATATCTAAGATTACATTGTAACTAAGCTTGGTTACTTTTACAGTGTACGCATGTCACTGTCAAAGTCAACTGGTTTGTTTCCAATATTTGAGCATTCCACTATCTGGTAGGAGTGTAAACATACAGCCTTGTGCTTCTAGTAGAGTTACGGTTGTGGCGTTTTGTGCCCTTGGGATGCATGCAGTTAGTTGTCATTGATATTCATTGCTTTTTTAAAAAATAAAAATCATCTAACTTTAGCTTTGCATGTATTTGTTTCTGTGTTGTCATTTTTCTTTCTTTGCTCATTGTCCTGAAATATAACACTTGTAGTACAAAAGCTTTTACTCAATTCTTAGCCTTCCAACTTTCATTTGGTCACTTTCATCATTTGAAATATCTGCTTCCAAAACTCCAACTTCTTTTTGTTAGTCTTACCTCGTTGGCAGCACCTCTACTTTAGAATTAGATGAGCATGAATCCACTCCATTCACAAACACATTTTCTAGCCTGACACACCAATGCAGTACTAAAGGGATATTGCATGTTAGAGGTGCAGAATGAAATATTAAAATGAGGCTCTGTCTGCCCTCAAGTGGGCTTGAAAGGTTCCATGGCACTATTCAAAGAGGTTCTCCCATGTCCTGGCCAACATTTATACATCAACCACTAGTAAAACAGGTTATTTGACCATTTCTCTCATTGTTGCTTGTAGTACTTCGCTTGCACACACTGGTTGCTGAGTTTCTCTTTGTTACAATAGGTACTACACTTCCTTTATTGTGAAATGCTTTGCGACATCAAGCTAATGAAAGCCACTTTCTCCTGGTGCACAAAATATACTTTTTAAAAAAGCATTAATTCCACTTCAAGGAGAGCAGTTAGA
Organism: Cetorhinus maximus; assembly: GCF_964194155.1. Classification (NCBI taxonomy): domain Eukaryota; kingdom Metazoa; phylum Chordata; class Chondrichthyes; order Lamniformes; family Cetorhinidae; genus Cetorhinus; species Cetorhinus maximus. The sequence goes on from NC_135889.1 coordinate 89,515,954, forward strand.
AGTGAACAACCAAGGTGACCTATTGTATCAAATTGATCCATTCCAATTGGATAAATACCAGCCAGAAACTGTAATAGTCAAATTTTAATTACTTTTAATTTGGTGCTATTTTCTTTCTTTCAGTGTCTAGATTACAAAGGAAAGAACATTTTTTCCCCCAATATCAATGTTCTTCAAGATTCTCTCTAACTAATTACTCTTATTTCCACACCCCACCACCCAAGGACAACAACTAGTCTATTGACCAGCAATTTTGACAGGACTAACTCAATCTAGAATCAGGTTTCAATTCAAAATGTCTCATGGTACTAGTGTATACAAGATTTTTGTTAAGATCCCAGAATTCAAAGATTAGCCCTTTTAACTTTCCCAAGAATGAAAATAGTACTACAAAGACCATTTCCATATGAGACTCGTGAGCTGACTAAGTTAATAACAGGTACCACTAAACACAAGAACCACATTCCTTGTTCATTACACCATTAGGACTACATCCTTTCAGATGATAATCTTGAAATGAAGACTCTCAGTCAATTTGCAGCTGCAGGTAGAATCCATTGACAGATTGTGGAAATTATACCTCATGCTATCAATACCTAGTCCATAGTAATAGAGAATTTTTAGTTCTGGGAAGATTAAAATTCAACTGTAGAAAATGGAACAAATGCAACTAAAGAAGCTTGAAGACTAGTATACTTAAAAGATTGGGACCATGCTGACTTAAGGGATTAACAGCTAGAAAGGCAAGATCATAAGACAGCAGGTAGGCTTACTTCGCTGGAAAATTGGAGACCAGGTGTCCACACTGCTTGCAAAGAAATGCAGCTCAGAGTTGGAGTTAAAGCTACAAGCAGCAGGGGGGGCGAATGCACCCACCGGTTGGGAATCGCCCCGCCCCCCACCGAGCTCCCCAACCCCTGTTTAGACCCCAATTTTAGCATGTACGACAAAGAACGAGAGCCCCAGGGACGGCCCACCACCCTCGCCGGCCCGGGCTCTCAAAGTATGTGTTCCTGCAAGAACGCAGTATCCAAGGTAAATAATATGACCCATTCACCATAGCAACGGCGTTCATACAGGAACACTTGTGTGAGTGTTGGCTTCACTCGCAGCCAGAGGTTGCAAGCTACTGACGCAGGCTACGGCGGGAACGTCCTCACACATCAGCCCACATGGCGGAGCATGTATACCAACAAGTAAAGTGGGTGCTTGTAATTAGTGGTCATTCTGTGGGGCACAAAGTGACAAACAACAGTCAGTGAGCAAAACTCAACCCCTCAATCCAATCGTGGACTGAAAAATGCACTGTGCTCTGCACACAAGGAACTATTGGTAATCATACCAAAAAAGCAGCACTCGTGGTTGAGTGGTATTTGTTTTCATAACTCTGCTGACTGGCGTTCATGTAGGAACGGCAGACTATGAGTCACAGTACACTGACATTACATGTCACTAGTTGGTCTGCTGCCAGTACTGCGCCACACTGCTGTCTGTTATCAGCATACCCTGTATTTGTTTTCTACGCCGATAAACTTCCGAAAAGGAAAGACCTAGTGTCCTGAAACGGGCATATTTACCTAGCAGTCTCGCGATTTCACGCAGTTTTCTGGCATAAGAGTCTAGAATACCAACATTTTCCTCAAGCCATTCTTTCCATGTACCCGATACTTTGCCGGCCAGTTTTTCGATGCTGTGTAGTTCAAATGCCACATTAAGCCATTCTCCATAATCAAAGGAGGCAGAGAGAGAGACTTGTTTTTTTAACAAATCATAGCCTGATTTGAGATTATTCAATATGCTTTCCAGGCTTGTAAAGTGACCCACCTCAGACACTTTAGGGCAGTTGACTGTATCCGTTGTTGCAATTTTCTGAACCAAATATTTGTGAAGATCTTGGCCTGAAAGTAATTTTGACCCCTTTTGGTCCTCTAGAAGCGATTTTAAATCTGCCTTTGGTTTCTTTGGAATAAACTTGCCCGCAGGTCCTTCCTTGTCAAGGTCTTCAATAAAAAACATCATCTCATAGTGATATTCTCTGTAAGCTTGAATCAGCTGTCGTCGTTGTTCGTCCCATGGATATGCGTACTGTGTCTCATTATCCATCAAATCTGCACCCAAAATGCTGCCATCCGGGGTGTCTATATCAATGGGAGATGGTACAGGACTCCCAATATCTGATTGCCTTGACATAACGACCACTAAAAACAAGCACCTACCTTAGTCGTCGGAATACAAGCTCCTAATGGACTACATCCTGGTATGACTGTGCTATATTATACAAGACTGAACTTTCTAGAAAGCTGATGCAAGATCGTGTAAAAACTCCAGGATGTGTTGTAATTTCTCAAAGTGGGACAGGAAGTAAACGCTATCACACGACTAAACCAGGAACACTGGCACATGGCCGAGGCGGATAATGTAAACACAACACAGCAGTATGGTGGCTCAAAGGGGGACAAACACAAAAAGTTGGCTCGTTTCTATTCGGCAGGAATAGGGGTTAAGGGATGTACTGAGGCGGGTCACGTTGGGCCGTCTGACATCTCCTGTGGCCCGGCCACAATGCAAACACAGCTACACGTTACGGCGCATCTGACAGTTTTTTTATGAAGTTGGCTCGGGCCTCGTCGCGGCCGCGCTGGATCAGCGAGTTTTTTGTCTACTGCATTTGTTGCTCCCAATGCGGTCTTCTCTACATTGGAGAGACCAAACGCAAACTGGGCGACCGTTTTGCGGAACACCTGCGGTCTGTCCGCAAGAAAGACCCAAACCTCCCTGTCGCTTGCCATTTTAACACTCCACCCTGTTCTCTTGCCCACATGTCTGTCCTTGGCTTGCTGCATTGTTCCAGTGAAGCCCAACGCAAACTGGAGGAACAGCACCTCATCTTCCGACTAGGCACTTTACAGCCTTCCGGGCTGAATATTGAATTCAACAACTTTAGATCTTAAACTCCCCCTCCCCCCATCCCCACCCCGTTTCTTGTTTCTTCCACCCCTCCCCCCCACCCCCCCGGCTTTTTTTTTCAATAATTTATATAGATTCTTCTTTCCCCACCTATTTCCATTATTTTTAAATCTAAAACTAAAACTTTGTTAGCCTTTCCACCCCACCCCCACTAGAGCTGTACTTTGAATATCCTGTCCTCCATTCTTAATTAGCACTTTTCTCAGACAAAACACCTCTTTGACCCTTTTGTCTGTGACATCTTTTGATTATCTGCTCATCTCCACAATCACCACACCCTCAATGTGTCTCTCTCTCTCCCCACCACGCCCCCCGCCCCCCACCTTAAACCAATTTATATTTCTCCCTTCTTCTAACTATGCTTCAGTTCTGCCGAAGGGCCATGAAGGCTCGAAACGTTAACTGATTTCTTCTCCGCCGATGCTGCCAGACCTGCTGAGTTTTTCCAGGTAATTCTGTTTTTGTTTTGGATTTCCAGCATCCGCAGTAGCTTTTAGCTTTTTGTTTTTATCTTTGAGTTTTTTGTCTCCTCGTCCAGGGCCGGGGGCGCGATGGCGGCGTGAGCCTTCCGTGCTCCAGCACGGATCTCAGCTTTCATCTGATCGTACTTGTTGACCTCAGCAACAATCAGGCGGAACTCCTCGCCAGAGATACTACCATCCATCAGTGCGGTTGAGACGCGGTCCGCAACTGTGTTCAGCTTGCTCTCGGCCAACACCCTGATCTGGTCGTGCTTTTTGGCCTTGGCCGCGAGGCGCCGGCCGATAAATTTCCCAGCCACCCCCAGGACACCGCAGGCCAAGGCCGCGATTTCAAGGCCCGAGACAACGGGGGCCGCGATGATGGTGGACAGAAGACCCACGCCTCCAATGCCCATCCCCATGCCGGCCGTGAGCAACGCCGTGTCGACACTGTCGAGGGTGTTAACTCCGCGGCGGTATTTTTTGTACAGCCCTGCCCACTTATCCCGCTCATCCTCAAGGCGCTTTTTTTTAGCTGTGAGATCTCCTGAAGCCGGTAAGACTGGTCCGGCGGGGTGTCCCTCTCAGAGAGAGGCAGCTCTGGGTAGAGTGGTGAATTGGCAGTGCCTTCGGCACATTCAGGGGGTGCAGTTGCTCGCTTCATTATCTTAATTATCCCAAGTATGGGTAACTTTAATTGATGGTAATTGCGTCATGTACAACTCTATCTCTCTCGTAGTCGGTGTGCGGGGTTCTGGGTGGCAGAAACTGCTAGTGGGGGGGTACTACGTCCGTTTACGGGTCAAGTTCAATTAGGTCGGGTGCGCTAGGTATTAACGGGAGTATTTTAGCCGCCATGTAGCTGGACAAAGATAGAGCACTGCCCTGCCAGGTATGCCCTCGGCGCCGTGGCTTTCACCCGCGCTTCGAGGTAGACCTTCGCAATGCCCGACGTCGCGACTTCTACGGGCTCGAAGAGAGCACAGTAGGCCGTCTCCGCGAAGTTGTCCCCGCCGGCCATGATGTAGACCAACACTGGTGTCAGGCAGCCGATCGCCGTCGACCCTCCACGACGACCCGAATCTCGTCGCCGATATCGTCGTCGGTGGCGTATTCGGCTCCGAGGTGTGCATGGATGTCTAGAAAGTCTCCCAACCTCAACGGGGTATGCTAGACAGCTCAACAAAGTCGAGCTTCCGTCCACCGGTCGGTCGACGGAAAGCTTCGGTCCGCCGATGCTGGCAGGACGGCCTTGAGACGTTCCACGTGGTCGCGGGTGGCGTCGACATAGTTTTTTTTGTGGCCGCATCTTGGGCACTTGCGGGATCTGTGAGGTTGGTCAGCCGAGCTGAAGGACCTGGGCTAAATTGGCCAACCACTGACGATTGACCACCACTGTCAACGTGGCGCAGTTCCAAGTTTCTGCCACCGTTCCAGCCGAGCTGAAAGTGCGCCGTATTTGTCGCATTTCTGATGCGAATGCCGCCCCCTGGAACAGTTGAGGTCTGAAGGATGTCAACGTCGGGGCTGCCCGCGGTGGTTCCAACGGCCACGTTCCCAGTTTGTACTGACACGCCGCGAGTTTCCAGTACAATCGTGGCCGCGCCTGTGTTGGCCGCCAGTGCCTCTCTTCCAGGCGCAGCTGAAGAGTCTATGGTAAGAGGGCCGGTCATTGTGTCACCAGACTTTAACACCCGCCGGCCGCCCTGAGTGTCCACATATGCTTTTTTTTGCATATTCAGTCAGGTCTGTGTCCTCCCTATTCTCACACCCGTCGGGGCCGTAAATGCTCATGTTTACAGAGTAATAATCTCGAGGGTCACAGATATCGGAAGTTGGCAGTTGTCTAACTTGTTTCCTGTGTCGTCTCTCACCACCACTTTCAATTCATCGACTGTACCATCCCGGAGGCGCTTAAATTCAGGGTGCTCCCTTCGAACCGTGCTGACATCACCAAATGAGTGGCATCCGAGCCCAACCGTTGTCAGAAGTGTAGACGGGGCCCCGCCCGCATAGTTGCTCGAAGTGTTGATCTGCTCAAGGTGGATTTTTAGCTCCTTCCTCGTCGCAAAGTTTACTGGGCGGTCCCCCGCATATGAGCCGGCGTCGAGCCACACACCACCAACACCATCCAACCCGAGTAGGGAAAGAAGCCCAACAGATAGGAGAACTTCCCACCCATTTGCAACGGTTAGTGTGATTAGCCCGTTCATCTCACTTACCACCAGCTGCGCTTGAGAACCGTCGATAATATCTTTCAGTTGGGTAAAGCCGTACAGGCCGGGGGGTATGTCCACGGTGTTTATGGGGTTGTTGCCATTCCTCCACGAGCACGACTCTCCCACCTCAATGTTATACCACCCCACCTTGTAGGTTATAGACCGAAGACCAACCCGCAAGTCGCCCCTGCGGTTGTCAATGTATTGGTGGAGGCTTATCGCCTCCCCGCTTTGAACATTTGACAATGTGTGAAACATATTACAATTATGGATCACAAGACGTTCAGCTTCAATAGAAATGCATCATACCGGCCAGGTTTGCAAGACACGACCGCCGCGCCGGCGGTGCAATCACTCACCCAGGCCCACACCCAGGTGCAATTGGCCAATGGTGCGTGGTTTGAAGCTAAGTACCCTGTTGTGTTCGAGAAGTACCGCTTACCGTACATATCCTCAGACAAGCTTATCCAGACCTGGAATTCCAACCCGATGCAGTTCTGGCAGAACCAGCTCAACTTTGCTGTATGGTGTGCCACCACAGGGTGTGGTGTTTCGCTGAAAGACCACTTGACTGCCGCCGATCCAATGCTGCGGTCTTTGTATCGTTTCCACATATACTATCAGACGAGGAGGATCTTGGAGGAGCTACAGGCACCATTACCCCAGGACCAGTCGTGGAGCGTCACCGACAACCCGTATGATCGCCGGGCATATGAGAGAATTTGTCAGGAATTTGACGCCCCCATCCATACCAACTGGCATGTCCAGGGCCCAAGCGACGGTTTAGGGCAGGCCTTCAACTACTGGACCAACGATACCTATCATCCTGTGGGACAGTACGACCCGAGACGGATGTCATTCACAAAAAAGACTGCGAACAGCGTCCTCCACGTGGACTACTTGAAGCAAGATGCCCCGGACGCAGACGAGGCCTGGAAGACATTTGTCCTTGACAAATCGGAGGGGTTCACCCGACCAGGGGTTGAGCGGCTGAACGACAGCATCAGGACATACATCTGGGCAATCCTCGGCGCGCAAGCCCAGACACGCACAAGTATCCTTGGCTCAGGCACTGCTTTCGATGCGCAGAAGCAGTTTGTGGTAAATGTTGAGGACGCCATCTCATCCCCAGTGGACCTCCCATCGGCGATCGGCCGCTACCAGGATGTCCTGCGGCACGCTGGGTCTGAGGTCAACAATGTCTTCGGAATTGGCCTGTACATGGCCCCAAGCGACATGCTACTTCGCGTCGGTCGTGTGGCGGGCTACAACAATGAGATTGTTATCGCCACAGCCGACCAGAATTTGGGTCTCAACGTGGTCAAGGCCCCACCTGACGCCTCTACAGACACCGGTGAGACCGGCCTGGTCAAGCCCCAGAACTCCGGAACTGGCACAAGCACACCCCGGCACGAAATGCGGGTAGCTGACACGTCGCGTGCCAAGGGCGGCGCGTCCGAAGGGTTAAAACACTCGGACGAAAAACGGCCCTAATCGTGGGCGCAGTTGCGGTTAGCCTAGCCTCGCTTTGGCTTATTAGATAACCACTCGCGAGCTGCCACGAGAACTAACCCCCCGACCGCGATTACAACAGCCCAAAGATTTTGGGCCGCCCAAGACGCGGCCTTTCCTAACATGTTTAGGAGCCATGAAACGATAGAGCCAACAACGCCCGGGAGGGCAGCAGCCGCCTTACCAGCAAGTTTGGCCAAGACATGGCCGAGGTTCTGTAGGTGTTTTTTTACCCACTCTTTCAGTCCGCCCTTGTCAGACGGTGCTGGGGGGGGGGGGGGAGAGAGATGGCGTCCCGCCACCGCCAGTCAGAGCAAGGACCAAGGTCGAGATTGCCATCCCGGCCGCCGTAAGAATGGACGCTATGGTGATGCCTTGCTCACGGAAGAGCGTGCGAATACGCTCGGCCAGCGTAGTGTCCTTATGCAGGACGCGATTGATGGTCTCTCGCATGCGGTTGATCTGAGAGCGGAGGGCCTCCCTATTCGCCGAAGCAGCCTCCAGGCGGGCGGTTCTTTCATCCTGCAGGTCGTGCAGACGCTCGGCGATGCGGCGTCTAGTGAACTCATCGACCGTTCCTTCGGAATTGTTGGTTTCATCCAGCTTGCGTTTCTCCAAGGCAATGTGCTCATCCAGTTCTGAGAGTTTGGCGAGGTTGTTGGTAAGCTCGCCTTGGATAGTCTGCAGGGCTCGGTCCAGGCCTCGGAGCTCACGGAGGTTGAACAGGGGGTCGTCTGCTGTTCCGAGGAGTTCATCAACCTCGACGTCGGTGAATGTGGTCTCCATTTTGTGGACGGCGTCTGAGGCCTCTTTTGCGGTTCGCCCTAGGTCCTGAAGCTCGACAGTATCTACGGCAGCAGCTGCCTCTCCCAGCTCTGCATTAGCAGTCTGGAGGGCCGAGGCGGCCTGAGCCGGCAAACGCGCTTGTGCACGGGTCCAATCCGAGAACCCTAGCTCTTCTCAGATTATATTCCCCCCACCAGCCTTGCCACCTATGGTGGTGAGCGAAAGAGGTCTTCCTGTCCTAGAGTTCACGAGATCGGTGTTGGGGTAGGCCTTCAGCCGTAGCCGCCCGCCGACCAGCTCAAATTTTGTCGTGTCTCGACCGAGGGCAGGGGTGAGCCCCCGGTCAGCCATGGCCTTGTACCAGTCATCTACCGCCATCTGGAGGAGCTCTTGTTGCAATGAGCCACTGCTCGCTGTGGCCCCCTGTGTATCCAGTCCTTGTCCCACGGACGACGACGGCAACACGTCGCCGGTTGGGTCAATAAGGGGGGCTTCATCGTCGTCTATCTGCGCCACATCGTCTGGGTCAAACACTGGGTTGTCAAATTCAAAGTCGGCCATGCTCGTATTGAATAATGGCCACTCGAAGTTTAATACTTACGCAATGGCATTAAGTCAATACGGACGAAAGTTGAACCCCTATTGGCGCCTCCGAGACCCCCTAGGGATCAAGGGCGTCAAGCAAAGTGTGGTCATAACCAACAACCCTAGTACTATCGATGAAAACCAAACCCTTCTGGTCCGTTTCCCTAAACTCGGGGCCTACGACGTCATAGTTCCAGGGACCGTGAGGCTTGCTTTCACAGTCTCCTTGACCTCCACCGACGCCAACCGAACGGTAGTCCAGAATCTCGGCCGTGCAGTTGTGTAGAAGACCGTAATCAAGATCAGCGGAAACGAGGTCATGTCGGTCGACGACAGTGACGTCTACCACTGCTACCAAGATCTTTGGAAGACCGCCCAAGAGAGGGAAAACGCCGTTTATCAGGGAATCGACACCTCGTTACAGAGGAACGTGACCCGGTTGCGGGTCGGTGCCGGGAATGGCGCACTTAACGATGTGGACAGCGCTATAGCGGGTGCCTACGGCAACCGCTACTACATCCCCCTCGACTTCGAGCTGCTAGAGAGCCATATGCCTTTCTACCAAAGCGCCCTGGGGGACAGGCTCGAGTACGAGCTCACTTTCAACGACTACAGCCGTGTGGTCCGAGCTACAGGCGACGCCAACGCCAGCTACAGGATCGAAAACATCAGCCTGGAGTACGACATGGTCACCCACCCCGAGCTGGCCAGGGTGATTCGCAACCAGTATGCTGGTCGTCTCGCAATCCTGTACGACCGGGTGCTCCGCCACCGCAAAATTAACCGTGACAAAAGTGATACGTTGTGGAACATTAACCTCAACGTCCCTGCGCGCAGCATGAAGAGCATCTTGATGCTATTCGAGGACCCGGCAGTCGGTGGCACGGCCTTCTCCCGGGAGCCAGAGGCTTTCCACAATCCCAAGATTACCAAAGTCGAAGTAACAATCGAAGGTGTTCCCAACCAGCTATACTCTCAAGGCCTGCGCGCCTACCAACAGTGGGACGAGGCAAAGAAGTTCTTCGCGGCCGGTAGCAAACGCCATCCCGGGGTGGCCATAGTCTCAAAAGATCTGGCGCTGGGCGATGTGTCGCTGGGAGAGTTCTTAACGTCAAAGTACGTTCTTGCCCTCGACCTGCGGTCAACCGACGACGACCAGCTCCACGGCAGTGGCCGTCGCATCGAAAACGCCAGCGAAGGTGTTACAATACAGATCACAAAACAGGCCGAGGCCGCCGGCGCATTGAACATCTACCTCTATGTCGTAATGGACGCGCAGCTAAACATTGAAGATGGACGCTTCGTCTCAGCACTCTATTAGTTTCCTCCCTAAGGACCCCCATGCTGCAATCATCTGCGGTCAGACTGGCTGTGGCAAAACAGTGTTTGTCCTTGGGTTGCTAGAAGGTCCCTATCGCGGCTTATTTCGGCACATCGTTATCCTGTGTCCCACCATACGGCATAATCGGTCATATCAGGAGTGCCCCTGGGTGTGGGCGGACCCAGAAATTTACGTCGTGGATCCCAGCGAGCGACTCCATGATTATCTGCGGGCCTTCTACCAGACGTTTCAAGGCGAGCCAACGCTGTACATCATCGACGACTGCAGCGCCACAAAGAAAAAGGACATGCTCTCGGAGCTCGCCTTCAGCGGCCGCCATGCTATGCAGTCGGTCTGGGTCCTGACGCAAAAGTATAACTCGGTCCTAAAGGACCTTCGCGAACAGACACGCTGGGCGACTCTGTTCCATTGCAAGGACCGCGACTCCTTCGACGAATGCCTGCGCAAGAACAATATTGTCCCCCCAGAACAGCGACCTCTGGTGCGGCAGCAGCTCGCCCAAACAAGGTATGCCAAGCTTCTGTTAAAGACTGATCAGCCGGCCGCTTATAAAGTCGCATCGTGAGAGAATGTGGCAAGAGCTTTTGATTATCAGCTGCCTGTTGTTGCAGTTGGTTACTTTTGGCGTTGTCGCGTGGGGTGTCAATGAGTATATTAGAGCTCGGAGGCGGGTGGCCCATATCACGAAACAAGTGACTCGCAAAATGCAGATGGATGATCTAATCGACGAACTGTTGGACATTGACATAGCCGCAGCTCCTTTGGAGCTAGGACAGGCAGTTTCAGTTTCTGAAGCTTCGAATCTTGCACAAAAAAGCAAGCGCCGCGAAAGGCTCGCCGCACTAGCAGCAGGAGGCCAGGCCAAACATTATCTTGGAAAAATTTTGACTGTAGACCAAGTTGACTCGTTGAACGATGATGAGGTTGAGAAGCTATACGCCCGCTACGAGGCAAGACTAGGTGCAGACATGACAAAGACGCTAGGGCAGACGGCCCTGCAGCTTTACTCGGGGGTGGTGAGTATGTTTCTTCCAATCCCACCCGAGAACCGACCGGCGCTTGTGCGTGACCTCGAGGCCGACCCGTTTGTTGGGCGTGCGCTTAGTAGTGCTACCTGCGAGCTCTACCACTGCTACGGTATGTTTCTAGCACCGCTGACCGCCGCGCTAACTACGGTAAAGTACTGTCAATTTGGACATCAATGTCCCCAGACAATATCAGACAGTGTCCTTGATGTCGACGGCGGAGAACCAACAGATGATGGAGCAACCACTGGAACAGATGCAGGTAGAAAGGGTGACGGACCCAACTCTGGAACCGACTAAAGGCGGGAGAGAAAAGGACCCCAAGAAGGTAGCAGCCGGGCGCGCCGGCGCGGCCGCACGAAAGGCTAAACAAGAACGACTGCTTGAAGAGCTTCGCACAACCAAGGAATCGTTGCGAAGTTCAGCCGTTCCTACAAAGCAACCGGGGACCAGCATTCCTCAACTCAGTGAACATTCTTCTGATGCGCCTCTGGTCGCTGAAACAGCTGCGGGGTCGAATGGCCCTGTTGCTTCGCAACAAGACTGGGCCCTATGGATCATAGGAGTGGCTGGTCTTGCAGGCATAGTCTTGTTTCAGCGCTCGCGCGCAAACCCGCAGCTGTCAGCCGCCCCGGCGGGACAGCAGGCAAAAAAATCACTCGCCGGTCCCGGCGTTTAAGCGTGACCCCCCCCAGTACTAAGCATTTAAAGGTTCCCCCTGATCCCTTTATGATGGAATAAACATGACATCCCCAGCAACCGATGGCAAAATGCTAGCTAATGCGCTGTATCACGGCGCGGTCGTCTCTGGCCTAGCTATGGGATATTCCAAATTGGGCAAGATGGTAGTTGGGGGGGGGCCCTCCAAAGCTCGACTTCACGCCTCGTGACGTGGGCATGGTAGTTGTAGACGTCGCTCTTGCCATGGCGACCAAAGACATGCTTATAAAGCAGGGCATCATCCCTGCAGACATATTGAAGTAGACGCGCCCTGTTGTCAAATGGCTAGTGTTGCAATGCTAGTAGGGGGCGCCATCGTCAACGCCCTCGCGTTCTCGGGGTCGAATTACTTCTTCTCCACGCTTAGGGGCGCTGGCGTTGACGAGGAGCGCAAGCGACACGATAAAGCAGTCGAGCAGCTACAGGCTGCCCAAACCGAATGGTCTCAGAGGCGGACAAAACGCCTTGACTGGGTTAATGAAGGGCTCCGCCGGCAGAGCCACGCAGTCCGAACATTCCACGATGTCGACGCCGCAATCCGCGAGTACTCCCAAGTCACCGGGCACAGACTAGATCCCTTAGGGCCAGAGCCCCAGCTCTCAGACTTCTACACGCCCAGCGAGGACCAAAAAGACTGCGAAATTGCCTTCGTCATCTTGGGGATGGCTGCAACAGGTTTAGTGGCATACAAACTCGCCAAGTAATCCGAAAAAACTGTGCTGGACTCAGCTGAGCTCCTCGCCGTAATGGCAGACGCAACGTTAGTAGTAAGGTGGGTTTTAATTTTCGGCGCTTTTTTGCGGGCCGGTTATAGAGTTGCAAAGCGACATGGGCCTTTCCGAAGAGCTTTACAGCACGATGCTTGCGGTGGGGACAACTGCCAGAAGGCACAAAATCCCCGGCCCTCTGGCCCATACAATGATCGATATCGCATGGAGGTCACTTGAGCTGTGGCGGCGTGACGAAGCAGCGGCGAGGCATTTCGCGGCAATGGTGCTCTCGGGACCGACCAACCTGCGCGCAGCCGCCGGAAAGTTGCCCGAACCTGTGGCTTCTGCCTGTTGGAGGTTGATTGGGCTGCTGGAATATCTCGCAAGCCTCCCTCATGACCGACAGCAAGCTGTCTAACACATACTACAGCCCCCGCGGCTACTGGAAAGGGCTCGCAGCAATCAAGAGACTGGCTTCTGCTGCCAAGGTCTCTGAAGATGTGGCCCGGGCATGGCTGAAGAAGCAGGCGAACTGGCAGATCTATTTGCCGGGCCCACGGCACATTCCGCGACCAAAATTTGATTTTGATATGCCAAACGAGGTCCACTAGGCTGACCTGCTGTTTCTCCCCCACGATCGTAAGGGCAAGCACACATACAAGTACGCCCTCACCGTGGTCGACGTCGCCAGCCGGTTCAAGAGCCCCTTGCCACAAAAGAGGCTAAAGAGGTTGCTGATGCCCTGGGCCGCATCTACAGACGGGAACCTCTGAGGTGGCCCAAACTGCTCCAGGTAGACCCTGGGCGTGAGTTCATGGGCGCGGTCAATCAGCTGCTCGCAAAGCACAATGTCGAGGGCAGGCGCGGCCGCGTGGACACCCACCGGGATCGGGATTGTGGAGCGATTCAACCGGACCTTGGCCGAGCGGCTCTTCGGGCACCAGTACGCCCAAGAGGTGCAGCTCCCTTCTGGTGTGCGGTCGTCCGAGTGGGTAGCCCGGCTGCCCGCCGTTGTTGCGGCCTTGAATGGAGAAATGACCCGGCTGACCGGCAAGCGGCCTTCTGAGGCCATAAAAGCACAGCGGGTTGCACAAAAGCTCTCTGCTCCTGCATCCCGTCCTGTCGGTATTCGGGAGCAAAAGCTCCCTTCTGGGGTTGGCGTTCGCTATCTTTACCAGCCCGGCGAGCTGAAGGGTGGTCGTCGTCATGCGACCGATCCCATATGGTCTTTGACGGTTCACCGGCTCGGACGCTCGGTGACCAAGCCTGAACAGCCTGTGCTGTACTACCTGCTTGACGGCCCGCCGCGTGGCTTTGTCAGGGAGGAACTTCTGGTAGTACCCTCCGACACTCAACTACCGCCAGATGAGGTCCTCAGACGTTGAGAGCTGCTGCCCCTCTGTTTCTGTTACACTCGAGACAGGTCAACCTTATGTTGTCACGGACGTGGCCTCTGGTGTTGTCTAACCGGTCGACACTGAACTGCTGGGTATCCTTGGGCTTGTAAGCCCAGAGGAGCTCAATGTTGCAGGCGGCACACTGGTTATTTTGGGCCTCCTTGAAATGCAGGATGTGATCGACCTTCAGGTTAAACCTGAGCCCCTTGGCTTGGTCCTGGCGCTTGTAGGCCACGAGCTTCTTTGCGATAGCCTTGCAGAGCTGCTGCTCGGTTAGGGGCCTGAACTCGGAACCCTCCTCCGAGGGACAGACTACCCGTTCGAGCTGGTGCATGTACTCCACCCGGGACACGGCAAGGTAGGCAAGGTTTGACCACTGGAGATAGTCGTCGACGATCCAGACCTTTTGGGGGTCGTGAATGGTAAGGCCCTGGCTCTAATGGACCGTAAGGGCGTAACCGAGGCGCCAGTCATCAGTCTGGACGGCCGCTTCCGCTGCCTCTATACTGACATCCATGACTTCGTTCAAAACCAGCTCTTCTCTGCGGTTGGTGCCTGGGATGGTGACTTGTATGTTTTGCTTCCGACTGTCCTTGGGGTGGTACAGGAGGGGCACAAGGGTGTCTTGAAAGTGGTCCTTGTGGCGCTGGAATAGCAGCTCCTGTGCTCGGTCGCGAACTTTCTGTCTCGAGGCCAGGATAAGGTCGCCTGGCTTCCAAACGTCAACGAACCGGTCCCAGCCCAAGCAGCCGGGCAGTGCCTTTCGCATCTCTCGGCACTGGACTTTATCAGGCTGGAGGCGGATAGCCTTTTTGAGGGCCGGGTCTTTTGCTCGGTGGTCGACCTCGACCTCCTCATAGTAGTCAGCCTTCTGCTGCAGCCAGTCGTGTGGCATCTCACCAGCAATCGGCGGTGGTTGACCCTGGTCGCCGCAGCAGATGACTTGGACACCCCTGTGTTCGAGCCAGTCGAGGAAGGTCTCCAGAACGGGCCGGGGCACGGTGCAGACCTCGTCCCAGATGATGACGCGGGGGATGTACTTCTGACCCATTCTTTCTGGGCTCCACTCCGTTTGACCGCTCCAACGAAAGAAGCTGTGGTAGGTCTGGGCCTTGACCCCTCTGGCCCGCATCTCTTTGGCCAGACGGTGGGTCGGTGTAAAGACGAGTGGGTCTCTGGAGCGGAACAGCTCAATCGCTCTTGTAGTTTTGCCACTACCGCCGCCGCCATTCAGGTAGGACAGGCGGAGTCGGGTCAGTGGATCATCGTAGCATGGTGCAACTGAGTCGGGCATGTCTTTGATTTGGCTCACATACTTGGGTTTGGCGAAGTACGCTGCGTGTTTCATGGGCATGTACAGCTGTTCGCCCTTGTCACGCCACTGGGCTGGGGCAACTGGTGGAAGATACGTTTCCCCCAACAGGCAATTGACACAACACTCCTCGTTGCAGCCACAGGCCTCGGGGACCACGTATGCCCCGACCCCTTCGAGTTTGTAGAGCGCAGTTTTTTGGACGTAAATGCTATCGGTAGCCACCCGAACAGCCTCCTCAGGTTTAAACCTCGAAAGCATGGAGAGGAGGTTGATGTGGGCATAGGCCAGCATGCTCGCCCGCAGATGGGCGTACTGAGGCTGTGAGCCGTCGTAGTACGTGAGGATGTGGCCCAAGGGGCATCTCATCGGTGCTTCAACCAGGGTGCCGCTTTGGCGGGTGTCTCTGACTAGGTAGTCGAGCTCTCCTTCGTTGGTCACCAGCCGTCGGGTCAATCTTTTTCCGTCGGCCTTGCTGCCCTGCGTGAATTTGCCGATGATGCTACACCCCTGGTTGTGGTCTTCCGGGAGCCAAACCTCGGTCTGTTTCTCGAAGGCGACGATAGCTTCACGGACTTTGAGAGTGGTTAGAAGGCCAGACTCTGTCAGGAAAGCAAGCAAGGGTGTTGGAGCCCAGCCGTGTTCTGCGAAATGCTTTCCAAACCACGCGGGGATGACCGGGTGGCAGTTGCCAAATTCCCATTCCTGGACCTCGGCGAAACCAACGCCTATGTCTTTGGGAAGGGCGCCGTTGATGGCTACACGGGTCATGCGGTGGGTTGGATGTCCGAAACGCTCGAAATAGGACTTGGCTTCACCTTCTCCCTGAAAGGAGGCTGGGTAACAGGCCTTCATATCGATGCTGACTATGTCTCGGGTGTCGTAGTCCATCGAGTTCCAGAGCCCGCCGTGGCCATGCTCCACACAAGCCTTCTGGATGTCATCAAGAAGGTTGGCCGGGGTCAGCTTCCAGCCGTTCTTTTCCTTGGCCATGATGCTGGCCGCGTGGTTCTCTCCGAAGGCTTTCTCGGCAAGCGACTCATCACCCAGGTCCTCAGAGACCTTGAGAAGCCTCTCGTGGGCCTCCCGCCGCCTATAAGTGCGACCGTCCTGGAGCACAAACTGGTCGACCATGAGACTTCTATCTTGGCCGCCCAGCAACCAGACCGCTTTTGGCTCACCTTGGGTAGCTTCCCGGATGGCCTGCCAGACATCGCCCTCGTAGATGTAAACCTCTCTGCTTTGGGGAAAGTGGAGGTCTTTAGACCAGGCGTGGCCGTTGTGGCAAATAAGTTCTACTTTACCTCTGACACCGTTGCCACCAAACTGGTACTTGCCACTGTTATATATGTCCTCGCCGGCGATGTCCCACAGGATGATAGCCCTTTTGAGGACCTTTTCCAGTTCGGCCACATCGCCAACTGTGGTGCCAGTTTCATGAACTCTCTCCTCCCACTCCTGTATTTTCTGGCGCCGTGTGGGCATTAGCCCCTGGCCCCTCAGGGCACCTTCAAAGTGCTCCACAACTCTCTGGGCCACACAGTTGAGGTCGCCATCTCTTAGTGGGACCAAGTTGGCAGGGTCTGGGTCTCTGAGTGGGTACAGCCCATACACAATCGCGGTGACCGGGTAGGCGTTCTGATAGAACACACTATCGATCCCTGTCAGAGCACCAGGCTTTGTGTCCCGAGAGATCTCAATGATGCCCTGCCCCTTTTTCCTCTCAGCACGAACGGGGTCAAACTTGTCTTCGACAACCCAGTCACCGTCGTTCCGCTCACGCAGAAACTTGAGCTTCAGGATGAACTCGCCCTCTGGGAGGGTTGTGAGGAGCTGTGCTGCCCTCGCGTCTATCATGCAGGCGTCCAGGGCCAGTCGGCCAGCTCTGGCCTGCATACCATCAGCGATCTCAATATCGCCGACGTCAAGCGGATCCTCTGCTTCCACCCTCCATGTAGAGAAGAACGCGGCAGCGCCGTCGACTTCAAACTCGTCTTTGGCGTCGTTCAAGATCTCAACCCACTCATCAGCTGGGAGCCGTACTAGGGGGGGAACCTGGTCATCCAGGTCGATAAACCGCTGTCCCTCTGGGATGGGGTCTGGCAACTCTGCAAGAATCTCTTCGATCAGGTCGTCCATAGTGGCCATGTTATCGGATGGATATACACCTATGGCGGGCTGTCTCTAATTGGTGTTTTTTAGACCACGTCAAAGCGCCGGCTGTTTCCTGAAAAAAATCGGATCTATTCCTATTCTAGCCCTACAAAGCGGGGCGGTCGAGCAAGGAGGCGGCTTCCACGCATCCTCGCAGCTGCACTGTGAGCTTCAAGCTCATCAAAGACGTTGCGATAGGCCAAGCGAATGTGAGCATCAGGGGGCCTTCTAAGCTTTTTGGCCAACTTCCCCCCACCACATGGCACACATAGGCAGATATCTGCTTGTGTGCCCACCCCACAGCCTCGACATGGCCGGGGCGACCGGCGTCCATTCCGAAGTCTTGCCAGGTGCACCTTACAGAATTGTTTGAGGCAAGAGGCACCACAGACCTCGGTCTCCCCAACTTTCAGCCACGCACACACGTTATAGCCCTTCATGTTGCAATACCTCAGGTATACTCTGGTGACAGGTATGTCTAAAAGGAGAGCCCGGGCCGGCGAGGGTGGTGGGCCGTCCCTGGGGCTCTCGTTCTTGGTCGTACATGCTAAAATTGGGGTCTAAACAGGGGTTGGGGAGCGGGGCGATTCCCAACCGGTGGGTGCATTCGCCCCCCCTGCTGCTCTACAATTAAGTTACAAGCAGTGAGCCCTAGAAAGCTATGTCACCATAGAGATGGCTGGAGCTTAAGATGATTCTAGGGTTTCAACTTATTTGTGTGTTTGCTGGGGCGGTTGTGTATTTTGCAGTAGGGGAAAAGACCATAGTGAAAAGGTGCTGCTGTTAGCAGGCTCCAGGCAGCAAAAGTATTTCTGTTAGCTGGCTTTGTCGTTTGTAGTTGGCGCTCAGAAGTCATTTGATAACTCTGCAGTTAGGGCTCTGTAGTCATCCTGGGGAGCTGAGAAGGTGACAGAAGGTCACTGACTCCATACTGGAAAGGGTTAGGGCTCAGAAGAAACCCTGGGAGCTATTTATTGCTTGGTGAAGCTAAGCAGCTGGAGCTTGGTGAAATCCAGGGGCAGTACCAGCCCAATGAAACTAGCTGGCTATTAAAGAGCTGAATTCGCAGAGACTAGAGAGCAAATGCAAAAATCCAGGCAATGGAGTCTCAGGAGACGTGGGAAGTGTGCAGTCGTCGAGGCAGTCCAAGTTGGAGTAGCTGAGGGAATTCAGAGGATTGATCTTAGAAAGTGAAAAGTTTGGAGCCCATGAGAGAGACAGTTTCAACAAGACCGGTAGACTCAGTGTTTATTGACATCTTGGTGGTTTGCTGAGAAATCCGTGGGATCTGTCTTGGTTGCATTTGCTACTTATTGTACAGTGTAATGTGTTCAACCACAGTTTGCCTGTTAATTCACATGTACCTCCATACTCTTAACATTCAGAGTTAATATAAGTTAGATATTGTAAATTGTTTTATCTTTTTGACTTTGTAAAGCTTATTTCTGTTTGTTCAAAACCTGTTGAATCTTATGGCTTTATTCTCATAACAAGTGCCTTGAATCTCAAACATTGTATGCTTTAAAGAAAACATTATTGGTCCTTAACCAGATCTTACCAAAAACATGAAGGGTCTTGGTCTAGCATCATAACACCCAGTAGGTATTAATTTCACCATTTTCCGTTAGCTTTGGGTAAAACACAAAATACTAACCCATTTGAGCAACAGGTTGGCTGTTGAAAAGTGCAAAAAGGTTACGCCAGATCATGGCCAAGGCAGAGGTACAAGCATTCCTGGAGTTTGACAATTATTGCAGGCTCAAAGTGATATAGGCACACACTATTAACTCATTTGACACAAAAGATGCTAGCCAAGTGCAACCCTGTTTGCAGACTCTACTAGCCAGGCTTGATTGATTATTCTTGAACTTTCAGTTCATATGAAAATTCATAAATTTAGTGCTGTGTTGAACCAGGCATAATGTGTCCAAACAGATTGATTATCCCTGTAAATCCTTCCAACATACCTGATGACAGGCAGTAAGAGCTAGAGTGCTTCCTGGTCAGCCATACTGCAGAAGGCAATGACAATCCATTACAGTACTTTGCCAAGCATAATCATGGACCAATCCACTGGAAGTCCATGGTCATCAACACCCTCTTGGAGCATGGTACCTGGGGGAAGAGCAGGATTGAACTAGGTGGATGACCATGGGAGCAACATCCAATTGTTTTTCCTAATTGCAAGATACTACCACAATGTCTTATTCAGCAATATTCAACAGTCATGCAGACGCTGCAGAAGTCATTGCATTTGTGTGGGACTACACTTTTGCACCCTGACCATCATCCTATTATGCCTTTGACTCGTGATAAAACATATGTCTACGACAAAACATCACCCTGGAAGAAATCAAATGCTTACCCAACAGACAGGTTGGATGCTCAGAATTTTTTCTTCATTGATTAAGCTTCATTACCCCAGGAGAAGGAGGTGTTGATTGGCTCTTTACAGTACTTTGAGACACTTTTTTGAATAACATGATCATGGCATTTGTAAGTTAAGGCTAATTATTTTGGGAAATAACGAACAGGACAGTTCAGCACATGGGGATGAGATTTAACAAAGGTGTTCTTTGTACTTTTTTTTGTAATGAATTTGGGGACGTGGGCAATACTGGCAAGGCTGCATTTGTTGCCTGGAGGTACTGTTGGGCTTTTTTGGAGCACTGTAGTCCTTGGGGTGATGATACTCTCAACAAGAATTACAGGATTTGACCCAGTGATACTAAGTCTCTGACAATGGGCCCCAAGTTACATGACTTGGAAAAGAACACACATGAAATCTGAGAAGAGAAAACAGGGGGACATTTGACAAAATGAAGAAATGGTAAACAGTGAACCACATAAAAACTTTTAGTTTTGATACAAATAATACTTTAATCAAATGATTAAATGATTCTCCCCAGATACAAAAAGTAGGATGTTTTCAAAGGAACAGCTTTTTAAAAAAAAATAACAGTTATTTACATTTCTTAAGTCTCAGTTATTTTCTGAAAAGTATTTCTCAGCCTGGCTGGTTCAACTGGAGTGTTTATCTGAAGATAGCTTCAATGGATGGAGAGCAAATTAGAAAGACCACCACAAAAGGAATACGTAGTTCAGTACAGCAGCTGTAACAATTAATTCTCTACTCACTAAAGGAGATAGTTATATTTTATTCTGTTGTTGGTGCTGTTCTTACTCTTAACCAAGCATGTTCTACATTTGCAGCTCAACTCAGTCTAGTTTGGTGCTGCTCTGCCAGTTTGCAAAGTCAAGGAAGATCAAATAAAGACAAGTGACAAGACCAATAAACTGAATAACAATGCTACAAAATTAATCTGGATATCGGCGCAGATAAAAACACCAGTAGAACACAAGTGAAGGCTCACTTTCAGTAGTGGCTGATCATTCAAAATCAGAGTTAAAAGCCACCATAAATGTATCAGTCACTTCCATTTCTCCTAATTGAAGAGGTACACGTATAAAGAGATTTCTATTTTTAAAATAACCAGTCACAGCCAAAAACTTTAAAAAGAATTTTGTGCCTTTATTGGAATGGTGCAAGGCATTAAATACACCACTTTGATCATTAGATTATTTGGTTTAAATCAAAATGAGGCTCTAGAACTACAATACTGGTCCAACAGTCTTTTTTTGCAGAAAGAAACAGAAGAAATGCATTCAGTATTCAGAAAGCACTAGCAGGCATCTGTTAGTTTGAATAAGAAATAGTTCCTTAGTTCCCAAAGCACTTGCGGAGTTAGCCATATTTGATATTAGGAAATACAGTTTGTTATTTTTTTGGGAACAGACCGGAGTCACAAATAAGCAAAGTCATACGACTTGTGCAAACTGTTTGCAGCCTATTAGATGCTGATACAATTTTTTTTAGGCTTTTCTGAGAAGATATTTCTAGAAGAGCATTGATACACCCGTCAGTGCTGTACACAAAATAAAATCCAAATTTAAAGAAAAATGAAAATTCACAATTTATCCCTTCCAACAGTTACTGCTGGAATGCCTCTTCCTTTGCTAGGAAAGTTTCAATCTGTAGAAGCAGAGCTTGATGAAATGTTTGCACTTTAATTATACTTTCTCAGGCACAGACATATCAGCAAGCCATGCTAACAGTAAAATGATTCCATCTCAAGGCAAAAGAAACCTCCAACATTAAAGGATAACTATGTCTCTGGTTCAATTCTCAGAAATCCACTTCTCATTGCATTTTGTGTTAGATTTTTTTTTAAACTGTGTACAACTCCTATTGACCAGTACATCCACACACTTTCACTAAGTATTAGTTTTCTTACCATTTATTATTTTACTTGATACTTGATAACCTAATTCTCTCACTTTCCCCACCTGATGTATAAAAAAAATCAGTATGAAATATAAACAAGCTCTTGCATTGTACGCATTTGTGAGTACAATTCAAGCACGGCGGAGCTGACGTTCTAATCTCAAATTGCTTCAGTCTTGGATTTCCCATCAACAAATTATCTTAGGGCATAACCTGATCTAAAACCATCATAGAATTTTCTTACAAACTGATCCAAAATGTTTAAAAGGGGAAAAAAAAAATTTTGGCTTCTTTCAATTTAGCCCATTTTAAGACACTCAATTGTTAAATTTACCAGGCGCATACTGTTTGGTCATCTGTTTTAAAAGTCAAGCCATTTTTAATAACGCAACACCAGTCATTCAGACACAACAGGCCCCCAAAAGCAAGGCTCCCTTCAGCCCTTACAATATTGAGATCAGCCTTAAGACATGACTCCAAAGACAGGGTTGTGGCGACAAATGCTGGGGCCAATCTCCTCATAATCTTTTTTGGTGTGGCATACCTGGTAGAACTCCGGCTATAAGAGACAAAAGTATCTCAGGTTAAAGCTTCACAAGAAAAATAGTTGAAATGCTGTAGAATAAAAAGTCTTGCACCTGAAAATATATTTGTTCCATGAAATTATGTTTTAAGGTGGTATCACTAACAACAAAGGTTCTTCCAACACCACTCCAGATGCTATATACCTTCTAATGCAAATTTGTGTTTTACTGTATGCCTGATCGACTTCCCCACCAAAACAGGGGTGGGATGTGCAGCCTTAAGTGGGCGTTCATTTTAAACAATTTCATTCTGTCACCTTAAAAAGTAAGTAACTTTGCAACCTTACTTATAACTGAACAGCAGATTGATAAACAGACGCTTAGTAGTACAAAACTTGAAAATTGCTGAAGATAGACATGTTGCTAAAGCTTTTCGTCTTGCAATCAGGACAAGCGCCAGAATACCAAATTTCAGAAGATAACAATTTATACTACAGGAGAAAATGGTGCCGATTGGTTAGAAAGTCAACTGTTTGGCCAAGGCGTTGCTGTGGAGAAAGCAACGGGGAACTATAGATTCCCCAAGCTCCTGGGTAATAAACAAAAACGCAAAGCCTTTTGTTGGAAAGAAAAGGTTCCTGCGTGTGTATGTCACTTTTAGCAAGTGTAAATGAACCACGTTATGAGCTCAACTGATTATTTTAAATTCACTGCTAGTGTAGACATTAGCACACTCAAGATTATTTAGCAAGTGCTGCCCAATTTCAGAATCACAGTGGATGTTTTGTGTTGGGTTTCTAAGTGCTGACTGAATATGGATTATACTCTGCCTAGTACGAACAACTGAAGGAACATGTTATTCGATTCGATCAGCCCTCAATCATCGGGATGTACGACCCACATACCTGGGATCACAGTGGCACTGAAATTCATGCATGACATTGCTCAATTTGTGTGTGGTAGGCAGATCATCTTTTTGGACCGATGGCAGCATCCTGATAGTGGAAAATACCATTCAGATAGCTACTGCATAGTGGCAGAGTCAAACGGCTTGCTTAACCTGTTGTTCAAATTTTTGAGATACTTTGTCTTTCCAGGTAATTTGAGGTAGACAGGGCAGTTTTCAGGTCTGAAGCGAGCAGCCTTTGGCCCATTTGCAAATGTGCATGATACAGAGCAAACAATGATCTGATTGGGACAGCCATTGTTCTGCATTTCAGCTTTGATGCGTTCTATTTTTGCATCGAGCAAATGGTTAGTGCCCTATTCACAAGATTGCTGTTAAGAATATGATAAGCGTAAACTTGTAAACGCATCAAAGGCATCAATCACTTTTGGACCCGAAAAGAGCCAGTCTACCTAAAATTACCCAGGCAAAGTACCTCAAAAATTCAAACATGTTAAGTCAATCTAAAAAGGCATTCTGCCTACCACACAATTGAGCAATGTTGTATGCGAAATAAAGTGGTGGTTGCAAGGTACATAGGCCTTATGTCTCAAAGAAAAAGGGTGGTACTGCCCAATCTAGAACACCCTGGTTATCTGGAAGCACAGAAGGTAAGAAAGCAAGCTTTTTCCAGTCACAAAAAGTTTAATACTGTAGAAAGCCTAGAGTATAGAAAGTACAAGGGTGAAGTGAAAAAGGTAATTAGGAAAACAAAGAATATGAAAAACACATTGGCAGGTAAAATCAAAGAAAACCCAAAATGTTTTGCCAATACATTAAGAGAATAACTAGGGAAAGGGTAGGGCCCAGAGATGTACATGGTAATTTCTGTGCTGATGCTGATGATGTGGGCAGGGTTCTCAATGAGTACCCTGTGTCTGTCTTCACTGAGAGGGGTGATGCGGATATTCTAGTTAAAGAGGTGTGTGAACCATTAGATACAATAAGCATAGAGAAAGGGGAAGTGCTGGAGGGACTGACATCCTTGAAGGTAGATAAATCACTAGGGCCAGATGGATTGTATCCCAGGCTGTTAAAGGAAGCCAAGGAGGAAATGGTGGATTCTCTGAGGATAATTTTCCAATCCTCACTAGATATAGGGGAGGTAGTAGAGGATTGGAGGTCTGCGAACGTTATACCGTTACTTAAAAAGGGTGCGAGATATAAACCAAATAATTATAGGCTGGTAAGTCTGACTTCAGTGGTGGGAAAATGATTAGAATCAATACTGAGAGAAAGCATATAGAATGCTTTCCTTTATTGGATGAGGTATCGGATACAAAAGCAAGAATGTAATGATGGAATTGTATAAAACACTTGTTAGGCCATAACTGGAATTGTGTACACACTTTTGGTTACCACATTACAGGAAGGACATCATTGCTCTGGAGAGGCTGCAGAGGAGGTTTACAAGAATGTTGCCAGGGTTCGAAAATTGCAGCTATGAGGAAAGATTGGATAGGCTGGGGTTGTTTTCCTTGCAACTGAGGGGGCTGAGTGGTGACCTGATAGATGTGTACAAGATGATGAGTGTCCTAGACAGAGTAGACAGGGATGTCCAGTCTCCCGTAACAGAGAGGTCAATTACCGGGGGTACAGTTTTAAGGTGAGAAGCATTAGAGGGGACATGAAAAACTTCTTCGCCCAGAGGGTGATGGGTGTTTGGAATTCAGTGCCTAGTTGTGGTGGAGGCAGAAACCCTCAACTCATTTAAAAGGTACTGGATCTGCACCTAAAGTGCTGTAACCTGCAAGGCTGCAGTCCGGGTGTTGGAAGGTGGGATTAGAATGGGCAGCTAGTTTTTATTTTTTGACTGGCACAGGCACGATGGGCTGAATGGCCTCTTTTTGTGCCGTAACTTTCCTATGGCTCTATGGTCTCAACAATTGGCTGATTGAATCAAACTGCACGTTCCTTAATAAGCAGAGTACAAACCATACACAGCCATTCCGCACTTCAACTCAAAACATCTGTCAGGTGTGATTCTGCAATTGGGCAGCACTTGCTGAATAATCCTGAGTGCACAAATATATACTAACAAGATAATCAGTCAAGTTCATAATGTAGCTCATTTACACTTGCTAGAAGTGACATACATTCATACCCTGGGATCCGTTCTTTGCAAACAAAAGGAATATGTTCAAGCCTTGTGCCATTTTTGAATTACCCAGGAGTTTGGGGAACCTATAGTTCCCCATTGCTTTCTCCATGCCAACAAAGCAGCCAGAGTTGACCTGCCAACCAATCGGCACCCTTTTCTCCTATAGTATAAACTCTTGTGATTGTTTGAAACTTGGCATTCTTGCATTTGTCCTGAGCGCAAGATGAAAAGCTTTAGCAATACATATCTCTTTTCAGCAGATTAATAGTTATGTTTACATTGCATAATATTCTTGCACCACAACACAGCACATCATGCAACTCATTGTAAATCTTTTCCGTATATAAACGTGTATCATATATTGTAAACATACACCAAGTGATCTTATTAAAAAGCTTACTGGCTTCTGCAAAGGAAGAAAATATTGCCTTGTACTATTTCTCTATATGATTGAAATACTGTAACAAAGTATAGCATTGTTTCATTTTTAAAACTTTTTTCATTGGATATGAACACCGCTGGCAAGGCCAGTTTTTATTGCTCATACCTAATTATCCTCGAGAAGGTGGATGTGAGCTACCTTCTTGAAATGAAATTCATCTTATGTAGGAACACCCACAGTGCTGTTAGGAGGGGACTTCCAGGGTTTTGACCCAATGACAGTAAAGGAACAGCGATACAGTTCCAAAATCAGGATGGTGGGGCTTGGAGGGGAACTTGCAGGTGGTGTTGTTCCCATGCATTTGCTGCCCTTGCTCTTCTAAATGGTAGAAGTTACGAGTTTGGAAGGTGCCATTGAAGAATGGTGAGTTGCTGCAGTGAATCTTGAAAATGGTACACACTGCTGCCGCTGCATTGTGGGTGGAGGGAGTGAATGTTTAAAGTGGTGGATGGGGTGCCAACAAAGTGGCTGCTTTATCCTGGATTGTGCCAAGCTGGAATGCTGTTGCAGCTGCACTCATCCAGACAAGTGGAGAATATTCCATCACACTCCTGACTTGTGCTTTGTAGATGGCGGCAGGCTTTGGGAGTCAGGTGGTGAGTTACTCGCCACAGAATTCCCAGCCTCTGATCTGCTCTTACAACCATGGAAGCTGTGGCTAGTTCAGTTAAGTTTCAGGTAAATGGTAACGCTCCAGGATGTTGAAGGTGGGGGATTCAGTGATGGTAATTTCACTGGAGGTGAAGGGAGATAGTCAGAATCTCACTTGTTGAAGATGGTCACTTTCTGGCATGTGTATGGCTTGGGTATTACTTGCCACTTATCAGCCCAAGCCTGAATGTTGTCCTGGGCTTGCTGCATATGGACATGGGCTGCTTCAGTATTTGAGGAGCCATGGAGTTAAGAATGGTACTGAGTTTATTTAAAAACAAATGGTCTACAATAGTAGCTTTGGATGGTGAAAGCTTCGACTGAAAAACAAAATAAACCTACAGTGCATATGCTCACACAAAATTTAATGTAATCTGTTCACGCTCTTTTGGCCATTCTGGAAAGGCAGGAGGATGTTAATGCTTATCATTGCCAATTTCATGTATTTTAAGTGTGACAAAATGTAAAGTACATGCACACATACATTTCATAAATATACATAGAAACTGAAATTTAAAAAAGGTTTACTCACAGTGGATGCTAGCATAGACCCTCCAAACCAAACGGCATATCTCTGCATGTGGTGGGTGATCACTTGAACATCAATTGGTTTAGGCTACAAAAAAGGAATGCAACTATATTGAATTCCTGTAAATTATACTTCAAAGTGCACAATTCTCAAACAGTTAAACAGATTTCTAATTTTATTGGAAGCAATCACTGAAAACTTATTAATCTAGAAAGATCTTAAGAAAACATCAACTTTAAAATCAGCTGTCCAAGAAATTGCAGGACCGTTTCATTTTCAAAACTTAAAAACCCAGTTTCTTCACCATTCAAAATATCTGACCCTTATTTGTCAGAGTTTGGACACCTATGGCATGGATAGCATTCAGTTCTAGTAGTCTGGATGCTGATTTTTCCCTCAGCCGATAAAGTTCTACCAGGATTATTGATTCCCTCTGATTGGAAGTTATGAACAATCTTTGGTCTGAGAGGAAACTGATGCACAAGAATCCTATGAATGGTTAGTCAAAGGCACTCATTTGATTTGCCTCCTACAGCAAACAGTTGTGTAGTCCAGAAGGCTATTATGCCAGTTAAACACAATCACCAAAGATTAGGAGAACTCCCTTGAGGTGGTTTTGTGCCTACTGTAAGATTCTGCATATTTGAAAAGTGTAATGCACAAAGGTTTGGAATTTGACAGCTTTAATGCCAAATCTACATTTTTGCAAATCTAAGGAATCAAGAGTTTCTTCTCATCTACAAGCTCCGCCATCACGGAGCTGTCAATCAGTTTCACTTTCTATATATCCTACTTAGCCGATAGAAACATTTATCACTAAGGTAGGAACTGCTACAGTTTCCAAGAGCAATTTATTTAAAACTTATGTCCCAAGAACATTAGAAAGTATTTTCAGGGATCAGTGTGCAAGGTAGTTTAATTGTACTGGTATCGTGAAAAATTTTGGAGCAACACCACAAAAATAGCTACCATAATCCCTGCACTAAAACAAACAGGTACAATTGACAAGAAAATGTCAGCTGGAGATGCCTGAAGATAAACACTTGAGTATTTCTGATACTGGAAGTTGGTTGCTAAACTAATCACAATTGGACAAAGCTCATTAAGAATTCTAGTGACAACAGTCTTTGAATAATTTTTGACTTGATTCTGCAAAGAGAAATCATGAAGTTACTGCATTTGAAGCACATATGCCACCATAGGCAAACCCATATCAGATTGCTAAATTCTAGTTGAACGGGAGTATTTTGGATTGGTAGTTTGCTTCCCTACAGCATTAGGTACTCAGTCAGGAATAAAACAGATTTTGAAATCTACGGTTGTCTTGGAAACATCATTTATTTGAGTGATGAACAGGAAGGTTTTTTTGAATTTCTCCATGTAGATTAAATTGTTCAATACTGTAGGTCTAGTACTGCATTAAATATTCCATCTTCTTATTAAAGTAAAGCAACGGTCATTTTCTTCTTGCCTTGAGAACATTTTTTGGGTTGTCAAGTACATGTAAATTCTGGCTCTAAAGGAAAAATCTGATAGGTTCACTTTGCTTAGTATGAGGTAAGGGTCTGAGTAGGATTTAGAAATGAGGATACTGACTAAGATTTAGAACAACCCAATTCCTCTCTTCTAATTTCAAATCAAAGAAATCTGATTCAACGATCTTGACAGGGCTTAAGCTTAAAGCGTATGACTTCATAAACACGATCCCATCTCACCTGCCTTTTTAAAAAATTCTCTCATGGGATGTAGCCTGGGAAGGCCAGCATTTGCCATCCATCTCTAACTGTCCTTGAGAAGGTATCAGTGAGATTATGGCACCCTAGGTGGTCACAAACATGTCCACCCATAAGGCTGGTCCTACATCAGATTCCCTGGAAGATTTCTGCACCTAGTTTGTGCACTTAAATTTGAAATAGCTTGAGCCCAAAACTGCTGACTCAGTAGACTGCATCACCAACTGGAGCAATATTTGCAGTTTCAGTTTTTTAAATACTCAAACAAAAGCTCTGGTACCCAGTGCAGCTGCTAATCAGAATGCCAATGGGGAGCATGAAGAGCAGACACGTTTTGGAGAACAATTTTTCAATGAAAGAATTCACGATTTGTGACAAAACTTGGCAAGCTGCAGAGCAAATACATTTATCTTTGGACTGTATTTTAGATCTCTATTTTGGTTTAATTTATTAAAAAGTACAGCAAACCTTTAGTTTTCCACCACTCAATTCTTCACTGAGTTTAAGCCTGGCATCTACTGTCCTCTTTAAGTCTCTCTGTAACCGGCGTCCAAAATCTCTAAACATGGTTGACCCACCAGACAGGACAACGTTCTGAAAGACAAAACATTTCTTCAGCCTTAAACTGTTCAAAGCTTTGTATGATTTTCATCTTTATCCAGACAATACACAATTCATAGCAAGACGTTAAAGGAGAATTCCAAGTTGCTACCTTTAATACTAAATTTTGCACTACCAACTAATGGCGATTTTATTTGGTCACATTGAAGAAAATTGGAGAACTCAAAAAAAAATTAGACTAGAATTTTCAAGCAGCTTCTACAAAATAATGAGAGCAGATGGAAAATTCAGAGAACACAGAAATGGGAAGGACTGTGAATATTGTTATTTAAATTTTGAAAAATCTTTGGAGCATTTACGTGTATAAAGACTGTTATTCCTTTAAAATATTGTGGTCTGAAACAAAAAAATTATATTTCAGTCACAAACAAAACAGTAATACCAGTATGTGACACATGAGGGTAAAAGAGCAAAACTATTTGTGTAGAAGAAAATATGCAACTTTCAAATTTTCCCATTGGTCAGTCTCCTTTTTTAGGCAAGAATCTCAAATTTTCATACTGGGAGCCTCACTTGCCCATACCACAATTTTTCTATACAATATTTGTTCTAATCAGTTTTTTTGTTGCCATATTCAACTATTTTTTTATTGCTATGCATTCTCTGTAAAGGTAAGTTATAGAAGCACATTATAGGAATAATGCCTATTGTACAGTTCTGAGTGCCACATTATAGGAAGAATGTGAACGCATTGGAGAGGGTGAAGAAGAGGTTTACAAGAATGGCTTCAGGGATGAGAAACTTCAGCTATGAGGATAGATTGGAGAGGTTGGGACAGTTCTCCTTTGAAAGAAGGCAGCTAAGAGGAGATTTGATAGAGATGTTCAAAATCATGAGGGGCCTGGACAGAGCAGACAGGGAGAAGCTGTTCCCACTCAAAAGAATCAAGAGGGCAAAGATTTAAAGTGATTTGTAAAAGAAGCAAATGTGATGTGAGAAAAAACTGTCACACAACGAGTAGTTCAGGTCTGGAATGCACTGCCTGGAAATGTGGAAGAGGCAGGTACAATCGAGGCCTTCAAGAGGCCATTAGATGATTATCTGAATAGAAAGAATGTGCATGGGTACGGGGAAAAGACGGAAATGGCACTAGGTCATAATGCTCATTTGGAGAGCCAGTGCAGACATGATGGGCCGAATGGCCTCCTCCTGTGTTGTTAAAATGTTGAGATTCTGTGACTTACCAGTGAGTATGTCAAAGGTTTAACCAAATCTGGAGAACTGGAACACGGGAATTAAGAAAGGGCAGAAAAGGAGCTGATGTGACCATAAATATCAAACACCATATCAGATTGATGAATATCAAATATCAGGGAGGCAAAAGATGTTTGGTTCAGTGGAGTTTAATACAGCATAAATTATAACAGGTCAATATCTAACATTCCTTCAACAATTCTACGACCAGGGAGAATTAATGACTTAGAAAATTAATGCGGCTCAAAGGGTTCACAAACAATAAAGCTCTAGGGATATATGGTATTCAACTCTCTAAAGGAAACTTTTTTCCCTCAATTCTTTCATGGGATGTGGGCATTGCTGGCTGTCCCTAATTCCCCTTGAACTGAGCAGCTTACTAGGCCATTTCAGAGGGCAGTTAAGAGTCAACCACATTGCTATGGATCTGGAGTCACAAGTTGGCTAGGCAAGGATGGCAGGTTTCCTTCCCTGAAAGACATTAGGGAACTAAATGCATTTTTACTACAATCAATAATAGTTTCACGGTCACCATCACATACTATCTTTTGATTAAATTCCACTAGCTGCTATGGTGGGATTTGAATGCATTTCCCCAGAACATTAGCCTGGACCTCTGGATTACTAGTCTAATGACACTATCAGTACGCCTCCCCCAAACCAGGGAATTTGGATGTGTGTAACAAATTGGTTGAAGAATAAAAAACATCAGGTAATTTTTTAGTCAGGATGAAGGCAAGAATTGAGTTAGGTGCCACAGTATTGGAATCACTGCCGTTTCTAATTTACATTCATGACAGACTTGGAAACTCAATTCAAATTGGTCAAGATTGCAAGAAAAGTAGAAAAGGAAAATCTGGATTTAAAGGTTAAAATACCTGCCCAAGTACTTTTAAAATTAATTGTTGTGCAAATGTACAAAGCAATAATGCCACATATTTGGAACACTAACCTTATAAAGTGGACGTCTAACATCAATGGGGCAGTTCTGAATGACTTCATCTACTACTTCTGAGATGGGCTGTGTGAAATCGGGATTTGCAAACTAGATGAAGAAAAGCACCATGTTAGTGACCAGTGATCAATCTAGATAATATAATTCATATTGTGATTGAAGTATTTTGATGAAAACGCTAAGTACAACAAATAAAAGTTACCTCTGGGTGAAAGAAAATTTCAGGACCCAAAAATCGCTCATAGCCTACATCAATGGTGAATTCTTTCTTGGAGATGGCATTGACTCCAGTGTATTGCTTGATCCATTTAGTACCATCTGTATCATATTTGTTGAATTCTTTTACCAAGTCTGGGCAGACATAACTAAAGCGTTCCTTTAATTCAGTAAAACAGTAGGCAGAAGTAAAACAAAAGTAAGCAAAAATAGGTTCACACAAAACTAGTCATAGTTAGTCCTTACAAAAGCTAACAACTGTTTGTCAATTATCTCCAAAGTCTACATGTAAACATTGTTTTGACCATAAGAAATTGCCAAACATACTAGTGGTTAAAATGCAAATCCTTACCATAAATATTCAACATACATTTAAATGAATCAATATTCATAAATGGCATGAAGGAACTTGTCAGCCAGATCAGCTGCTGTGGTTTGGATTTATAGTTACAAAAAGAGGATGGAAAATGTAACATTAATGTTTTAGGATTAGACTAGCCCAGCTATGCCTTAGATTGGGGTAAAATTGGACGCTTAGTCCTCCAGCAACAACTAGTGCAGAAGCTGATCCTTAATAGGAAGAAACAGCTTTAAAATGTTGATGGGGTGGGCAAGAATGAGGAGGAAGGTAAGAATATATTTTATTGCAATTTGAACAGTAAAAATATGGCCTTCAAGACTTAAGATTAAAAAATCCACTAAGTATTTGCAATTTTTATGGATGTAACAAAGAATTTTAGTTGCTGCAAAGCAGAAATTACTGTATAACTTTGGAGTTCGGCCTTGACCTGGCTCGAACGGAGTAACAAGAGGCTCATTGGAAGAGGCAGTTTGTATTGGTTGGGTTTGGCACCGCATGACATTTAACAGCGGTATAGTTAAAACAGGTATGCAAAGTGCTGAGGAATCACATTAAATTCCATCAATGCATTAGAAATTTAGCCAGCGTCTCTTTAAATCTTGAGTGTGTTAACTCTCAGCTAAGCTCCGAAATCATTTCAAATTTAATGTCCAGGAGCAAAGCCCTTCTGAATTGATATCTGAACTGCATTTAGTTAGTACAAACAAGGCAATGACAACTGCTTAATATTTACTGGGCTACTGATCTAACATCAGTAGCCATGGTATTACTGCATTTTAATAGACTTGTTAGCTTAGTGCAGTTCCAACTATACTCTACTTCAGCAAATGAAATGTATTGGTACCCTGAATTTGGTAGGAAAACCATCACTGGTTTGTCAAGGGCAAGTCACACCTGACGAACCACAATGAACTTTTGAAGAGGTGACTAAAGATGGACAAGGGAATGTCTGTGGATATTTATTTATATAGACTTTCTGAAGTCCCTCATAAGAGTCTGTTAGCCAGAGCTGGAGCCCATGGAATTGAAGGCAAACTATTGACCTGGTTAGGAAATTGGCACGAGACAGAAAATAATGATGATGAGCAGGGGCTACATTTGGTAGGAAGTGGCTAGTGATGTCCTGCAAGATTCTGAGTTTGGGGTCTCAAGTGTTCACCATATTTATTAATGACTTAGGTAGGATAGAAGGCCACATGCTAGTTTGCCGATAACACAATGATAAGCGCCATTATAAGCAGTGTAGATGGACGAAAAAAAATTACACAGATAGATAGATTATATGAATTGGCAATACTGTGGCAAACAGATTAACAATGTAGGCAAATGTGAAGTCATTCACCTTGGACCCAAAAAGAATAAGAGTATATTCCAAATGGGGAAAAGTTGGAAAGAGTAGACGTCCAAAGGGACAAGGGGGTCCAAGTACATAGATTATTATAATAGCATGAACAACGTGCAGAGAATAATCAAAAAGACCACTGGGAAGCTGGCCTTCATACCTAAAGGGCTGTCAGGGATAGAAGTCATGCTATAGCATTGCAAAGTCCTGTTTAGACATACTTGGGAGTACTGTTGAGTAGCTCTGTGCTCACTTTAGTAAAGATATATTGGCCTTAGAAAGAGTGCAGTGAAGGTTTACCAGAATGATACATGACCTCCAGAGTTAAACTGCAAAGGGATGTGTTGCTAGATTTTAGAAGGTTAATGGGCGATTTGATCAAAGTTTTCAAGATATCAAGGGGTAGGTAGAAACTATTTCCAATGGTGGTAGAAGTTTGGAACTCTCACGCAATTGGCAACTAATGCTAGAACAAAGGAAAATTTTAAACCTGAGATTGAGAGGTTTTTGTCAAAGGGATATAGGACAAAGGTGCAAACATGGTGTTAAGCCACAAATCAACTGTGATCCCAATGAATGATGGAATAAGCTTGAGGGGTTAAATATCATTTCAATTCCTTTAAGTGGAACCGTTAATGTATATTTAATTCTGGCACAATTAGTTCTAATTCAAAGTATTATTTTAAAAGACCAATAGTCATTTTTATTCAGATATATTAACTACCAACTCCAAAGGAAGCAATGCTCTATGTTCTTTCAGGGATTTACGGATTTAGGAACCTCTTCTGTCTCCCATTGCTCCCAAATCTTTCCATTATTCCTGCCTTCAATTTCTCTGTTACTAATCTTGGGCACGGCCAAATAAATCAAGTAGCTAGGTTTATCAAGGTAACAATTAGTACTCCTGATGAAAGATCATTGACCTGAAACATGAGCTCAGTTTCTCATTCCACAGATGCTTCATGATGGGAATATTTCCAGCATTTTCATTTAATCAAGGTCAATGTTTTTATGTGATAAACTATTAAAGGCTGTTTTATATTCTTTTAATTTGAATTCCTGGAATCCAATAACTTTGTGCCATCTCCTAGTATCTTATAATGTTAAGCCAATTTTCTCATGGCAATAAATTCACAAATCCAGTGAATTTAATTGCCCAAGTATTGGGAACTGACTCCCAGAATCCAAGTTAAAAGAATACAAAAACAATGATGAAGAAGGAAGTTCCATTTATACAGTATTTCCATTTATACATAGTGTTTCAAGTCAAATTAGTTTAAAATCAAAGTCACTGTTACATCAGTAAATTGCACACAGGATCCCAGAAACAATGTTCTTTTCCGAACAGCTTCTAGGATCATTCACGCCTGAGCAGACATATAGTATTTCAACATCTCTTATAAAAGGTAGCACCCTCCGATAATGCAGTACGTCCAGTACCAGACTGAAGTGTCAAATAATGCCGCGTCAGGGTTGAACTATAACTCTTATTGACTTGGGAGAGAGCTGCTAATTGTGCCAAGCTTTAACCCAAGCTATAAATACCTGATCTGCAGCCAGTCTGGTGTTTTGATAGGATCTACTTTTGACAGATTTTTGGACTCAGACTAATTGCACTCCAGACTTGATTATTCCAATGCTTCCCTGGTCAGGCTCCCATTTTCCACCCTACATGAAGCTTAATTCTGGATTTCTCTCCCTAAATATCTTACCTATTTCTCTCTTCCTTTTAAAGGTCCCTTAAATCCTACCTCTTTGGTCAAGCTTTATGGTCACCTGTCCTAGTATCTCTCCTGTCTTGGTGTCAAATTTTGTTTTAATAATGCTCAGGAAGCACCTGAGGATGTTTTACTATGTAAAAGGAACTTGCATAAATACAAGTTGTCATTACTGTACCTTTACAGCCTTCGCCGTTTCCAGGGATTGCTCTGGGGGTATTCCCACCTCTCGATCTCTCAAAAGTTGCTGGATGAAGTATGTAATATCACGACCAGCAATTGGAATGTGTTTAATACAACTACCAATCACGTACCCTTCAGCCTTTTAAGAGCAAGAAAAAAAAAAGAGAAAAGTATGTTAAATATAGCTAGTCCAGACATTGGAGCGCTTGGTAGTACAAATTGGCTGAAAACCTCAAGACTCTTTCAATAGACATTTTGATTTACCCCAATTTTGGCATAGATCTCGGGCTGTTAATTACATCCACTTTAATTTCAAGACAATAGAAATGTTAGCAATAAGGTGCAAAGGGGGAAATGCAATGCTTGTAGGAACTGCACATTATCCAGAAGACTTGGTTCTCATTTGATCTCTTGTGATGTTGCCACATTCATAAACTGTATACTGCTTATGAACATGTTGATAGCACTGCTTTACTTAAGTGGATTGCTGACGTTGAATTGGAAGCAAATTTCAAATCCCTCTATAATCTTATTCCAGCATATCTCTACAACATCTCATAGCAATGAATTAAATGCAACCCAGAAGAATTGGGACAGAAGTTAAAACTGCTTGGCAATAAATCAGTGAACTAGGCAATCAATTGGGTCAAGAATTAAAAACTCAACCAGGTGGCAGTGGTGTAAGGAAGGGTCGGCAACCAAGGATTCAAAGATCAATTTATTTCAAAACGAGGAAATCATAAATAATCAGACACAAATCAGTTTATAGCGCTTGAATTGTTGTAGTCAATTTTTCAGGAGAGATAGGCTTGAAAGGATTTGGGAGACAGAATTAGGGTAAACAAGGAGAAATGATTGCATGGGCAGAAAAGGTCAATAAGTAGTAACCATGTAAAAAAGTTTTAAGTTCAAAAGTATTTTAAAGCATTACAAAAAGAGTTGAGTGACAGATGGCTGCAATGAAAATGTCTTTACTTTCTGCACTGGGAATTTGGTGTCAAGTTAAAAATAGTCAGGAAGCTCATGCATACTATATGTAAAACTTGTGATACAGAATACAAGTAGTTCATAGTGTAGGTCATCAGCTGGGTTATTGTATCTGTGCAGGCAAGAGCGATCCAAACTAATCTTACAGCTCCACACTTACCAAGATTTGCAGCTTTCACTGCTTAAAATATTTATCCAATTAATCCTCAAGTCACTACCTCAACACCACATCAGGAAAAAAAAGGCCATTCAGCTTTGAGCCTGTTCCGCCTTTCAATTAGAACATGATGCATCTCTACCTCAACTCATTTCACGCTGTAGCAAAGCTTCAACAAGTTTTTGTGTGAAGAGATTTTTGAGCATTGCTGCTCACATAATTGATAACCCTTCATCACTAAACACCCCTATAGTGGGGCTCAACCCAGTAGCCTGGCCAATATTTACCACTCAACCATCATCACTAAGGCAGATTATCTGACTATTATCTCATTGTCTTTTATGAGACCTTGCTGAGCTCAAATTGGTTGCTGTGCTCCATACATTACAACAGGGGCCACATTTCAAAAGTAGTTAATTGTCTGTAAAACACTTGGGGATGCCCTGAGGTTTTGAAAGGCACTGTAGAAATACTAGCCAGAGGAAATGATCTTTCCCTAATGAATAGAAGAACCCTTAATTTAAAAAAAAATCCTCACTCCCTTCTCTGCTCCAGCAGAAATAATTTCAGTATCTCCAGTCCCTCTACATAACTGCAGTTTCCTATCCCTGGAATAATGGTAACTTCTCTGTGGATTTAATGTCCATGCGTCCATAACCACAGATAGTGCTCTAACCATCATTTTATAAAGAAATGTTGTTGCTTCTTGTACTTTATATCACTATTTATAAAATCTATAATTGTATTGCTTGATTTAAAAATACTTTCCAACTGCACTCACTTTAAAAAAAATGTACTTGAAGTTAGTTCATCTATACCTTTCAGTGTCTGTCCACGAAGTGTACACATTCTGGCCCATGTTTATCCACTTTAAAGAACAGTTGACACATCTGTCCATCCTGCCAACCTGTTTTTGTCTTCCTGAAGTCTTTTACAGTCCTTCTCGCTGCTTGCCAAACTTCCCACTTGTGTACCAAAAGTAAATTGATTGTAGTCTGTACACCCAAGTAATAACCATCTATATGTACACCAAAAAAGCAAAAGTGGACCTAATTCAGATCCATCAGATATACCACTATGATATACCACTTGTTCCAGTCTGAACAACTATTTAACAACACCAACTGATTCCCAGCGGGCAAGCTATTTTCCATCAAAATTAAAGCAAGATGCTGTGTATGTTAGCAATCTGAAATAAAAACAGAAAATGCTGGAAAAACTCAGCAGCCCTGAAGGGTCATATGGACTTGAAATGTTAACTCTGTTTCTCTCTCCAGATGCTGCCAGACCTGCTAAGTTTTTCCAGCATTTTCTGTTTCTATTTCTACTTTCCATCAAAGTTGTTACATTTTCTCTTATAGCATATGCTTGATTTATTTTCCCAAAAAACCTTGACTAATTTTTTTTGGCTATATCGTTCAGAGATCTGCACTAATTCTGCTCTCTTGCACATCCTTGATTTTAATCATTCCTTTGGCATCTGTACCTTCAGCTCCCTAGGCCATAATCCTCATTTTTCCTCCTCTAAAGTGCTCTTTAAACAGCTCATGGGGCTCAATGTCAAATTTTGTTTGATAATGCACCTGTGAAGCGTATTCAAATGTATTACTACGTTAAAGGTTCGATATAAATGTTGTTTTGTTACATCTAGGTAGTCTTTTCCTAATAAGCGTAAAGGAATCACTTAAAGAAAAGATGCCTAAGGTATAGCTTTGTTTGAAGTCCCATTATGATCAGAAAGCACAACTGAAGCAGAGTAGAAATCAGATCTTTAAACCATTAAATACTTCCGTAAGACAAGTGCTCTAAATAGGCTTATCCAGGTGTCAAGTAGAGGTTAATTGCTGCTGCTCAGTGAAGTATGTCTTTAGACTGGCAACTGCATGTAAATACTCAGCTTCTCCCCTTAAAAAGGAGCAAGACTAATCAAGGTCACCAAAAAGCTGTAAATAATTGTTCAGTTGTGGCATTTTCCTACTTTAGAAATATGGTACTTTAGTTAAGCAAGTGAATAGCAAAATACATAATGTATGTTTGACAAGCAAGTTCTGAAAATACACCAGACACCACCTTTATTGTCAGTAAATAGTGTCGATTGTGCACGCCCAGTTTCAGATATGGCATTGGTATAAGGTGACCCTACTATGAAATGTGGGTATGGTAAAAGATGCTCAGAATCAGTTGGATGGATAGAAAGACAAATGAGTGGGTTAGGTCAAGGGTAGAAGCTCAGTAAACAGGAGAAATGCTAGCACAGTTGAAGATTGCCAAGTGTGGGCATTGGAAACAAATACCTCACCCTGGCAACAACTGAAGGAGAAATTGAGAGTTAAAACAGAAAGGAGGAAGAAAAATTGGATGGGTTGATAACGCCAAGATGTGGACTGAGGGAGAAGAAAGCCAGAGAAGAAGCAAGACGATGTCAATGGCCTACTAAAGCAATGGTGAAAATTGAACAAATGACCCTATGTGACCATAAATGCAATCACTCGGTTACTGCGCATGAATCCCAATGCCTCATACCCTAAATAACTCTCTGCAGTCAAGTTGGCACTCTCCCTCTGACAGCTGAACTCCTCG
This sequence comes from Cetorhinus maximus, assembly GCF_964194155.1. NCBI lineage: Eukaryota > Metazoa > Chordata > Chondrichthyes > Lamniformes > Cetorhinidae > Cetorhinus > Cetorhinus maximus. Next base: position 89,554,669 of record NC_135889.1, read on the forward strand.
CATCTATGAACATCTGTCCCAATACATAACAGCTGATCTCTTTACTGGGGCTAGTAATGCTTGCCACTCTTAAGGCTTGTGGCAATTGTGTGGGTTCTGACAAGATCAAGTTAACAAAAACAGAATTACCTGGAAAAACTCAGCAGGTCTGGCAGCATCGGTGGAGAAGAAATCAGTTAACGTTTCGAGTCTTCATGACCCTTCGGCAGAACTTAAGTATGGTTAGGAGAAAGGTGAAATATAAGCTGGTCTAAGGTGGGGGGGCGGGGGGGAGAGAGAAGTTGAGGGTGGGGTGATTGTGGATATAAGCAAGCAGTGATAGGAGCAGATAATCAAAAGATGTCACAGACAAAAGGATCAAAGAGGTGTTGAAGGTGGTGATATTATCTAAGAAAAGTGCTAATTAAGAATGGAAGGCAGGATACTCAAGGTACAGCTCTAGTGGAGGTGGAGTGGAAAGACTAACAAAGTTTTAGTTTTAGATTTAAAAATAATGGAAATAGGTGGGAAAAGAAGAATCTATATAAATTATTGAAAAAAAAGGGAGGGGGGAGAAACGGGGTGGGGATGGGGGGAGGGGGAGTTTAAGATCTAAAGTTGTTGAATTCAATATTCAGCCCGGAAGGCTGTAAAGTGCCTAGTCGGAAGATGAGGTGCTGTTCCTCCAGTTTACGTTGGGCTTCACTGGAACAATGCAGCAAGCCAAGGACAGACATGTGGGCAAGAGAACAGGGTGGAGTGTTAAAATGGCAAGCGACAGGGAGGTTTGGGTCTTTCTTGCGGACAGACCGCAGGTGTTCTGCAAAGCGGTCGCCCAGTTTGCGTTTGGTCTCTCCAATGTAGAGGAGACCGCATTGGGAGCAACGAATGCAGTAGACTAAGTTAGGGGAAATGCAAGTGAAATGCTGCTTCACTTGAAAGGAGTGTTTGGGCCCTTGGACGGTGAGGAAAGAGGAAGTGAAGGGGCAGGTGTTGCATCTTCTGCGTGGGCATGGGGAGGTGCCATAGGTGGGGGTTGAGGAGTAGGGGGTGATGGAGGAGTGGACCAGGGTGTCCCGGAGGGAACGATCCCTACGGAATGCCGCCAGGGGGGGTGAAGGGAAGATGTGTTTGGTGGTGGCATCATGCTGGAGTTGGCGGAAATGGCGGAGGATGATCCTTTGAATGCGGAGGCTGGTGGGGTGATAAGTGAGGACAAGGGGGACCCTATCATGTTTCTGGGAAGGAGGTGAAGGCGTGAGGGCGGATGCGCGGGAGATGGGCCGGACACGGTTGAGGGCCCTGTCAACGACCGTGGGTGGAAAACCTCGGTTAAGGAAGAAGGAGGACATGTCAGAGGAACTGTTTTTGAAGGTAGCGTCATCAGAACAGATGCGATGGAGGCAAAGGAACTGGGAGAATGGGATGGAGTCCTTACAGGAAGCGGGGTGTGAGGAGCTGTAGTCGAGGTAGCTGTGGGAGTCGGTAGGCTTGTAATGGATATTGGTGGACAGTCTATCATCAGAAATTGAGACTGAGAGGTCAAGGAAGGGAAGAGAAGTGTCAGAGATGGACCATGTGAAAATGATGGAGGGGTGGAGATTGGAAGCAAAATTAATAAATTTTTCCAGGTCCCGACGAGAGCATGAAGCAGCACCGAAGTAATCATCGATGTACCGGAGAAAGAGTTGTGGGAGGGGGCCGGAGTAGGACTGGAACAAGGAATGTTCCACATACCCCATAAAGAGACAGGCTTAGCACTTTTCTTAGATAATATCACCACCTTCAACAGCTCTTTGATCCTTTTGTCTGTGACATCTTTTGATTATCTGTTCCTATCACTGCTTGCTTATCTCCACAATCACCCCACCCTCAACTTCTCTCTCCCCCCGCCCCCCCACCTTAGACCAGCTTATATTTCACCTTTCTCCTAACTGTACTCAGCTCTGCCGAAGGGTCATAAGGACTCGAAACGTTAACTGATTTCTTCTCCACCGATGCTGCCAGACCTGCTGAGTTTTTTCAGGTAATTCTGTTTTTGTTTTGGATTTCCAGCATCCGCAGTAGCTTTTAGCTTTTTGTTTTTATCTCTGTGTTTAACTGACTGCCACCTCTCTTCAAGAAATGCCCTCTCTGAAGAAGTATTGTTCTGTTCTCTGACAGGATTTCCGCCTGTCTCTTCTGCCCTGCTCACCTTCATTGCTTTCCATTTCTCTCCTGGTGTTTGACAAGGTGTTTACTAAAACCCGCTTTCACAGCCATATCTCCTTTCTCAGTGACTGTCTCCGTCTCCGACTCACCCAATGTGGATTTCAACTGAAATTCCATCCCTCTTGTTTCGAACCCACCCAGGATTACAGGTATCTCCGGGACATAAAACGTTTCTCGGACTGCTGTTCCCGTCGCATTCTGAGATCCACACTCAGTGCCATGCGCCGCCATATGAACACACTTGACCTCTCCCTCCAGCAGCACTGCCGCACCCTTTTTCAAAGCTGCGCGTGTCCCCAGTTTCATTTTATTCTTTGCCTCATCCGTCGCCTCAACAAGAAACTTTTTCTCTTTCTCTCAAGTGCTAAGGAACGCAAGCTCCAACAACTCGACACCAACACGCATCTGGGACCCTCCACCCCTGCTTGTCCCTCCGTCCCCACCCCATCTTCCAATCCCAGCCCCAGCCGCGTATTCACTATACCCCCTGACCTTCCCCTCTCCGATGCTGAACGTTCAGTGCTCAGCAAAGGACTTAGCTTCATACCCTTACGCCCTCAATGAATTTCGGGCTGGCATGATGCTGAACTCTTCTTCCGCCGTCTTCGTCACCGTGCTCACTTCTTTGGGCAGGAGTCCTCTCCCCGTTCAACGGATCCTTTTACCCACCTCCAATATTCTCTCTCCACCTGGACCCCTCCCTCTGGATTCTTACCTTCTCTTGATCTTTTCATTGAGAACTGTCGGCGTGACATTAGCCGTCTCAATTTCTCTGCTCCTCTCACCCATTCTAATCTGTCTCTCTCTGAACTCACTGCACTCCGTTCTCTCAGGTCCAACCCCAACATTGTCATCAAACCCGTTGACAAGGGTGGTACTGTTGTTGTCTGGCGCATTGACCTCTACCTCGCGGAGGCTGAGCGTCAACTCGCAGACACTTCCTCCTACCTCTCCCTGGACCATGACCCCATCACAGAACATCAAGCCATTGTTTCCAGGACTGTCACCGACCTCATCTCCTCTGGAGATCTTCTTCCCACAGCTTCCAACTTGATAGTCGCCCAACCTCGGACGGCCCGCTTCTACCTCCTACCCAAAATCCACAAATAGAACTGTCCTGGCAGACCGATTGTGTCAGCCTGTTCCTGCCCCACGGAACTCATTTCTCGTTATCTTGACTCCCTTCTCTCTCCCCTTGTCCAGTCCCTTCCCACCTACATCCGTGATTCCTCTGACACCTTACGTCACATCAACAATTTCCAGTTCCCTGGCCCCAACCGCTTCCTCTTCACCATGGATGTCCAATCCCTCTACACCTCCATCCCCCACCAGGATCTGGGTCTGAGGGCCCTTAGCTTCTTCCTTGAACAGAGGCCCCAACAATCCCCATCCACCACTACTCTCCTCCATCTGGCTGAACTTGTTCTCACATTGAACAATTTCTCCTTTAACTCCTCTCACTTCCTCCAAATAAAAGGCGTGGCTATGGGTACCCGCATGGGCCCCAGCTATGCCTGTCTCTTTATGGGGTATGTGGAACATTCCTTGTTCCGGTCCTACTCCGGCCCCCTCCCACAACTCTTTCTCCGGTACATCGATGATTACTTCGGTGCTGCTTCATGCTCTCGTCGGGACCTGGAAAAATTTATTAATTTTGCTTCCAATCTCCACCTCTCCATCATTTTCACATGGTTCATCTCTGACACTTCTCTTCCCTTCCTTGACCCCTCAGTCTCAATTTCTGATGATAGACTGTCCACCAATATCCATTACAAGCCTACCGACTCCCACAGCTACCTCGACTACAGCTCCTCACACCCCGCTTCCGGTAAGGACTCCATCCCATTCTCTCAGTTCCTTCGCCTCCGCCGCATCTGTTCTGATGACGCTACCTTCAAAAACAGCTCCTCTGACATGTCCTCCTTCTTCCTTAACCGAGGTTTTCCACCCACGGTCGTTGACAGGGCCCTCAACCGTGTCCGGCCCATCTCCCGCGCATCCGCCCTCACGCCTTCTCCTCCTTCCCAGAAACATGATAGGGTCCCCCTTGTCCTCACTTATCACCCCACCAGCCTCCGCATTCAAAGGATCATCCTCCGCCATTTCCGCCAACTCCAGCATGATGCCACCACCAAACACATCTTCCCTTCACCCCCCCGGCGGCATTCCGTAAGGATCGTTCCCTCCGGGACACCCTGGTCCACTCCTCCATCACCCCCTACTCCTCAACCCCCACCTATGGCACCTCCCCATGCCCACGCAGAAGATGCAACACCTGCCCCTTCACTTCCTCTCTCCTCACCGTCCAAGGGCCCAAACACTCCTTTCAAGTGAAGCAGCATTTCACTTGCATTTCCCCTAACTTAGTCTATTGCATTCGTTGCTCCCAATGCGGTCTCCTCTACATTGGAGAGACCAAACGCAAACTGGGCGACCGCTTTGCAGAACACCTGCGGTCTGTCCGCAAGAAAGACCCAAACCTCCCTGTCGCTTGCCATTTTAACACTCCACCCTGTTCTCTTGCCCACATGTCTGTCCTTGGCTTGCTGCATTGTTCCAGTGAAGCCCAACGTAAACTGGAGGAACAGCACCTCATCTTCCGACTAGGCACTTTACAGCCTTCCGGGCTGAATATTGAATTCAACAACTTTAGATCTTAAACTCCCCCTCCCCCCATCCCCACCCCGTTTCTCCCCCCTCCCTTTTTTTTCAATAATTTATATAGATTCTTCTTTTCCCACCTATTTCCATTATTTTTAAATCTAAAACTAAAACTTTGTTAGTCTTTCCACTCCACCTCCACTAGAGCTGTACCTTGAGTATCCTGCCTTCCATTCTTAATTAGCACTTTTCTTAGATAATATCACCACCTTCAACACCTCTTTGATCCTTTTGTCTGTGACATCTTTTGATTATCTGCTCCTATCACTGCTTGCTTATATCCACAATCACCCCACCCTCAACTTCTCTCTCCCCCCCGCCCCCCCACCTTAGACCAGCTTATATTTCACCTTTCTCCTAACTATACTCAGTTCTGCCGAAGGGTCATGAGGACTCGAAACGTTAACTGATTTCTTCTCCACCGATGCTGCCAGACCTGCTGAGTTTTTCCAGGTAATTCTGTTTTTGTTTTGGATTTCCAGCATCCGCAGTAGCTTTTAGCTTTTTGTTTTTAAGATCAAGTTAAGCCTGTCCAAAGCTAAACCAAGGTGCAGTGTGGCAGCAACATTTTCACTCAGTCAGCTGGGCTTCCAGAATGGCTCAACTTCCTTGTTGGATTCCAGTTATCGTCCTTCCATCACCCTAGTGCAACAACTTATTAATTCTCTTGCTCTTAGGAGCAAAGAGGTGGCCAAGAGAAGAGGGGATAATAACATTTTCATTATTTATAAAACCGCAATGAAGAAAGAGATACCTTTAGTCAATGCCTATTTTGGATTGAGCGTGCAAAATAGTGGCATTAACTCAAGTTCTTACTTTTTTCTGGGAAGTGACTGGACTTAAAACAGGATATGCAAATATTGACCAATTGCCATCTCACAAGAAATGACAAGGTTGAAAGTAATATCACAATGGTTTTCATTTTGCAGGAACCAAACATTAATCTATTTTATTTCACCATTATTGAATGTATCTCTACCAAAAACAAAACAGTAATTCTTCGGCCAGTAGCCAAGTCAATGACTGTTAGTTCCCCTCCCATCCAGTCCATTGTTCCTCTTTTCATTTTTTCCACTCATTGATTTTATTCACTAGTTCCCCTTCAGTTTTCCAGCATGGTTGCTCTTTACACACCCCTTCTATGCCAGCTGTTATACTCTGTCCCATCTCTACTGAATGCCAGCTTCCACAGCAGCTCCTGTCGATTTCTTCATCTCCTGCTTAGCTAGACTACAGATACAGAAACAGAACTTCCGTTGTGAGCAGAGTCAAATGTAAACTAGTTAAAAGATTTATATTTGAAGGTTGGTACAGGTGTGTTTATTGACAGCAAAAGTAAATCCTTCCATAAAGGAACGGAGCATGTCAGTTTTATTAGTCATGTCCACAGATGGGAAAACTGCCAGTGTAACACCCTTATTCAAAAAGGGAGGGAGACAAAAAACAGGTAACTATAGGCCAGTTAGCTTAACATTCATCATTGGGAAAATAATGAAGGATGTAAAGCAGAGCATTTAGAAATGCTTAATATAATCAAGCAAAGACAGCATGGCTTCATGAAGGCAAAATCAGGCCTGACAAATTTATTAGAATTCTTTGAGGGGGTAACAAGCAGGGTAAAGGGGAGCCAATAGATGTAATATATTTGGATTTCCAAGAGGCGTTCAATAAGGTACTTAAGATAAGAGCCCATGGTGTTGGGGGCGGTATATTAGCATTGATAGAGAATGGCCTAACTAATAGAAGGCAGAGTTGGGATAAGGGGGGCATTTTCAGGATGGCAATCTATAACTAGTGCAGTGCCACAGGGATCAGTGCTGAGCCCACAATTATTTGTAATATATATTAATGACTTGGATGAGGGAAGTGAATGCACTATCGCCAAGTTTGTGGATGACAAAAATAGGTGGGAAGGCAAACGGTGAGGTTGACAGTCTAGAGGGATATAGACAGGTTAAGTGAGTGGGCAAAAACTCAGCAGATAGACTATAATGTACGAAAATGTGAGGTTACGCACTTTGGCAGGAAGAATAAAGGAGCTGAATATTATTTAAATGGAGAAAGACTGCAGAAAGCTGCAGCACAGAGGGATTTAGGGATCCTTGTGCATGAATCACAGAAAGCTAGCATACTAGTTCAGCAGGTAACAGGGAAGGCAAATGGGATGCTGGCCTTTATTTCAAAGGGAATGGAGGATAAAAATATGGAAGTCTTATTAAAACTATACAAGGCACTAGTTAGACCACACCTGGAATACTGTAACAGTTTTGGTCCCCTTATCTAAAGAAAGATATACTGGCATTGGGGGCAGTCAGAGAAGGCTCATTAGTTTGATCCCAGGTATGGAGGGATTTTCTTAAGGTTTGAGGTAGTGTAGGTTGGGTCTGTACTCATTGGAGTTAAGAAGAATGAGGGGCAACCTTATTGAAATATATAAGATTCTTAGGGGGCTTGACAAAGTAGATGCTGAGAGGTTGTTTCCCCTCGTGGGAGAGTCTAGGACCAAAGGGCATAACCTCAGAGTAAGTGGTCGCCCATTTAAGACAGAGATGTGGAGGGATTTCTTCTCTCAGAGGGTAATGAATCTGTGGAATTCTTTACTGTAAAGAGTTGTAAGTATATTCAAGGCTGAGATAGATTTTTAATCAGTAAGGAAATCAAGGGTTATGAGGAAAAGACGGGAAAGTGGAGTCGAGGGTTATCAGATCAGCCAAGATCTCACTTAATGATGGAGCAGACTCGGTGGGCTGAATGGGCTGCTTCTGTCTTATGGTCCACAAGGTGATAAAGTGTTATAAGTTTTACTCCTATTAAATTAATTTTCTTAGAGGTTGATTGGTTACAGAAAAACCCCGCAAAATATTATCTGACTGCTAAAGGTATACCAAAGTGCAGCACTATCATGTTCAAATATTCCTTTGCTTGTCGTCAAAATTGTAAAAAAAATTACTTTAACAGGCTTAAAGTTGATCATGGACATAGGCAAATGTAACAAGTGATTTGCTGGATAAGTTTTAAGATCAACTGTCCTTCAAACCACAGGAAATTGCATCACATCTACCATAAAAAACAGCCCACAATAGTTCTCAGAACTGCAAAGTTTAACTTGTCAATGCCATTTATGGTGAGCTATCCTCTTCAAGTAATAAGGAAGGAATAAAAATAAAGGTCATTTGATTTTGGCAACATCAGCATTTACATTATGGAACAAATTCCCCAATTAGTTGAGTGGAAAACAAGCTTTAGATTGAAGCACAGAGTAGAGTTTCATAATGTGGGATGAGCTAATGAGGAACATATTGTTAAACAAAATTAGGTTTTTAAAATAAAAGGAATACAAGCCTGGAAAAATGGCCATGCTGCACCCATTTTTTTTAAGAGCCAAAGTGTTTAAGCATCCAATTGGGCAAGCAGGAAGTGCTGTGCCCACCATATTGGAGTGGACAAAAAATGGTGTCCTGGCACAAGCCTGAGATAGATTATTCTACGGCTCTGTCCTCTTCACTATCCATGAGGTAATAGGCACATGGCTAAACAATTCTGCCCATGAAGAGAGCAGCAAAGTTGAAGCCAATATCTTGGACACTAACAATGGCTATTCAACATTCAAGATTACACATTTAACTTGTAGAAAACTGCTGGCATCAGTTCACATGTGAATGCTTCCATTTTGGAACAGTGCATCAGCACATCAAACCCACAACCCATATTGCAGTGTTTTAATTAATGAATGGTTATTTAGAGCCAAGAGGCTTTTTAATACGTCATTCTGAACTGCAGGGCACCCTTCACAAGTGACTAGCCTTTGAAAAAAAAAGAGCATCCGGTTGCAATATCCAATACTAACGTAATAAAACATTTTTTAGTTTAGGCAAACTTTGAGATCATTCACTTTGGCAAAAAAATTGTGTTACTCAGCAAAACCTCACTTCATGTATAATGAAAATTGGACAAGCACACAATTTCACTGGGATAGGGACTGGAACAGTTTCTTACCCCCCACCCCTACCATCTTTATGTTCTGCAGTTGCTAGAAAAAAAATTCCAGGAATGAGGCATTTGAAGTAACTTCACAACAAATTAAAAATAACTTGAGTGAAGATTATGTTGTGGCTATGATTAAGAAAAATAAAAAAAATCAACTAATCACAGAGAATATCAAATTCGTAGCAACATGAGAAAACTGAAATAAGTAAATATTCAATTATCCAAGAATAACTGCATTAACTTAGCCATCAGTTCATCAATTAATCACTTCAGGGTTTCAGTGGTTGTTTTTAGTTAAAACAGGGCTCACTTTCTCTGTGCCTGTATTTCTTTGCATTTCTCTCTCTTTCTCTCCCTGTGCGCACATGTCCCTGGGTGTAGGACACCTGGAAACCCTGACAAGCCAGGAATCCTAACGCCCTACCTTCCGGAAGGCATCAACAACATCCAGAAAAAACAGTCCCCTCAAAGAAGAAAATTTATTCATGCAGCAACAAATAGGACTTGCTAATAAACAGTCAACCAGTCAACCAATACTCTCATCATTCCAGGATCTATGGAAAGAGAGAAATAGAGTCAAAGTTTCAGGTCATCAACCAGAAATGTTAATTTTTGCTCTCTCCACAGATGCTTTTATTTCAGATTTCCAGCATCTGCAGTATTTTGCTTTTGTCTCAGCACACGCTGTTCACAGTACACAGTATACCTGGTTCTCAATGGACAGATACCCAATTACTTTATGGGCCTCAATTTGCACATCTAGGAGTTAAAATATAAGTAACAAGGTGAATATAGCTAAGCACTGCATGCCTTTTTAAACTTTTAGAATTCTTACATGTTTCCAGAGTTGTAGTAAAGGGTAAGAGCAGCAGTACTGGACTGTTACAAGGCAAGAAATCCATTGAGCACATCTACTCCACAATAGCAGCAAAGACATTAACCATTCTTATGGAAAATTAATCAAAATAACATCCTTGTATGTTCTTCATCTATCTCCTTATTCATCCCTTTCTAGTCTCAGCTTTATACTTAAATCTCTTAAATTTGGGAGAAAGAAAACAGGCCCAATGAGCTTCTACCAGGAATAATAAACATCAAATCTCCAAGTTGTGGAACAGATGCTGTGGAGGATTTTTTTGTGCCTTATAATCTAGGTGCTTTCACCAATGTCAAAGAAGACAGCAGTGATTCCCGCACTCCTATATGCTTCACAGACTTGGACGACCTACAGCAGGCACCTCAAAGCACTGGAGAAGTACCACTGGCAGTGCCCTCAAAAGGACCTCCAAATCCAGTAGCAAGAAAGGCAGTCCAATAGCAGCATACACTCGCAAGCCAACTTGCCCAGCATCAAAGCGCTAATCACTCAAAACTAGGGTCTGCTGGGTGGGTCATGTCGCTCATATGGCTCACACCAGACTCTCAAAGCAACTGCTCTACTCAGAACTCTGTCTCAGCTGGAGACTCCCAAGAGGACAGCAACAATGCTTTAGAGATGTCCTTAAAGTGTGACTGAAGAAGTCAAACATCTTTGCCGATTCATGGGAGACCTGGTTTGTGACTGACCAAAATGGGGGTGGTTTATTCGGGAAACATCGAGACACTGTCAGGAACATGCAGTGAAGCTGAGGCTCACAAACCTCCCAACAACCTATTTACCCAACCCTTCAAACACAATCTGCCCGCACATAGAGTCTGCAGGTCGCACATTGGACTCAGCCATTTCAGAGCCAAATTGAACTGGAGCGGAAGCAAGTCATCCTCGATCCCAAGGGACTGCCTAAGAAAAGAGTTAAGATTAGTTCAGCCAAGCCATAATCATCTTAAGTATCACTGGGGGAAAGCCATCAAATTTTGTTTGAAAAGTACTGTGCAAAAATCAGCTACTTTAACTGTTCGAACATAGAGCTGAACTTCAAACAATCTGTTTCAATTGTGTAGAATTTAAGGGAGGCTTTGATATATTTTGAAAAACACTTACCACTGGAATGACGTGAGTGACACCATCCCCACTGTCTATAACCGTTCCAGTCAGCGTTCGCTCTCCAACTTGTCGAGATGTCCATGAGGCAGCCAAAGCAAGGACAGCCTGAAGATAAACCAAAAATACTAAAGGGTTGTGTTTCAATCCTAAATGAAGAATATTTAAAACAAGTTGTATTGTAGCTAACATTAATACTTTAAAAATGCATACAATGTGCAAGGACTTAGCTTGGGCTAACTTCTAAATAATAGAGTTTTGATTTTCATTGTTCGTGTAGAAGCAATATGAAAGTAGTACTTTTAAAATATCTGAGAAGCCCACCTTCTGGAAGTTATATAGACACTATGGTAGAGAAAAACAATCTTTTCTCAATTTTTCTGGCAGCATGGGTCAAGGAAGCTAATGCATTCTGACCAAGACGGAATGATATATTCGACCAGTCCCAGATCGGAGTGAGAATTCAGGGGGTGGGGAAGATGCACACAAGAAGTGACAATTATAGTATGGAGTTCAGACCTAATAACATGCAGAATTAAATACCTGCTTTACGATGAAATAAACAGAAATGACGAATGAATTGCTATTGCCTATAGATGGTGCCAGGGTGGGGATGGGATCCAGTCAGTTTAAAAGAAGAGAAGGAAAGGAAATTGAGGGATTTCAAAGTGAGAAGCACTATTGGAGAAGTACTTCAGATTAGAAGTCAAACCACAGCAAAACAGAAACTGTGAAGGCCAGTTTCCTTGCAGTTAAAGAGGAAACTATAAATGCCTGCACGAAGTACAAAGCCGAATAAACCACTCTTCCTTTGGTTTCACACAGCAACAGGGAAATTACATTCATTAGAGATGCTATCCTACATGAAAAGCACTGACGTTTAAGATGAGTGTGGGATGGTTACAATTGGAAAAAGTAAGGCAGCTGCCTATCTCAAGGGCGAAGAAACTCCTGCAACATAGAGACCAGAGAATTGTAAGAAGATAAATCAAGATTGAAATCTTCAGCTCTGCTAAGCAAAGCCTATTCTATAAAACGTTATCCAGCAAGTCTATTGTCCTCGTCAACATAGCACCAATGACAGAAGAACCTATTAATAAGAACTTAATGAATTATAACAAGATACCAGCACTCTTTCATCCCTCTACAAAACTGTGAATACAGAAAGAAATCTGATATAGGAATCAGAGCCATTGCAAAGGTCGTTATTAGCATGGAAAAGCATTTCTCAAGTAATTTGTCAGCAATTTGTGAGAATGGCTGTGGTCTAATGTCCAAACATTATCGCTGAATTTGAGACTATATTTGTTTCAGAGACAGAGATGGGGAACATATCAAGCCGAACTAGGTATAGCTATTAATCATCTGCTGTTGGGCATATTGGAGTGGAAAAAGTTGACAAGTGTGAGCCAAAGGTTCAGGTGAAGAAAAACCCAAGACAGAGAGGTTTGCTATCTTATCAATGGAGCGGTTGTACTTCATAGAACAGAAAAACAAAGTTACAGCCACAGGCATCAGGCGACAAAGTTACAGCCACAGGCATCAGGCGACAAAGTTACAGCCACAGGCATCAGGCGACAAAGTTACAGCCACAGGCATCAGGCGACAAAGTTACAGCCACAGGCATCAGGCGACAAAGTTACAGCCACAGGCATCAGGCGACAAAGTTACAGCCACAGGCATCAGGCGACAAAGTTACAGCCACAGGCATCAGGCGACAAAGTTACAGCCACAGGCATCAGGCGACAAAGTTACAGCCACAGGCATCAGGCGACAAAGTTACAGCCACAGGCATCAGGCGACAAAGTTACAGCCACAGGCATCAGGCGACAAAGTTACAGCCACAGGCATCAGGCGACAAAGTTACAGCCACAGGCATCAGGCGACAAAGTTACAGCCACAGGCATCAGGCGACAAAGTTACAGCCACAGGCATCAGGCGACAAAGTTACAGCCACAGGCATCAGGCGACAAAGTTACAGCCACAGGCATCAGGCGACAAAGTTACAGCCACAGGCATCAGGCGACAAAGTTACAGCCACAGGCATCAGGCGACAAAGTTACAGCCACAGGCATCAGGCGACAAAGTTACAGCCACAGGCATCAGGCGACAAAGTTACAGCCACAGGCATCAGGCGACAAAGTTACAGCCACAGGCATCAGGCGACAAAGTTACAGCCACAGGCATCAGGCGACAAAGTTACAGCCACAGGCATCAGGCGACAAAGTTACAGCCACAGGCATCAGGCGACAAAGTTACAGCCACAGGCATCAGGCGACAAAGTTACAGCCACAGGCATCAGGCGACAAAGTTACAGCCACAGGCATCAGGCGACAAAGTTACAGCCACAGGCATCAGGCGACAAAGTTACAGCCACAGGCATCAGGCGACAAAGTTACAGCCACAGGCATCAGGCGACAAAGTTACAGCCACAGGCATCAGGCGACAAAGTTACAGCCACAGGCATCATACTCCTTAAGCAGCGTCAAAATTGGTCATGTTTTCAGACATTGTTAAATGTTTGCACTGAACAACTGATCAATCATCTTGAACAAACAGGCACTAGAAGCAAACAAGAAAATGATGCTATTGAAATTCTGGTCTACTGAATAGGTCTCAATTAGTTACTTAGTAGATACCCAGTATATGGGAAAGTCCAAAAATAGCACAGTATGGAAAACTTCTAGCAACTTTACTGATAGAATGTTATGTAAGAGAAAGCTTCACCTTACCTGAACAGCAATGTAAAGACCGGGCACGTTGAAGGATTCAAACATGATCTCAGCGGTATATTCTCTATTTTCTGGCGTATTTAATGGTGGTTCAGTCTGTTGAAGATATCATTCAAGCCATTTAGCAAATTGCAGCTGATATATTGTGTTCGTTCAAATGAGGAGCCGAGGAATTAAAATTTTCTATTGGGTTAAGTATATCAGTGAGTAAATTAATAAAACTATTAGTGCAGAGTCGGTCTAGAGGCATCAATAATTTAAACAAGGTCCTAACTAGATTGTAAAAGAGGAAATAGATGGTATTTGCTTCAGATTTGATCAAATAATTATAAAAACTAAAACCAATTTGATAATTTATCATATAATTAAAATCAATGCTTGATTAGTCTATCAGATCTAGAGGATAAAGTTAAAAATTACATAAAAAGGGACAGTAAAACTAAAGAAGTCAGGTATTAATTTACTGAAAATTCAAGGGATTTTAGATAATAAGACTTAAGTAAAAACTTCAGTTAACCTCCCTATAAAAGGTGTTGACAGCACAGGCGAAGTAGCTAATTGGCATAGCTGCTGAGTCTTTAGTTATTTATGTTGTTAAGTTTAGTAGTTTGTTAGTAGTCTAATAAATAGAGGTATGGCAGGGCAGCTCAGATCCATGGAGTGAACACCTTGTTCCATGTGGGAGCTCCACAACACTTATCAAGGACGAGACACACATATGCTGGAATTATCGTCAGCTGAAACAGCTAGAGCTATGGAGTTGAGAGCTTGAACAGGAGCTTGCGTCGTTCCACTGCAACCGCCAAGTTGGAACTTTCGTAGACAGCACGTTTATGTAGTGGTCACCCCGCAGCTTAAGGGTATGCAGGCAGATAGAGAATGGTTGGGCACCAGGCAGGTAATGAAGGAATTCAAATGCATCTCGCTCTCCAACCAGTATTCTGTTCTGAATATTGGTGAGAGTGCTACATAGAAATCTGGTGTCTTGGTAATAACAGAGACCTGGTTTGAAAAGAAGAACTGAACTGGGTACGAAAAGTTCCTGTATACAACGTGCTCAGGAAAGAGGAGGTGGGGCAGCAGGACTGATTAAGGAGCTGATGTGCTAGAAGGGTCAAGGACAGTATCCATCTGGTTAAAACTAAGAAACTGATATATCATTACAATACTGGGCATTCTACAAGCCACCAACTAGTGGGAAAGATATAGTGGAGAAAATGTGCAGAGAAATTACAGAGAGGTGCAACATTATAAAGCAGTTAAATTGGGGGGGGCTTTAATTACTCCTATATAAACTGGAATAATGGGGTAAAGCGCAGAGAAGGGCAACAGAGTTCCAGAGTGCGTTCGGGGGAATTTTCCAAATCAGTTTTTTTCCAGTCTAGTGAGGAAGGTGGTGTTGCTGGATCCAGTACTGGGGAATATACCGAGTCAATGAATCAAGTGCCAGTGGGGGAACATTTAGGGCACAATGACCATTGCATAATGGGGTTTAGCTTAGCTATGGAAAAAGACAAGGAACAATCCAGAAGAAAATTAATTGGGGAAGGGACAACTTCAGTGGGGTAAAAATGGATCTGGCCTAGCTAAAACGAAATCAAAGAGAGGCAGGCAAAACTATAACTGAGACGAGATCGTTCTTTGGTTCTTCTAAACTTCAAGAGGACATGGACAGGATAGCGGACTAGACAAAATAGATGAAATTTAATGCAGTGACGTGTGCAGTTTTGGTAGGAAGGATGGGGAGACACAATATAAAGGGTATAATTCTAAAGGGGATGCAGGAGAAGGACTTGGTGGTACGAATGCAAAAATCATTGAAAGTGGCAGGGAGAAAGCTTTTAATAAAGCATCTGGGATCCTGGGCTTTATAAATAAGGGTGAAGAACACAAACAATGAAGACGTGGTAAACTTGTACAAAACACTAGTTTGGCCTTAACTGAATTGTTGTTCCCAGTTCTGGGCAGCATGCTTCAGGAAGGATGTGAAAGCTTTAGAGTGTGCAGAGTCTTACCTCAGTGCTAATATTCAATTCACATAAGAAAGATTCCAGGGATCAGATACATCAATAAAGTGGATAGGTTGACGAAGCTGGAGCTTTTAGTAACAGAAGAGAAGATTTGATGGAGCTGTTCAAAACTAGGAGGGGTCTGTACAGAGGAGAGTGAAACCATTCCCACTTGCACAAGGATACAGATTTAAGGTGATTGGCAGCAAAGGCAACTCAAGGAAAATCTTTTTTTAAGCAGCAAGTGACTGGGACCTGGAGTGCACTGAGTATGGTTCACTCGAGGCCTTCAAAACAGAATTGTTTAGTTATACGGACAGAAAAAAAAATGGTAGGGCTACAGGGAAAAGGCGAGGCCATGGGACTAGGTGAGTTGCTCTTGCAGGGAGCTGAATGGCCTCCTGCGCTGCACCTGTTCTTTGATTCATGATTCTATGAATTTGCATGCTTCAAAACACATAACGTCAATTTACTTCAGTGCTTGGACTAAAAAAGGTGTTTCTATGATATCTCAATGGTAACTCATTAAGTTATTAGATTAGAAGGCCATCAAGAATATCAAATTTGCCTCGTCTCTGTTCACAAATGCCTATGGAGAACCTGAAAGATTATAACTTCAGGGTAAACACAATTCTACATTACTATTACTATTCTGAAGAAGGGTCACACTGACTCAAAACGTCAACTGTATCCCTCTCCGCAGATGCTGTCAGACCTGCTGAGTTTTTCCAGGTATTTTTGTTTCTGTTCTACATTACTATACATTGAGTTAAGTCTATTTACAAATCAACTAATTGGCTTTTTCAGAGCTCATGCTTGCAGAACTTCAGGCATACCTCAGTGCTAATATTCAGTTCACAGAACAATCTTGTTTTCTCAATTACACTAGTGTCATTTTCTTCATGACCTTCCCAGTTAATAAAGTTCTAATAAATATGAAATTATTTTCCTTTTTTAAATGAAAGCAATAGGAGCAATCTCCTTCGCAGAAAACATGCTCCCAGGCTTTCATTCATTACTCTGTAGCTAATTGCAACATGCAATGTTGGCCCTTCAACTGAAACAGTTTACAACTATTGGACAACATACTAGAGCACTAATACACAGTATTAATTAAGGTTTACATTTGAAGTTACTATTTGCATGCCAAGTGACACAGCTTTATTTACCAAAAGGAAGTAATGGTCTTCTGGCTCTGCTCGAAGGTATTTAAAAATGACTTGTTCCATAAATCTCTCCATGAGATCCCAATCTTCAACTATGCCATGGCGAATAGGCCACTGTTGCAGAAAATAAAATTGCACATCAATTTGCTATTTTTAAAATATAATTAATGCCTCAACTAGATGACATATTAAAGCTCAAATATTAAAGGTCTATAAAAAGGCTAGGTATCTAAAATGTAACATTTCAAGTTTAACTGAAGAATCCAGTGCAGGTGATGTGTTTATTTTTGTAGTCAGAGAAGCAGGTTGTTGCACTAAGACACAATCCTTCAGTGCCTTCAAATATGTGTAGGCCCAAATTTGCTAGTAACTGGATTTTAAGCAAGCCTAAATTTATTTTACATAGGCTACTTACAGAGAGCAGACATTCTCAATTGTACTACTGATGATTGTGTAAGCAGTTTACAGTAAATTTAGATTTGAAAAGTAAATTTTATCAAGTCTAATTTATTCTCAACTTAGGTACAACCTCGCACAGCAGCCATTTCAGTCACAAAACAAGGGATAAAATTGGCCACAATCTTCTATAAAATTCCTACAAATTTACATTTTTTAAAATATTGAATGATCTTATGACATGACCATAATCTCAATGAGATGTGCAGAATATTTCATTAGCAAGCATAACTGTATAACCTTCTAAACTCCTAAGGTGTTATTATTCTAACATATCAGGTATTCTCCCATCAAAATAGAGTTTGTAAAAGGACATTGTAAAAAAGCTTCCAGTTTCTTTAAAAGTCAATATCATGGCAAACACTAATGCTAATCTCAACGCTTTTTATTTTCATTGAACATATTTGTGACATTAATGTGGATACATATAACTACTAAACTTGCCTTTGTTGCATAAGTAGGTTTATCTATTGCTTCATCACCTATGAAGAAATCCAAATCATCAACTCCTTTCATCACCCTCCTTTGTGCTTGGTCACCAACTTTCGCAGACTCCTTGATGGCAATACCTTGGGATATAATGGAGGAAAAGAACAAATAATCTATCCAATGAACTGCAACTATTTATGCAAAGACAAATACACAAAACAATCAATATTTGCCACTTCCAAAATTCAATGTTTCAATGATGCATACAATTTTAAGATAATTGCACTTTTCTTTTTAAATTTACATTTTGTGCAAAGATGCCCCAGATGCATATACACATCGTACAGCAGAAGCCAGAAACAAATTGCACTAATTAGAAATTTTCTCGAAAACCTATTCGAATACAGCTTTGAATCTGCTTGGAGTGCGATTTTGAAACTGATACTTGGCATTAATATTCCACTTAGGCCTTTTGGAAAAATAAATAAGTACTGCATTTATATCATAGAAAAATAAAACTAGCCCAAAGGGCATTCAGGGTTGGAGTGTAATATTACATAAAATTACTAGGCACAAGAAAAATTACAAACTTTAGCTTTTGAAAACCAATCGAACATGACACTAACAGTAGCTGGCACAGACAAAAATTAAATCTACAAATGCTGGGAAAAGATTTGAAACATCAATAAGTTGCCTTTTCTCTTTACAGAAACTGAGTGACCTGCTCTTCAAACTGACTTAATTTTAAAATATTAACCCGGCCAGAAGACAGGAAGGGAACTATTTCTACGTCAACCTGGCTACTTCATAAAATTAGGATGCTTATTTTTAAAATGGACAAGGTTTTACCCTGACTAGCCTTGAACCATACCAGAGGGATTTCTAACCTTCAGAAACTAGCAGGCACCTCACTTTCTTTAAAGAGGTGCTAATGCCCTTGGTGACACCAGGCAATTAAGTTCCAAAGAAATGCACCAATACCCTTTACATTTCTAAGGCAGAGCTCCGACCAAAAGAAACAGTATGTCTGCAAAGGGTCCCTGACTCCTATTAAACGCCTCAAGATTCCAGACCTGGGAAAATAAATTATTTGTCCAACACCAAGGAGAAGTGGGAGGTATGTCACGTGACCTCCCCCAAACTGCCAGAATCTATAATATTGGCATGTGGAACTAAACTCAGGCAGTCTACCATTTTACCATCTAATAGGTAGCAGCAGAAAGAGCACTGCCCAGGTAAACTGCCTAGCCCTCATCTACACAGAACTACTGGAACATTGGAACTTCTGTATCTGTGCCTTTAAAATTAATTCATCTCTATGTGCCTTTTTCCATCATGGAAGTCCTCGCTTATAGGAAAGACTGATCACCCTGAAACAGTCAGCCTGCTACCCTCTGAAGAAATGTGCCATTGGGATTTTGATTCTGGACTCAGATGAAACCATAACTTTTATTTTTATTGTGGTCTTGCCCTGTACCCCTTTCTTTCCCTTATTCCTCTTTTATTGTATAAGTGCAGAAAGGGGCGGACATTGCAAAACCCCTTACCGCGTTGTGCGCGCAAAATAAACCAATCCTCTTATTTTACCTCATCTCAAGTTTGCTGTGGGGTTATTAATAGAGGATTGGATCACTCTAAACCGAAGGGCTGGGGAAAACACACCACCACTTATAAAGGGGGAAAATCAGAAATCCAAAATGTTTATTTACAGATGGGTAGTGAGAGAAGAAATCAGGGCTGTTTAAATTACTCCCCCTCCTGTCCGTAACAATATTAAAACTATTCCTCGCACATTAATTTATTTTGGTTTGACATTGTGTTCACCTTTGCTTTTCAATATGGTGAAGAGGAGAAGAAAAACAAAACTGGTCTGAGCATTTATAACCTTTAGACAATTTACAATAAATAAAATATGATCTTTTCCCACTGAAGTTTAAAACATTTTTGCTACAGCAACTGCTGGAGGACCAGCCTGACAATTCTTCATTTCAATTCAAATATATTTAGGCGCAAATGCTTCATAAAAGTCTGTCAGACAGTGATCGTATATGAATATCTCACATCTGACGATGTCAACCATTAACTAGTGGTCACAATTATGAACCACACACTCAAATGAAACAGTGCACAAATCCAACATTTGAAGAACTAAAATGGATTATAATTTCCAACTTAAATGATTTACATATAGTGAAACCATTTCCTGTAATAACTTACAAGGTTTAAAAAGTTCACATCTTCAATTACTGTTATAAGAACTGTGTGCATCTTGAAAAATAAGGCAAAACCCTAAAGTTGCAACGTGCCATTATGGATGTTTTAGCTGGTATAAGTTACCTACTGTAAGAATTTTGCTCTTGGTTAGTTGAAAACTCAGTACTTTTAGAGGTAAAGTGAAGGAAATGGGTCTTAGAAAACTCTGTTCCATGGTTCATCATATTATGCAAGTCCATTACAAAACTACTGGTCTGATAGAACATGTTTAAACCTCTTCTCCTGAAGATGGTGTGCATTGTTCCAAAGGTTCTAACCTTTATTGTTCAAACTCACAAATAGGTGCAAGGGAAAAATAATGGAAGGTAATTAGGCCCTTGGATTATTATCTCAGGAAAACAGTCAATCCCTTTAGGTAAGGGTGAAGCAAGGAAGAAAAATAAGTGGAAAAAGGAAAAAAATGAACATTAAAGAGGGTAGTCGTAAATGGGAACTTTTCAGACCAAAATAGATTGAGGGAGCATCCAAGGACTTTTGGATCCATCATATTTTCAATAATTGATACTAATACCTTGAATGTCTATTGCTGAGAACCTGAAGGACAGGCTGGGCTTGACAGTGTTTCTTTCTTCTATATTTTTGCATTAAGGGCTACTGATCCTAACATGGCAGGTTGAATTAAAATTGTAGATAGAGTATTTATTGCCCATCCCCAATTGCCCTTGAGGAGGTGGTGGGGAGCTGACTTTTTGAACTGCTGCAGACCACGTGGTGTAAGTGCACCCATAGTGCTGTTAGGAAGGAAGTTCCAGGATTTTGACCCAGCGACAGTGAAGGAATGGAGACATATTTCCAAGTCAGGATGGTCAGTGGATTGGAGGGGAACTTCCTTGTGGTGGTATTTCCATGTATCTGTTGCCCTTGTCCTTCTACACTGTAGCAGTTGTGGGTTTGGATGGTACTGCCTAAGGATCCTTGGTGAGTTTCTGCAGATGGTACACATTGCTGCCACTGTCCAGAGTGGAGGGAGTGAATGTTTGGGGATGGGGTGCCAATCAAGCGGACTGCTTTGCCCTGGATAGTGTCAAGCTTCTTGAGTGTTGTGGAAACTACACTCATCCAGGCAAGTGGAGAATATTCCATCACACTCCTGACTTGTGCCTTGTAGATGGTGGACAAGCTTTGGGGAGTCAGGAGGGGAGTTATCTGCCACGGGGTTCCTAGCCTCTGACCTGCTCTTGTAGTCACAGTATTTATATGGCTAGTCCAGTTGAATTTCTGGACAATGCTAACCCCCCCAGGATGTTGATAATGGGAGAATTCAGCAATGGTAATGCCACTGAATGTCAAGAGGCGATGGTTAGATTCTCTCCTGGTGGAGATGGTCTTTGCCTGGCACTTGAGCACGAATTTTACTTGCCACTTGTCAGCCCAAGCTTGGATATTGTCTCAGTCTTGATGCATTTGGAATGTCTATGATTCTTAAATTTGGACTTACAGAAGGCATTAGGTAAATTTCCTCAGACTGTTAGCTGAAATTGAATCCCATTGAATTAAAGCCGATGGGATTGAAGGCAAGTTATTGACCTGGTTAGGAAATTGGTTGAGTGGAAGGAGGCAGAGCAGGGATAATGGACAATTACTCTAACTAGTAGGGTGTGACTGGTGAGTCCTGCAAAGATCTATGAACATAAGAGTAGGAATAAGCCATTTGGCTCCTCAAGCCTGCTCCACCACGGCTGATTTGGTTGTGGTCTCAACTCCACAGTTTTGTCTGCTCCCCCCCAATACCCTTGACTCCCTTGCCTAACAATCTGCAATGGGGCCTTAACCATTCACTCTGTTAGCGATTTAGATGATGGGTTGGAAAGCCACACATGGGCATTTGCCAATGACACAAAGACAGGCAGCAACGTAAGCAGTGTAGATGGAAGCATAAAGTTACAAAGAGATATGGATGGATTACGTGAATGGGCAACTCCGGCAAATGGATTTCAAAGATGACAAATAAGGTCATCCACTTTGGGCCTAAAATGGAGATAACAGGATACTTTCTAAATGGGCAAACATTACAAACAAGTGAAGATCCAAAGAGGCTTGGGAGTCCAGGTACATAGACCATTAACATGTCATGAACAGGCACAGAAAATGGTCTAAAAGGTTAAAGAAATACTGGCTTTTATATCTAAACGTGTAGAAGTTATGTTTCAGCTATACAAAATCCTAGTTAGACCATATCTGGAATACTGTGAGCAATTCTGGGTACTGCACCTTAGGAAGCATGTACTGGCAACATAGGTTTACCTGGGCTCCAAGGGATAAGCTGCAAAGAGAGGTTACACAAACTAGGAATGTATTACCTGAAATTTAAGGCATGATTTGATCGAAGCTTTCAAGATATTAAGAAAAACAGGGTAGAGTGGGGTGGCAGTGATTAGCATTGCTGCCTCACAGCTCCAGGGTCCCGGGTTCGATCCCGACCCCGGGTGTCTGTCTGCGTGGAGTTTGCACATTCTCTCAGCGTCTGCATGGGTTTCCGCCGGGTGCTCTGGTTTCCTCCCACCGTCCAAAGACGTGCTGATTAGGTTGACTGGCTACTGTAAATTGTCCACTAGTGCATATGTCTGTGTGCGCGCACGAGTGCGTGCCCTGTGATGGACTGGCATCCCATCCCGGGTAAACCCCGCCTAGCACCCATTGCCTGTTAGGATAGGCTCCCACTGCCCTGAATTGGATGAAACGATTCTGGAAAAGGCGAGTGAGTGAGATAGGGTAGATAGAAACTAGTTGGGGAGCCTATGACTGGGGGCACATTTTTTAAAAGTTAGTGCCAGATCTTGATTAGGAAACATTAACACAGAATGGTAGAAGTCTGAAACTCTTCTGCAAACTTTAATTGATGCTAGATCAATTATAAATTTAAAACAGAGGTTGATAGATTTTTGTTATCCAAAAGTATTAAGGGATATGGGAAAAAGGCAGGTATCTGGAGTTATGTCTCAGATCAGCCATTATGTCATTGAATGGGGGAAACAGATTTTAAGGCCTAAATAACCTACCTTCCTATTCTGAGAGGTGGATTCTACAGCACAGAAACAATAACAAGTGTGCAATATTCTACATTTGGTTTGATTATGACCACCGTTCTAGCTATGAACCGAATCTGTTGACGGATGGTGGTCTGTATAAAGCATAAAATGTGAAAATATTCTAGCCCCATTGGAGCAAGGCTGTGCCCAAAGACTGCCCATGACCATAAAAAATAGTGACTGCTTACATTTGCCACTGAGTGCACTACTGCTTTTAGGGGAGCCTTTGAAAGCCACTCGAGACTGTTCTCCACTCTTCTAGCAGCAACAGGGCTGTAATATAAAGAGGGCATCAGAACCTCCTCCCAATAAATCCCTTCAGGTACTTGCGATCAAGAGTTGAAAAATTGATTCTTATAAACACAACGGAGAACTATAAAAGACTACAGATTAGGAGTGAATCATTTCTTCAATTTAAAGTAGATTATTTTGAAACAGACCACTAGCAAATATAGATCACATTTAAATATGTATGATAAATTGGTCCTCTTTTTCTGGGTGCAATTAAAAGTAATGAAGGAAATGAAGAAATCAAACTTGTGCTTGGCTTGAACTGTAACACACCTACCAAGTAACATTGCAACCTCAAGTTTTTGACCCACCCATCTAAAGAATTCAAAGAATTATTTTGATAACAAAATGCATATATTGCAACAAATGTAAAAGAGGTTTCCACTACTGATCTTCCCTTCTACTTTTCAACTTTGGTGGGTAGCAAATGAAGCTCATCAGCCTGTAAATTATCTGACATCAACCAAGTAGATTCAAGGAGAAAGGATTATTTAATTAAATCAAGGAATACTGGCACTGTTCCTCCTCAGGGATGCAAGTGTCACTACATTCAACATTTAAATCTCCTGCTTGTGGGTGGATTGAAACCTCTCTACACTTTTGGATTATGTTCATTGTTATTGGCAGCCACTTTGGATTTTAATTCATGGACATAGCTAAGATTCACCTAGTTGTATTTATGATGCAGTCATATTAATCCTTGCATTGTTTTTTTTTGAAGAGTACAAAACTAACCTTTGAAGTCTGCCTTCAGCTGATTGCAACATTTTAATTGCTTTTATCTCCAAAACGGAGAGTGATAGCAAGCTAGAAAAACCAATAGCTTAAACAGTTTAAAATTGGGAGAAAAAGGTTAGAAAAGACAGGCTAGATCATTGTAGGTAGGAAAGCTATTAGTAAAAAATGAACAGATAGAAAGAATGGGAAAGGAGGGAAATAGTTTTCGTAGGATAGAGAATTTCAATGTATTTCAGTAGATTTGGGATGATATTACAGCAATAAAACCATGCCTAATATTAGAGTAGTTTTATTAAAAGAACTATTTTCACTGTCGTAACACATGAGCTGAACAGTTAAACTGGTCAGCACAGGGCAATTCCCTGAATTAGCTGACAGTCTGAGATTTAACTTCCATTACATACGGCAGTTTTAACGAACATGGTTTAATTTCTAATCACATTAGAGACCTAAATTGCATAAGTTTTACAGGTAGTTGTTTCAAGGCCACTTATTTTACATATGCTCAGTGCTGACAAAAAGGTATTCAGTAAAGACTAAAAGCCTAGCCAAAAAAAACTAAGCAGTAGCCATCTCCTATGGAAAACTACATCGAGTATCATAAATGTAAAAATACCATATATTTGATAATAGAAACAGAAAATAGGAGTAGGCCATTCGACCCTTCGAGACTGCTCTGTCATTCATTATGACCATGAATGATCTTAGAACAAATTAAGTTTACAGATTAGCTTTGCATTAGAAGGTAGATCTTTTTAAGCTTTTACAATTTTCTGTCATGATAGACACACCCAGTTGAATGAAGTTTTTGCGCGATCTAAAGCTACCTTATAAATCACAAGTCATTCCAAATTACCCTCTTCACCTTTTACATACACAGTCTGCACTGCACAGAGCAAGGAAAATGCAGAAATTTGATATCCCTATGTTGTTCTTGCTGTACTCTAAGACTTGAACACAATCAAAGCCAACAGTGGTATCAAGAGAGGGCTGCATGGAAGAGATACCATCCTTAGGTGAGATGTTAAATAAAGGCTTTGTGTCTGCTTGTTATGCTAGATACAAGGGAAGCATCAAGTTTTCCTTGCCAATACTCCTCCCTCAATCAACAGGGCAATGAAAACAGACTCAGCTAGTTATTCATTTTGTCGTGTTATTTGTGGGGTCTTACTGCATGCCATTAATTTGCACAATGCTGGCTGCACAACAAAAGCAATACATTGGATGAAAAGTGCTTTTGAACACCATGGTGTCATGTTAAGTTGCCATATTAATCAAAGTTTCTTCATTCTTAATTATTGTATGCATCTACCTTTTAAATTTAATCCACATTTTGATGAATGCCATGAGCCAGGATTTCACTTGTACATGGAGAAGGCATATAAAAGATCTGAATACAACTAATTTTAAATCGAGAGCAAATAGCTTTTCCTATCCTATACTTGATGGCAGAGGGGAAAGTTAGGCCTGAGAAAATGAATCAGATAAATCTGAAAGTTTGCACAATTTGCAAAGTTAATGCAATGACAATTATCTAAAGTTCACACTACTGAAGTACACCAGAATGAAAGCCTGATCTATTACTAACAGCGCCTTCAATTTCATTAGCTGTTGAACCCTAAAAAGTGGAAACTGTTACTTAAGATTTGAATTATAAAGGAGAATGATGGATGTTTTCTTCAAAAATACCTCAAAAGTTAACAGGTTGGTCTTTCTACAAAGAACTCCATTAAAATTGCAGTTTAAAAGTACAATTCAGGAAATTTGGTTGTAGTCATACATGCAAGTTGGTTCCAGGTTTTATCTCCAATTTGCTCTAAGTTCACCAATCTCAGTTAAGGCAGCAGTTATACTACAATTAGCTTCAGTATCCTTGAGCTGGAGAAACAGAGGAATGCATAAGTACAAGTGCACCGAAGCCAGAACTGGGCTTAGCTACAGTTTCCCTGCCTCTTCAACCCATGTAAATAACTTGTTAACACTCCTGTCTAGGCTTTGGCAATAACAGCCATCTAAGCAACAAACCAGAGGGTGCCTGCTGCTCAAGCAAACAATCACAGCAAGAAGTGAGTGCCTTGAAGGGCAGGAGGTTATTGAAAAATAAAAATGTTGTAAAGCTAGGGAGGCAGAAATTAGGACAGAGGAATTACAATTGTCCCTTTTCAGACATGCGGTTTCTCTTAGGGGTAAATATCAGCTTATCAGTTTCCATTCGAGATGCAGAAAGAAAACTTAATGTTAATCTTCAAGTAATTTTACACTTGATAACTTAGTGACACATGAAATTAGTGCTTTTCATTCTAAGTATCAATATGATGATAGAGGATGTTCTGACTGTGGTGAGGATAAGCCTGCAGGTTGCAACATTATAGAAGATGCACTAACACTGGTCAAGTGGATCATGCATGCCATTTAAAGATACAAATTGCCTGATGTACATCTGCATGACTTCTCCTAATTGACCTCTAGAAACCCTGACCTGAAACATTAGTGCTAAATATTCTACAGCTGTCTGGCAGAATGTTCACATTGCACATAAGGGAAGTAGTTCTATGTCACAATGAGTTGCCAACAGATTTTAATAATTAGTACCCCGCAATAAGCAAACATGCTACAATCAATCTTAGCCTGTAGAAGATGCATTAAAGATAGAATCTCCGAAGACTTTATGAATTAGCTTTACCTCATGTAGCATATAATTCTTGTACCTTATTGAACTGTACTTGTTTCTAGGGATATTCTCTATAGCAGAGGCAATGACAGTCTGTAGCAGTTTTAACTCAGCCCCCTTCCTTTCCAGGTGGGCGAGTTGAGTTTGATCAAAAACATTATTTTTTCTAAATTCCGTACAAATTGTGAATTTACAGTTCACATCAAGCTTGTAAATAGAGTCAGATATTGATAGCTCTTGTAGCTGTTTCCATTGCCCAAGAAATCAGCATATTTGTTCATCTGAAGTAGCTGCACCAGAAAGGAAATATGGGTGTGATGTGTGTGCTATGAGTCAGTACATCTGTGGTCTGTTCAGAAATGCTTGTAAGCCTACATCATGAGTTTCAAGAAATAGTTTGCTGGCATGATGGCGTAAAGTTTAAATTGCATTGACAAAAGACTGAACTTACAGTAGGACTTTTGAATTACATTTGGCTATTTAGGCAGGTTTCTGGGCCAAATGCTGTTATGTGCTTTTCCCCCACCGATTCTAATACAACTGATTTCATGTTTCCACCCTCTTTTTAAGTATCATTGCCTTTTCAATGATTGAACCAGGTTTCCAAATGCCATGTTGTTTGTGATCAGGAGTGTGTCTTGGGTTGTGTAATCCCAAGACCAACTGTTACCCTATCTATCAGTAACACTGCACCCCGAATCACAGAATAGTATAGTACAGAAGGAGATTACTAAAATCCTGATGAGTCTAATCCCAGGGGATCTACCCATAAATTTGTGTTAAGCAAAGCTTTGCGAAAGCAGAGGCCTCATTCCCACATGAATGCATCTCTTTGTAACCCAATATGCCTGCAAATGAGGTCTATGTCAAAACCAACAGATTCAAATGCCAAATGAAGACAGAGTAAAACAGCAAACATTGAAAAAGTCCTTATTCAATTTGTTCACTCTTTACAATAGCCTGGCCTTGTAAAAGGCCGGAGCTTTACATTGAGAAATCTTGGGAGTTAGCTCTGGAAATGCTCCGTAATTTTTTGCTGCTGAGTGTGCTCTCTTCAGAAGTGTATGATAGAATCCACCATGTCATCTATGCAGTCAGCCATGTTTTCAGTGTTTTTGTGCTGCAGTGTGAAATCGCGGAGCATCTGTTGTCTTTGCGGTATTGGCTAGGGAAGCAGGCAGGCGAGTCGGCGGGCATTCATTGGACTCTTCAGGCTTATCGGCCTCCTTGGGTCCCATGATTTTGCACTCCTGTGGTCTAACTCTGCTCTGAATGGTCAGTGCCATCATATTACAAGCTTAGACAAATTTGGTTAATCTGGGATTACCAGTGTGGAATTTTGGCTTATCACAAGCATCATTCTGAGATTTGCTATTCTGTTGGTGGGAATGATTGATTGGTTTTGACATAACAAGAATTGTGTTATCAGAGTTTTACTCATCGCCATTTCACTAATTTAGCATTCTCAGTGTCTCTCTCATATTTCCAAGGTAGGAACTATTGTACTTAGGCCCAACTGCCACAGGCTAAACTGCTGCAATTTTATTCAAAATTTATAGAAGCAATTGGAGAATACACATTACATAGCACAATAAGTATAAAATTGTCCATATGGGATCAAACTATCCTTTAATCTCTGGCATTTCTTCAGGCAAAAGTCTTTTGCTGCTTTCTCCAGTGCAACGCTTAGTTAAAAGGGACCCCTCCTTTTGCTAAAGGACTCATCAGCTTTGTTCTGTCAAGATTCAGATTCTCTTTTACCAGGGGAACTTTAATGCTTCTTCTTTCAAAAATGCCCTTCGATGTAATCAGACTGGTGAAATAGGTTGGCAAATGACAGATGAACTTTAATGTATATAAACTTAGTGAAGCATTTTGGTAGGGAGAATGGGGAGTGGCAAAAATTGGTGAAATTGGGTACAGGGACAGAGAGATCTGATGGTTCACGTACATAAATTCTTGAAACTGGCTGCTTAAAAATACATCCAGGATGATTGGTTTATGAATGGCAAGAAAGTACAAAAGGAAGGAAGTTATGCTAGACCTTCAGGTCACTATTTAAGCCCCAGCTGGAGTCTTTGGGAAGAATGTCAAGGTGTTGAAAGGATGCACAGGAGATTTACTAGAACGATAGAAGAAAAGGGTTTCAGTTATCTGGAGACCAGGGATTCTGGAATTGTTTGCCTCAGCGCAAGAGAGTTAAAGAGAGATTTAATAGAGTGCACAAAATTATGAAATTTATGACAAAAGCAAGATACTGTGGATACTGGAAATTTTAAATAAAACAGCATTGGAAATACTCAGCACGTCTGACAGTGTATGTAGAGAGAGAAATAAAGTTAACATCTCAAGCCAAATGCGACTTTTCTTCAGTAGACACTCATCTGAAGAATCATATTCAACTCAAAACATTAAGTCTGTTTCTCTCTCTCTCTCATAGATGTTGCCAGAGCTGCTATGTATTCTCAGCACCTTGTTTTTAATTATAAAAAGCTATGTTTTGATTAACTAGATAGGGATAATTTGTACTGGCAGGAAGATTGGTAACCAGAGGACAAAGATTGAATATAATTCACAAAATAAATCAGCAAGACAGAGGCAGTTAAGTTACAGTCCGGAATGCACAGAAAGTGTGGTGAAAGCAGATACAGTAGTTAATTTCCAAAAAGGAACAGGTAATTTTTTTCTTTGAGTACACAGCAAGTCTATGGGGGAAAAGGCTGGGATGTGAAGAGCCATCTCTGGCATAGTAGGCCAAATGGCCTCCTCCTGTGTGATAAAATCCTTGATTAAGCTAGACAATGGGATGACACGTTTGATATCCATTTCTCCATATATATCCCTCACTTTCATTTTCATAAACAGTCAGTTTGTTTTAAATGTGGCAGGAATTAGAAATAAGATCATAACCTTTCTTGCCAGGTTGAATGCACACAAAATATTCCTAAGTAACATCCCATCTAATTCCAATGGACAGCTAAATTCACTTTGAAATGAAAGCACAATTGCATCAGTTGATGCCTATTATTTAATATATGTTAAAAAAGAGTTGTGTGGTGGGAGCCAATGTGACTGAGCAGCATTTTAGATCCTTAGCAAAGCAAGCGGAATCCATCTTCAAACTGAGTCTAAAACTCTTTTTTGATAAAGGATACGTGCAAGCCTAACGAGTCAAACAATTGTGTTAGTGTTTCTTGTTATTTTCTTCCAAAAATCTGACATTTTATTAATAATGGCAGTTTTCAGAAATAGTCCCCAATTAACTGAAGCTTGCTTTATTATTAATGCCATAATCGAGATAGATTATGACAGGATTAAATTATCTCAGCGTTGGGAAATATATAAAGGCTAAAGTCAGAAGTGTGATGGAATATTATCCACTCACCTGCAAGTGTGCAGCTGCAACATTGTAGCTTAAAACTATCTTGGACAAAGCTACCCACTTGATTGACACCCCATTCACCACCAGTGGACCAAGCTGCAGTGAGTACCACCTAATAATTCATTGCAGCAACTTGCTAAGGCTTCTTCAATAGCATCTCCAATATCCAGGACCTGAAATACCAAGGACAGCAAAGCAGCAGGTGCGTGGGAGCACCACTTTCTCCAAATCACAGACTACTCTGACTTGGAAATATATCATCTTGGCTGGGTCAAAAGACCAAAACTTCCTATCTAACAGCACTATGGGAATATTTTCACCACATGGGCTGCAATGGATCAAGGTGGTGGCTCACCACCATATTTTTTGAGGGCAATTGCAAATGGACAATAAATTCTGGCCTTGAAAGCAACAGGCACATTCCATGAATGGTTAAAAAAAAAGAATGGAATGTCCACCACATTCTACTCTTTTTTTTTTAAAAGTAGCTTTTTACAATCGGTAAAGAAACTCGGAGGTAGAATGGCTTTCCATGGACCCCACATTAATCCTTTCTCACTGTTAAAGTAGCACACAGCAAGTAGCTTGGGATCACAAATCTTCACTTCTAAGACAGATTCAATTAATGATCAAATTCTTCTCAATAATCAATGAAGAAATTAAATCTTGGAAATGGAAATGGTTAAGTGGGCAAGATCAGAACAATAATCTGCTGTGTGAAGGCCCATTTGCTTTTGGAAGCTGAAAATGAATATTTTTCAGTTCCTGCATTCAGGTTAATGCATAAAAAATTAACACTGATGGGCCATAAATACTGACCTTCCCTAATTTGAGTAAATGGATTTATTTACATGAATATTTCAGAGGATCTGCCCAACCACCTAACATTGATCAAATCATTTTAAAAATACAGGCAGCAGCACAAAGGCCAGCTGCATTTCACTGAAAAAATGGCTACAGCTTGATAATTTTATGCAATAACCATTCCTGCTTATAAAAGGAACTGTAAACTAAGCCAATTTAAAAACTAAGCTATCAAGTCTTTTAGTGACCTCAGCAGGTAGTTGATATACTGTGCATACGTTCAAGTATATAATATCCTAGAAAAAACTCAGCAGGTCTGGCAGCATCGGCGGAGAAGAAATCAGTTAACGTTTCGAGCCTTCATGGCCCAAAACTGGGCGACCATTTTGCGGAACACCTGCGGTCTGTCCGCAAGAAAGACCCAAACCTCCCTGTCGCTTGCCATTTTAACACTCCACCCTGTTCTCTTGCCCACATGTCTGTCCTTGGCTTGCTGCATTGTTCCAGTGAAGCCCAACGCAAACTGGAGGAACAGCACCTCATCTTCCGACTAGGCACTTTACAGCCTTCCGGGCTGAATATTGAATTCAACAACTTTAGATCTTAAACTCCCCCTCCCCCCATCCCCACCCCGTTTCTTCCCCCCCCACCTTTTTTTTCAATAATTTATATAGATTCTTCTTTCCCCACCTATTTCCATTATTTTTAAATCTAAAACTAAAACCTTGTTAGCCTTTCCACCCCACCCCCACTAGAGCTGTACTTTGAATATCCTGTCCTCCATTCTTAATTAGCACTTTTCTCAGACAAAACACCTCTTTGACCCTTTTGTCTGTGACATCTTTTGATTATCTGCTCATCTCCACAATCACCACACACCCTCAATGTCTCTCTCTCCCCTCACCACCTTAAACCAATTTATATTTCTCCCTTCTTCTAACTATGCTTCAGTTCTGCCGAAGGGCCATGAAGGCTCGAAAAGTTAACTGATTTCTTCTCCGCCGATGCTGCCAGACCTGCTGAGTTTTTCCAGGTAATTCTGTTTTTGTTTTGGATTTCCAGCATCCGCAGTAGCTTTTAGCTTTTTGTTTATATAATATCCTAGATGTACAGGATATGCATGTTACAACCAAGACATTTAATATTTAACAGGTCTTCTATGGTATTGTTTGTGGTGACACAGCGAACATAATTTAAACAATGTACTTTTGTACAAGGGAACATACCATATAGTATAAGGGTCACTGATTTATTGGTAACTGAAATTCCATCCTTTTTCCTTGACAAACTGTTACAGATGCTTTGAAGATTAAATTCTGCAATTCTAACCATTTTTCACAAAACCGTAAATGATTATATAGGTTACATATATATTTAAAATATGCTGCAGGCAGCAAGCAGCCAGGAAGGTAGGTATGTAAAGGTTATTATTGGAGTATACTGTAAGATTTTGCAATTATGAGCAAGCGTCAGACTTTAATTAGGGAGTGATTCTGATGTTTGGAATTGCATGGAGAGCATTTATGATTTGTGGTGTGATTGGATGGAATGTCAAAATGATTTACTGGTTGATTCTTGGGGCCCCATGACAAAACACAGATGATGATATCTGTGGGGGCAGGAGATGGCAATAGAAAAAATACTTAGATGTGAAGCAGAGGGGAAGAGGGGGGACCTAGGGTCTTTAAGAAATGGAAATTTGGAACAGAGTCAAGTTATACTGCGGTGCTGTATTGGCAGTGGAGGGCAGTGGTGGGGGGGCTCTGAGATCTGGGACATGTTAAAAACTTTATTTTCAACATTAAAAATTTCAGTTACTGAGAAAAAATGGCAGGATACTTATTTTTCAAAACCTATTTTGAGCAATTTAATTGTCTCCCCTTTCTTTTACTGGTAGGTCCCTCTGTTTAGCCATTCGAAATTTGCTTTTTTATTGTTTCTTACTAGCATCTTTCTACCTCCTTCCAGGTTCCCTAAAAACAAACCTGACAGCAAAAGTGGGAGAAACAATAAATGACAGTATAGCTAATATACCCAATATTTAATACATATCTAGCAACAGCAAATTTCCTGTAAAACATTATACATTTATATTAAACATTTTCACAAACCCTAATAGTTCCTCTGACAGCACTTTGATTACAAGCTTAACTAGCCAATCAGTGTCATCCACTTGAATTCAAAAGCCCACATTAAAAGGATGGAATACCAAGATCAACCAAAAACCTTTAAACCTATATTTCAACATTTTGCTCATTGCTTTACATGATTTGTTAAATGTTACAAGTTGAAGTATGAGATATAACTCTACTCCCTTTACAAAGTTGTGTCAAAGAGTGTTACAGATATGTTAAAAGTTTTGCAAATGGTTGATTGCTTTATACTTTTACTAAAAATATTCTGGTAAAACAATTTAAACTGCCCATGCAAGGGTAGTAAAGCACACATTTTGCTTTTATACAAATTAGATACTTTAGTTTAACATTTGATCGAGGGAATGGAAAAATCATACATTTGGCCATCTCTACTGATGCCTCTATCAGTAGGATTGTAGAAACTTTACTTTTGATCAAGATGTAACATTTTTTGGAAAGATTGATATACTGAACTCACATGATGGAATTATGAACTGCGGTTCTGTATTCCCAGCATACCCAAGCTTTGTATACCTGCAAGATGAGAAAAAGGTACTTTGTTTCAGAAAATTATTCACAAATCCTTATTGCTAGAACTATGAAATTAAAACCTGCTTACTTGACTTCCAATGCATATGTTTAAATAATTCTCAAAAATATTGCCTCAGCATCTTAAGGAACCCTAGTTGCGTCATAAGTTTCCTCTCCTATTTTGTTTCTACTCAGTGGCTTGGCGTGGCCAAACAATCTTCTTTCATGCACAATGATCTGAGGTGCATCTGTCATTCACAGGTTTCATAGGGACCAAAGCAAATCAATATTGCCAACATCTCACCCCAAAGTACATGACAAAGTGGTAGGGGCATGCCCAAATTAATCCAGTTAACCAAAATGTCACTTGAGGATAGGATCATAACTTGTACCTTCAGCAATGAAATCTAGCAGCTCAGGCAAATCTCACTTGAAATAAAAACAGAAAACTCTGGAAACACTCTGGTCAGGTAGCTACACAGAGTGGAATGTAGGGTTTGCAATTCAGGTTAATGACCTATCGCCTTTCCCTCACATTGAAGAATTAGTCTTTAAACTCCACTCAATCGGTCCAGATGAAAAAGGATTCTTTATGGGAATCTACATGGATCCTCATACTTTTAACGTCTACCCCACCATTACCACATGGTCCAAAACTAACTCTTCCCTTCCTCTACTTCTCTATTTTCATGACAAGGGATAGATTATCCACTAATATCTACTACAAACCCACTAATTCGCGTAGCTACTTTAATTTGTATCAGCACTTTCAATAGTTAGCCACTTACTACCTTTAGATTCCTGCCTTAAGAGCACTGAAGCCTAAATTTTCTGATTCTTATTAAATGGATAGAATCAAAGGCACGGTTGTGAACTATCATGCATGAGGAGCATAGAAGCAGAAAATCACAAACAGTCGCTTGGTAGTACAGAACTTGAGTTTTGCTGAGAAAAAGATATGTTGTTGAAGCTTTTCATCTTGCACTTACTAGGACAGATGCAAGAATGCCAAATTTTAAAGGGAGCAACAATTTATATTGCACGAGAAAAGGGTGCTGACTGGTAGGAAAGTCAACTTTGCTTGGCTGAGGCATTGCCATGGAGAATGCACCCTGGAACTATTGTCCCCCATGCTTTTGCTTAATTCAAAAATTGCCTAGACATGGCAAGGAACCAGGCATTGTGCCTTTTTTGAATTCAAAATAGTTCCCTAGTGAAAAAGTGAAAGTCACCATAGTCCCAGGGGATTGTAGGTTGCTCTCTTATTAGAGAAACACGACTGGTGGTGAGTTTAACCCAAGGGTCACCACACCTCAGGCGAGGTTGAGAAGACAGGGCCTACATGGAAGACCTCAGCCGGTACAGGAATTGAACCCACGCTGTTGGCGTCACTCTGCATCATAAACCAGCCGTTCAGCCAACCGAGCTAACTGACCCCCAGTTCCTTGGTGCATTCTCCATGGCAATGCCTTGACCAGTCTACCTACGTACCAACCGTCTACCTACCTACCAACCAGCACCTTTTCCTCACATAGTATAAATCATTGCTCTCTTTGAAATTTGGCATTCTTGCATCTGCTCTGGCACGTGAGATGAAAAGCTTCGAAAGGATGTCTCCTTTTTCAGCAATACTTAAAAGTCTAGTACACTTAGTTTGCTGATGTATACAGTCTCTATCAGAAATGTTTAGAGATGAAACATCTGAGCATTTAAATATTTGTTACTTAGTCTCCAGGTTTTCAATTGGGGGGGAAAAAAGGGCTTGAGAGTTTTAACTAATTTTTTCATAACTAAGCATTTTAAGAAAAATTAGTTCGTCAAGAAAACTGTGATCACAGATCCTGCTGTTCATAGATGGTACATGTCTGATACGTTTTATAAAAGACTGTATTTAACAACAATTTCCAGTACCTTTCTTCTTGAAAAAGCAAAGAAACTCAAATTCTAACCGGAAAAGGAGGTACACCTATTAGTTGAAGTACATGCCTGAAAATTCAACTAGTTGCATGCACGCAAAATTCAGCTGAGGTTGCCAGGAGGTCAAAAATAAATTAAAGCCCAAACTTTTGAGAAAGCCCAACGCTTAAATAAAAATGTTAGCAAAGATAATAAAAGGCACAAAGCTAACATTAGAAAAAAAATCATATTACGTGTGAATTATGCATTTTTAAATTTGTATTTGCTTAAAACCTTAAACATTAAATTTCAATTAGTGTTACTCAACTGGCTCATTAACATTACAGTAACAGGTTAAGTGTTTACATTGGGAATTCCCATGTGTTTACTTCAGCAATTTTAGTTAAATATTGATATAACACCAAACAGAAACAGAGACAACAGGAAGCAAAGTTTATGGACAGTTGGTATGCCCACCTTTAATAAATGGGCATTCATATTTACTTTCAGCAGTCTCCTTTTCAGTAACTGAATGACTGATGGATGAAACCATGTGACTATTGGCTGGAGGCCCTTCCACAACTTTCATCAGAGTTGTAGCATATGCTGTTGTCTCACTTTTACATTTAGACTGCACAACGTCTAACAATTGCTTTAAGACAATTTTCTACTTGCTTTTATTCATTCACTACCCAGCAGACTTTATCCTTTTTAGTGATCAGGGCTTCATTTCTTTCAACTTTGTCAGTTTAATATGGATTTCAGCTATTACCAGTATTAATTTCCCGTAGGACATACTATTTCATCCACAAAAAAACAAAATCACCGGTCCTCTGTTATATTACCAAAACCAGCTCCCTTATTCCAACAACTTAATTGTGAAATCCACATTTTCAACCAAGTCTTTACGTAAGAGGGGGACCAGATCTGTCATCTGTACTCAATGTAGAAGCAATTTAGAAGTTACAAAATCAATATCAAACAGCTGAAATTTCAGCAAAAATTTTAACGTCCTGTTAAAAACCCTGGTGGAAGGAAGTACATACAAATGCCACCCTCTAGTGAATTTGTTATTTACATTTCACTATCAACAGGCTGGATTCTGATCTCTGCTCGAATGGATGGGGCAGCCAGCCAAAGACAAAACTAGTGGAAGACCTAAAATGGCTGTTTTGCAAAACACTGACTTATTACTACCACACGTGGAAATTGGTCTCTTCAGTTCCTGTATGTTTTAAAGACCTTCCATTTCCTATGGTGATGCTAGTCCTTAAAAGCATTTCATTGACGCGTACATCAATTACTGTTCAGTTTTTAGCAAGTCAACAACAGTAATCACAGGACGCTTTGAAAATAGAGGTTTATATAGCAAATCAGCAGCACTTCAGATGGACTTTAGCAAACACTTCTGAAGAAGGCTCTTTGATGGCTTTAAGGGAAATGAAACACAAGGTGCGATACTGAGTCAAGATCAAGTAGTTAAGTCCTACACCCGATCTGCGAGAAGTCTCTCTACCACTGGTTTTCAAACAATCACTCTTGCTGGCTTACATGTGGTTCATAAGTGGGACTGAGTTAGAACATGACTCATCTGTGAAGTCTCCATTGTTGACTAGGCTAGCACCACTTATGGTCTGACTTTAGATATGAAAAACAGCTTTTTGGGCATATTACTGGATAATTTAAGTTGATCTTTAGGCCCTATGACAAAAAAGGGAACAGAGGAGAAGAGAGTAATAAGAACATACAAGGAAAAAGTCAGAGCAGGATCATGCTATTTGAGTCTGTTCATTCAGTATCATAGCTGATCTTCCACCAACTTTGACTTCCCACATTATTCTCATACTGCTTAGCATCCAAAAACTATCCACCACAGTCTTGAACATATAGCTAAACTTATACTACACTTATTTTCTCCAGAGGATTGAAATGCTTTTAATTCATTTATGGGGTGTGGGCATCACTGGAAAGTCCAGCATTTGTTGCCCAACCTTTTTGAACGCCTGCAGGCCATGTGGTGTAGATGCCCCCCCTCCTCCCACAGTGCTGCTCAGGAGGGATCCCGAGGATTTTGACCTAGTGACAGTGAAGGAACAGCAATATAGTTTCAAGTCAGGATGGTGTGTGGCTTGAAGAACATGCCAGTGGCGGTGTTCCCATGCATCTGCTGCCCTTGCCCTTCCAGGTGAGGGGGGTTTGGAAGGTGTTTTCGAAGGAAATTTGACGAGTTGCTGCAGTGCATCTTGCAGATAGTACACACTGCTGTCATTGTGCACCGGTGATGGAAGGAAAAAACGTTTAAGGTGGTGGATAGGATGCCAATCAAGCACACTGTTTTCTCCTGGATGGCATTGAACTTCTCGGTGTTGTTGGAGCTGCACTCATCTAGACAAGTGGAGAGCATTCCACTCCTGACATGTGCCTTATAGCTGGTGGACAGGATTTGAAGAGACAGGAGTTGAGTTACGCAGTGCAGAATTCCCAGCCTCTGATCTGCTCTTTTAGACATCATACTTGGCTGGTCCAGCTCAGTTTTGGTCAATGCTAACCTCCCAGGATATTGATGGCAGGGATTCAGCAATGGAAGTGTCATAAAAAGCCAAGGAGACATGGTCAGATACTCTCTTATTGGAGATGGCTATTGCCTGGCACTTGTGTGGCAAGAATATTACTTTCCACTTATCAGCCCAAGCCTCAATGTTGTCCAGATCTTGCATATGGACACAGATCTGCTCTGTATCTAAAGAGTTACTACACTTCCGACCATGATGGGCAGGAGGTCACTGATAAAGCAGCTGAAGGTGGTTGGATTCAAGATACTATCCTGAGGAACTTCTGCAGTGATGTGCTGGTGCTGAGATGATTGGCATCCAGCAACCATAACCATCTTCCTTTGTTCACAACTGGAAAATACAAGAACTTCTAAATGTCCTTTCTTTAGGAACATCAGGCAAATTAGGTGCAAAGTTCCAGAGCTTAGGTATTGGTCATATAAAAAAAAATCTACAAAAAGAGTTAATTGGTAAAGCAGTGAAGTCTTTTTTAAATTAAAGACAAACATCAATAATGAATGTATTTAGTAAACTGGGAAATGAGAAGCAACTGTAAATTCCTCCATACACAAAAAAACAGAACAAAACTTGCCTGGAAACCAAGCCAAAATACCAAACCTGTCACAGCAGGCTCTGGTTTAGCAGAAATGTGATTATCTTCATTTTCACTATTGTGGATAGACTATACATCTGCATGACTTTACTAAAATCAAATTTAATGGACAAACAGGATTCATATTTATTCAAAAATGGTGTAAACTCAACACTAACCTCATATGCTCCATTCATTAGACTATTTCAGATCCTATGTCCTGAACTGGGTTTTACTGTATGATTCATATACTTTCTTTTCTATATTAGAAGTGTTGCGTATACTGTACTACTGACTTCCTGTAAATTTTATACTTGCTTCCTGAAACATTTGCACCATTACGCTCGGTTAATAACAGCATTCTTGCTGCAAAGTTACATATATCTGACCCATTTTAAGAATTACCATGGGAGCACTGTTGATGGGCATTAAAGATTTCCTCCATCCAATTTATTTTATAAGCTTGAGACCAGGTGTTAATGTACAGATTTTTACAAACACAGCTTTGTTATTAATGGCATCTATAAACTTAATGACTTTCTTAATAAACATAGTAGCAGCAATACAACTAAAATTGAACACAAACGTTCAGTTATCTTGGATTAGGTACATCAATGCTTTCTACTGCACACTAGGTTAGTTTAGAAAAGCTGACACAGGAAGTGCACTGGTTAGAGAATGTTGATAGTGGAAGTATGATTTTGTTTTGCATCTAACAAAATTAGAAGTTAGCATGTGAAGCATGAAGCTATACTAGAAATATTTCCAACACTATGGCTTCAAAGCATACTGGGGAAATATGTACTATTACAAAAGTACAACACACAACAGTTCCCACCCCCCCCACCCCAGAAATTAAGTTCCATTTAAGCATGATATGCTTTTCAGCTCAGGAAAAAAAGTCCAACATCACAAAGAATCAAAATAATTTAAGGGTGCTTGCCCCTGTCCTTGCACACACTACTGCACTAAAGCATATACAAATTAACACTTTTTTCATCTTTTAAATGTTTATTATCTCCCCCACCTCAAGCTCTGATGTACAGCCATAGGTATTTGTATTGAATATGTAGAGATTGTTAATCACTGCTCAACCACGTAAAGCTCTTGCAGCATTTTGTTTCTTAAACTCATCACAATCTTACATAAAATTCATGAGTGTGCCTGCCTTGTACAATTACTTACCAAGCTCATGAATATTTGTCAATGATTACAATTTAATTAAATTTACTAATATACTTTAACATAAACTGAGCATTTCTTTGAGTTGAAAGGTACAACTGAAATGTACTTCAATAAGTGTCCCCTTATCTGGATCCAGTCTTTTCCAATGTACGAAATAGACTGTGATTTAATATTTTGTACTTGCTTACTTAACAGTTTTGTTAACTTGATTCATATGAATGACTGCATATTGTTCAATTATTTACTGATGCCTATCATAGCCAATTTAGATCTGAAACTTAAATACATGAACTAAATAGACTATGGAATTAGAATCACGTAATTTCCAAACCATGTTTTTGTATTTCAAAGATGTCAAAAATAAGACAAGTCAATTGCATATGCATTTAAAATTGCTTACATTAAGTTCACTCTACTGACAAAATGTACGAGAAAATCTGATCACATGAGCAGTAAAATGTAAGAGGAATTAGACTCATGAGTGACAAATTGGGTCAGTCCACTCATGGGGCACACGTTTTCATTATGCATCATCCAGTGGCCTTATTTTCAACACAACAGTACTTGTTCTTGTCAGCAGTAGATAGATGGAAATATTGCCTTTCATTCTTATAAGTACAACTGTAAATGACATAGGTCATTGTTGTAAAACATCAAACCTAAAATACTTTTGATTATAAATAAGCAAATCTGTTATCTATTTTGAAAAGTACAGACAATTCTCGACTTTTTCTCCTGTTGAGCATTGTGCTCATTGAGGTTTGAAATGATGTATTCAAACACACCCAAGTTATGTATAGTAGGAATCAGATGTAGAAGAAAGTTTCTGCTCTATTCCACCAGTATGACTCAATTTCAGATGCAACCAGCATGCATTTTTCCAACATCATTCACCAACCATTCTTATGGCCTCAGGCGACTTAGATTGACAATTTAAATAGTTTTATTCTGTGAGGTGATGCTCAGTAGGAACTTCAAAATCTTTCAAACTGATATAGAGTTCTCACAGTCACAGAAAGCTTTAGTCCAAATGGTGCTTTGTTCAGGTAAGCATTTAGTGATGAAAACGTATTAGAAATAAATGATTTATGGCAAAAAAGGCAGCCAATTGACCAGCTGTGTCCATGCTGGCTGAAAGAATAATCTAGTCTAATCCTACCTTCCAGCTCTTGGTTCATAGCCTTGTAGACTACAACACCTCAAGTGCATATCCAAGTGTTTTTTTTAAATGAAGGTTTCTGTCTCTACCATCCTTTCAGAGTGAGAGCTTCAGACCCACACCCACCTCTGGGTGAAAAAATTACTGATCACCCCTCAAATCCTTCCAATTACTTTAAATCCATGCACCCCCTGCTAACGGAAATAGGTCCTTCTTATCCGCTCTACATAGGCACTTCAATTTTATACACCTTAGTTAAATCTCCCCTGATCTTCCTCTGATCCAAAGAACGCAAACACAGTATATTCACTGAGGACCACAGCTAAAATTCTTCATTCATAGCAACATCCTTGTAAACCCTTCTGTATCCTGTGACCACATCATTCCTGTAATGAAGTGTTGAGAACTGTATGCAGTACTACAGCTGTGGCCCAACATTCTAGCATAACCTCCCTACTCTTACATTCTATGGCCAAGCTAATAAAGGAAAGTATCCCAAGCCAATTTATCCATCCGTGCAGTTACCTTCAACGAGCCGTAGGTATACACTCCAAGGTCCCATTGTTCCTCTACGTTTTTCAGGATCATTCCATTTATTGTGTGCTCCCTTTACCTTGTTTGTCCTCCCCAAATGCATTACCTCACACTTCTCTGCACT
The DNA here is from genome assembly GCF_964194155.1 of Cetorhinus maximus. Lineage (NCBI taxonomy): Eukaryota > Metazoa > Chordata > Chondrichthyes > Lamniformes > Cetorhinidae > Cetorhinus > Cetorhinus maximus. The sequence continues at coordinate 89,596,177 of NC_135889.1, forward strand.
GATTCCACCTGCTACTTTTTTGCTCACCTGTCCAGTCCATTGATATCTTCCTGCAGTCTACAGCTTTCTTCCTCACTATCAACTCAACCACTTTTTGTATCATCTACAAGCAACTTAATCATGCCCCCTACATTTAATTCTAAAACATTCCTACATACCACGAAAACAAAAGGCCCAGTACTGAAAGCTACAGAACGCCAACAGAAAACAATCTTCCAGTCACAAAAAACTTCACCATAACTCTAGATTCCTGCCAAATCTATTGACCAAATTTTCCAGCCTCGAGACCAGATTTTTTAAAAAAGCATCTCACCCCAACAAAATTTAACAATATAGTTTGCCACCGAAAAAAAGTTTCGATGCATTTTGCTGATGCTCTCATGCATTTCATTCCAGGCAACCAGATCAGCAAGTAGTACAAATTGAAACTAAAATATGTTACCGACCTAATGCGTTACAATGATGCATATTACATGGCGAAGGTCGGATTATGCAAACAAATCACTCTTGTCGGGCGTGCCACAAGTCAGTGAGGCATTTGATACGCTCCATTAGGATGCTCACAGTCAACTCATCCGCAAAAATACATAAAAATGCCTAACCATTAAAGAGACACTAATCATCCATTATACTTGTCTACACAGCAAAATTCAACAGTGCATACTATCCAACAGTACACTGCATATACTAGGATTTATTTTCCTGAAGGCGCTATAATTTCCCCGTCGTGACACCAATGGCCAAATTCAACATTTTCATTCAAACATTTCTCACAAACGTCAGATCGTTTTGAAAAGCGGAAGTGCAATGTGAAAAATCTCAACTGATCTTAAAAAAATATACCCTGCTTATGATCTGTAAAAATCAAAATTACAAATGCAACACGCATTGAACTTATAGTCGGTGCCAGAAATTTTTTAAAAATAAAAACACAATAAAAGAAAAGCTTTGTCGGGCAGAATCACTTCACTAATCGCTTTACACTTCCAAAAAACTCCCTTATAAGGAAATTACAGATGAAAGCAGGAAGCGGCTTTGACAACTTGGGAAGTTGCTTGGCGCTTGTTCACTGGTGGCCTTTTCCATCACGGTTATTTTGCAAATCTTTATTTGGAGCTTGAAGGGAACAACGCCGCGCCTCACACGGATCTTTTAACGGTGGGAGAGGAGAGAGAGATTGATTCTGACCATGCATGGAGAGGAAGGCCGTTCACCTGGGCCTTGAAGGTGCAAACGGAAGGGCGGGGACCAGCTCTGTTGCAGCGGCTTCAGCTTGGCAGCCGCACACCGACTATTGTCAAAGCCGCCCTGGGCTATGCTTTTTAATGCCAACCCGCTCCGCCCCGGCCCACACACCCCCCCCACCCACCCACCCACACTGTCTGACTGAAATGATACGGAGGCCCCTGCCGGCCCACACCCAGGAATCACATCCTGGCACTCGAAGCGTCCGCTCCCCCGGGGAAGGGAGCGAGTGTCAGATTGCTGCCCTCCTCCAAAATCCCCCGCCCTCCCCTTCATCCCCGCTTACCCTGTGCCACAGTCCACGACACAAGCCGGTAGTCTGCCTGCCATTTTCAGGTGCTCTTTCGTGGGGTAGCGGCCAACAAAAACAAAAAAAAAGGAGCCGATGTACTGGGAGCTACCTGACCATGAAAAGGCGGAACCGTCAACCGCTCCGAGTCCGAGACACAACTACAACTTCCGCACTAGCCCCAAAATGGCGGGGACCTCCGGCAGTTCATTTACCCATCATCCCCACCCACTCAGCTTGACCGAACCCGAATGGTCCACAGGGCCATCCACCAGCAGCCACTTCCTTCCGGCCGCCCATTGGTCAATTTCTAAAAGTACTCCAAGATGACTGGACAGCGCTCCTGTCAATCACCACTTACGTCATGGAACATTAGCTGCGCCTGTGAGCGTATCGCCCGCTCGTGCGGGACGAAGGTCACGTGCCTCGCCTGCCTCCCTCCCTCCCTCCACCCCTCTAATCCCCAGTTGCATTGCATCATGAGACTTGTAGTTTATTCGCAGCGGAAGTTACCGTCGATTCCTCTCTTGGTGGTGGGAGCGATCGAACTACAATTCCCAGTACACCGTGCGCGCACCGGACTGGCAGTGGCGATGATTTAGGGTCATCTGACCAGGAACAGTGAGGGGGGGGGGGGGGTTTGTTTACAACATTTCGCCTCCTAGTTGTCATCTTTGATATGTGATATTCTCGCTTACTTCTCTGCGTAAGTTTCAGCATCTTCCTGTCCTTTTTTTTCGTGTGCATCATGGCGTTATTGACTGAGCGATGTTAGGCGATTTGGTGATTGTGAATACTCTTTTTTCTGGGGGTGGGGTGGAGGGGTGGAGGGGAGGACGTGTTGGCAGTTTGGGTCCAGGTCCAATCTGTGGTAGAAGAGCACAAGGCACTAGGGTACGTTGACACATGCTGCTGACATTCGTCTCGATGACCAATTGAGTTGAATATTACTAGTTTCCATTTTATTATCATAGATGTAAATGCAACACTTCTTTTGGCGAGGTGAAATTAAAACATTATCCGTTAAGGAATTAACTATAATTGGTGCTTTGGAATTGCGTTTGTAACTTTTTAACCTTTGCATGCCCTTTGATAGTTGGCATTGAAAATGTCATTGATCAAGAAGACATTAACTGCCACAACCTGTGCACAGCACGACACTATCTGGAATCAGCCAAGACCATGACTGTATGTGTCAGTGGTAGCACTCTTCTCCCTTGAGTCAGAGGGTTGTGGAGTCATGCCCTATTCTGTTTTGTTTGGAAACCAGGTGCGATGTAAAATGGTAAAAGCAAAATACTGCGGATTCTGGAAATCTGAAACAACAAAAATTGCTGGAAAAACCCAGTAGGTCTGACAGCATCTGTGGAGAGACAGACAGAGTTAACGTTTCGAGTCCGTGACTCTTCTTCAGAACTAAAGAGAAGTAAAAGTGTAGTGAAATATATACTGATTAAGGGGGGTGGGACAAGTGAAGATGGATAGAAGGCCATTGATAGTTGGAGGCAAAGGAGAGATTGCAAAAGATGTCATAAACAAAAGGTCGAAGGGGTGTTTATGGTGGTGATACTGGCTAAAGGAGTTGCTAATGGTCACATTAAGAGTAGAAAGCAGTATGATGGCCCGAGTGGGGGTGGGAGGAGGAGACATTGTGGGGAAAAAAGATCAAAATAGGCTAAAAGATAGGGATAAAACAATGAATGGAAATAAAAAAGTAATTGAAATAGGTGGGAAAAAATATATACATAAAAATTAAAAAATAAATATTTGAAAAAAGGGGATCAAAAAGGGATGAGGATGGAGGAGAGTTCATGATCTGAGGCTGCTGAACTCAATGTTACGTCCGGAATGCTGTAAAGTGCCTAATCGGAAGATGAGGTGCTGTTCCTCCAGTTTGCGTTGAACTTCACTAGAACATTGCAGCAGGCCAAGGACAGACATGTGGGCATGAGAGCAGGGTGGTGTGTTGAAATGGCAAGCGACAGGAAGGTCTCGGTCATGCTTGCAGACAGACCGAAGGTTTTCTGCAAAGTGGTCACCCAGTCTGCGTTTGGTCTCTCCAATGTAGAGGAGACCGCATTGGAAGCAGCAAATGCAGTAGACTAAATTGAGGGAAGTGCATGTGAAGCGCTGCTTCACTTGAAAGGAGTGTTTGGGCCCCTGGATGGTGAGGAGGGGCAAAGTAAAGGGGCAGGTGTTGCATCTTCTGCGATTGCATGGGAAGATGCTGTGAGAGGGGTTTGAGGTGATGGAGGAGTGGACCGGGGTGTCCCAGAGGGAACGGTCCCTACAGAATGCCGGCTGGGGGAGGGGGGGAAAGGAAGATGTGTTTGGTGGTGGCATCGTGCTGGAGTTTGCGGAGTTGCTGGAGTTGGCGATGTAAAATGGATTGTCATGTTCACTGGTGTATTTTGCCTTATTGCCATTGACCAATTTCACTTTGAATGTAAAGTGTAGGTTGGCACTTCAGTACAGCACTGAGACAGTGCTGCACAGTCAGATGAGAAGTTAAAACACCAAGCCTCTCAAGTGAATACAAAAGATCCCAAAGAGATGTTTGAAGAAGGACAGGGAGCTCTCCTGGTTCCCTGGCAAACATTTGCTTCTCAACTAACACTTAAAAAAAAACACAATCAAGTCATATATATCTTTGCTGTTTGTGGGACAAAATTTGGCTCTGGTGTTTTTTACATTACAACATTGACTACAGTTCAAAGGCACTTTGTGCTTTGTGATGTTCTAAGGTAAAAAGTGTTTAGAATCAGACCCTATTGCTTTCTGCAGGCATGCGGTAAATACTGAAGGTGTACTTGGAGAGAACAAAAGTGCTTCCATTTCTTGTATCCGGAAACTTCTCATAACTGAAAGACAAGGGTAGAATGAACACTTCATTTTGAAACTTAACGTTGCGTCACTTATTCAGAAAATATTTTATTAGGCCATCACACAATTCTTCTATGCAATAAAATGGATCTCAAATTCACAAGGAAAGCAAACAAGTTTAATTCACCTCTGCCTGAGTTTGTCTATGCTTGAGCATTTTCAGACTAATGATGAATTTTTCAATCCTGTCTGCACAAATCTATAGCATCACTAAAGTATTTGGTTTAATGTAGACGAACAATGTAGATGTGTAATACAGTAGAAATTTAACATGTATTGGTGCAGGATTATTTTTATTTGTTGTTTCACAGTGTGATGAGATTAAAAATTGCTAGTTTATATTGGATTTCTCAATGCATGATTTATCTACAGCAACAAATTGCATTTGCATAGAACCTGTAGTGTATTAAAGTTTGAAATTGCTTTCAAAAAGGTGAAAATGGATGCTGAACAGAAACAAAAGAAAATTTAGCTTGATGATTGAAGGCACGGTTGAAGAGATAGACTTTAAGGACAATTTTGAATGTAGGAGAAAAGATTAGCAAGGTGGAGAGGTTTAGGGAGAGAGTTCCAAAATGTGGGACCAAGGATGTCTTGTCACTGAAGGAGGGAAAATACATAAGAAGCCAGAGTTAGAAGAGCAGTGAGTGTTGGCTCTAATGCAATGCTGAATATTGCTTCTCCCTTGTAAGACGTTTATTCTACACTATGGTTGATAAAGGTAATAGTGAGAATTTATGGAGAAGATCTGTTAAATTATTGTTATACCCAGTCCATTTAATTTGTGAGCTGAGAATTCTCATTACATTAGTTTTTGAGTTATTATGCAAGAATGATACAACTCCAAGTTGGAAATATTGAGTGGCATAAAAATATAAGCACAGTGTGATCCACATTCTCAGGATTTACTGATTTTTACAGTTAAATTGCCATATTGTAGCACCATAAAGTACAGTATCAATTATGTATATTCTAATGTTGGAATTAATACAGATCTTGTATTACTTTTAACATCTAGTCCCCGCTATTACCCAAGTGACCTCAAAAGTCATTTAGTACACAGCAAGGTCTCACAAACAGCAAATTTATGAGTTATTTATATTTTTTCTTTTGATGTTAGTTGAGGAATTAATGTTGGCTGGGATGTTGGGAGAATTTCTTGTTCTTTAAATAGTGCCATGTCCACTCATCTCAGCAAAGGCTCTTTTAATGTCCCATCCAAATGACAACACCTCTGACAATACACTATTGAAATGTGAGCTTAGATTATGTGCTGCTATATTTTGAGGCTTCAACCAGTTTACTTGGCCAAAAAGTATGGAAACCACCTTGGTCTAATTTTTAATTAATTTTTAACTTGACAATTAAAAACTATAAAGTCCAGTTTTTGAATCGGCATTTATTTGCATTTATTTATCCAATTTGAGAATTCAAAATTGTGATCAGGGTGTTGGAACAAATTACCAATGGGGATTTACATTGAAACATGTATTAACTATCTTTGTTTGGTGTTAGATCATACATCAGTAACTGCCACCTATTTTAGAGATGGTGTGAGGTAATTACAACCTACACCGTTTTCTCATAACTTCAGTGTTAAAGCCCAGAAGACATTCATCATCAGAAATCGTAAGGTCTTATAAAGTTTCAAAACTTCAAGTTGGATATCTTTAAAGACAAAATACTAGCTAGAACTATAGTAATACAGTTTTACCAGTTGCCAGATACAATCTAGAAGTCCACAGTTCAAAATAGTGAACTTTACATTGTTGATTCTTGCAGTCTACTTAAATTGAGAGAATAGGGCAGCCAAAATGACCTCTGAGGTCACTTCTCAGTCAGTTAAAAAGAAGTTCAATTGCAGGAGGAGCAATCATTTCTGCATTTCCCCTCTCTTATATTTCACGAGCTGTTGTAATCATTATTGTGGTGTTTAGATAACGATGATTGTCAAATATAGATTAAAGTTGCTTCGCTAACAAATTTCTGTGTTTGTTTGTTTAATCGTAACAAAGCTAAGTATTTTGTAGAACAGAATGTGAATCTATCTGCCTTAAAGTAATGTATATTTATGATTGTAACACACTGAAAGGAAATGTCATTCCGAAATATCTGATGCAAAATTAACCTAATTGTTACAACTTTAGTGTGTAAGCATTTGATTTAAGATGGTTTATCTTCTGTTCCTTTATCCTTTTTTTATCTTAGTTATTTCTTGCCCTTAATAAGGTGGAGGTTCCCCATGACTATATAAATATAAGTTGTTTCTTCTAAAGAGTTGCACAGCACATAACAGTCGTTGAAAATGTATTGATTATAATTCATGTTAGCGAGTAACCAGTGACCATCGTGCTGTACCTCATCCTGAATAAGGTAGTATTGGGTAGCTTGTGAATATTTCATTAGTACGTGAAGGTAATGTTATTATCTTCCAATTAAGTTACGGGATTATTTGCTACCCCAATTGCAAATTATAATATAATTATAGATATGCACAAAATATGTATTGTTTTGCTCACATTATGTTCCCAATTCATGTGTTTGGTATTTTCTTTGCACTGTTGTTGAAATGGAACAACTTCAACTTATTCTACTTCTACCTAAGTTGTTAAGCTTTCTAATAATTCCACATTGGAGAAAACTAAATTCTCCTTATGTATACAAAATCAATAATTAAAACACTTTTGCGCTCATAAAGGTGAGAAATTAAACGGAACACTTCCCCTTTCAGGTCAGGATAAAGTACTCTCTGGTCAGAATTAGCACATCTGGATGCAGAAAAAAAGCCCTAACATTGTGCCTCAGCCCCAATCCCAGAAGAGCAGCCCTAACTGCATCCATGTGGCGCTTCTCCATTTTTCACATCCTGTGGCCTCTCTGAGTGAATTTTCAAATTAGTTCTAAAGTAAGGCCAGTTTTGTGTAGTAGGTCCAGTTCCACTAAGAACTGCATTGAGACTACTCAGGCTCATTTTACATGGGCCCTCACAGTCAACAAACAGATGAAACTTTCATCTCATCAGTCTGGGTTAGACATGAACCTAGGCCTCAAAAATGAAAGATCATACATTGGGCAATCTTATTTTATGCATTCAACAAGGTACAGCACTTTTAATCTTCTTGGACACACCTAGAGTTTAATGAATTGAGAAAAAACGTTTGCTTCATGCATTGCAAAATCAGTTTCCTTTCTAATTTACATGAGGCTGTGTAGTTTAAGAAAAAAATTAAGTTAAAGTACTCTTTGCTATTAAACATAAATTATTAATTAAAGTTAATTAGTCTTTAGTAGTGGCCTGGTTCCAACAATTAAATAACCCTGCTTCATGTCTCTTAAACACAAACAAATTTGAGTTTATTACTGGTGAACTAAAAGACTATACAACTTTAAAGTTTTTGTTGGTGCTTAATCTGAAAAGTTTTTTTTATTCAGAAGTATAGAGGTAAAAAAAATCAAGGAAGCTTTCACTGTATATACCTGTTTCTGATGAAGAGTTATACGGACTCAAAACGTTAACCCTGTCTTCCTTTCCACAGATGCTGTCAGACCTGCTGAGTTTTTCCAACAATTTTTGTTTTTGTTTCAGATTTCCAGCATCCGCAGTATTTTGCTTTTACCTGTTTATAAAATGACTTATCTGTAGAAAGAGCTTCCTCCCCCAACTTTACAGACAAGATACTTGAAAATAAATCAATTACCCATATTCAAGACTTTACCTCCCTATTCGTCTTTATGGGAAGTCTGATTGTTCCATGTGCTACCACAGCTGAGCATGGATGGGAAGCACGAGGGAAAGCAGGGTGTGCTGGACACCAGGAGTGAAGCAAGCTGTCATATTGATTCCAGAATAGACAGGGGAGTGGAATTGGGCCAATAGCAGGTGAGTGGGCACTCCAGAGGGAGGTTCATCAACATCCTTTGCAAAATTTTTTGTATAAAATCACCTTTATGCTCTGATTTTTTTCAAAAATTAAGTAAAGTTAGTCAAACTATTAGAGATGTCCTTTACAAATCCATGCAGAGTGACTATGATTAACCCATAACTTACCAAGTGTTCATTAATTTCTGGAAGTTTATCCCTAACGAACAAATTGCCTCATAATTTCACAGATTATCTTTTTCTCCTGTTTTGAAAATTTTCTGTGTTATGGGGAAAGGCCAGGAGATTGGGACTAATTGGCTAACACTTTCCAAAAGCCAGCAGAGGCATGATGGGACAAATGGCCTCTATGCTGTATCGTTCCAGAATTTTAGCTGTGTTTTGAAGATGTGCAGTTTGCAACATTGAGCAATTGGTTCCTTGAGTTGTTGTCGAGGGGTGTGACCCATGATCATGTGATGTAACACTTCAAACTTCCACAGCTATAGATACAAAGGGCATTTGCCATTTTTCTGGCACAATTCTCATCTTCAAATAGTCTTGGAAATTCATGATTGGCACCTCCGCTCTGTCTTCCCTAACTGGCTCCAGTATGTTAGGATTCACAGCACCTGGGGTTGGTAACATTTCTATTTGTAATGCCATTAACCTTTTTTTAAGTGCAGTCTTTTTTATAACAAAGCTCTTCCAGACACAATTCTAGAGCCATTGTTTCACCTTCATCTGTAAAAATTGAGTTGAAAGATTTATTAAGAATCTCTGATGTTCCTTTGTCCCTGCCTCTTTTTTGATTTCTTCCCTTCCAACATGCTTATAAAAGCCATTGTTATTTCCCTTTTATGTTGATCATCAGTTTATTTCATGCTCTCCTCTTTCGGCATCCTCTTGCTTACTTTGTGTTTTATGTTTCTCAGTTTTTTAATGTTCTATCCTTTATATTTATCATTTGATTCAAACCTTGTTTGCATATATCAGATGCATAATACCTGTGGTTCAAAAAAGAGTTGTAGGAAATTTTCCAGGTATTGACGACAGTGCAGATATTTTTCAAATATTTTGGTAGATAAATGAAGAATAAGTTTCAGGTGTGTAAAATACTGTGTGAGCTACTGCTTCATGGTCCTCTGGAGTATAGCTTCATGCATTATGTTTCAGATGCCATTATCTACTCTGGTGCTTGTATAGCCCCAAGGTAATAGTTTACTGCCACTGCATAAGCATCAGTTGAAGTTTGTATTTCATTAGTATTGTAAACTGTTAAGTTTGAACTAACTTATGTTTGTTTAATATAGGTGATACACGAGTAAGATTTGATATGGTGAGGAGAAAAGACTGAAAGAATAAGATATTTTCATTTAGACTGAAGAAGCTGGCTGTATGAAAAGGTATTTGAGGTACATCTAAACAAAAATATATTTTTTACCTATTTGAAACAACCATATTGACATTGCTGGGTCAAAAAGCTGGAACCTCCACCACCCCAAACAGCATTTGTTGGTGTACCAACACCACATGAGCTGCAGTGGCTCACCACCACCTTTTCAAGGGCATTAGGGATTGACCATACATGCTGGCCTTGCCAACAACACTTACATCCAAAGAACAAATTTAAAAATTCTGAACAATTTGCATGTAATTACTAATTTTGCTTAATGTTTGGTGCAACAAGTTTTATTAAAATATCCTAAAAAAATACAGTGATTCTAAATTACTGTCAGCTCTCCTTTGGATTTGTTCATGGATAGTTTGCTGCTGGAGTATAATTGTGATATTTAGCAGCTGACTATCCTGTCCTTGAACCACTGCACCTAATGAGTACATAAATGTAGCTAATCAGGGGACAGTTGTATCAGCTTTGCAATCTCAATGTAAGTAACTGGCTTTTTAACCATAACAATGGAAACTTGAATAATGATGTCACAGGATTATTAGATACATCCCTCTATAAGAACTCAACGAACTCAGTATTGTATGCGGTGAAATCCTGCAAAATGTACTTCCTCAGAGCACACATAATTATGGAATACTACAGCACGGAAGGAGGCCACTGGACCCATTGTGCCAATGCTGGCTCTTTGAAAGAGCTCTCCAATTAGTCCCACTCTCTTGCCCTTTCCTCATAGCCCTGCAAATTTTCTCCTTCAGGATTGTTTTGACCATTTTTTCCAATGACATTTTTTGAAGCCAGGTGTGTACCCAGATGAAAAGTGTTAAATGGAAGTATTTGCTGAAAAAAGCTGTTTAGTCAATAAATTTGTACTCTGATTAAAACATTTGGACAATGAGAAAGATGTCATATAATTCGACATCTGTCAGTCCACCTTGTGTGATAACCACTTATCCATTCCATGCACAAGTTAACACAGTATTTTTTACCAGCTAATCCATCAAATGCTTCAATAAGCTTCTCCAGGAGCAATGAGTGACCTCTTGTCCCACATTCATAATTCCCATTGGTTGATTAACATAATATTGTACTAGATACCATATTTCGTGTACATCTGGCCTGATTTGATCGTAGTTAAAAGGAAAGAAGTATTTGCATTTATATTGCACATCTTAAACCTCTCACAGCACTTTACATAGAATTACTTATCTTTGAAATGCAGAGCCAAACATGAAAGCCATATTGCCCAGTCTAAGATTCCACAAATATTAGCAAGATGATTCTCAACTTCTATATCCTAATGGTTGCCGATATTAATTGTTCCCATTTCTCAACACTGTTTTCTCTCATCTCCCTTCAGAGCTGTAATCACCCTACTCTTTGAAATGCTAACTCTTTATCCCCTCCTCCATATCTAATTTCTGCCCATCTCCAAACAACATTTCCTTGCTATGGTTCCAGAATGTGTCATGGGCATCCAGCTCGCTCCCACCACTCCCAATTTTAGATCTTTTAGATCTGTCTTTCATCTTGTACATAGTGCTGGATTGCCCTAGTCAAAGTCACCAATGATGTTCTGTGTTACTGTGCCCACATTGCAGTATTCACCATCCTCCTCCTTTTCCTCCTTGATTATCTGGAGCTACTGAAATGTTGACCATACCATCCTAAATGAACATCTTTCTTCTATGATGCACCTACATCATGCTTCCTTCACATGGCTCCATCCATCTGCCAAAGTCAATGAGCACATCTGCTGCATTGAATTCTCCTCCTGTGCCTGCATAGTCAACTCTGTTGTGTCCCAAGATTTAATCCATGATCCCTTCCTTTTCCCCATAGATAAATTACTCCTCAGCAATGTCGGACTTTCAGCATTTAGCCAGTTTACATTTATATGCCACAATATCTAACTTTTCTCTGCCAATAACATTAATATTGCAACTAGCACTCTACTGTCTGCTGTCAAGCGATAGGTGAGTCAGAACTTTCTGCAGCTTAATATGAGCAAGTCCAAAGTCAGACTTTTCAGCATCTTTCAGAAACTCCGCCTTGTCCATTGATCCCATTGTTCTCTTGGATGCCTGTTGAAGCTCAATCCAGAACGCAGTTGAGTTTCTGCGTCCCACCTTGAGTCCATCACTAACAGTTCCTGGTTTCACCTTGATAATATCACCTCATGTTTGACACTCAAATTCTCAATGCCTTTGTAATTCCAGGCCTGACTTTTTTGATGCCAACCTCACATCCCACAGTCATATAAATTTCATCTTCAGGACTCTGCAGCCCACTCTCTACGCTGGGGAAAATCTTGCTCAACTACCTCCCTTATTGTCAGCTTTCATAGTCAGTGCATCAATTTCAAAACCTTTGTGCTCGTCCACAAATGTGTCCACACCATTGTTTCCCTCCCATTTCTGCAGCTGTATAACCCTGCTTGCAACCCCACTTTTCCAGCTCTAATCTGCTGTGTGTGTCCTCCCTCCTTCTGCTCTGTGGTTGTTGGGAGTGCTTTGACCCAGTTCTGCTTGTACTTCTATGTTGGCATAAAGCAGTTTTGGATATGCAATAGTGCAAAATTAACAGCATGCCTTGGCAGTGAGACTGGTTACCTTATTCCTGACCACTCTAAAGGTAAGAATGTGAAATCACTTCAGTAGCTAATCCTATCTGGCTTTAGCATTGAAATGTGTGCTGCAGTTCAGTGAAACTTGAAGATTAATGTGCTCCAAAGACCATTTGTTGTTTTTAATGTTAGTTGAGAGCTAAAGCCCTCTATTAGCCAAGATTTACATATTGATGAGCTCCTTTGTTGATAGGTAAAAATGACACAGGAGCTGTAGCATAACTGTAGTTTCCAGGCTCTGCCCCACCTCGCACTGAGCAGCAAAACATAGTGTACTAAGATTCTGATTTTATTTCGGAACACATTTAGCCATATTCACTGAATTTATACTTTGGACTATATATGATTGATCGTGGAGATGTACACACTGTCAAGCTAAAGTGTTGGGTTCCCCTCTCCCGTTCCTCCCCGTGCCAACATCACTACCCATTACAGTATTGTGAAATAATGTTATTCATGACATCCAATGGACTTATCAGCTATTTTGTTTTTATAGTGTGAGCTTTGTAGGGAACTAAAATGGCTATAGAAAGGAATCTTTTCGGGCATTTGGTTGATTTTTGAGGTAACTCTTGATTGTGGATTGGTACTTCTGATATATGAAGTGTTTTTTTGATTGGTTCACATTTAGTCGGATATTTGATTGAATAGGCACAGTTAATATTACAGATAGTAGTTATCTGAATCCATCATGATAAACACTTTAAAGACGGGATACTCTGTCCCAGACATAGAATAGAAATTTTATAGGTTTGATGTAATTTTAATCAGTCATATAATTTGAAAATATTCTAATTCCTATATACAATCTATAATATTTTAATTTTTTTATATAAGTGTACACTTCTTGCCACCAAAAGCTTATGACTTGTTTTGATTTTTGATCACAATTTCATGTCAACATTTTGCATTGTCAACAACTGCCATTCAGATTTGCTAGATCAAGTTCAGCTACTGTGATTGTATTCTTTTGTAAAGATCACATCATATCAAATTTCTCAACTTTTCCGGCTCTGTTATCGCCTTGTTTTTCCTTTTCTGGATAAGTTTTATTTTTTTTTAAACTGTTAACTATTTTTGAAATATTTCTATCCTTCTGTTTAAAAAAATTACCTGCACTCCCACTTAGAGCTCCTCCACCCCAGCCAGTTTGCTGACTTTCACCTATCGCCTCAAATCCTTCAGTAACAGATATCCTCCTCCCGAACTTACCAATCAAGCCACGTTTTTCTACTAGTTATAACTGGTTATTTATGGCCACCAACAAATTAGACCTAATATATCCTGGAACCATCAAGGGTGCAGGCCATGTTAGATTTAGATTTAGTTTTTTTTAATTCATTCATGGAACGTGGGTGTCGCTGGCTAGGCCAGCATTTATTTCCCATCCCTAATTGCCCTGGAAAAGGTGGAGGTGCCTTCTTTAACTGTTGCAGTCCATGTAGTGCTGTTAGGGAAGGAATTTTTACCCAGCGACAGTGAAGGAACGGGTGATATATTTTCAGGACAGAATGGTGAATGGCTTGGAGGGGAACTTTCAGGTGGGTGGTGTCCCCATGTGCCTGCTGCCCTTGTCCTTCTTGATGGTAATGGTCATGGGGTTTGGAAGGTTTCATAATGAGTATTGATTTAGTTAACAGCCTATTGGTGTGTGAACATTTATCAAATAGTGAACGTAATATGATTGAGTTCAATACAGTGTTTGGAAAGGAGAAATGCGAAACAGCCACTAAGATTCTAAATTTAGGAAAGGCTGACTTCAATGTGAGAAACTGGACAAATCTGTTAGTGCGTAAAATGACAGAAGGGAGGTATTCAAAAAAGAATTTAACATGATGCAGAACCACTTTATACCCCTGAGGGCAAGAGTTCTACTTGCCAGAAAAAAGCCATGAGCAACTAAAGAAGTGAGACAACATAAAGCAAAAAGAAAAAGATTACAAAAATGCAAAACATAGCATAGACCCTGGTTAATGGGAAAGACACAAAGAGCAGCAAAGGGTGACAAAATAGATAGTAAGAGCTACAAAAAAAGAGTATGTAAAAATGAACTTCTAAAGGATATCAAAATCAACCCGAATAATTTTTACAATTGTATGCAGAAAAGAAGGATGGTCAGAACAAATGTGGGTCCTTTAGCAGTTTTCAATGGTGAAGATGTCAATGAAAATAAGGAAATGGCAGACATGTTGGAATAATTATTTTACATCAGTATTTACAGTAGAGGAAGAGGTCAGCATGCCAGACATCCCAAGGAAACTATTTTTCAATTAGGGATAGGGACTCATTAAAATTAATGTAAGCAAGATAATAGCAATGGAGAAATTAGTGGCTAAAGAATGCATAATTCCCAGAACTAGATGGTTTTCACCCTAGGGTTTTAAAATAAGCTGGTGAAAACATTGAGATGCCCTAACTATAATCTTCCAAAGTTTTCTCGACTCACGAACTCTGCCTTTAGGTTGGTAAATTGTCATTCCACTATTTAAGAAAGTTGGACCAGGGAAACCACTAGTTAGCCTAACAGCTGTTGTTGGGAAATTGCTAGAGTCTATAAATTAAGGATAAGGTGACTGAATACCTTGAAAATTTCTGAAAAGGTGACTGAAACAGTGGACAAGAGAATGTCTGTGGATATAATTTTTATGAACTTTCAGGAGGCATTTGATAAAATCCCTCATAAGAGATTGTTATCTATGATTGAAGCTGTTCAAATTGAAGGCAAATTATTGTCCTAGTTAGGAAATTGGCTGAGCAGGAGACAGAGATCATGGACAGGTATTCTAATTTTCAGAAAGGATCTGTGTTGGGATCTCCACTATCACTTTACTTATTAAAGACTTAGATGATGGCATAGGAAGCCATGTATCCAGATTTGCTGATGACACAAAGATAGGCGGTATTGTAAGCAGTATAGCTGGTAGTGTAAAATTACAGAGATGTTGATAGGTTAAGTGACTGGGCAGAACTGTGGCAAATGGATTTCAATTCATGCAAATGCAAGATTATCCACTTTGCTCCTGAAAAGGATAGAACAGGATATCTTCTCAATGGTGAAAAGCTGGAAAGAGAGGAGGCTCAGAGACTTAGCGATCCAGGTATACAAAATCATTAAAATGTCATGAACAGGTACAGAAAATAATCAAAAATGCTAATGCAGTGCTGAACTTTGTCTAGAGAAATAGAACACAAAGGGGTAGGAGTCATGCCTCAGCTATACAAAATTCTGGTTCGACCAGACCTGGAATACTGAAATTGGGCACTACCCTTAGGAAGGATATTGGTCTTGGAGGGAGCACTGCTTATGTTTGATAGGATGATACAGTGACTCCAAAGGTTAAATTAGAAGAGAGATTACACAAACTAGGGTTGTATTCTGTGGAAAGTAGAAGGTTAAGGGGTGATATGATTGCAGTTTTCAAGATGTTATGAGAAACTACTTCTGCCAGCTGAGAAGTCTAGGACTAGGTATCATATTGAAAAAAAAAGATCCAGACGTTTCAGGAGTGAAATAAGGAAACGCCCTTACATACAAAGTGTGGTGGCAGTTTGAAACTCTCTTTTGCAAAACTAGCAGTTGATGCTAAATCAATTGTAATATGCTAAATAATTTGTTTTCAACAGATTACAAATGGTGTGGTTGTTTATCATGAATCGAATGAGCTCGCAGAGCAGTTCTCCCCAGAGACGGCGTATGATCCTTGGAATTATTATTCTTTTGATTGTCGATATCATCTGGGTTGTATCATCCGAGCTTACATCAGTGAGTATTGTCTTCCGTGAAACTGATGATTTCTTAAATTGATTTTTTTGGTCCATTCAAGAATGGTTCACTGCAAAAGATAGACTGAAAGATTCATGGCCATAAAAATTTACTGAGCAGTCACAAAGCTCTTTGGAACATTTATTCTCCAATATTGAAGTTTCAGTGAATGTCACTTGCAGAATCATTTTATTTACATTTTCCCACCATTACTATCCATTGCCATGCTTATATTGAGTGCAGAATTTTCTAAGGCACATGTTTTCTGTTCTTTGAATGATAACTAAACTGATCTGTATGTCAGCTGGGAGATGCGAACTTCAGAGCTGGATTTTCATCATGGAGGTGAGAATTGAGAGTCAGGAATTTCAGTGCTGGCAGGCAGGATTTTCTTCTGGCTGAGTTGGGCAGGGCCAAAGTGGAGACGGAGGCAAGTCGAAGTGTCCAGGTTAAGAGACTCGCCTCCATTCGGAGAGATATCAGCCCAGTGCTGCAGATCAGTGTCAAGGCCGCCCTCACTTCCCCTCCCCTTCATCCATCACCCTGTATAGACTTTATAAACAGAATTCAAAAGCCCAATAATAACATTTGGAAGTCTTTAAAACGTATATAAATTTGTAAAAATAAATAAACTTGTACTCCCCAGCACAACTGTATAAGCAAACACTGCAGTGCAGAATGCATTAGTAGTTTGGAAGGCAGCCAAGACATCAAATTGACATTCTCAAGCACAGTTGTGCAAACAAACTCTGCAGTACAGAATCCATTAGTGCCTTTGAAGTCAGCCAAAAGCCCAGATATCTATCAAAGCTTTCAAACGCCCAAACAGTTGGTAAATGAAAACCATGAGAAAGGGTTGAACAATTAGTTATAGATCTGACACTAGTTCAATGCAGAATAACACTTTACCTAGTAGAAGATCTATTCTGATGCATCTGAAAACTTTACCACTTTTACAGTTCTATTCTTTCATTTGACAGTTTGTCAATTGTTGGAAGTAACAACCTGGCAACCACCTTATTTAATGGTCACTTACATTTTCCAAACACACTGCTGTCACAACTCACTTTAGTAAACATACATATAACTTAGGCTACAGCATTTGATGATGCACTGTGAAGGGGGCAACACCATTGTTACACACCTTTTATTCTTTATTCTTTCATGGGATGTGGGCGTTGCTGGCAAGGCCAGCATTTGTTGCCCTTGAACTGAGTGGCTTGCTAGGCCATTGCAGAGGGCATTGAAGAGTCAACCACATTGCTGTGGATCTGGAATCACATGTTGGCCAGACCAGGTAAGGATGGCAGATTTCCTTCCCTAAAGGGCATTAGTGAACCAGATGGGTTTTTATGGCAATTGACGATAGTTGTCATGGTCACCATGACTGACACTATCTTTTATATGCCAAATTTATTAACAATGCAAATTCTACCAACTGTCATGGTGGGATTTGAACCCATGTGCCCAGAACATTAGCCTGGGTCTCTGTAATACTAGTCCATCTACATTACCACTACGCCACCATCTCCCCTCTTCCTGTCTCCAATCCATGCTGCTTATCTGCATTCATCAGGTGTGATTTAGAAAGGTTTCCAAAATGCAGCCGCCTCCATGCAGAAGTACTGAAATGCCCTTCCAGAATGATGTGCAGCAACTTCTAAACAGCAGCTTGACAAGCCTAAGGAAACTTTTGTTTATCAATATTAGAGGAACCCATGCTACCAATATTAAAAAGACATGAAAACCAGGCTTGTTATCTTTACAGTGATCTGATGGCAAGTTAGTAATGTTATAAGCTCAGCTACCCAGTAAAGTGTATATGAAAGTATTTGTCTAATAGATCCAAATACCTAAACTTTACCTGCAGACAATGCTAAGATAACTGCAGTCTCTGAAATGACAAGAATAAAGTCGTCAAAGGTGCAAAGACTATGATTAGGATGCTGGAAATCAGTGAAACAACACCTACAAAAGCAAAATATTGCTGTTTCTAGAAATCTGAAATAAAAACAGAAAATGTTGGAAATACAGTAAAGTCCCGCCATTCATGGGGGTTACATTCCCACGAAACCTCAAACAGCGAAATCATGAATGATGAATATACTTTTCAATGGGAGTCAATTAAATGGGTTCCAGCAATGTGAGGGCAGCATTGGTTTGTGCAGATAGCATATAGCAAATTGTGGTACTTGTATATGATAAATGGGGGTGGAGCCTCTGAGCAATTCAAGACATGTGTTGAAAATTTTAAAAAGAGGCAATCCTCATTTCAGAAAAACAGTTACCTGAAAACTGGCAGACAAAATCAGTGAACATTTCAAAATTGAACAGAGCTGTTATTGCAGCTCTGGACCAAGAGATTTGAACATTTCCAGGTTAATCTGTCCATTCAGGTTGCACTTCAGCTGCAACCATTTCAGGCACTGCTTGGGAAAAGAAGGAGAGAATTAAATGTCCATGGCCAGGACTAATGGAAGGAATCCGCTTCTAGAGGCTTCAACACCATCTCCCTGTTAAAGTGTGCTGAGGTCTCTGCTCCATCATGGCTATCGTCTCCTTTGGGAAAGAGGAGAGAGGGGAAAGAGCACACAGTAACTGAATGATTGCTCACGATGGACGATGTGGTGTATAAAGGATTTAGCACAGGTAAGCGAATATGCAAACAAGGAAGTCACGGAAGGCGGGACTTTACTGTACTGAGCAAGTCTGGCAGTATCTGTGGGGCGAGTTAATGTTTCAGGTCGATGCCCTTTCATCAGAACTGGAAAAGGTTAGAGATGTAACAGGTTTAAAGCAACTATAAAGGCAGAAAAAGCCTGTAAGTTCTGTAAATTCAGCCGTGCATTTAAAAGAAGAAAGCAGCAGAATGTCTATGCAACGCAGACAATTAGGGAAATTGAGAATAAGGAAAGAAGTGAGAATATAGACTTTGTAGGAGAGGTAAGGAATCAAGAAAAAACATTTTGGTCAGTTACTTTAGAAGTTAAAAGCTTTAAAACTGACTTAACTTGATACTGGAACTGGTGTTACAGTACTAGCTGATCATTTGGAATGGCTCAAAATAGTAGATATCCAGCCATCAAGAATGAAATTGCAAGGCCCATGTGGTATGGATTGTAGTTTTAGGGTGTTAGGGACTGTAAGGGTTTTTGTGGGACTAGGGAATAAGTACTGCCCACATTGGCACGGACTCTCCCCCCTGACTTCTGGATGACCCCCAACCTCAGAATGCTCCCCAACCTCCAAACGTCCCCATCTCTCACCCTGCCGTCGACCTCCGGGCCACCCTCCCCTGACCCCTGGGCCTCAGACCTCCCTACCCAACCTCCGAACACACCCCCCCAGAATTTGGACCACCCCTCTCCCAACTTCTGAACCCTGCCCCCCAACCTCAGAACCTCTCCACCCAACCCAACCTCCGAACAACACCCCCCAATCTCTGTTCCCCACGTCCGCATACCCCCAACTCCTATCTACTTACCTTCCCCTGGTCTGTCAATTTCCCAGGCCCTTTAAAAACTTACCTGCTTGACAGCAGCAAGTGCTGTTAAAAAAAAAAGAGGGGGGCATGGCCTCCTTGAATATGCGCGATCTAGACGTCACCGGGGCCTGCAAGGATTCTTTCGATGCAGGCCCCAAGCAGCTCCAGTAAACCGAAGTAGCAATGCAATTTTCAAGACCAGGTAAGTGTGCATTTATTCCTTCTAATTTCTGTGGCCCAGCACTTTGACGCTAGTCAGATGTTACGCCCCATTGTGATGCAGAGTCATATTGGAGTAGTAGAGATGGCGGTGAGTCTGGTAGAAGTTGGCATGTATATAGCACTTAGTCAGGACTATATCCTGTATATATGTATATTATGTGTTATTAATAAACAGTTATTGTTTAACTAAACAATCCTTCTGACCTCTTCATGAGACAACATACACAATACAACATGGTGGCAGCTGTGGGATCTGAACCCACATCCTTGAAGAGACTGGATAAGAAAGCAGAGACTGAACGGTAGGCCCAATAGCCAATGACATAATTGCCAGCTAAGGGATAAACGAATCTTCTGATAACTTTGAAGAGGTCATGAAGTCCTTGTGTACCTACTTTAACCTAAGAAACAATAAAAGTTTTGGAACAAGTAAAATTTAACGAGAGTCCAAAAGCCTAGGCAACCAGTAGACTCTTTCATAAATGAGTTATACAAATTGGCTGAAGGCTGTGTCTATGGTGAACTTAAGTCAGAGTTTATAAGAGATTGAATAGTAGTGGGAGTGGCCGATGATGCTCTTTTGGATGTTCTTCAATCTAAAAGAAGATCGGACTTTGGAAAGAGCCATTTAAATCATCAGACAATTAGAAGTCTGCAAGCAAAAATTGATCCATTTTGCGTGGCAAAGTTAAACCATGATACAGAGCAACCCCAACAGTCCAGCTCATAAATGAACAAAAGGGCAAGGAGACTCCACAGCAAGGAAAGAAATACCCAAACAAAACACCAAGATGGTGGCAGCAGGTAAAGGACCCCAAAATCCCTAAGAACGAACAAGCAAAGAAACTGCAGTCTGCCCTGGAGAATTGCGCCTAACTTGAAGACCTTTAATACTCAGATGGAGATCGCCTAACAAGCTCCATTACAGGCCTGAAGCCTGAAGGGCAGAAGAAAGATTGACAGTGCAGTGTAAAAGGACTCCACCAGAGCATGTGGATGTCTGTTGTGCGATAGAGTCAAAGAACCTAGCTGGATCACAAAAGGGCGAGCAAACTCTTTAAAAAAAGGCTAAGCTTTTAAATTCAGCACAATAATCAGGCAGCATTGGCAGAACAATTGTTTAAAAAAGGCAGTTTGAAGAATGCTGCAGCCTGGATCCAGTGTCGGTGCCATAACACAAGGCAACTGCACGCAAATGAAAAAAAGAAAAAATTAGAGAAGTCAAAGCAAAAAAAATAAATAAAAAATTGGCTTCAATTCGATTCACCAAGCTCAGGAAATTAGCTGGCTAAAACGATTAGCCCAAAATAATCGATGAAGTTTTAACAGCTCCATAACTGCGACGGCAGCCTGCCAAATCCCAAAAAAGCATGGGGAGAAAGAATAAGAATTTTAGAGCTGTGCTGAAAACAGCCATGGTTGGCAAATCAACACTGCCAGACCAATTAAGGCCCAGACCAGGTACAAAATTGGATGTTATGGAAAAGATTTTTGATAACATCAGGCTTGAATATGAAAAAAAAAAGCCCTCGCAGTAACATGAGCTTGTGAGAAGTTATCTTACTGTATTGTTGGGCTGAAGGTGATCATTGAGACAGATCACAAACCATTGGTCTCACTACTGGACAATAAAGAGCTTGCTAGGATGTCCCCCAGTCCCAACCCCACCCCACCCCACCCTACCCCAAGAACTGAGATTCCGTTTGCATCTCTTGCACTTTGCATACAAGACCATGTACGTCCAAGGGAAGCATCAAGTGACTGCGTTCACTGTCCAGGGCCACATTTGACAATCCTGGGACACATGATATCAAATCGATGAGCTTGAGTCATATTCCCAGTTCATGATAACACAACTGCTGGCAAGCTCCAAAAAGCTTCAAAAGAAATGGCAGGAGCAGAGGCAAGATGAAGAGTGTATCTGCATCGGTCAGATACCTAAAAGGTTGCCCACTACAGCATTCAGATGGCACTTATGAAAATTTACTTCGCACAGCAAAAACACGTCACTGTAATTGATGATCTGCTGGTGTACGATAACAATTGGTCAGTCTTACTCCAGCCGGAGATTCTACAACAAATCCACCAAGTCCATTTTGGCACGAGCCCAGTCTGCAATGTGATGACCTGGGATATCAAGAGCAATTGAAGACATGATTTTAAACTGCCAGGTGTGTGTGCTGCACAAACCAGTCCAAAGGGAGCCCTTTATCCCCACACAGTTCCCTACCAGACCATGAGAACATTTGGTAGTGAATCTATTCATCTACAACAGCAAGTCTTTCCTCCTCATTATTGACTACTTCTCTTGGTGGATTGAGTGAAGTGTTTGTACACAATGGCCACAGAGTCAGTCATTAGGTTGTTGAAAGCAATCTTTGTAATCCTGGCATCCCAGACCAGGTGGTGTCCGACAACAGCCTGTAATTCGCTCATGAATACTTTGCTCATTTTGCCAGAAATTACGCATTTCAACACCTCACCAGCTCTTCAAGGTATCCACTATCTAAGTGAGGCAGGAAGGGGCGTCCACACTATTAAAGCCCTCTTGGAAGAAAATGATGACTTTCTAACAGCGCTTTTGACACATAGACCCACCCCACTGTAAATGTGGATTAGCCCCATCAGAGCTGCTGATGGGCGGGGGTGGGTGCGGGAAGGGGTGGCGTGTAAATTTTATTGTAAATACATTTTGGTAAAGACTTCAGGGGAGGTGTATTAGGTTGTTAGGGAGCATAAGGGCTAATGTGAGACTGGGGTATCAGTACTGTTCATATGATACAGAAGGTCACATGGGAGTAGTAGAATGTAGTGGTGAATCTGGCAGAAGTCATCATGAAGATAGCACCTAGTCAGAGCTCTATCCTGTATATATGTATATAGCTATGTGTTATTGATAAACAGTTATCATTCAACCATACAGGCCTCTAGACCTCTTCATGAGAAATCATAACAATACAACACCAATCTTCAAGTAGAAGGTCAGATAACAGCTACCCTTTGCCACGAGGGTGGCAAATTAGAGACCCTCCATATCATACAATCAAAGCACATCTCGGCTGAGCAGAAATGCATGTATACAACTGGGCATTCTGGAAATAACAGACAAGGTCCTACAGCAGGATAAAAGGTACCAGTCAGGGAGGAATTTCCAAGGTTGAGTGACAAACTGATGGATTTCCATTCAGCAGCAGCTGGTGAGTTTTATTCATTGAGCAGTGGATTGTTCTTTGTCAGAGGCACCATCTGCTCGAACCCAGGAGGAGATTGTAGATCTCGGATCTTTTCGAAGACAGGCTGGAAGGTGCGGAAATGGATGACAATGAAGAAGATGGTGATCATCTGCTTGAGGACCTTCTAGACCTAGGTTGGCTCGTTCCTGAAAAAGTTTATAAGAAAGAAGCCATTGTAGTAACAAGTGATCTGTTGGAAGATGAGGTCTGAGAGATTGGTATGCTCTTTGAATCTACTGCCAAAGCATATGAACACTCTGTTGTCGTTTTTGAGGAGTCAGCTGTCGAAGAGTCGAATTCTGTATGTTTATCCCACTAAACCCACCAATGAGATATATTGTATATCGCTGGCTGACCACAGTGAACTGGTTAGGGAGAACAGAATACTTGTTTTTCCAAGGTGGATCACCAATGCTAGAGCGATGATGGAGCCTATTAGTTTGTGAGAAAGAGTTAACACCTACACTTCAATCTTGTCAAAAAATCATTCACTAAATTTGTCCTTCAGTACAGAAACTGAGGCCAAAACTACAGAGCTTCTACAGCTGAAGAGTCTTATACAGAAATTTCATCCAAGTTCAGTCCTGAAGATTCATTCCATTGCTGACGATGGTGTTGTCTTACCTCATGCTGACACCATCATCCAGTTGCCTACACCACAGCAGCTTTGCACTGAAGCAAGTGTGCCAATGTTACCACTACCTACAGAAAGGTAAAAGTAGTATCCCAAGTGTAGTAAGGAAGCTGTATTTTCTTCTTATCCTGCTATGCCTACTGGATATTCATCATTATTTTTCTTGTCTTCAGATTTGTTCAAATCTCAGATATTTCCTTTTTCATCCTTAAAACAGCTGTGAATTTCTTTGTTGGAATTGAAGATGTTTCATCTACTTGGGCTTTTCTCCGGTGTGCTAAGCGGGAGCTGAGGTTCCCTCAGAGAATGCTAGTTTGTCCTTTTTCTGTTTAAGTCTTGGATAAAGTCTGTAACGGTACAGAAGGATTACAAAAGTTTGAAAATGTAATGTGGATTGTTTAAGGTTGTTATTAAAAATTGAGATTATACTGGGGGGGGGGAGCATGGCGCAGGGAGATGTAGAATAATGGATTATTAGTTATAGTAATGAGATAGTGATGTGTATCATAATGTAATAGTGACATTAGTCATGTGTAAGAGACTTAAGAAGGTAAGGTGGAATAGTCTGCATATGAGAGAAAGGTGTACTTACCTAGAAATCTGTTATGTACAGTGTGTAAATAAAGTAGCTTTGAAGAAACTTACCTGACTCAGACCTAAGTCACTCATAAGTAAAGGGAAACCTTCCCAATGCAGATGAGGCCACAAGTTACCTGAAGAGACATCGATGTAACATTCAAAGTGGAACCAAACCACAAACTAAGTAGGACTGGAACAAAGAACAATCCATATATCCCACAGGTAGGCATAAGCTAGAGTCCATATGCGTTCCCATAACAATACCTTTAATTTGGATGAACTGAGTGGAGTTAAAGGAGTTGTTCAATGTGGGAACCAGTTCGTCCAGGTGAAGAAGTGAGAATCTCTACAAGTTCAACATTTTGACTAAGAAAGTTTGATATACTGTCACTGGATTAACAATTGAATAGTTTTGTTCAGTGATAACTAGTATATTAATTTCTTATATTAATGTAGTAGGATAAATCATTTTAGGATTTTGATAAATATTTTGTTTTCAGTGTTTTTTTTTAAAAAGAGACCAAATACCCCCACCCCCTGAAGGTCCCCAGCATCACAGGCACCTTTCTTCAGCCAGTTTGGTTCACTCCACATGATAACAGCTGAAGGCAATGGATACTGCAAAGGCTGTGGACCATGACAATATTCCGGCAATAGTACTGAAGACTTGTGCTCCAAAATTTGCCGTGATCCTAGCCAAGCTGTTCCAGTACAGCTACAACACTGGCATCTACCCAGAAATGTTGGTGGATGGATTCAACTTCATGGAAAATTATGAAAAAACTGAAAAGGAGAGCCCAGGAGAGGCTATTAAAGTCTCCAGAACACAAAATAGGACAGAGTGTTTGGAAACGGCTAGGAACCTAACTTCAAGCACATCAGATAAAGAGACAACAATGAGAAAGGGGGCAGGAAATACAGGACTGAAGGTGTTGTATCTGAATGCACGCAGTATACGAAATAAGGTAAATGTGCTTGTGGCGCAGATTGAAATTGGCAGGTATGATGTGGTGGGCATCACGGAGACATGGCTGCAAGGGGATCAGGACTAGGAGCTAAATATCCAAGGATATACAATCCTATCGAAAAGATAGGCAGGTTGGCAGAGGAGGTGGGGTTGCTTTGTTAGTAAGAAATGAAATTAAATCGATAGCAAGAAATGACGTAGGGTCAGATGATGTAGAATCTGTGTGGGTAGAGTTGAGGAACCGCAAAGGTAAAAAAACCATAATGGGAGTTATGTACAGGCCTCCGAACAGTAGTCAGGATTTGGGGCACAAAATACACCAGGAGATAGAAAAGGCGTGTAAGAAAGGCAAGGTTACAGTGATCATGGAGGATTTCAATATGCAGGTAGACTGGGAAAATCGGGTTAGTAGTGGATCCCAAGAAAAGGAATTTGTGGAATGTCTATGAGATGGCTTTTTGGAGCAGCTTGTGGTGGAGTCCACTAGGGAACAGGCAATTCTAGATTTAGTGATGTGTAATGAGGCAGATTTGATAAGGGAGCTTAAGGTGAAGGAACTCTTAGGAGGAAGTGACCATAATATGATAGAATTTACCCTGCAATTTGAGAGGAAAAAGCTGGAATCAGATGTAACGGTATTACAGTTGAATAAAGGCAACTACAGAGGCATGAGGGAGGAGCTGGCCAGAATTGCCTGGGAGATGAGCCTAGCAGGAAAGACAGTGGAACAGCAATGGCAGGAGTTTCTGGGAGTAATTTGGGAGACACAGCAAAAATTCATCCCTAGGAAGAAGAAGCATATTAAAGGGAGGACGAGGCAACCATGGCTGACAAGGGAAGTCAGGGACAGCATAAAAGCTAAAGAGAAAGCATACAATGCAGTGAAGAGCAGTGGGAAACCAGAGGATTGGGAAGCCTACAAAGACCAACAGAGGACAACTAAAAAAGAAATAAGGAGGGAGAAGATTAAATATGAGGGTAAACTAGCCAGTAATATAAAAGAAGATTGCAAGAGTTTTTTTAGATATATAAAGGGTAAGAGAGAGGCAAAAGTGGACATTGGACCGCTGGAAAATGACACTGGAGAAGTAGTAGTGGGGAACAAAGAAATGGCGGAGGAACTGAATAGGTACTTTGCATCAGTCTTTACAGTCGAAGACGCGAGTAACATCCCCAAAGATCAAGAGAGTCGGGGGGCAGAGGGGGGCAGAGGTGAGTATGGTGGCGATTACCAAGGAGAAGGTGCTAGGAAAACTGAAAGGTCTGAAGGTGGATAAATAACCTGGACCAGATGGATTACACCCCAGAGTTCTGAAGGAGATAGCTGAAGAGATAGTGAAGGCGTTAGTGGTGATCTTTCAGGAATCACTGGAGTCAGGGAGGGTCCCAGAGGACTGGAAAATTGCTAATGTAACCCCCCTGTTTAAGAAGGGAGTGAAGCAAAAGACGGGAAATTACAGGCCGATTAGCCTGACCTCGGTTGTTGGTAAGATTTTAGAGTCCATTATTAAGGATGAGATTTCAGAATACTTGGAAGTGCATGGTAAAATCAGGCAAAGTCAGCATGGTTTCATCAAGGGGAGGTCATGCCTGACAAATCTGTTAGAATTCTTTGAGGAGGTAACGAGTAGGTTAGACAAAGGAGAGCCAATGGATGTTATCCACTTGGACTTCCAGAAGGCCTTTGACAAGGTGCCGCACAGGAGGCTGCTCAGTAAGATAAGAGCCCATGGTGTTAGATGCAAGGCACTAGCATGGATAGAAGATTGGCTGTCTGGCAGGAGGCAGAGAGTGGGGATAAGGGGGTCCTTCTCAGGATGGTGGCCGGTGACTAGTGGAGTTCCGCAGGGGTCAGTGTTGGGACCACAACTTTTCACTTTATACATTAATGATCTAGATGAAGGAACTGAGGGCATCCTGGCTAAGTTTGCAGATGACACAAAGATGGGTGGAGGGACAGGTAGTATTGAGGAGGCGGGGAGGCTGCAGAAGGATTTGGACAGGTTAGGAGAATGGGCAAAGAAGTGGCAGATGGAATACAACATGGGGAAGTGTGAGGTCATACACCTTGGTAGGAAGAATAGAGGCATAGACTATTTTCTAAATGGGGAGAGAATTCAGAAATCTGGAGTGCAAAGGGACTTGGGAGTCCTAGTCCAGGATTCTCTTAAGGTTAACTTGCAGGTTGAGTCAGTAGTTAGGAAGGCAAATGCAATGTTGGCATTTATTTCGAAAGGACTAGAACATAAAAGCAGGGATGTGCTGCTGAGGCTTTATAAGGCTCTGGTCAGACCACATTTAGAATATTGTGAGCAATTTTGGGCCCCGTATCTCAGGAAGGATGTGCTGGCCCTGGAGAGGGTCCAGAGGAGGTTCACGAGAATGATCCCAGGAATGAAAGGCTTAACATATGAGGAACGTTTGAGGACTCTGGGTCTATACTCGATGGAGTTTAGAAGGATATGGGGGGATCTGATTGAAACTTACAGAATACTGAAAGACCTGGATAGAGTGGACGTGGGGAAGATGTTTCCATTAGTAGGAGAGACTAGGACCCGAGGGCACAGCCTCAGAGTAAAGGGAAGACCTTTTAGAACAGAGAGTTTAGAACATTCTTTAGCCAGAGAGTGGTGAATCTATGGAATTCATTGCCACAGAAGGCTGTGGAGGCCAGGTCATTGAGTGTATTTAAGACCGAGATAGATAGGTTCTTGATTGGTAAGGGGATCAAAGGTTACAGGGAGGTGGGAGAATGGGGTTGAGAAACTTATCAGCCATGATTGAATGGCGGAGCAGACTCGATGGGCCGACTGGCCTAATTTCTGCTCCTATGTCTTATGGTCTTAATGTCTAATGTCGAAAGTTGCCCAGCTATGTCCTGTGCACAAAATGCAGGACAAATCCAAGCCGGCCAATTACTGCCTCGTTAATCTACTCTCGATCACCAGTAAAGTGATGGAAGGAGTCATGAACAGTGTTATTAAGCGGCACTTGCTTTGCAATAACCTGCTCACTGACACCCAGTTTGGGTTCTGCCAGGGCCACTCAGCTCCCGACTGCATTACAGCCTTGGTTCAAACATGGGCAAGAGAGCTGAACTCCAGAGGTGAGGTGAGAGTGACTGCCATTGACATCAAGGCCGCATTTGACAGAGTGTGGAATCCAGAAGCCCTAGCAAAAAACTAGAGTCAATGGGAATCAGGGGGAAAATGCTTTGCTGGTTGTAGTCATACGTAGCCTATCCTCCTATAAAGGAAGAGGATTGTGGTTGTTGGAGGTCAATCATCCCAGTTCCAGGACATCACTGCAGGAATTCCTCAGGGTAGATCCTAGGCCCAACCATCCTCAGCTGCTTCGTCAATGACCTTCCTTCCATCATAAGGTCAGAAGTGGGAATGTTGACTGATGATTGCACAATGTTCAGCACCATTTGCTTCTTCTCAGATGCTGAAGCAGTTCGTGTCCAAATGCAGCAAAGACCTGGAAAATATCCAAATTTTAATTTTTAAAAAAAAGGGTAGGCAGGAAGGAAAATGAGGTGCCGTATCTTTGTTAGTAAAGGAAGAGATCAGTGCTATAGTGAGGAATGATATAGGCACTGGAGAGCAAGACGTCGAGTCAGTCTGAGTAGAGATAAGAAATAGCAAGGGAAAGAAGTCCCTGCTGGGAGTAATCTACAGGTCCCCAAACAGTCGTTCAGCAGTAGGGCACAGCATAAACCAGGAAATATTTGGAGCATATAAGAAAGCCACGGCAATAACCATGGGTGATTTTAATATGCATATAGACTGGACTAATCAAATTGGTAAGGGTAGCTGCGAGTTCATAGAGTGTATTAGAGATTGTTTCTCGGAGCAATATGTTGTGGAACCAACCAGGGAGCAGGCTATTCTGGATTTGGTTTTGTGTAAGGAGATGGGATTAATTAATGATCTCATAGTAAAAGATCCTCTAGGGAAGAGTGATCATAGCATGCTAGAATTTCAAGTTCAGTTTGAGAGCGAGAAACTTGAGTCCCACACTAGTGTTCTGGAGTTAAACAAAGGTAACTGCATAGGCAGGAGGGCAGATTTCACCCTAGTGGACTGGGCCGGAAGACTACAAGGTAGGACAGTCGATGAACAGTGGCAAATATTTAAGGAGATATTCAATTCTTCCCAAGTAAAATATATTCCAAAGAGGAAGAAAGATGGTTAGAGGGGAAAAAAGCATCCATGGCTAAGCAAGGAAGTTAAAGGTAAAAAATAAGGCAAGCCAAATTGCAAAGGTCAGTGTCAGGCTGGAAGATTTGGAAACTTTTAAAGATCAACGAAGGGTTACTAAAAAAAAGAGCAAAGGTAAATTATGAAAAAAACCTAGCGCAAAATGTAAAAACTGATAGCAAAAGCTTCAACAAGTATATAAAAGGAAAGAGTAGCTAAAGTGAATGTTGGTCCCTGATTGGAGGTTGAGACTGGGGAGTTAATAGTGGGCAAAGCAGAAATGGCAGCGACGCTTAATCAATATTTTGCCTCTGTTTTCACATTGGAGGACACTAGTACCACCCCAATAGTAACAGGTAGTGCAGAGGGTATAGAGAAGGAGGAACTTAGAACAATCACCATCACTAGAGAAAAAGTACTGAGCAAACTCATTAAAGGGTGACAAGTCCCCAGGACCTGATGGCCTACATCCCAGGGTCTTAAAGGAAACGGCAGCGGAGATAGTGGATGCATTGGCTATAATATTCCAAAATTCCCTGGATTCTAGAAAGGTTCCAGTGGATTGGAAAAATGCTAATATAACACTCTTATTCAAAAAGTGGCGGGGGGGAGGGCAGAGGCAGAAAATAGGAAACTACAAACCAGTTAGCTTAACCTCTGTCGTTGGGAAACTGTTGGAATCCATTATTAAGGAATTAGTAATGGGGCATTTGGAAAGTCAAAATGCAATCCATCAGAGTCAGCATGGTTTTAAGAAGAGTAAATCATGTTTGACTAATTTGCTAGAGTTCTTTGAAGATGTGACAAGCAAAGTGGATAATGGGGATCCTGTAGGTGTAGTATATCTGAACTTCCAGAAGGTCTTTGATAAGGTGCCACACAAAAGATTAATACACAAAATATGATCATATGGAGTTAGGGGTAATATATTAACTTGGATAGAGCATTGGCTAACCAACAGAAAGCAGAGAGTCGGGATACATGGGTGTTTTTCTGGATGACAAGCTGTAACTAGTGGGGTGCCACAGGGTTCGGTCCTTGGGCATCAACTATTTACAATCTATATTAATGACATGGATTCAGGGATAGAAGGTGCTATAGCTAAATTTGCAGGTGACACCAAAATAGTTGGGAAAGTAAGTTGCAATGAAGAAATAAGAAAATTGCAAATGGATATGGACAGGTTAGGAGAATGGGCCAAAATTTGGCAGATGGAGTTTAACATGGATAAGTGTGAGGTTACCCATTTTGGTCAGAAGAATAAAAAGGCGATTTATTATTTAAATGGAGAGAAACTTCAGAATGCTTCAGTGCAGAGGGTTCTGGGTGTCCTCGTGCATGAATCGCTGAAAGCTAGTATGCAGGTAATAAGGAAGGCAAATGGAATTTTGGCATTTATTGCAAAGGAATAGAGTATAAAAATAGGGAAGTGTTGTTGCAACTGTACAAGGCATTGGTGAGACCGCACCTGGAGTACTGTGCACAGTTTTTACCCCCTTACTTGAGGATGGATGTAGTTGCATTGGAGGCAGTTCAGAGGAGGTTCACTAGATTAATTCCAGAGGTGCAGGGCTTATCTTATTAGGAGAGATTGAGCAGTTTGGGCCTATACTTGCTAGAGTTTAGAAGGATGAGAAGAGATCTAATTGAGGTATAAGATGCTAAAAGGGATAGACAAAGTAGATGTGGAGTGGATGTTTCCCCTTGTGGGGCATTTTAGAACAAGAGGCCATAGTTTTAGGCTAAGAGGTGGTAGATTTAAATCAGAGATGAGGAGGAATTACTTTTCTCAAAGGATCATGAATCTGTGGAATTCACTACCTCAGAGTGCAGTGGGTGCCAGGACGCTGAATAATTTTGAGGAGTTAAACAGATTTTTAATTAGTAATGGGTTGAAAGGCTATGGGGAGAGGGCGGGAAATTGGAGTTGAGGTCGAAATGAGATCAACCATGATCATATTGAATGGCAGGGCAGGCTCGAGGGACTGAATTGCCTACTCCTGCTCCTAGTTATTATGTTCTTATGAAAAGAGGCAAGTAACATTTGTGCCACACAAGTGGCAGGCAATGACCATCTCCAACGAGAGAATTTAACCATCACCCCTTGACTTTCAATAGCATTACCATCGTAGAATTCCCCTTGTATCAGCAGCCTAGGGAAGGAGGTTACCATTGACCAGAAACTGAACTGGACAAAAGAGCAGGCCAGAGGCTAGGAATTTTGCATTGAGTAACTTATCTCCTGATTCCCCACAGGCTCTCCACCATCTCCAAGGGACAAGTCAGTAGTGTGATGGAATAGTCTCCACTTGCCTGGATGACTGCAGCTCCAACAACACTCAAAATTCTTGACACCATCCAGGACAAAGCAGCCGTTTGATTTGGCACCCCATCCACGAACATTCACTCCTTCCACCACCGACGCACAGTGGCAGCAGTGTGTACCATCTACAAGATGCACTGCAGCAACACATCAAGGTTCCTTTGACAGCACCTTCCCAACTCATAACCACTATTATCTACACAAGGACAGGAGACACATGGGAACACCACCACTTGGAAGTTCCCCTCCAAGCCACTCACCATCCAGACTTGGAAATATATCACCACTCCTTCACTGTTGCTGGATCAAAATCCTGGAACCCCCTCCCTAACAGCACTGTGGGTATACCTACAGCACATGGACTGCAGCGGTTCAAGATGACAGCTCACCACCACAATCTCAAGGCCCATTAGGGATGGGCAATAAATGCTGACCTAGTCAGTGACTCCCACATCCCATGAATGAATAAAATAAAATCAAAGGGAATCATCATTCTGTGTGTTTCTGAAGAGGTTATGTATGTTCCCCTGTTTCACTTTTCACTCAACCATTTTTTTCCCCCATGTAAACATGTGTTATGTGAAGTTGTCAGTATATAGATGATTTTAGATTCATTTTACAGTACTATAGCTTAGAATTCAACTAAACTATAATAAGCAGAGCAAAAACAATTATTTTTTTGTAAAATTATTGATTGCAATATAGCATTGTAGTACCTGCAAATGGACTCAGCAAAAGTGATTACAGATTATTGAATGTGCAAGATATATTTTGTTGCTTTAAACATTAAGCATTTTAATACACTGTGCTCTTTGGGGAAGGGGTGCATGGGTTTGGAAAGCAGATAAAATCCTTAAAGTGACATCCAGTCAAAAAACTACTTATTGCATTTGTAAGTTTTAAAACTTTTTCTTCTTTTCAGTATATATTTAAAAAGTATGAGAAACCCTTCTTCAGTACATTTGCCAAAACATCTATGTTTGTGCTTTACCTCATTGGATTCCTTGTTTGGAGGCCCTGGCGGGAGCAGTGTACTAATGGAAGACATGTTGCATTGGTAAGTAGGCCTCTTTGGTATGGGAAAATAAAGTGTAACTGCCCTTATATGCAGAACTATTAATTACAGTAAGAAATTATATTTTGTATACAGTCACTACAGATTTATTTTAGTGCAGGTGTGCATGTCTACATTTAATATAAAAGTTTGTGTAATTTGTGGCTTTCAGTAAATATCCAATCCAAACTATGCTTATACAGGAATTTGTGATTAATTACTATTAATTTTAGCAGATTAAAGACAATTTTATCAATATGGTTAGCTGTTTCCTGGTGCTTCCTTATTAAGTTTTTCAATCTTTTTAAGTTTGCAGATGCTGAAAACTATCTTGCAACTTGTACTACAGACAGTAGTGTAAATGATTCCTTGGTGAGTATTCAGTGTTATAAGTTACCTTGCATGTATACTGTTAATTCATATATCAAAGCTTTCATTCAAATAGTTTGGTAATTGCCTTCAGTTGTTAGTATTGTAGGAGCATATGAGCATACTTTAAACAGTTCATTGGGCCTTCCAATTTTGAGCCCTAGCCTTACGGTCTCAAATGGGCTAACCTTGCAGTAAATTTTTTTGGAAAAACAAATTTCATCCTTTTATGCTACCTGATTGTGCTGGTCCATGGAAGATTTTTACCTTTATGATACTGCAAGTCATTTTGAGCCAAAACATGAACCATGGGCTGAATTTTGCCCTTGATGGGCGGGCGGGCAGCCGATCACCGCTGCCGAAATGGGCCCTGCAACCATTTTAAGTGACATCCGATGGGAAGCGCTATGCACTTCCTGTGTGGGCGTGGGGGGATTCCCCAAATGCGAATGCGTGCTCTTTCATGCATGCGTGCGAAAGAGCGCACATCTCCCTGAGGCTAAGTGGTGCCTGGAGATCGCTGAAAGGTTTTCAAAGTTTAAAAATAGAAAAATAAATATACCATTACCATGTCCCCCTCATGTGACAATGTCACACGAAATGGGACATGTTAATAAAGTGCACAAAAACTTTATTAAACTTTTTTAAAACCGACATGAAACTTCATCCCACCGGTGGATGAGGTTTCATGTTTTTTCAGAAGCCCGCTGGGGCTCCTGGCCTGCCCGCCAACCTTAAGGTTGGACGGGCAGGTCCTTTAATTTTTTTAATTATCCTGTCAATGGCCTCAATTGCCCATTGACAGGTTGGCGGGTGAACAGCTGATCGCGCTGTCCCCCCACCTTCCTGAAGATTTAAATGGGGCGGGATGACGTCAGGAGTGCCCCCCGACGTCATCCCGTGTCAGCAAGCGGGCCCCACCCCCTTGCCAATGGAAAAATTCAGCCCCATTATTTTCATTTCAGAGAACCAGCACAATTTCAGGTGCAATTTTCACCCAGATTGCTGATTGATGGAGTGGAAACTCTATCCCCACTTAATGGTTATAGTGCTCATGTGTACATGCATACAAAGGGAGGGATCTGAGGGTGTAGATGTACAAGTCACTAAAAGTAGTAAAGCAGGTTAATAGGACAATAAAAAAAAGCAAACAAAGCACTGCAGCTCATTTTTAGATGAGTAGAATCCCAAATCAGATAAACAATGTAAAATTTATATAGAACCTTGGTCAGGTTACACTAGGAATGTTATGAACAGTTCTGCTCTCTGTACTATAAAAAGGATGGAGAGGCACTGGAGAAGGTGCAAAAAAAGTTTTACTTGGATGATACCTAATCTTTTACATCATCTTTAAGATTGTGAAAGGGTTTGAAAGGGTAGATGTAGGGAAGATATTTCCACTCATGAGTGAGACCAGAAATAGGGGTCATGAATAAAAGACACTCACCACTAAATTCAGTAGGGAATTCAGGAGAAACTTCTTTATCCAGGGAGTGGTTAGCATGCAAAACTCTATCACATGGAGTACTTGAGACAAATTGCCTAGGTGCATTTAAGGGGAAGCTAGATAAGCAATCAAAAAAAAAATCAATGGATATGTTGATGTGGTTAGATGAAGAATGGTAAGAGAGGGCCAAATAGCCTGTTTCTGTGCTGTAAATGCTTTGTGGTATTTATTGTTAGTTAATGGGCCGTAACTTACTCAGTGGCAATCAACATCAGATTGCCCCTCCGTGCCCAATTACCTGCATGGATTTTCTTTCATGCCTGTCTTGCCTGACCTTCCGACTCAGGCCGGGCGAGCTCCAGGCAGCCCAGTGTCGCAGTCCAGCTCCATCAGATTGAAGAAGGACAAGCCCCATTTTTCACGAGCTGCTATAAACCAGGTAAGTTTAAAGGTCCCATTGAAATTGACAGGCCAGGGAGAAGGTAAGTCTCTAAGGTAATTGGATAGGAATTGGGGGGCTGGGAGGGGTTTGGAGGTTGGGCGAGTGGCGTTAGCCGGAGGAGGGGGCAGGGAGCGGCATTGGCCGGAGCTCAGGGGTGGGGGAGGGTGGGGGGAACAATGTTGGCCAGAGCTCAGGGGGGCGGTGAGTGGGTGAGTCTGAGCTCGAGGTGGGTGGGGGTTGTTGGAGCTCAGGGGGGTGGTGTGCGAGGGTTGGGGTGTGGGTCTTCAGTGGGATGTTGGGGTGTTGGACAGAGGTCGGTGGGCGGGAGGGGGGGGGTTGTTGCTGGGCCTTGGATGGGTGGGAGTTGGGGGAGGTCAAACATCTGGTGGGTTATAGTCGGGGATTTGGCAGGAGCTCAGGGATGTGTGTGGGGGTTCCATGCTGGGTAGTCCCAAGGGGAGGGGATCAGTCTGGGTCTTTACAATAGTTGCCCAGAAGTTAGAAGAAGTCTTTATTCTTCTGATGTTTCTGAGTAACTATTTGTGTAACAAGGCCGGAATCATCTGAAGTTTGAAATTCAAATTGCATTTTCGGATGGTTCCCATGCAGGGCAATGGCCCAGAGGAAGTTTGCATTTCTGTGCAATTGCCGCACAAACACTTGCCTGTGAACTTCCGAAGGGGATTCCCCAGCACACCTTTGGGGTACTCCCCAAAATCCGACGCTGGTAAGTTACATCCCGATGTCTTGGCCTCAAAACTGAAACTTGTAGTTTTCTAAACCAGGATTTTAATCCTCATGCCTGATGAGAAGGGAACTTGTGGGGACTGGGGTCAAATAGGGTCAGAGTAATTACTTCCCCATTGACACTGCACACTTGGCAGTCATGGTTTTACTCCCAATTTTTGCGAAGCATTTGAGGTCCTCACTGCAAGCCATCATCAGCCTCATAAATAAACAAACTTCAGGGTAATTTGTACTCTGATCTGATTTGACCATGGGCTGTGTGATGGTTCCAAGCAAAAGGGACCAAGCAATGTAAGTTTCTTCAAAAATGTGTGGAAGTTGCAGCAGGAGTGATCCTCCTTGGGGTCTGCTCTGCCCCCTTGCATCAACAATGAGCACCTCTCAGTCCACCCAATGACTTGGTGCCAGTGATGATTCTCGTGGGTCCCTGGCAGTGGGACCCAGCCACCCAGTTTTCATATCATTTTGACTGGCTTCAAGTGGGAGATGGTTCCTGGATAGTAATGAAGCCCAGAGGTTAAGATGGCCTCTTCTGTCCGGCAGAGCTACAAAAGCTTGTTGTTTGCTATGGCTCCAGAAAGCTGCACTTAACCCCCTAACTAAAATAGAACTTCTAATGCTCATTTGAGTTTCCAGATTGAAATAGATTGATGAAGGTAGTATGGATGGTGCAGTAGTGCATTGGAATTCCAGCATGTAACATCAGAGAGATGTAACATGTGTTTGAAGCTATATCCCTACTGGGTTCTGGAGAAGGGTCATATTGGACTCGAAACATTAACTCTGTTTCTCTATCCACAGTTGCTGCCGGACCTGCTGAGTTTTTTCAACACTTTTTTTTTTCAGATCTTCAGCATCTGCTGTACAATCGCTAGGGAAAAGGTACTGGGAAAACTATTAGAACTAAAGGCTGACAAGAACCTGGACCTCATGGCCTTCATTCCATGGTCTTAAAATAAGTGGCAGATATAGCAGATGCATTGGTTTTGATCTTCCAAAATTCCCCAGATTCTGGAAAGGTCCCAGTAGATTAGAAAATCACAAATGTGACTCCTCTATTCAAGTAAGGAGGGAGACAGAAAGCAGAAAATTGTAGGCCAGTTAGCCCAGCACCTGTCATATGGAAAGTGCTAGCATCCATTATTAAGGAGGTAATAGCAGGACATTTAGAAAATCATAATACAATCAGGCAGAGTCAACATGGTTTTGTAAAAGGAAAACCATGTTTGACATTTATGAGAGTTCTTTGGAGTCATATGTTATGTGGATAAAGGGGAACCGATGGATGTGGTGTACCTGGATTTCCAAAAGGTATCCAATAAGGTACATATGATCATACGAATTAGGAGCAGGATTAAGCCACTCGGCCCCTCGAGCCTGCTCCTCCATTCAATAAGATAATGGCTGATCTGAATGTAAGCTCAATCCCACATTCCTGCCTACCCCTGATAACCTTTTACCCAATTGCTTACCAAGAATTTATCCACCTCTGCCTTAAAAATATTCAAAGGCTCTGCTTCCACTGCCTTTTGAGGAAGAGTTCCAAAACTCTCAACCCCCAGAAAAATTTCTCTCATCTCGGTCTTAAATGAGCGACCCCTTATTTTTAAACTGCTCTAGATTCTCTCACAAGAGGAAACATCGCCTCCACATCCACCCTGTCAAGACCCCTCAGGATCTTAAAGGTTTCAATTACTCTAAACTTCAGTGGATACAAGCCTAATCTGTCAGCTTTTCTTCATAAAACAACCCGCCCATTCCTGGTATTCGTCTAGTAAACCTTCTCTGAACTGCTTCCAATGCATTTACATCTTTCTTTAAATAAGGAGACCAATACTGAACACAGATGTTGTCTCACCAATGCCCTGTACAACTGAAGCATAACCTCCCTACTTTTGTAATCAATTCCCCTCACAATAAATGATAACATTCTATTAACCTTCCTAATTACCTGCTGTACCTGTATACTAGCCTTCGAAATTCATGCACTAGGACATCCAGATCCCTCTGAATCTCAGAGCTCTGCAGTGTCTCAACATTTAGATAAGCTTTTTTATTCTTCCTGCCAAAATGAACAATTTCACATTTGCCCACATACTCCATTTGCCAGATCTTTGCCCACTCATTTAACCTATCAATGTCATTTTGTAGCCTCCTTATGTCCTCTTCACAATTTAGGGCCCTACCCATATTTGTGTCGTCAGCAAATTTAGCAACCATTCCTTCGGTCCCTTCATCCAAGTCATTTATATAAATTGTAAAAAGTTGAGGCCTCAGCACTGATCCCTGTGGCACACCACTCATCACATTCTGCCAACCAGAAAAAGACCCATTTATACCAAGTCTCTGCTTCCTGTTAGCTAGCCAATCTTCTGTCCATGCCAATATGTTATCCCCTACACCATGAGCTTTAATTTTCTGCAATAACCTTTGATGTGGCACTGTCAAATTCCTTCTGGAAATCTAAGTACAGTACATCCACCGGTTTCCCTTTATCCACAGCACATGAAACTCCTTCAAAGAACTCCAATAAATTGGTTAAACATGATTTCCCTTTTACAAAACCATGTTGATGCTGCCTGATTGTCTTGAGTTTTTCTAAATACACTGCTATAACATCTTTAATAATAGCTTCTAACATTTTCCCGATGACAAAATGTTAGGTTAACTGGCCTATAGTTTCCTGCTTTCTGTCTCCCTTTTTGAATAAAGGAGTTATATTTGCTATTTTCTAATCTAATACAACCTTCCCTGAATCTAGGGAATTTTGGAAATTTAAAACCAGTTCATCAACTATCTCACTAGGCACTTCTTTCAAGACCTTAGGGTGAAGTCCATCTGTACTTGGGGATTTGTCAGCACACAGCCCCAACAACTTGCTCAATACCACTTCCCTGGTGATTGCAATTTTCGCAAATTCCTCCCTCCCTTCCATCTCCTGATTCACAGCTAATTCTGGGATGTTACTTGTGTCCTCTATAGTGGAGACCAAAGTAAAATACCTGTTTAATTCATCCTCCATTTCCCTACTTTCTATTATCAATTCCCCAGACCCACTTTCTATGGGACCAACGCTCACTTTGTTAACTTTTCTTATTTAAATATCCATAGCTAGCTTTCTCTCACTTTCATTTTTCCTTCCTTAATAATCTTTTTGTCATTCTTTATTGTTCTTTATATTTTTTCCAATCTTCTGACCTACCTCATGTCTTTGTGTAATTATATGCTTTTTCTTCAATTTTGATACTGTCTTTAACTTTTTTAGTTAACCATGGATGGGTGGGCCCTCCACTTGGAATTTTTCTCGCATTGAATGTATATATTGTGTATTCCGAAATATCCCTTTAAATGTCTGCCACTGAACTTCTGTTGACCTATCCCTTAACCTCATTTGCCAGTTCACTTTAGCTAGCTCTGCTTTCATGCCTTCATAATTGCCATTATTTAAGTTTAAAATACTAGCCTTGGACGCACTCGTATCTCCCTCAAAATGAATGTAAAATTCAATCATATTATGATTGCCGCTACCCAGGGGTGCCTTCACTAGGAGGTTGTCAATTAATCCTGTCTAGTATAGCCTGCTTTCTGGTTAGCTCCAGAATGTGCTGTTCTAAGAAACTAACCCAAAAACATTCTATGAACTCCTCACCTACTCTACCTTTGCCCATCTGATTTTTCCAGTCTATATGCAGATTAAAATCCCCCATGATTATTGCTATACCTTTCTGTCAAGCTCCCATTATTTCTTCTTTTATACTCTGTCCTACTGTGTAGTTACAATTAGGGGGCCTGTACACCACTCCCACAAGTGACTTCTTGCCTTTATCATTCCTCATCTGAACCCAAACTGCTTCTACAACCTTTCCAAAACTAAGGTCATCCCTCTCTAACGTGCTAATACCATCTTTAATTAACAGAGCTGCCCCTCCACCTTTTTCTAACTTCCTGTCCTTCCTAAATGCCACATACCTTTCAATATTCAGGTCCCAATCTATGTCATACTGTAGCCATGTCTCTGTAATGGCTATCAAATCATACTTATTTATTTCTATTTGCATTATCAGTTCATCAGTTTTGTTTCGAATGCTACGTACATTTAGATACAGAACCTTTAGTTTTGTTCTTTTATTATTTTCATAGTGTCTAGCCTTATTTGCTGATTTACTTTTTCCAGATCTTTTCCCACTCACTCAACCTATCTATATCCATCTGCAACCTCCTAATGTCCTCTTCACAACATACTTTCCTACCTAGCTTTGTATCATCTGCAAATTTAGCTACCATGTCTTCACTCCCCTCATCTAAGTCATTGATGTAAGTCATAAAAAGTCAAGGCCCCAGTACAGACACCTGTGGGACTCCACTCAGCACATCCTGCCAATCAGAGAACTACCCATTTATGCATAATCTCTACTTTCTGCCAGCCAATCTTCTATCCATGCTAATATGTTACCCACTACACCATGCGCTTTTATTTTCTGTAATAATCTTTGATGTGGCACCTTATCAAATGCCTTCTGGAAATCCAAGTACAGTACATCTACAGGCACATGTTACTCGTTCAAAAAACTCCAATAAATTGGTTAAACATGATTTTCCTTTTACAAAACTATGCTGACTCTTCCCAATTGGCTTGAGCTGTTCTAAGTGCGCAGCTATAACCTCCTGAATGATCGATTCTAATAACTTGCTCATAACAGACATCAAGCTAACTGGCCTATAGTTTCCTGTTTTCTGCCTCCCTCCCTTCTTGAATAGAGGGGTAATATTTGCTACTTTCCAATCTGATGGAACCTTTCCAGAATCTAGTGAATTTTGGAAAATTAAAACCAGCACATCAACTATCTCATTAGCCACGTCTTAAGACCCTAGGATGTAGTCCATCAGGACCCAGAGACTTACCAGCCTGCAGCTCCATCAATTTGCTCAGTACCGTTTCTCTTATCAATTCAATTTCACCAAGTTCCTTTCCCCTGTTCACCTCCTGATTTGCAGCTATTACTGGAATGATTTTTGTATCCTCTGTAGTGAACACAGAAGCAAAATATTTATAGTGAACACAGAAGCAAAATATTTGTTCATTTCTTCCACCATTTCCATATTATCGACTATTAACTCCCCACTGTCACTCTCTAGAGGACCAACACTCACTTTACTTACTCTTTTCCTTTTTAAATACCTATAGGAACGCTTGCTATCCATTTTACATTTCTAGCTAGCTTCCTCTCGTACTCTAATTTCTTTTTCCTGATTAACCTTTTAGCCATTCTCTGCCGTTCTTTATATTCTGTTCAATCATCTGTCCTGCCACTCAATTTTGAGGAGTTGTATGCTTTTGCCTTAAGTTTGATGCTCTCCTTAACATCTCTAGATAACCACGGATGGTGGGTCCTCCCCTTAGAATTTTTATTTATAGTCGGAATGTACTATTCTGAATGCTTTGAAATATCCCCTTAGATGTCTGCCACTGCTTTTCTATTGATCCATCCTCTAGCATTGTTTTCCAGTTCACTTCAGCTGCTCAGCTTTCATCCCCACATAGTTGCCCTTATTTACGTTTAAGATACGAGTCTAAGACTTGCTCTTCTCCCTTTGAAACTGGATATAAAATTCAATCATATTGCGGTGGCTGCTACCAACAGGTACCTTTACTCTGAGGTCATTAATTAATCCTGTCACGTTACACAATACCAAGTCTAATTTAACCTGCTCTCTGGTTAGTTCCCAAAAGTATCTTAGAGCAGCACAATCTCAAAAGCATTCTAGGAATTCCTTATCCAGGCTACTACTGCCATTCTGATTTTTCCAGTTTATGTGTAGATTAAAATCACCCATGATTATTGTTGTCCCTTTATCACAAACACACAATATTTTCTCTTGAATACTTTGTCCTATTCCTGTTAGGGGGCCTGTAGACCACTCTCACTAATGACTTTTTCCCCCTACTATTCCTCATCTCCACCTAAACCAATTCTACATACTGATCTCCTGAACCAAGGTCATCTCTAACTAATGCACCAATGCCCTCTTTGATTAACAGTGCTATTCCTCCACATTTACCTAGCTTCCTATTCTTCTTGAATGTCATGTACCCTTCAATATTAAGGACCCAATCTTTGTCGGCCTGCAGCCACACCTCCATAATTGCTATCAGATCACGTTTATTACTTCAATATGGGCCATCAATTCATTTACTTTGTTATGAATGCCATGTGCATTCAGATAGAGAGCCTTCAGTTTTGTCTTGTTACAATTGTAACATCTAGTCTTGATTGTTGATGTATTCTTATGACTTCTCACTCTGCCCTTCCTGCCATTCTCTGACCCTAATTTCTCATACTACTATTTTGCTGTCCTGTCTTGACTCTACACCTTGAATTGCTACATCTACCCAAGCTTGTTTATAGTTTAAAGCCCCCTCTATTTCCCTAGTTATGCGATTTGCAAGGACACTCGCCCCAGCATGGTTCAGGTGTAAACTGTCCCAACAGTACAGCCCCCACTTTCCCCAGTACTGATGCCAGTGCCCCACAAACCGGAACCCACTTCTTCCACACCTATCTTTGAGCCACACATTCATCTCTCATCTTATTTGCCCTGTGCCAATTTGCAGGTGACTCAGTTAATAATCTAGAGATTATTGCCTTTGAGGTTCTGCTTCTTAATTTGGTACCTAGCTCCTCATATTGACTTTGCAGAAACCTCTTTCCTAGTTCTACCCATGTCGTTGGTACCTATATGGACCAGGGCAACTGGATCCTCCCCTTCCCACTGCAAATTTTTCTCCCTGAGCAGATATCCCAAACCCTGGCACCGGGCAGGCAACATAGCCGTTTGGACTCTCTCTTTGCTGCAGAGAACAGTATCAATCCCCCTCACTATACTATCCCCTATTACCACTGCATTCCTTTTTGCTCACTTCACTTGAATTTCCTGTACCACAGTGCCATGGCCAGCCAGCTCATCCATCTTCGCTTTCCTTCAGACTTCGCTTTCATCTACACAGGTTGTGAGCACTTCAAACCTGTTTGACAATTGCAAAGTCTGAGGTTCCTCTACTACTGTCTGTTCAGTCCCATTACCTGCCTCACTGCTTACCAAAACAGATGACCCTCTTCTAAGAGTTGTGACGGTCTTCTGGAACAAAGTATCCAGGTAATTCTCTCCCTCCCTTATGTTGCGCAGTGTCTTCGTGTTGGCTTCCAGATTAATAATCCTGATCCGGAATTCCTCAAGCTGCTTACACTTCCTGCAGACGTGTTTGTCATGGATCGCTTTGACGTCCAAAAGAACCCACATCTTTCAGCTGCAACACAAAACCTGCCCCACCATTCTAACTTATGTTATTTAATTTACTTTAATTACTTTCTTCCTATTTATGCTACAATTTACTGTGTTTATTGAATGCTAGTACCACTGACAACTAAGGTTATATGCTTCTTAACAACAAGATATGTCTTCTCACTCTTTTATCCTGTGTTTCCGCTGCTCTCCTCACGCTCTTTTATCCTCTTTGATTTACCACATCTTCCTAACTTTGATCCCTTGCCCCACTATTTAGATTAAAACCCTCTCTACTTCCCTAGCTAGATGCCTTGCGAGTACACCAGCCTCAGCACGGTTCAAGTGTAGACTGTCCCAATAGTACAGATCCCACTTTCCTCAATACTGGTGCCAGTGCCCCACAAACCAGAACCCACTTCTCCCACACCAGTCTTTGAGCCATGCATTCATCTCTCTAATCTTATTTGTCCTATGCCAATTTGAATGTGACTCAGGTAATAATCCAGAAATAACTACCTTTGAGGTTCTGCTACTTAATTTGGTGCCTAGCTCATCATAATGACTATTCAAAGCTTCCTTCCTCATCCTGCCTGTGTTGTACCTAAATGGACCATGACCACTGGATCCTTCCCCTCCCAGTGCAAGTTGCTCTTCAGCCTTGAACAAATGTCCCAAATCCTAGCACCGGGCAGGCAACAAAGCCACCTGGACTCTCGCTCTTTGCTACAGAGAACAGTGTCAATTCCCCTTACGATGCTGTCCCCTACTACCACTACATTCCTTTTTGCTTCCCCGACTTGGATGGCTTCCTGTACCACAGTGCCGTGGCCAGTTTGCTCATCCACCCTGCAGCCCCCACTCTCACCCAAACAAGCTGAGAGAATCTCAAACCTGTTGGACAATTGCAGAGGCTCCCACTCCTGCCCTCTGGATCCCCTTACCTGCCTCACTTGCAATCACACCCTCCTGTCCTTGGCCACTGAACAAATCAGCAGACCCTATCCTAAATGGTGTGACTGCCTCCTGGTATAAAGCATCCAAGTAACTTTCCCCTTTCTGACGTGTCCCAGAATCTGCAG
This sequence comes from Cetorhinus maximus, assembly GCF_964194155.1. Taxonomy (NCBI): domain Eukaryota; kingdom Metazoa; phylum Chordata; class Chondrichthyes; order Lamniformes; family Cetorhinidae; genus Cetorhinus; species Cetorhinus maximus. The sequence continues at coordinate 89,640,316 of NC_135889.1, forward strand.
TTCAGCCTCCAGGTCAATGACTCTGAGCCAAAGTTCCTCAAGCCGCAAACACTTACTGCAGATGTGTTTGCCCTGGATCACAACGTTTCCAGGCGCTCCCACATGCTGCAGCCTTGACACATCACTTGTCCTGCCACCCTTAATGTGTTTTAAATAAATAATTATATTAATCACTTATTTCTGATGCTTCTTCTATATTTTGTTAACTTTACCACCAAACTGTGTACTATTTTAAACCTTAGGGATAGAATAGAACTTACCCGCTTACCAGATACTCACCAAACAGCTAGCTCCTTTCCCTGTAATGGAGCAAGAACCAATTTCTACAGGGTGAGAAAAATAGAAGGAGGAAACTAATAACTCCTCCTCCCAACTCCCCTCTCACCAAACTCCAAATCTTCATTCAGTTGGTTAGCTGCACATCATTTGCCAAAGCTGCACTAAACAACCCTAAATTTTATAGCAAACTGAACTGAGGCTACTGTAACCAGATTCAACCAGTTAGCTAATTAACTACTCAGCTCCCACAGCTGAGAGCAAGTTTACCCTGTCTAAACTGCAAGAAAGAAAGAACTTAGCCTGCTTACACAGTACTTTCCACTTACTGCTAATTACAGACTAAATTAAATTTTAAGAGCAAAATTTAAGAACAAAATTAACACCTAAAACTCTCATATCACCAAACTCCTAGTCTTCACTCAAAGGTTACTTTGAATCAAGGCTTATAGGGGGAGCAGATAGGAAAGTGGCATTGAGACCACAGTCAGATCAGTTGTGATCTTATTGATTGGCAGAGGAGGCTCAAGGCACCGAATGGCCTACTCCTACGAATTCTTGTGTTCTGAAAGGTCACGACCTGAAACGTGTACACTCACTCTCTCTCTCTCTATCCCGACATCACTGCGCATCATTCCGATCTTCAGTTTGGCGAGCAAACACCGGAGTCAGCTGTGCGCCCGCCAAACTCAAAGGCCTGTTAAGGCCATCAATAATCTAATTAAACTAATTGTCTGGGCTGCCCGTCCAACCTTACGGTTGGCGGGCAGGCGAAGAGCCCAGGCGGCCTTCCCATTTTTCATGGAACCTCATCCACGGGCAGGATGAGGTTTCATGAAGGGTTTATAAATTCAATAAAACGTTTCAACAAAATTCATAAACATGTCCCAGCTCATGTGACAATAAATAATTTTATCTATTCTTTCTTTCAATTTTTGAGAATGAAATTAATCTCCCTGAGGCAGCTCCATGCCTCAGGGAGACTCTCTCTCCTCCCCCGGCCCACAGAGGTAGCGCTGAGCACTTCCGGGTATGCGTCATGCTGCCCACGTAAAATGGCGGCGCACAGCCGATTGTGGGCGGCAATTAGCTGCGCACCGGCCCATGCCTGCGTGCGCTCCTGCACAGCCCGCCTAACGGGAAGAAAATTCTCCCCCTAGTGTCTGTAATATTTTGCTTTTGAACAATCAAATATCTGCAGGTCATTTGTAGAAATATCAGTACAGAAATATAATATGCTTAACTTGTCACCAGAAATTTTATTTTTAATTTGTTTTGCAGAGTGAACCACTTTATATCCCAGTGAAATTTCATGATTCAGCCAATGAAAAAGCCAATAATGACAACACCACAGGTAGGTTTTAGCTTAAGATACTTAATCCACATCATGAAATGCAGACTAATGTAAGGATTCGATCATTTTGATAAAAATATGTCACAGCCCCATTTTCTCATTACACCTGTGTGCGTTAACATGCATTGGATCACAGTATACCAACAGTTCAGCTTTAAAGTTCTCTTCTTCCTGTTCACTCCCTCCATAGTCTTATCCCTCCCCATCTCTGTAACACCCTGCAACCCTTTAACCCTCCAGGAACTCTGTGTTTCTCCAACTCTGGCCTATTGCACATCCCCCCCTTCTTTTGTCCCACATAAATTCTGGAATATTATTTCTGGAATATTATAATATCTGGCCCTAATATCTGGAATTCTCTCCATAACTTGTACCTCTCTTTTTTGAGGTGCTCCTTAATAGCTCTTTGACCAAGCTTTCAGTCACCCATTCTATTATCTGTCTTTGGCTCAGGTGTCAACTTTTGCTTGATTGCTCCTGTGACATGTCTTCAGACATTTCACTACCCCAAAGATGTTATATAAATGCAAGTTATTGCTGGAAATTTAACAACAAAAACAACTTACATTTGCATAGTATTCCCTTCCTTGGTGATCTCTTCCTACCTTTCATTTTTGCACAAGTTCACTAGTGCTCCAAAACAAGGCTTCTCACCTCAGTGTCTCCTGTCCATTGTTGGTATCCATTGGTTCTGCCATTATGTTCCTTTCCTCTGGAATTCTTTACCTAATCCATCTGGCCAAATTCCACCCCTCAAAACCCTCTCTTTTGATCATATTTTCTGTACCCCATTCCAGCCAGCTTTTCCTTTTTTTTTTTCACCACATTTTTCCATGTTGGATGAGCACAGTGTTCCGTTTCTCCTTCTGTTGCACAAATGAGAAGCACACAATGCTGTAATTCCTCTTTTTTCTCAGATTGAACTTAAAATAAATCTATTTTCCAATTATAACAATTCTCCCTTTCTATAGCTACTATGCTATTCAGTGTTGTCAGCAGAGTTATCTAGCAAGAGTTGTTTAATTGGATTATGTCAGTTCAAAGCAGGTTAAAAATCTATATGCAGCTTGCCATTAACTGTGCAGGCCAATACCGCATAACTTCAGTTTGAAACTAAGCACTTCAAGGTCACAAATAGTGATATTGTTTGATGTGTAGGAACCTTCCTTCTAAGAAGAGACGTAAATAGCTCTCTGTCATTATCCAGCCTTTGCCAAATTCAGAAGATAGACTGGGAAAAGGCTTTGCTCAATGTCTGCCACAAGACCATTTCATAATTTGATCTCTGTATGTGTGAATCATTGGCATCTGAAATTGAAGGCATGGATTTATTCTTGAGTCAATGTCCGTAGAATAGATTATGTCATGTTTTGTCAATATTAGGTGGTAATGGTCCATTAGGTGCTCCTGGTGCATCATAGTAACAGAAAAGACATGAATGCTTTTTTTGTCTTGTTTCCTATGCTGGTTTATAAATATCTTTTCACTTTTGTAACTTTTTCTAGTGTAGCTCAAATTATGTCCTATTCAGACTGACAGGAATCCCCGTTATGATGAGTTGGAAAGTGTTATCTGCTGCCAGTATGTACTAGAATATACTGTGCTTTATCTTTCAAATCAGACCTCAACTACAATTTGAGCAGACATCTTCTGGGGAGAGCAGGGTGAGGGTGGTGGGGTGTGGCAATGGGGGAGAAATAAATGCATAACATATCCACATCTGTACCTGGTGCATTGACTTACTCTTGAATGATGTTCAGATGTTTGGACATTAAGAATGTTCCTTAAAGCATGCTTTGCACAGATTGTCAACAGCTACATCAGTTTCTAGAATTTTTTTTTATTCATTCATGGGATGAGGGCTTCACAAGCTGGGCCAGCATTGATTGCCCTTCTTTAGTTGCCTTTGAGAAGGTGGTGGTGAGCTGCCTTCTTGAACCGCTGCAGTCCATGTGGTGTAGTTATGTACACTCTCAGTGCTGTTAAGAAAGGAGTTCCAGGATTTTGTCCCAGCGACAGTTAAAGAACGGCGATATTTTTCCAAGTCAGGTTGGTGAGTGACTTGGAGGGGAACTTCCAGGTGGTGGTGTTCCCATCTATCTGCTGCCCTTGTCGTTCTAGATTGTAGTGGTCGTGGGTTTGGAAGGTGCTGTCAAAGGAGCCTTGGTGAATTCCTGCAGTGCATCTTGCAGATGGTACACACTGCTGCTACTGTGCGTTGGTGGTGAAGGGAGTGAATGTTTGTGGATGTGGTGCCAATCAAGCAGGCTGCTTTGTCCTGGATGAGTGTTGAGTGTTCTTGAGTGTTGTGGGAGCTGCACTCATCCAGGCAAGTGGGGAGTATTCCAACACAATCCTGACTTGTGTCTTGTAAATGGTGGACAGACTTTGGGGAGTCAGGATGTGAGTTACTCATCGCAGGATTCCTAGCCTCTGACCTGCTCTTGTAGCCAATGTATTTATATGGCTAGTCCAGTTCAGTTTCTGGTCAATGGTAACCCCCAGGATGTTGATAGTGGGGGATTCAGTGATGGTAATGCCATTGAACATCAAAGGGTGATGGTTGGATACTCTCTTGTTTGAGATGGTCATTGCCTGCCACTTGTGTGGCGCGAATGTTACTTGCCAATTGTCAGCCCAAGTCTGGATATAGTCCAGGTCTTGCTGCATTTGGACATGGACTGCTTCAGTATCTGAGGAGTCGCAAATGGTGCCGAACATTGTGCAATCATCAGCGAACATTCCCATTTCTGACCTTATGATAGAAGGAAGGTCATTGATGAAGCAGCTGAAGATGGTTGGGCTGAGGACACTACCCTGAGGAACACCTGCAGTGATGTTCTGGAGCTGAGAGGACTGACCCCCAACAACCACAACCATCTTCCTTTGTGCTAGGTATGACTCCAACCAATGGAGAGTTTTCCCTCTGATTCCCATTGACTCCACTTTTGCTAGGGCTCCTTGGTGCCACACTCGGTCAAATGCGGCCTTGATGTCAAGGGCAGTCACTTCCACCTCACCATGGGAGTTCAGCTCTTTTGTCCATGTTTGAACCAAGGCTGTAATGAAGTCAGGAGCTGAGTGGCCCTGGCGGACCAAACTGGGCATCAGTGCGCAGGTTATTGCTGAGCAAGTGCAGCTTGATAGCACTGTTGGTGACCCCTTCCATTACTTAATTGGTGTTCGAGAGTAGACCAATGGGGCAGTATTTGGCCGTGTTGGATTTGTCCTGTTTGATGCGTACAGGACATACCTGGGCAATTTTCCACAGAGCCGGGTAGATGCCATTGTTGTAGTTGTACTGGAACAGCTTGGCTGGGGGCACGGCAAGTTCTGGAGCACAAGTTTTCAGTACTATTGCCAGAATATTGTCAGGTTCCATAGCCTTTGCACTATCCAGTGCCTTCAGCCATTTCTTGATATCACATAGAGTGAGTCGAATTGGCTGAAGACTGCCATCTGTGTTGCTGGGGACCTCAGGAGGAGGCCAAGATGGATCATCCATTCGTCACTTTGGCTGAGGGTTGTAGCAAATGCTTCAACCTTATATTTTGCACTGATGTGCTGGGCTCCTCCATCATTGATGTTGGGGATATCTGTGGAGCCTCCTCTTCCAGTGAGTGGTTTAATTGTTCACCAAAATTCACGACCAGATGTGGCAGGAATGCAGAGCTTAGATCTGATCCATTGGCTGTGGGATCGCTTAGCTCTATCTATCACTTGCTGCTTATGCTGTTTGGCATGTAAGTAGTCCTACATTATAGCTTCACCAAGTTTTCACCTCATTTTTAGGTATGCCTGGTGCTGCTCCTGGCATGCCCTCCTGCACACTTCATTGGACCAGGGTTGATCCCCTGGCTTGATGGTAATGGTAGAATGGGAGATATGCCAGGCCATGAGGTTACAGATTGTGTTTGAGTACAATTCTGCTGCTGCTGATGGCCCACAGCACCTCATGGATGCCCAGTCTTGAGTTGCGAGATCTACTCAAAATCTATCCCATTTAGCACGGTGGTAGTGCCACACAACACAATGGAGGGTATCCTCAATGTGAAGACGGGATTTCATCTCCACAATGACTGTGCGGTGGTCACTCCTACCGATACTGTCATGGACAGATGCATGTGCAGCAGGCAGGTTGGTGAGCATGAGGTCAAATATGCTTTTCCCTTTTTTTGGTTCCCTCACCACCGTAGACCCAGTCTAGTAGCTATGTCATTTAAGACTCAGCCAGCTCGGTCGGTAGTGGTGCTACCGAGCCAGTCTTGGTGATAGACATTGAAGTCCCCCATCCAGAGTACATTCTCTGCCCATGCCACCCTCAGTGCTTCCTCCAAGTGCTGTTCAACATGGAGGAGCAGTGATTCATCAGCTGAGGGTGGGTGGTACCTGGTAATCAGCAGGAGGTTTCCTTGCCATGTTTGACCTGATGAGCTCTAGAGTCGATGTTGAGGACTCCCGACTGTATACCACTGTGCTACCACCTCTGCTGTCCTGCTGATCCCATGAGGATGACTATGTTGCTTGACTAGCTTGTGAGCCAGCTCTCCCAATTTTGGCACCACCCCGGAGGACTTTGCAGGGTCCATAGGGCTGAGTTCACTGTTGTCGTTTCCAGTGCCTAGGTCGATGACGAGTGGTCCGTCCAGTTTCGTTCCTTTATTGTGACTTTGTAGCAGTTTGATACAGCTGAGTGGTTTGATGCAGCTGAGAGGGCACATTGCTGTGGGTCTGGAGTCACATGTAGGCCAGGTAAGGACGACAGATTTCCTTCGTAGTTGGATCATTAGTGAACCAGATGGATCTTTACAACAATCGACAATGTTTTTATGGCCATTAGACTTTTAATTCCAGGCTTTTATTAAATTCAATTTCCACCATGCCGGGATTCAAACTTGGGCCTCTGGATTACTGGTCCAGCGACAATACCACTACACCATTGCCTCCCCCGTAGAGGTGGGTTGGCCAAAAAGATATTGAGAATGCCACCATCAGTCTTGAGCTACTGAGATGGTAGGATATTAATTTAGCTCTCTGCATCATTGCTCTGAGTGGAAAATATGCCACAAGGGCTGTTGCATTGCTGATGGCATAAAATATTGCATAGCCTGTGGATCTTGGCCTTCTATGTTTTGGGCCCAAGAGCCTACCTCAAACATGATTTTTCTTTTATAATATTGAATGAGGACTGCATTAACTCTAACCCATTTACATGCTTGGATCTTCATGGGACTAAGATACTATGGTGCATGTTTCCAACAAGCGGACCAAATGTCTTAGCATTGTAACTTCTTAACATCTGCTATAACAGAGAGCATTTTGTTTTCTTCATGGATCCTCTTGGAATGCTAATAAGTTAAAACAGTTTGCAAAGTTTCTGCTTTATTCCAAGTATTAGCTCATTGTAATAAACATTCTATCATCATCAACCATACCACCTATTTTATTCATAGTTTTCAAAGCTCTGTTCTGATGTAACCCCTAATGGCTTTGGCATTGAGAAGCCAATTTTTTTTCCAAAGTACGAGATAAATCTGCATCTAACTTAACCAATGTTGTTGAAATTAAATAATTTCCAAATAGAAAGTGTTGTTTAATTTCAGCTCTTTTGTCTGGAAGCCACCACATGTCATTAGATAAACAGTAAAGCAGTAAATAATGTTTACTTTGCCAAAGGCAAAAAAAATAGTTCTTACTGTCATTTCAAGATGAAGGATCAACAGACCACTTCTACCTGCTTTGAACATCGATGGCAAGCATACTATGTCGATATAATTATCACACAACTGGAATCATTTTGATTATGCATGACCATCCTGACAGTATCCATCCAAGATATTCAGTAACCTCCCTATTTATATGCTCAAAGACAATTAATCAAACAGTACCATCTGCCTGTTTTTCCTTAACCTTAGCAAAATAATTGACAGAGCACTAACAAAGGGGGTGGGGGGTGGGGGGGAGCGGGGGGGAGGAAATCACTGGAACAACAAATCCTATTCACATCAGATATTGGCACTTCTCATTCAGGAGATCACTAGATTGCAAATGAGGAAAATTTCTTGCCTTGTTGTGCTTCCCTTCTCTTTGACCTGCCATCACTTCCTCAGATAGGATCTGTTAACCTAACAAAGACCAGGGAAACCTGAGACCTTCGTAGTCTGTGTGAATCAGTACATGACCTATGAGAGAGCCATGAGGATAGAAAATATATATATTTTTTAAATCTTCTGTTTTTGCTTCTGCTTTTCCTATGCTTCCTGTGATTACATATCCTTACCATTGAATGCTATCCCACATTTGGAGCATGTTCTAATAACTTGTTTTCATTTTACAAATAAAATAATAACTTTCCCGAATTGGTCTGCCAGCCATGACCTCAGTTTTCAATTTAGTGTGATTTCTATGCATGTATCTAGAAGCATGTTTGGTCCGTCACTACTGTACATGCTTCTGATCTTACTATAGTATCTAGAGTTATGACTAGGTCATCGTATTTCGATGGCATCTTGTGAAAGTGGGTATCATGTCAAAGGTAAGATGGCCTTTTGTCCACCTCTACAATTTTAGCCCGCTGTCCAAGTAAATCCCTTGACATTGGTGTTCTGATGAAAGGGCCATCCTTGGGTGAGCACCAGTTCTGCCACTTTCAGATATCCGGGTCATTTTTGGGGTGAGCTCCCACCTAAGCCCTGTGCAAAATGTCTGTGGATAGGATTTTGAGTAAAGACACAACATTCTCTGGCCGTGTCAGAGATCCCACCTCTACCAGTCTCTTGGGGTTCAACTTCCACCCCTACAACTTCATTATAGCCAAAACATTTGGGTCCCAGTAGTTAGGCAGGTGACTTGATGTGTCACAGCATCCTGTAACTAATCATCCCAGTTCTACATCTGGTGCACGTTTGATAAGTCATTGCTTGTTACTTACATGTTTGTATTTCATTAATACATAATTGACATTAAACACATCAATTTAATACAAAAATAGGTTTTTAATTAAAAATTACAGGTCAGATTATACCCCACCCAGATGATATGCCTTCTTGCGGGCAAGTGATTTTTGTTTGTCATAGCCCAGATTTTCTAGTCTCCAGATCATCGGAGGCCAGATGTATGACCTAAAATGCACTTCAGGACCCCCACAGAAGTCCTGATCTGCTGATCTCTGTGGGAATTGCCCGGGAAGTTTGAACTTCTGATGCGCAATTCCCTTGCTCCTCAGTACCCACCGCGAATGTCTCTGACTCTGAGTTAGAGCCAGAGACTTTGGACAGTTCAGCATTAATTAACTGAATAATTACCCAGGATTTACTAGACAGAGTAAAACCTAGTCTAGCATCTGGGTAACTACCAAACTGACCCCCAATCATACACTGACTCCTGACTACCCCCACAACTACACCTGACCCACAGACCACCCATCTCAAACCGTGCTGCCTAGCCAACTACCCCTGCCCCCCCACAATCAGACCTAACTAGCCCCTGACCTGACTACTCCTCCTGACCTGACTGCCCACTCACTCACCTGCCCACTCATCTCCTCACCTACCCATCCCCTTACCCACCCTACCATCTATCCCACTTACCTCACCCACCTATCCATCTTACCGATTTACTCATTTATCCACTTCACCTATTGACTAACATTCACACTAGACCTTTAAACTTACCATACAGCAGATATTGCCATAAAAAGGGAATGTGTCCTGGCTTCCACCACCACCCACCCTGACTCTACTGCAATCCAGTGGAGTTCTCCAAGGGACGCTGCATTCCGCGTTTCTGGTCAAGTCGGGCTGGGAATATCTGGGAAGAATTTACGGAGCAGCTTCGAGGCAGTAGAAAGTTCAAGCAATCCGACCATGATTGCCACTCCTTGGAAGATTCGGGCCAGTATTTTCATTTGTCAAGCTGTTGTTCAGGAACATGTTAGACACACTAAACAAGGGATAGCTGTACTTGGTACTATTTGTTGAATTAATTTGTCACAGTATAGCTTATGTGCCTACAGTATTCGCACAGATGGGGGAAGGATAAATGGGAGAGGAGTATTAGACAAAATAACACTTCAGCCAAATATCTGTACTTTAAAAAAAATGTCAAAATGTCAAATCCATTTGTCTGAAGATTTTGTTTAAAATTACCATGTTTTATTTATAGCTTTCAAAAAACCACGTGTTAGATTTAGTAACATTATGGAGGTGCGGCAACTTCCTGCCCACCACGCATTTGAAGCAAAACTCTCTCGGATGTCCTATCCAGCAGCAAAGGACCATGAAGCTGTGCTGAAGTCTGTTGGCAAGTTAACAGTATCACAAGTAGCAAAAATCAGCTTTTTCTTCTGCTTTGTGGTTAGTACCTTTTTATTAAGTCACTATTTCTTACAACTATTCTGTGCAATAGGTTAAGGTTAAAATAATTTAGCTGCATTAAAAATTGAAGAGTAAATCCTAATTTTTCCAAAGGTGGTGGGAACTTTATATACTATATAATTTACTTTCCTTTAGTCGTCTTTGGAAAAGTACATGTGGATACATTCTTCACTATATTAAACATCACAGTTGAACTAATTGCATTGAAAGTTAAAGAATATTGTGACTGGTGTCTGCTAAAGAAATGTTTAATATATGCCCATAAACAAATACCGTGAAGGATTATGAAGCATCTTCCTCCATTTCGGATGCCCCCAAAGGTTTGTCACTATCCTCTGCCTGCCCTGTGATGATATGCAAGCCGTGATCTTGACCAACGGATCCACCACAGTCCCAATCCACGCACGGACCGAGGTCAAGCAAGGCTCTGTCATTGCACCAACGCTCTTCTCGATCTTCCTTGCCACAATGCTCCGTCTCACCCTCAGCAAGTCCCCGCTGGAGTGGAGCTAAACTACAGAAGAAGCGGAAACCTGTTCAACCTCCACCGCCTGCGGGCCAGATCCAAGGGTGTCCCATCCTCTGTCATTGAACTACAGTATGCAGACAATGCTTGCATCTGCACACAGAGGCTGAGCCCCAAGCCATCGTCAACACCTTCAGCGAGACGTATGAGAGTATGGGCCTTACACTAAACATCCATTTAACAAAGGTCTTTTACCAATCTGCCCTCTCCACATTGCACTGTGTCCCCCCCGCTCCCCCACCTGCACACCACAGAATCCACAACAAGGCCTTGGGCAATGTGGACCACTTTCCATACCTTGGAAGCTTCTGTCAACAAGGGCAGACATTGTCGACGAGGTTCAGTGTGCCTGTGCAGCCTTCGGCCGCCTGAGGAAGAGAGTGTTTGAAGACCAGGACCTCAAACCCAGCACCAAGCTTATGGTCTACAGAGTAGTAGTGATACCCGCCCTCCTATATGGCTCAGAGACGTGGACTATGTACAGCAAGCACCTCAAAACTCTGGAGAAGTACCACCAGCACTGCCTCCGCAAGATCCTGCAAATCCACTGGCAGGATAGGCACACCGACATCAGTGTTCTCACTCAGGCCGATATCCCCAGCATCGAAGTGTTGACCACGTTCGATCATCTCCGCTGGGCAGGCCACATCGTCCATATGCCTGACACGCGACTCCCAAAAGGAGCATTCTACTTGGAGCTTTGACACGGCAAGCAAGCCCTAGGAGGGCAGAGGAAACGCTTCAAAGACACTCTCAAAGTCCCCTTGAAAATGTGCAACATCCCCACCGATACCTGGGAATCCCTGGCCCAAGACTGGCTGAAGTGGAGAGAAAGTATCTGGGAAGGAGTTGAACACCTTGAGTCTCATCACCAAGGGCTAGCTGAAGCCAAGCATTGACAGTGAAAGGAGCGTATGGCAACCTGGGCACCCCAACAACCAGTTCCCCCTACCACTGTCTGCCCCACCTGTGACGGACACTAGGCCGCACATTGGACTCTTCAGTCACCTGAGAACTCATTTTTAGTGTGGAAGCAAGTCCTCCTCGACTCCAAGGGACTGCCTAAGAAAACAAATATCATCAGTGCAGTTTAGTTCATTGTTTAGGGAAAAGTTTAAAAGTGAATGCAATTCAGATGAGGACCATATGGGCCAAATTTTCAAATGGCCACAGAGGTGAACGAGCCTACAAATTCCCACAATTGGCTAGTGGAGCAGTTCCCCGGCCCCTATCTTTGCATATAGCTATCTCTATTAACAAGTCTATAATTTAGATTAGGCACATTGATAAGTTGTTGAACAAGTTGAATATTAATGCAACAAAACTAAATTGTATACCATATATGTTTGTCTTCAATTGTGCAATTAATTTTTCAGTGGTTTCTAGCAAACTTTTCCTATCAGGAGGCACTTTCTGATACTCAGGTGGCTATTGTTAACATTTTGTCCTCAACCTCTGGTAAGTTGTGTGTTAATATCCTTACTCTTGTCCATTCTGTAGTACAGTATAAGAATTGTATCTTATGTCAGTTCATACAAGGGAAGTAAGTTTTACAGAATTCATGTCTTTTTTTTGTTTTTACTGAGCAAAATCATAATGCATCAGAAAAAAAACACATTGCTATTAGTCAAACACAATGCTTGGCTAATGTTTCATCTTCAACCAGATATTAGGAACAGGAGTGTGCTATTCAGCTTCTTGATCTTGTTTCATCATTCAGTTCATGGCTGAATGCCACAACTCCATTTACCTATCTTAGCTCAAAATTCCTGGCTACCCTTACCTAAAAAAATCCATTTGTCTCTGCCTTGAAAATTTCAATTGACCCAACATCCATAGCCTCTTAGGAGAAAGAGTTCTAGATTTTTATTACTCTTGTCAAATATGTTCTATTTCCCTCTTAAGTGGCCTGGTTCTAATTTTAAAGTTACACATGCACCCTTGTTCTGGATTCCCCTACCATAGGAAATAGTTTCTGTGTATCTATCTTACTGAGTCCCTTTGTCATTTTAAACACCTTGAATCAATCACCCCTCATCCTTCTAAGCTCATGAGAAAATAAAGGAAGTTTATGCAACCTGTCTTCATAATTTAATCTTGTAACCTCTGCTATCATTCTGATGAATCTGGTCTGTATGCCATCAAAGGCCAATATAACTTTAAGGTTTGTTGTTGAAAATTGAATGATTTATTCTAGATGGAGCTTTACCAAGGCTCTGTAGATCTGAAACATCACCTTCTCCACTTTTGAATTCCAACCTCTTGAGAAAAATACCAATGTTCCGTTCACCGTTTTCATTATTGTTGTACCTGTGCAATTTTTTAAAAACTAAAAATAGAATGCTGGCAGCTTCTGTGGAGAGAGAAACAGAATTATTTGGGGTGGGGGGCGGGGGAGATTTTCTCAGGCAGGGGTGCTGAGGTGAGTTGGGTGTGGGAGGGTTGGGGCGGGGGAGATGAGGCAGGAAAATTACAAAAAAATTGCACCAAGCTGATTTGCCAAAAGTGTTCCTGCTTCTGGCTGTTTTTCCCAGGGACAGGATTTTGGAAAAAGTCAGGAACTTGCTAGCTGAGGTGGGAAGACAACTGAAGTGATTAAGGAGGAAAGTAAGAGGGATTTTCTTAGTAGAATTCCTCTTTGCCAACAGGGGAGCAGTCTTGCACTGGGTCTCCAACCCAACAGTAAGGAGAAGGTAAGAGCATAGTAGGGGGTATTGCCTCAATGAAATTGACAATTAATGCTTTGATCATTTGCACTAAAGAGCTACAGACTACAACCAGGCTGAGAGGCTGCTTTGCAAACACTCCCTCTGTCAAAGAGTGCTAACTTGTCCAGCGCTTCATCCGCCCTCAGCTGCACTTCCGAGCAGCAGCATCCTGTCTGCTGAGGATCTAATGCAGGGGGCTTACTACTGCAGCATGCTCCAGCTGCAGCAGGAGCAACTGCAGGCACATGCTTCTCCACAGGAAAGTGGGAATGGCCACCAAGATGCAGATAGGACCAGGCAAGACCCCAACAGAGGGTCTGTGTGCAGAGGGCCAGCTATCCCGATGTGCATAAGCACCACTGCTTCATTAGGTTCAGGCTACCATGACTGTTGACATTTTCGCCCTCATGGTGCAAGATGGTTTCCCAGTGGACCAGATGAGCATGCATTGCCAATGGCTGACAAGTACCTGTCACTGACATTGACAGTATCACACCACTCACCTATCATGCCCTCCTGAGGTAAAAACAGAAATAGCTGGAAATACTCAACAGGTCAGGCAGCATCTGTGAAGGAGAAACAAAGGGAGGAATTATCTTCCCCCATTCCCCCCAGCCACCGTGGGAACATAAAAATCGGTTTCCCGACGGATTTGTTGCCTGGAACTTGTGGTCTAACCATCGTGATGGGATAACAGCGTGTTGCCAACCCCACCACAGGCTGCCAGGAAGCCCTTTTTGATGGGATTCAAATTAACCCCTGACTGGGATTACCCCACCCCCGTCCACTTATCCTCACCTCCCTTCGCCAATGTGAAATCGTGCCATTCCGCAGTCTGGAACACATCCACACCAACATGACGCCCACTTGTTGGAACTTACCTGGATGGAGGCCTGGGACAGCTTGTGGACACTGGAAAGGGTGGAGGACTCTGAAGCTGGTGGTTTCCTGAGCACCACGTGGTCCATTGATTAGGTAGGCCATCGCTCGGGTGGACTCACCAGCAGCAGTCACATCGCTCAGGTGGACTCTCCAGCAGGTGACCGGTAGCATGAGGTTGTGTGGCATGTCAATGGTCTTCATATTGTGGGGTCAAGAAGATGGGAAGGAGAGGGAAGAAGAGGTGGGGCAGGTGCAGAGGCCAAGAGGGTAGTCAGTGGATGTTGGGGGTAGTAAGTGGAGGAAAAAATTAAAAGCTGAGGTGGTCTGGGATGGGTTAGGTGGTTTCTGGGGTGGGAGCGTGAGTTTGTGCCGAGGTGGAGTACGGGCAGTAGGTAGGGGGGGTTGGAGGGGGTGGTGTGCAGTTATGAATGGGCAGTGGGGGGGGGCGTGGTGTACAGGTGTGAATGGGGGGAAGGGTTGAGAGGGAGGTGTTTTTGGTGACTACTGCTGAGTCCTGGGAGGCAAACTGAGGGAATTTGTGATGTGAAGGGATGGTGAGGGTTAAAGGGGGTAGTGGGATCCGGTAGGGTGGACATGTAAGGGTCCTGTGATGGCAGTTGAAGGGGCACTGGGGGTTGTTGGAAGGCAGATGGAAATGAATATGGATTAAGGGAGTTGGCAGGATGAGTGGGGCCTCTCTACAGTTGCTGGAGTGGGCTCAGGAAGGAAGGGGATGTTAACATTAACCTGCACTGCATGAAGAATGATAGGGTTACTGTGGGAGGTTAAAGGTAACACCAGGAGGGTTAATGGTTATGGGGAGGGGGAGAGGGTGAAAGGTATTGTACAGTGCCTCAACAGTGACTTGCACCATGGCTGCTCACGACTATCCAGTGCTTCGTAGTGGAAATGTTGAGATGTTGGATGGGAAATGGGCCGTGGGTGGGCTGAGCTGCAGGTCAGCTCAACTGGATAACTGAAGGGGAACTTTAAGTTCTGCCGAAGCAATGGCTTGGGAATCGAGGAAGGTGGAATGACAAAGGAGCAGCATGCGTGGGAGGCTTCTCACGTATAGCTGTAAGGGCCCTGGCAAAGATCGGTGCCTCCCTGCACCTGCATGCTTCCAGGGGACATGGACCCAGCTTGGGTTGTCCCCTGAATATGGGTGGTGCGCACAAGCTTAACGCCTAGAAAATGAAAAGACATCAGACCTTCTAAAATCGTAAGTGAACGTATATTTACAGAAGTGTATCAACGATGAACAATGATAGTACACCCGTACAACCACATATAACGTAGAAACTAGGAGCAGGAGTAGGCCATTCGGCCCTTCGAGCCTGCTCCACCATTCATTATGATCATGGCTGATAATCCAACTCAATAGCCTGCTCCCGCTTTCTCCCCGTACCCTTTGATCCCTTTCGCCCCAAGAGCTATATCTAACTCCTTGAAAACATACAATGTTTTGGTCTCAACTACTTTCTGTGGTAACGATTCCCACAGGCTCACCACTCTCTGAGTGAAGAAATTTCTCCTCAATTCAGTCCTAAATGATCTACCCCATATCCTCAGACTGTGACCCCAAGTTCTGGACTCCCCCACCATCGGGAACATCCTTCCTGCATCTACTCTGTCTAGTCCTGTTAGAATTTTATAGGTTTCTATGAGATCCCCCCTCATTCTTCTGAACTCGAGTGAATATAATCCTAATTGACTCAATCTCTCCTCATATGTCAGTCCCGCCATCCCAGGAATCAGTTGGGTAAACCTTTGCTGCACTCCCTCTATAGCAAGTACATCCTTCCTCAGATAAGGAGACCAAAACTGCACACAATATTCCAGGAGTGGTCTCACCAAGGCCCTGTACAATTGCAGCAAGACATCCCTGTACCTGTACTTGAATCCTCTGGCTATGAAGGCCAATATACCATTTGCCTTCTTTACCGCCTGCTGCACCTGCATGCTTATCTTCAGCGACTTGTGTACAAGGACACCCAGGTCTCGCTGCACATCAAAACATCTTAATTTTCATTGCCTGCCACTGCATCTAGGTGCTACCCCGACATCCGCAGCATGGGTGTAGGCAGCCTGCTGACCGCTATGTCCTGTTGTCCTTGATGACTTTGGCAGATGTCATTTGTGCCCTCAAGGTCTGGGGGGCACTGGCTTACTTTGTTCTCCTGCTCTGGTGCAGCTGCACCCTCTGTGGTCACAGAGGCCGAAGATAATGGGGTCACAGACGAAGGAGATTCCAAAGGGCCGCACACCATCCGGGAGTTCTGAGTGATGGGCCTTGGGGTGTCCGCTTGCTGCTCCTCTTCCCTTTGGGTGCCAGAAGGCCCCTCCCTGATTCCTTGAAGCTAAGGGGCACCTGGATGGAAGTAGAGGTGCCCTGGCCCCCCCTCGCAGAACTCTGCCCATGGATACTGCGATAGGGTGCATGTCTGCCCACATCTCCGGCAGAAACTGGGCATTCTGCTGGACAAAGGTCTCCATGGCGTCCGCCACCCTCTCCATGCACATGTCGGTAACATTTCATCAGACAGCAAGCAAATGGACTCCTCCACATCACATGCAACTCTGTTGAATGTCTCTGACGTCTCTGCCTGATACTCCCCTGCCCCTTGCTGCAAGTCAAGCATCTGGAGCGGAAAATCCCAGCCAAAGTTAACATTTCAGGTTAATGACCTTTCATTGGATCTCCTATTGAGGTCCTACATCCTCCTGGTCCACAGTATCCAGGTTAGAGGGGCCACACTGCTCTTGCTCACTTTCTCGACCACTTCCAACCAGGCATGTTTGATTGATGAAGGTGCTCTCTGCCTCTCGCCTATGGGTAAGCTTACCATCAGCTCCATCAGGTGGACCTCCAGGTAAGAGTGGGAGACCCAGCCTTCCCACTTCCTGTGGCTACTCAACCTAAAAAAAATCAAGTCCTGGTGAACTTCTCTGAAATATCCTGTGGTCCCTTTGATTGGAAATCATTTCTCTAACAAAATAGCCGCATCATCCCTCCTGCCTTCCTTAATTTATTGGGAATGCTGGAGGCGGGCTCTTAACTTGTTTGCTCTGGCAAAGAGTAACCGGAAGGCCCAAAATTCCAGTGATCAGGTTTGCAGGCAGAAAGTGGCCTCAAAGCCCAAAAAAACTTAGTCATGAAAATTCAGCCCATGCTTTCTGCTCAGTGAGCTTTCCTCAAAACTGTTCTGATGAAAGGACATTGATTTGAAATGTTGACTGTGTTTCTCTCTCCTCATTTGCTGCCAGATCTGCTGTGTATTTCTAGCATTTTCTGCTTTTATTTCAAATTTCCAACATCTTCAGTATTTTGCATTGGCATCACTTTTTTTTTACTTGTTTGTTCATGGAATGTGGGCAAAGCCAGCATTTATTGCCCATCCTTAAATGCATTGAAGGTGAACTACCATCTTGAACTACTGCAACCCAGATGGTGTAGGTCCACCCACAGTGCTTTAAGGTAGAGAGTTGCAGCATTTTGAGCCAGCGACAATGAAGGAATGGCCTGTAGTTCCTGGTCAGAATGGTGTGTGACTTCGAGAGGAACTTGCAGGTGGTGGTGTTTCCATGTGCCTGCTTCCCTTGTCCTAGTTGCTAGGGATCACTGGTAAAGCCTTGGCGAGTTGCTACAGTGCATCTTGTAGGTGGTTGACACTGTTGCAACTGTGTACCTGTGGTGGAGGAGTGAATGTTTAAGATGGTGGAGGGGATGCCACTCAAACAGTCTACCTTGACCTGGAGCTGTACTCCTCCAAGCAACTGGTGAAAAAACTTTGGGGAGTCAGGTGAGAGACTCATCATAGATTACCCAGCCTCTGACATGGTCTTTTGGCCAAGTATTTATGTGACAGTTGTTATTTTCCTGGTCAATGGTGATCCCCAGGATGTCGATGGTGGGGAAATCGGCAATTGTAATGCTGGGGAGATGGTTAGACTCGCTCTTTTTGTAGGTAGTCATTGCCTGGCATTTGTGCAGCACAAATGTAACTTGCGTTCTAAATTCATGGACACATGGGCCAGAATTTTATGTCCCGCAGGTTAGCGTGCACCCGACCCAAACAGGCATAAAATCGCGCGTGGTGAACACCCGACCCAAACAGGCATAAAATCACGCATGGTGATGCCGGACGAGCCTCCCGACATCATCTCATACTTGCATGATATTTCGCTCGGTGGGTATGTGCAAAAGTCAGGAGAGCGCCCGCCGACAATTAAGCGGGCAATTAAGCTCATTAATGGCCCAACTGTAAGCTATTTTTTGTGGGCCGACAACCTTACAGTTGGCGGATGGGCCAATCGGCCAGGCAGGCTTTACATTTTTGATGAAACCCCATCCAAGGGCGGGATGAAATCTCGGTTAGGTTTTAAAATAAAAAGAAATATCTTATTGTTTTAATGAGGTATGCTTTCAGGTGCTTGATTGTACTGCATGGGCATTTTTTGCAGCATTTTTGAGCTTTGTTTTATTATTTGGAGGTCTGCAGCTCCTTGAGGGAGGCTCCCTGCTGCCTTCAGGGAGCTCAGTGGAAGCACTTACCAGCACCCGTGGTGAGGTTGGCGCCTGCCCTCTTCCAGCCCGCACCAGCAGTGCTGAGCCTTTCTCTGAGCGCGTTTCACGCTGGCTGGCCGTTAATTGGCCAGCCAGCGTGAAATATCAGTCGGAGGCCGATCATGGTCGGGGGGCAGTTTCTGCTCCTGGGCCTGCCGATCACGCGCGTGTGACGGGCGCAAAATTCAGGCCATGCATCTCTTTATCCCTCCATAGCTCTTAGTTTCTCACCATTTTTAAAAAAAAGTGATTTTACTTCCTCAGATTAAAAGGATGTCCTCAAACTTCTCCCCTTCACCTGCTGCATTGAATTCCATCTACTATCTATTTGCCCCTCACTTAGTATGTCATAACCCTTGTAAGCTCCAATTCCCAACTACACAACTTGCTATTCCCCTTAACTTAGTCATCTGAAAACCTGCGTATGCAAGTCTGTTCATTTATCAAAAGTCATTGGCCAGAATCTTCTGCCTGTCGGGTGGGCTGAGCACAGAACCGATTGCCGCTCGCGATCGGCTGCGTGCTGCCATTTTATGTGACGTGCGCCCAGTAGCGCTCAGCTCTACTTTTGCGGGTGGGCGGGGGAGGAGGGAGAGTCGGGGCCTGCGCTTTTTCGCACACATGCGCGTGAACGAGCGCAGAAATCTCCCTGAGGCACGGAGCTTAATTTCATAATGAGAATTTTTAATAAAGAAAGTAAAAAATCATTTACACATGTCCCCTCATGTGACAACATCACATGAGCTGGGACATGTTTTTGAAATCTTTGAAAAATTTATTAATTTAATAAACCCTTCGTGAAACCTCATCCCGCCCATGGATGAGGTTTCATGAAAAATGTGAAGGCCACTTGGGCTCTTTGCCTGCCCGCCAACCTTAAGGTTGGACGGGCAGCCCTGTCAATTTGTTTAATTGATTTATTAACGGCCTTAACAGGCCTTTGATAGTTCAGCGGGCACACAGCCGACTCCAGTGTGCGCCCACCGAACAGAAGATCGGAATGACGCGCTGTGATATCGGGACGCACGCCCGACATCACCGCGCGCACATCATTTAATGCGTAGGCATGTAGGGCCCGCCCCTGCACACCAAAGAGAAAATTTTCCCCATTAATATACATGCTGAAATGTTGAGGCCCCAGTACAGATTCTGGGAAGTATGACTTTCCACCTCATGCAAATCGGAGAGCATTCCTTTTACCTCTACTTCCTATCTCCTACTTCCCAAACAATTAGCAATTCGTGTCACAAGACTACCTCCAAGTTCATACATTTTTACTTTTACTGGTAATCACTTCTGCATAAACTTAACAAATTCCTTTCCAAAGTCCATAGAGCCAACACCATAGATACTACTCTGTCCATTATGCTAATACTCTCCTCAAAACATTCAGTAGCTTAGTCAAACATGATCTAACTTTCACAAATGCATGCTGACTCTCTTTGATCAGCTCATGCTTTCCCAATGCTCAATCATCCTTGACTACTGATTTCAATAACTGATGTATTTGTATCTAGTTTCTGTCTCCTTCCCATAAAATAATGGAGTGGTATTTCATATTATTCCTTATTCCTATTATTTCTTAATAATTGACATTGTAACCACTAATTTGTCACGTGGTATTGAATTTTTTAATCACTTTAACAGAGGTTGTGAAAACTGCTGTTACTATCCCACAGAACTGCTTTTTGAAATCCTATCAGAAGGGCATTACAGTTTAAATTCCTGTCCAGTTAGTGGTTAAACTGTTTCCCATGTTACAGTAACAAATATAATTGTCTGCTCAACAGAAGGACCAAATGAGTCCAACTGGTTTGTGGAATTAATTTCTCATTACTTTTTAATATACCCTATTGGTACAATGATGTTGGTACAATTAACAATATGTAGAAGCATCTGTAAAGAACTGCTGCTCTTTTTTTTGTTTTTACTAAAAATGAGCTCAATGCTAAAATAATTTCTAACAGTGCCATCTAGTGTTATGCAATTACTGCTACCTAAACAAAGTTGGCAATTGGTCATAAAAGTTGTAGAGATAAATAGTCTAAAGATTAAATGTACATTTAAATGCCAAAATTAATTCATAAATGAGTTAAGATTGAAAGACACAAATCAATTAGTAAGATATGAATTATTTTAAAAAAAGTAAAATGTTGTTGACTTAATTCCAATATTTCCAACAATATTCATCGATGTAATCTAAATTATTTTAGCTGTTAACTATAATGGAAAAAAATTGACTCCCTGTTAATTAGGGTGACCAGACTTCCCAGTTTTGCAGGGACAGTCCCGGTTTTTCACTAAAGGTCCCCTGACGTTTTTCTCCGGATTGTTCAAGTGCCTGAGTTTTCTGCTACTCTGAGGCCCTTCCCATTTAAACCACCCCTCGCATTCCTTTGGCTGTCGGCAAATCCAAAAAAAAATCATCTGTGCTGCGCTGCACCATGAGAATCAGAATGCTGTCCATTCACCAACCATTAAGCGGCTGTGGCGGGAAGCTCCCACAAGTGCAGAAATCCTTCTCACTGGTGCCAGGGGCAAATTTGTTTCCCAAAGTTCTGTGCCCTTATTGGTCAAGTGGAGCATTCTGATGGAATGACCAATGAGGGATTCCATGGTGGAGGCAAGTGGGAGGCCAGCAAGGGAGAGCAAGAAGCCAGTGGCGGAAGCACTAATTTATGGGAGTTACTGGGGTTAATTTCCCCTCATGACCTCCTATAAATTAACCCCAAGACCACCTGGGAGCCGGGAGGGGAACAGCATTTGGATGACGATAGAAGATTGACAGCGGTGTTGCCAACTGCAAGCCGCACTTGAAGAGGTAGTCGGATAGCATTCATTGATAAACTGCCGGTCAGCATTGAGGAAGTTGGCAGGCAAGTTCGGTTGAGCCATGGTGCATTCAACTAAATTCTCATTAAGGATCACACGCTTTCCTGCTTGCAGGTCTGTGTGCAAAAAAAATCTCCCACACGAGGTACACTGGCCTATTAAAATCCAGCTGAAAACATCAGTTGTTAGCACTCTGTGTGCAAATGAAAATAAATGCGGCTTTCAAATGGAGATTAATCTTACCATTGTGCATTGCACAGTAATGTTAGAGTGAAACACAGGATTCTGGCTGGGATCTGATGACAAAAGAAGCCTTGGTTCAGTTTTTTTAAGAAAATGAGGCAGAAATGTCATTGAAAGTGAGTCTGTGATTCATACCCAAATATTGAAAACTGCAGTTATCTTAACAGGGTTGCAAACTTTGGCTGAATATATTCCGGGAGATGCCAACATATGACTTCCTACCTTCAGCTGCCCCTCCCCAAACTCCTGCCATTGGTTACCTAACATGTCAATCATCATGGAGCCCTACCTTCCCAAGACACTTCAATGTGTCTCAGTTTTGACGTTTGTAAATCTGATCTCCCTGCTGCCAACACCCTCTGCAACTGTAGCCACTTTATCCCACTTAACCCCATCCTTCCTGGCTTCCACATCCTTATCTGGCCTAGCCTGTGTACACATTCTGTCTCCTTGACTTGTGTGTTAAACTGTAAATTATAATCCTCTCATTGACCAAATAAAAATATTTTGAGTTATCTTCCTACTCCTTAGACTTCTTAATCTAATAACGGATTGATTGTATTAAACTACATTCCCAAGAAATCTATATACACACGCTTCTATTATTTTACGGTTCTAAAGTAATTTGCTGGTTGTTTATGCTCCACTTGTACAGGTCTCTTCACTCTACTTCTAGCTGCAATGTTTCCTAGCAACAGTGGAGACAGATTTACATTATCCAAATTATTAGCAGTAATTTTAAGGTATGTATCAGTAAAATTTGCACTATATCATAAGTTTTGTTCAGCTACGCGATTTTGATTGTAGTTAGTGCCTTTTCCTCAGTGAAAATGTTTCCGCCTATTCCTCCTATAATGCAGCTTTATAATGCAGCTTTATTCTCATCTTCAGAGGGGTAACCCTTTGTATCACAAATGAGTACACTTCTGTTTTTAAAATAAAAGCAACAAGTGCTGGAAAACCTCAGCAGGCCTGACAGCAACAGTTAATGTTTTGAGTTGAATATGACTATTCGGCAGTGTTCCGGAGAAGAGTCACTCGAAGAAGAGCTCAGAATATTAATGCTATTTCTCTGCTTCCTGTTTTTATTTCAGATTTCCAACATCTGCAGTAATTTGCTTTTATACACTTTTGTTTTTGCTCTTTTAGCATTGGAGGTGTTACCCTTGTAAGTCTGTCGAGTAATGATACAGAGGGCAAAGGAACAATAGGTAAGGCATTTTGCTCTGGTGTTATATACTTATTGTATATCAACTTGTGCAGTGTTCAAAATGCATTTTATTTGTGTGCATAATCATTGCAAAATACAGTACCAATTTTATTAGATAACACTGCATAAGTAATTCCAGCATAATACAATAATAGACTTATAAGATAGGTGACAACAGTAATGAATGAAAAGATTTCACTACAGACTCTAGTGATAGACATATAAGTTATAATGTGAATGATATTCTTTTAATCAATAATAAACATTTCCCAAATTCAAGCAGTTAATTGTTCTTATTTCAACTCACTGGCAAATATGTATGGTTTAGCCTCACTCTTAGCTCCTGAAACTTAAGTTTCAGCAGTAGTGTCCATGTTTATGAAGCAGATATTAGCCAAGACTTTTTTTTTTGAAACTGTCAGTTAGTTATGATCTTTAGAGAAACCATTAACTTATACTAAGAAATTCAAACTCCCAGCTATTAAATGAAAGCACTGCACCACAAAATATCATGTTTTAAACAAAAACCTTTACTGTACAAGA
Organism: Cetorhinus maximus; assembly: GCF_964194155.1. Taxonomy (NCBI): domain Eukaryota; kingdom Metazoa; phylum Chordata; class Chondrichthyes; order Lamniformes; family Cetorhinidae; genus Cetorhinus; species Cetorhinus maximus. Next base: position 89,663,832 of record NC_135889.1, read on the forward strand.
ATTAAACAAAGCCAGCATGACTAATTTAACACTATTTCACAAATCTTAATTCGTTAAACCCTAAAATCTTAACAGACCACTTTCTGTTATGTTTTTAATTCCACCTAAGAGTTCCTCTATACTTTTCGGGATCTTGATGACTTTTTCACTTCTCCAGGGACCAAACCAAGATAAATTTTTATCCTTTTATGGGGCGTAGGCGTTGCTGGCTAGGCCAGCATTTAACATAGATATAGAAACGTAGAAACTAGGAGCAGGAGTAGGCCATTTGGCCCTTCGAGCCTGCTCCACCATTCAATATGATCATGGCTGATCCTCTATCTCAATGCCATATTCCCGCTTTCTCTCCATACCCCTTGATGCCTCTAATATCCAAAAATTTATCAATTTCTTTCTTGAGTATACTCAGTGACCCAGCCTCCACAGCCTTTTCTGGTAGAGAATTCCACAGGTTGACCACCCTCTTTGTGAAGAAATCTTTCCTCATCTAAGTCCTAAATGGTCTGCCCCATATCCTGAGACTGTGGCCCCTTACTCCCAAACCAGGGAAAACACCCTCCCTGCATCCAGTCTGTCTAGCCCTGTTAGAATTTTATACATTTCAATCAGGTCCCCTCTCATTCTTCTAAACTCTATAAACCCGGCCGAACCAATCTCTCCTCATACGACAGTCCTGCCTTCCTCGGTATCAGCCTAGTGAACCTTTGCTGCACTCCCTCTACGGCAAGTATATCCTTTCTTCGGTAGGGAGACCAAAACTGCACATAATACTCAGGTGTTGTCTCACCAAGGCCCTGTATAACTGCAGTAAGACATCCCTACTTCTGAACTCAAATCCTCTTGCAGTGAAGGCCAACATACCATTTGCCTTCCTAATTGTTTGCTGCACCTGCCTATTTACTTTCATTGACTGACGTACAAGGACACCCAGATCCCTTTGTACATCCACATTTCCCAATATATCACCATTTAAATAATACTCTGCCTTTCTGTTTTTCGCACCAAAGCATATAACTTCACATTTATCCGCATTATACTGCATCTGCCATGTGTTTGCCCACACACACGACTTGTCTAAACCCTCCAATTTATTACCCACCCCTAATTGTCCTTGAGAAGGTGATGGTTATAGTATAAGGGTCTGGAACATATAGCGTTAATGTGGGACTGAGTACAATACTGCCCACGCAGTGATGTAAAAGAACACATGACCCACCCCCAGGGTCAGTTGAGTGCAGTGTCGGGTGTACCAGCAAACACAGATACAGCTCCTAGCTTGTATCCTTTACTATATCATTGTAAACAGTTCTCATAGTTAATATAGACTTACAGTTAGCCTACTTCAGACTATGAAGATTTCATTAAAACCTACCAAGATGTAACCAACACTCCACAGCATGGTGGCAGCTCGTGAAAAAAGTCCAAATCTAAGCTAAAGTGCAGAGACAAACCTGAAATACTGTAAGACTGAGGAAAAATTCAAAAAAAAAAAAATTCTGAACTGAAAAGAAGCTCCAGAAGCAGAGGCACAGAGGAAAAAATGCCGGGAAAAAGCTCATAAGAAAGGCTTGGAAGCTGAAGGCAGAAATTTAAAATTCCTTACTGCAGCAAAAGACTCCATTGAATCTCCTTTGGAAGTCTAGAGTGCAGAATTGGCAGAACTTGGCAAGGGTGAGCTAAATCTTTTAAAATTCCAAGCTGCAGCAAGTCCTGAGAAACTTTTAAAGTAATTCAGAGTCTGAAGTGCAGTTTGAGAGAAACCTGTTGCTGAAACCCAATCCCTGAACCGGAGCCTGAGCTCGTCAGAAACGTGAAAATAAAAGAGAAAAAGTTAATTAAATATTTCGGGAACATTGCAACTGTTCAACTCTGTAAAAGGCAAGCAGAAGCTAGAATTCAACGGACTCGCAAGTCAAAAAAGTAAAACGCAGAACAAGGTTAATCTGCAGGCAGCTGATTACGGCAACCATTGTTAAAACATTTTTTTCAAGCTGAGCGCCATCGCCATTGTTGTGGAGCCTGCCAAAACCAGCAAATGCGGGAAATCCTTCCGTCTCCGAATGAACAGCGATGCTATCTTGAAATTCAGGCAGCCCTTAAAGCAGAACATACACTTTCAAAATTTTGGACATAGGACAGAATTCCACACTTTCAAGTCAATTCAGACTAATCCAAGGTCCAGATCAATCTCAAGATTTGGGACTTGGAGGAAAAGATTCTTAAATAGAGCATCACTTCAGGTTTAAATAAAAAGTCAGAAGAAGAGCAGGTGAACACGCTGCTTTACTTGGTAGACCCGATTGTGGATTACAGTATTGCAAAACAGGGAAATAATGAATCATTCACAAAATTCAAAGAGTTACTAAAATCGTTCAACATTTATTTTAATCTAAGAAGCAGTAAAACATTCAAAAGAGCTAAATTCAGTAGCAGAGTCCAACAGCTAGTAGAACTATACAGGATGGCAGAAGGTTGCAAGTACAGAGATTTAACATTGGAACTCATCAGAGACAGAATAATGATAGGAGTAGCGAATGACATACATTCTGACCTCTTGAAAGCAATGGGCGATCTAACTCCGGAAAAGGCAATCCAGATGGTTATACAGTCAGAACTCTGTAAGCAGCAGAGGACCATTATGAGGGAACAGAATAAATCGTGGTGCTGAGGTTAACCCACAGTCCAGCTAGTTAAGCAACAAAGACACAAGGACACTCTAAGTCAGAGAAAGCAATACCCAAACCAGCCAGCAGAGTGACCATGCTAAAGCCGTGGATTCCCAAATGCCAGATCAATGTCCTGCATGTTCAGTGCAACAGGATTGGCCACTAGCAAACTTTGCAGGGCAAAAACTCTGAAACGGACAGAAGGCCCAAAGATTATGCACAAGGTCAAGACTGCAAGCCTGGAAGATGCACAGCCATGCTTTTTGGATGAAATCAAAGAATTTGGTTTCTCATTTTGGAATGCAGACATTTCAGTCAATGGCCGTTTAACAAATTTTAAATTAGACACAGGAGCCAGCGTAACAATTCTGTCAGACAAAGAACCATGGCTGATAACCCAGCAGCTGATGCTGTCCGTGATGCCCCACATGGGCAGGACGTGTAAAGCTCCCAATGAAAGGCACCATGCACACAACACTGAGATACAAGAATAAAACAATCCGTGAGACCCTTTTTATAATCCACAACCAGGACTGTTCATTACTAACCCGCAAAGCCTGTGTTGAACTTAACTTGTTACAGAATATTTACGAGTTCAGTCAGCAAGCGCCTGGCTCCAAGTACAAATGTGAGTTCCCGAAACTCTTCACAGGACTAGGGCGACAGAAGAATGCATTTAAAATCACAGAGAGGATGTTAAACCCATGTGCTTATTCACATCGCATAAGATCCCACATCTACTCATGAAGCAGGTGCAACAGCAGCCGGGTGAGATGACAAACATGAGAGTCATCCCTCCATCCACACAACCAAATGCATTGTTTTTCGGGATAGTCCCAGCCCGAAAACCGAACGGGTCCATCCGTACCTGCGTCGACCTGACACAGCTTAACAAAGCTGTAGCCAGAGAAGTACATCCCATGTCTCCATTGGACAAAAGCCTAACTAAACTCCTGAAGAGCATGTTGTTCTTTTCAAAACTGGGCGCAAATAACAACTTTTGACAACTTCCTCTTGACGAAGAGTCCAGGCTGCTAACAACATTTATTACCCACTTTGGCAGATTCTGCTTTAACCACCTGCCGTTTGGAATCACATCGGTGCCAGAAATATTCCAACGTACGTTGTCAGTCATTTTCCAAGGCCTCCAAGGTGTCATTTACCACATGGATGATGTATTAGTTCACGGTGCAATGGTGGATGAATATGACTGGAGACTCGCACTGCAGTCTTGGAGAGCCTGCAGGAAGTAGGACTGACACTGAACGACAAATGTGAGCTGTCCAAAACATCAGTTTGATTCCTGGGCCACATGGTCCGCAATAAAGGCATCACAATAGGCCCACAAAAAGCCAAGGCTATTAGCAAGTTCCCAACCCCACCCTCGATTCAAGACTGCCAGCGATTTTTGGGGATGGTGAAGCAACTGGCAAATTTCTTACCAAATTTGGCACAGGTCATAGAACCCTTGAAGCATCTACTTAAGAAAGACCAAGCATGGTGCTGGGACTCACATCGAGAGCAAGCATTCACTCACATCAAGGCGATGCTGCTCTCCACTAACATTCTGCCCCACTACGACCCAGCCCTGCCCATCATCAGAGCAGTGGATGCTTTGCCCAGAGGTCTCAGAGTGGCCCTGACCCAGGGGCAACTGGGTAAAAGTTGCCGACTGGAATACTACCAGATGGCTGTCAGACACAGAGACGAGATACATCATCATAGAAAAGGAAGCTTTCGCAGTCACATAGGCATGCAGGAAGTTTTCAGACTATATCATTGGCCTCAAGGTTACAAGCGAAATGAACCATAAGCTACTAGCCTCCTTATTGGATAAGAAGGAGCTCGCAAAGATGCCTCCCAGAATCCAGAGGTTTCACCTTGCACCTCATGAGATTCGCCTATGAGACTGTATACATCCAAGTTAAAAACAAGACAAAAGCAGATACACTTTCAAGGGCCACAGTGGGCCTCCCACCAAAACAGAATGTCAACCTCATCAAGCAACTGGCAGCATACTCCCAATTGACAAGGAAACATCTGCAGGAACCACAAGTAAACTCTAACAGACCCACCAGGAACAAATGTGCGATGAGGAGTGTGCCCACATGCACAGATACTGTCATGGCCTCAGCAGAGACCAAATAAAGAGACCATGAAAACATGTTTTGAAAATGCCATTAGAGATGACCTCCTGGTCTACGATGAGCAGCTGGTCATTCCGGTCTCCCTGCAGTCAGAAATTCTTCAAAAAATACACCAGGACCACCTGAGCATCACCAAGCACATGGCACGGATCCAATCCGCTGTCTGGTGGCCAGGCATTTCCTAGGCAACTGCAGAGACCATTGCAAATTGCTGATTGTGCGCATTGCAAAGACCAAAGAGAGCCCTTCATCCCCATACAATTCAGTACTAGGCCATGGGGGAGGCTGGGTGTAGATTTGCTTGCCTTCAACAGTAAACTTTTCCTTATAGTGGTGGAAAACTTCTCCAGATGGGTTGAGGTGAAGCAGCTATATACAACTACCACAGAGGCAGTAATTTAAGCTATGACAGCCCAGACGAGATAGTGTCTGATCATGGTCTACAATTTTTAAATAAATACTTTGCACTCTTCACCACATCTGCCTTCCAGCAATACACCAGTTCCCTGATATAGTCTCTGTCAAATGAGGAGTCTGAAAGAGGGGTCTGTACAGTAAAAAGCCTCCTGAAAAAGAATGATGACTTTCCCCCAGCACTGCTCAGATACAGGCCCATCCCTTTACAATGCAGCCTGTCCCCATCTGAACTCTTGATGGGCTTAAACTCTGCACACAACTTTCAATCCTGCCGAAAATACTCATACCAGGATTGGTAACCAAGGATTACCAGGGCATCCAAGCAAGAGAGCAGCCATACAGGCAGAAGTAAGCTTCTGCCTACCAGAGACTTGTCACAATTACAGAAGGGTGACAAGATCTGGATTAAAGACCTGGAGAGAGAAGGTGCCATCATTAGAAAAGATGAGAATGAGCCTTGCTCCTACCTGGTTGGCACAGCATAGGGCACAGTCAGGAGAAAGAGGAGTCTCTCCCCCACCGCCCCCAGCCAAATCTTGGATTACCCACCCCACCATGCTGTGGAGAGATATCAAGGAAGATATCCAGATGCTAGAGCAACCTCCAAGCCAAATGGAAGAAACGGCAGCGATAGAGTCTACCACTCCTTCGACAATAGCGCGAATGAGATATGGAAGGGTTATAAGGCCTCCAGACCATCTGAATCTTTCAATTGAAGGACTTGGAATGGTAATGGGGCAGTGATAATGTAATAATGATAATATAAATGTATGACAGTAATAACAATGTAAGACATGAGGTAAATTATAATCACTTAAAATATGTTGGATAAAGACTTGGGAATGTAGTATAAGGGTCTAGCACGTATAGGGTTACTTTTTATTCATTTATGCAATGTGGGTGTCACTAGCTGGACCAGCATTTATTGCCCATCCCATTTTGCCCTTGGGAAGGTAGTGGTGAGCTGCCTTCTTAAACTGCTGCAGTCCATGCTGCAGGTACATCCACAGTTAGGGAGGGAGCGACAGTGAAGGAATGGCAACATATTTCCACGTCAGGATAGTGAGTGGCTTGGAGTGGAACTTCCAGGTATTGCTGTTACCATGTATCTGCTGCACTTGTCCTTCCAGATGGTAGTGGTCATTGGTTTGGAAGGTGCTTTCTAAGGGGATTTTGTAAGTTCCTGCAGTGCATCTTGTAAGTGGTACACACTGCTGCCACTGTGGGTCAGTGGTGGAGGGAATGAATGTTTGTAGAATGGGTGCCAATCAAGCGGGCTGCTTTGTCCTGGATGGTGTCAAGCTTTTTGAGTGTTGTTGGAGCTGCATTCATCCAGGCAAGTGGGGAGAGTATTCCATCACACTCCTGACTTGGGCCTTGTAAATGGCGAACAGGCTTTGGGGAGTCAGGAGGTGAGTTACTCGCCACAGGATTTCTAGCCTCTGACCTGGTCTTGTAGCCACAGTATTTATATAGCTAGTCCAATTCAGTTTCTGGTCAATGGTAACTCCCAGGATGTTGATAGTGGGAGATTCAATGATGGTAATGCCATTGAATGTCAGGGAGTGATAGTTAGTTTCTCTCTTGTTGGAGATGATCATTGCCTGGCATTTGTGTGGTGCGAAGGTTACTTACCTCTTGTCAGCCCAAGCCTGGATATTGTCCAGGTCTTGCTGCATTTGGACATGGATGGCTTCAGTCTCTGAGGAGTTGTGAATGGTGCTGAACATTGTACAATCAATAGCGAACATCCCCACTTCTGACCTTATGATGGAAGGGCGTTCATTGATGAAGCAGCTGAAGATGGTTGGGCTGAGGACACTACCCTGAGGAACTCTTTTTACTGATGTCCTGGAACTGAGATGATTGATCTCCAACAACCACAACCATCTTCCTTTGTGCTCAATATGACCCAACCAGAGAAGAGTTTTCCCCCTGTTTCCCATTGACTCCAGTTTTGTTAGGGCTCCTTGATGCCACACTTGGTCAAATGCTGCCTTGATGTCAAGGGCAGTCATTCTCACCTCACCTTGGGGGGTTCAGCTCTTTACTCCATGTTTGGACCAAGGCTGTAATGAGGCCAGGAGCTGAGCGGCCCTGGTAGACACCAAACTGGGTGTCAGTGAGCAAGTTATTGCTAAGCAAGTGCTGCTTGATCGCACTGACTCCCCTTTTACAGCTGGTAGAGAGTAGACTGATGAGGTGTAATTGGCCAGGTTGGATTTGTCCTGCTTTTTATGGACAGGACATACCTGGGAAATTTTCCACGTGGTCGGGTAGATGCCAGTGTTGTAGCTTTACTGAAACAGCTTGGCTAGTGGCGTGGCAAGTTCTGGAGCACAAGTCTTCAATACTATTATCGGGATGTTGTCAGGGTCCATAGCCTTGGCAATATTCAGTGCCTTCAGCCATTTCTTCATATCATGTGGAGTGAATCAAGTTGGCTGAAGGCTGGCATATGTGATGCTGGGGATCTCCGGAGGAGGCCAAGATGGATCATCCACTCGGCACTTCTGGCTGAAGCTTTTTGCAAATGCTTCAGCCTTGTCTTTTGCACTGATGTGCTGGACACCCCCATCATTAAGGATGGGGATATTTGTGGACCCACCTCCTCCAGCAAGTTGTTTAATTGTCCACCACCATTCATGACTGGATGTAGCAGGATAGATCTGATCCCTTGATTGTGGGATTGTTTAGCTCTGTCTATTGCATGCTGCTTCCACTGTTTGACATGCAACTAGCCCTGTGTTGTAGCTTCACCACAGCACCTTTTTTTAGGTATGTCTGGTGCTGCTCCTGGCATGCCTTCGTACAAGCTTCATTGATCCAGGGTTGACTGCCTAGCTTGATGGTAATGGTAAAGTAGGGTATATGCCAGGGCATGCGGTTATGGATTGTAGTTGAATACAATGCAGTTGCTGATGGCCCATAGCGCCTCATGGATGCCTAGTTTTGAGTTGCTAGACCTGTTCGAAATCTATCCCATGATGGTAGTGCTGCACAACATGATGGAGGGTATCCTCAATGTGACGATAGACTTTGTCTCCGCAATGACGGACTCTTCGTTCGTCAGGCCTACAAATACTGTCATGGACAGGTGCAAATGTGAGGTAGATTGGTGAACACAAGGTCAAGTGTGTTTTTCCCTCTCGTTGGTTCCCTCACCACCAGCCTCAGACCCGCTCTAGCTCTATGTCTTTTAGGACTCAGCAACCCCAGTCAGTAGTGGTTCCACAGCTCTCAGCAATTAACTTTGATTCTCCTCAGTGTTCCATCTATTCTCCAAGGTATGAGATTCCTTGGGGTCCTTCCTCCCAACCGTGGACGCCTCAGATAAAGTATGGGCAACACTGATTTCTTGTTCAGTGACCCAAGCCGGACAACATCCTTGTTCCTGATCTCTCTCTTTTTCTCTCTCTCTCTTACTCTCTCCCACATGCTCTCCCCTCCCTGCGCTCTCTCTCTCCACCGTCTCACTCCCCACCGCTCTACTCCTGCCCCGACTCTTCCCCCCCTCCCGACTCTTCCCCCCCCCCGACTCTTTCCCCCCCACCGACTCTTTCCCCCCCGACTCTTTCTTTTCCCCCCCCCCCGACTCTTTCTTCCCCCCCCCCGACTCTTTCTCCCCCCCACCGACTCTTTCTCACCCCCCCGACTCTTTCTCTCCCCCCCCCGATTCTTTCTTCCCCCGACTCTTTCTTCCCCCCCCCCCGACTCTTTCTTCCCCCCCGACTCTTTCTTCCCCCCCGACTCTTTCTTCCCCCCCGACTCTTCCCCCCCGACTCTTTCTTCCCCCCCGACTCTTTCTTCCCCCCCGACTCTTTCTTCCCCCCCGACTCTTTCTTCCCCCCCGACTCTTTCTTCCCCCCCCCCGACTCTTTCTTCCCCACTCTTTCTTCCCCCCCCCCCCGACTCTTTCTTCCCCCCCCCGACTCTTTCTTCCCCCCCCCCGACTCTTTCTTCCCCCCCCCCGACTCTTTCTTCCCCCCCCCCGACTCTTTCTTCCCCCCCCCCCGACTCTTTCTTCCCCCCCCCCGACTCTTTCTCCCCCCCCCCGACTCTTTCTCCCCCCCCCCGACTCTTTCTTCCCCCCCCCCGACTCTTTCTTCCCCCCCCCGACTCTTTCTTCCCCCCCCCCGACTCTTTCTTCCCCCCCCCGACTCTTTCTTCCCCCCCCTGACTCTTTCTTCCCCCCCCGACTCTTTCTTCCCCCCCCCGACTCTTTCTTCCCCCCCCCCGACTCTTTCTCCCCCCCCCCCGACTCTTTCTCCCCCCCCCCGACTCTTTCTCCCCCCCCCCGACTCTTTCTTCCCCCCCCCCGACTCTTTCTTCCCCCCCCCCGACTCTTTCTTCCCCCCCCCGACTCTTTCTTCCCCCCCCCCGACTCTTTCTTCCCCCCCCCCCGACTCTTTCTTCCCCCCCCCCCCGACTCTTTCTTCCCCCCCCGACTCTTTCTTCCACCCCCCCGACTCTTTCTTCCCCCCCCCCGACTCTTTCTTTCCCCCCCCCGACTCTTTCTTCCCCCCCCCGACTCTTTCTTCCCCCCCCCGACTCTTTCTTCCCCCCCCCCCGACTCTTTCTTCCCCCCCCCCCCGACTCTTTCTTCCCCCCCCCCGACTCTTTCTTCCCCCCCCCGACTCTTTCTTCCCCCCCCGACTCTTTCTTCCCCCCCCCGACTCTTTCTTTCCCCCCCCCGACTCTTTCTTTCCCCCCCCCGACTCTTTCTTTCCCCCCCCCGACTCTTTCTTCCCCCCCCCCGACTCTTTCTTTCCCCCCCCCGACTCTTTCTTTCCCCCCCCCGACTCTTTCTTTCCCCCCCGACTCTTTCTTTCCCCCCCCGACTCTTTCTTTCCCCCCCCCCGACTCTTTCTTTCCCCCCCCCGACTCTTTCTTTCCCCCCCCCCGACTCTTTCTTTCCCCCCCCCCGACTCTTTCTTCCCCCCCCCGACTCTTTCTTTCCCCCCCCCCGACTCTTTCTTTCCCCCCCCCCGACTCTTTCTTTCCCCCCCCCCGACTCTTTCTTCCCCCCCCCGACTCTTTCTTCCCCCCCCCGACTCTTTCTTCCCCCCCCCGACTCTTTCTTTCCCCCCCCGACTCTTTCTTTCCCCCCCCGACTCTTTCTTCCCCCCCCCGACTCTTTCTTCCCCCCCCGACTCTTTCTTCCCCCCCCCGACTCTTTCTTCCCCCCCCCGACTCTTTCTTCCCCCCCCCGACTCTTTCTTCCCCCCCCCGACTCTTTCTTCCCCCCCCCGACTCTTTCTTCCCCCCCCCGACTCTTTCTTCCCCCCCCCCCCCCCGACTCTTTCTTCCCCCCCCCGACTCTTTCTTCCCCCCCCCGACTCTTTCTTCCCCCCCCCGACTCTTTCTTCCCCCCCCCCGACTCTTTCTTCCCCCCCCCCCGACTCTTTCTTCCCCCCCCCCCGACTCTTTCTTCCCCCCCCCGACTCTTTCTTCCCCCCCCGACTCTTTCTTCCCCCCCCCAACCACCGACTCTTTCTTTCCCCCCCCCCACCGACTCTTTCTTCCCCCCCCCCCCACCGACTCTTTCTTCCCCCCCCCCCCCACCGACTCTTTCTTCCCCCCCCGACTCTTTCTTCCCCCCACCCCCGACTCTTTCTTCCCCCTATTGTATTCAACCCAGTCTAATAAAAATAATAAAAAACGGTCTGACTTCCACGGACACATATACTCCAGTTCTTTCTCTCTCTCTCTCTCATGCACACATTCACTCACACATTTCAGGCTAAGCTCGATGGTCCCCCTAGATCAAAATAATTTAAATATGTTCATGGACAATTTATATCTGTTCCTATGGAGTCAGGAGATTTTGGCTTGGTTCTCAAAAACCTTGCCTTTGGTGTGTGGAAGGTCAACAGCAAACAGGGCTCAAGATTATGGGTTAGATGGAGAGGGAATGTCCCACTCAGGGATCCTGCCTCTTCTTCATCTCTTCTGCTCCTGTTCTGTGACCTGGAGAAAAGCAATTTCTTAAATACCAAAGAGGATAAGTTGGCTGGCCACGTGATCATCTGCAACTGACCAGTATCCAAACATGGTCATAGCTAGTGGATTCAAGATCCATGATTTACATGATTAGATAATTGGTGGATAAACTCCTTTCTCAGCCAGAGTGCATTGCCTGAGGTGATTACACCTAATGCTTGGTCCTCACCCAAATTGAGTACCCATGCCTTGTGAAAGGGTTCGGCGATGGCTCATTCGCAATCCTTCAGAGTGATCATATCTGATGGGGTTTTCTGGACAGGTTAACTCCATTTTAATAGCTTTGAAATCTGTAAGGTAAAGTCATGCAAATGTTCAGCCATCTTAGAAACTGATGTTTCACGTCACTGGAATATTGTTTCAGTCTTTTAAAACTCAGTGGTTGTCAGCCAATAAATACATAGTCATTTTTGATATAAAGCATGGCTTTGTAATATTCATGCCATTTATCTAACTGTAAGAATCCTGGAAAATTGCATTTTGTTGAATGAGGTGTAACTGTGTTTTTAATGGCATACTAATTGCATAATTATTGCTTAACAACCTTACTGCTTTTCTATTTATGGAATGTAAAATATCTCCATAATACAGAAGTTCTACATATCTTTAAAAAAAATCAGTTTGTTTATCTTTGTTTTAGCTTCTGTCTTAATCCAATCATAATTTATATTTTAATCCAATCATAGTCATTTACTTTATTATCTGAAAGTTTGAATTACAAGTGAAGGATATTAAATGCTTTTAACTTCCTGGTTTGCTGTGTTTCAACATGATTGGCTGCTCAACTGCTTGCTGTCATCACTGCTGCTGCATGCCAAGAGATCCCCATGCCTTGACACCAGATTTAAACTGCCACCAGGAAAAGGGAAAACTATGCCACAGAGATTGTCAGATCTTAAATGATCAGCTTTGTTCAAAGTTGGCGGCGAGCACCATTGCTTTGCTGCTGGCTGCAAAATTCAGGCCAATATTTACTACATTACTGGGGCTAATGAGTTTAGATTAAAAAGCATGACTGAAGTTATAGTTCCTTCATGGTAGAAGCTTGCACAATGCCTTATAAATGTTGATGCTCAGCAAGCATGGCATCAGTTAGAGTACAAACTTCATTTGGTAATAAAAAAAGATTTCAGAAGAAACTGAGGCCAGTTGTCATAAGAGATTTTATCTTTTTTAATGCTAGATATTTTCTCAGGTTCAGCATCAGTGGCCACTTACATAAACTGAACTATTGTCACTTATAATCCACAGCACAGCTTTTTGGCCGAGTTTCTATGTTAATAATTATGAGACTCAGGAATTGCAACAGTGGACTCTTGTGCTTTTTACTGGCTTTTTGGAATACATCATTTTCTGTCACATGGTATTCCGTTCCTCATAAAATGGGTTGAATACACATTCAGACAAGACTGCCACTCTGACTTTGAACTGAAAAGTGGTTTTATTTACATTGTACAATGAAATTAACAATAAAATGCAAGTTATTCTGCTCCACAGTAGATCAAAGAATACTCCTTTTCTGTCACAACATAGGCAGAAGTTTATATGCACGACTTCAGTCTGGCCTAGCACCCTTACTGCCCTGAGACAAAGCCTGAAAGATAGAGCTGTTGGACTACTTGCTCCACTGCTGAAACACTTGAAACACTGGCTATAGATCATGGTAGGAGATTGCTGCCCACTGAACTGTCCATCAAAGAGGATCACCCAATCATTGATCCTATCACTGTTTCAAATGTCTCAGCCACAGGAACAGGAGTAGACCATTCAGCTGCTCGAGTCTGTCCTGCCATTCAGTGAGATCATAGCTGACCTGCATCTTAACTCATTCTGCCTGCCTTAGCTCTATATCCATTGGCTAGCAAAAATATATTGATCTCAGATTTAAAATTATTAATTGAGCTGGCATTTACTGCTTTTTTTGGGACAGTGTTCCACACTTCTACCATCCTTTGCATGAAGAAGTATTTCCTAATTTCTGAATGGCCTGGCTCTGATTTTAAGGTTATGTCCCCTTGTTCTAAATTCTCCCATCAACAGAAAAAGTTTTTAGCCTATAAATTACTTTCAAAATCCTGAAAGCCTCAATCAAATTATTCCTTAATCTATATTCCAGGGAATAAACGTCTGGTTTGTAATCTCTCCATATAATCTAATACTTGGAGCCCTGATCATATTTTAATGAATCTGCACTACACTCCTTCCAAGGCTAAAATATCCTTTCCAAAGTGTGATACCTATAATGGTACGCACTACTCCCGATGTGATCTAATCAAGGCTTTATGTAGCTATAACAAAGCTTCCTTCCCTTTATACTGTATACGCTAGCACTCTAGTTATATTCCATTAGCCTTTTTGATCTTTTTTTGTATCCAACCACTGCATTTTAGAAATCTGTGTACATGGACCTCTACTGTTCCTAGCTTTTCATGATTTATGAAGTACTCTGCGTTATCCTTTTTTGGTCTAAGATGGATCACCTCTCACGTATCTGTGTTGAAATCCTTCAGTCACAGTTTCGCACACTCTATTCTATCAGTGTCTCATTTCATTCTATGCTACCATCCACATGGCTGAGAAAGCTAGAATACAGCACATTCACAGTTTCAGAATAAGGGATCAGCCATTTAGGACTTAAATAAGGAAATATTTCTTCACTCAGAGGGTTGTGAATCTTTGAAATTCTCTACCCGAAAGTGTTGTGTATGTTCAGTCATTGAACATATTCAAGGCAGAAGTTGATAAATTTTTGGCTACTAAAGAAAACTAAGGGATATGGGGATAGTGCAGGAGGATGCAGTTGAGGCAAAGATCAGCCATGATCTGGTTGAATGACAGAGAAGTCTGGAAGGGCCCAATGGTATATTCCCCCCATTTCTTCTTCTCTTATGCTCTTCTGCTACTTGCAATGCCACAAACCTTTGTGTCACTGACAAACTTGGACATATAGCTCTCTGCTGTGTTAGCTAATCATTAATAAGTATAGTCAATAGTTGATGTCCCATCACTGATCCTTGAGGGATACCACTAATCACATCCTTCCAATTCTAGTATATACTTATTACCCCTCCTCTCTGTCTTCTATCACCTAATCAATCTCCTAGCCATGCAAATAATTTGTCTTCCGTTCCATAAGCATTGATCTTTGTTAACAGTCTGTTATGTGGAACACTACCAAATGCCTTGTGCAAGTCCAAATAAAATACATTCATAGACATTCCCCTATTTACTATTCACATTACTTCCTCAAAAAATACAATTTGCTTTGTTAGATGTGACCTACCCTTTATAAATCTATGTTGGCTCACTCTAATCAGCAGAAATTTCTCCAAGTGCTCACTCACCCTGTCCTTAATTGTAGCTTCCTCACAACAGATGTTAGACGGACGAACAGGTCATAACTCCCTAGAGTCTGCCTCTTTCTTTCCTAATAGCTATCAATCAAACTCACAACTGCTAAGCAGGACTTAATTCTTTGATCTGTGTCAAAGTGACTTGGGAGCATCACTGCAGACATGCTTACTAATAGAAATATAACTTCAGAAGAGTTTGGATCATACTGAAAAAAGAGATGACTGCCCCTAAAATAATTACCAAAGATGAACATTCATATTGATTTTTTTTGAATAGCCAATCTTTAACCATAGTCAACATATTTGTGATTGATGTGAAGGTAATTTGTCAGGTCTGAGCTGATGGCTATTCTGGTGACAAGTACTTGTCTAATTTTGAGTGCTTTTAGTAATACAAAATACAAACTAAAAATTCAATGCAGCCAAAAGGTATATTTTTTAACACCACAGGAATTGTTTGTCCTGAAAGACATTTCTGAAGTAATAGTGAAGCCCTGATGGCTCAGCAGCTAAATTTGTCACACAGTGGTATTCAGCCACACAGATCATCAGACCCAATGATTGGTCTTTTGGTGAGTCAGCCTTACCATTCCAGGCTAAAGAAGGAAATGCTAGCAGCGCTGCTTTTTCACTACAGTAAATAATTACAATCCAACAACCCACATTAGAAGTGCACATGAGAGTTGGCTATCACATGTCCTTTCCCACTCATGCTACCTGAAGTGAAAAAGCACCTGGCATTCTGTATTTAACCTCACTGTTCAAGAATGGTTACTTGGATGAGGTAGTGGAAGGCTGCTGCTATTTGTGACTTGATATCCCATCATAAGTGTCTCTGCCATCCAGCTGCCATTCAGCTACATGAGTGACTTAATAAAGCATTGATAATTAGATAGTACCCTTCATTTAAATGCAAGCCTTATAAGGTTCAGATCACAGGACTATTCAGCTAAGGAGGACTCAAGCTGGCCCTCCAGCCTACAGGTTGCTGCACCTCACTCCGACTAATTTATATTCTGTGTTTCAACCAGTGCACCCTCTACAAACCCCAGAATGCTTGTTATAGATTGGAACGAGTGACACACAATGCTCTGAGCTACTTAATTTATTAAGTGGTACAGGGACATGTCCTTGGGGAGTACTTCATGTGTTAAAATGCTGGCTACAAGGCATCTCTTCAAACTCTCTTTGTGTGACTAATCCACTTAATCCAAAGTTACATAATACCACTTATCTGATAATTCAATTTTCGCACTAATTTTCCACTTCACTGTGTTAGTTAGATTGTTCAGATTAAATTATTGCATAGTTATATTTTTGTTCAAAAATTGGCTGAATTATGAAAGCAAACTAAATAACCTTTGGTTTACATAGTCCTCGAGCAGGAATTCCATGGAACTGTAGTGGAACAGGCATTGTACCCACCTGTGACTTTCAACACTGACCCCAATACATTTTCAAGGATTTCTGGTAATATTTTTACCAGCACCTGGAAGCCTACCAGAGCTGGGGAAGGGCAGGAGTATAACATTTCAAGCCTTGAGCACCTTCACCTCACTGAGAGCCTTCTAGGGCTGCTGAAGAAGTAAAGGAATTTTAAACTTGGTACATTGGCTATGTCCAGTCATCTGCCTGGTTTAAAATTGAATCCCCAAGCCTCCCTCCTGTACTTCCATGGCACTTTTGGATATTAGGAACTCATTGGTCTACAGGTGTTCAACATTGCTATTTTGCTAATGTTAAAAAATACAGAATGTATTGTTTTCCTACAACTGACATGTAATTTCAATGTGACTTCCCACTTTGGATATTGAACATGTCTGTAATGTCACTTCCTAAGGTGGTAGAGGGGAACCAATGGAAATGCTCTCCACCTGATTTCCTACGATTGCCCACGGTTCTACTATCCAAAATCATGATGTGCTAGAATCTATTCATGCTTAAATGAATGAAGGGGAAAAAAAGCTAACAGTTTAAAAAAAAATTCTAGTCCTGAACTTGGGGGAGGTCTGTGATTTCATTCGGCCCGACTACCTCTATGCTTTCAGTCCTCGAGACTTTCAGAATGGCTTCTTCAAATGTGCCTAAGCGTTTAAAGTTGCAGAGCTCAGCTCCTTTGCAGTTTTGATTTTATATGTTGCCTGGTCTGCAGGTTAGTGAAATAAGTGTTGAGATGTTATAAATTTGAAGAGGACATAAAACCGATGAACGTAAGGAATGGATATATCAATCTACCCAGAAATAATGCTTAGGTTTTATTACTTGAAGTAGTTTGACATAAATTCCAACTTTAGTGAAGTGAAAATGAGTAGAATGAAGTGCTATTGGGCAGAATCGTTCCAGATTCGCACAAAGTGCAATAGTGGGCAAGAAAAAGGACTGTTTTACCCGCCGGACGCAATGGCAGCTTTTTATGCCATATTGTCCCACTCCCAGCACATCCCGTCACATTAATAATGCTTTCACGGGGAACACACCGGATTGCTGGCGGGCTCAGATTTGCCCGCCACACCGTAACCTCAGCGCTCCCTCACTCTGGGCGCCATATTTAAAGTGCACCAGAGCACATGCCTACTTCATGCCTTCAGACCACACTGCTCCAGGAAACAGATGGCCCTGAAAGCAAAGAAGACGACAGCTGCCAGATTTAGTGACGCTTCTCTGGGTGCAATGGAAGGCCGCCGCAATTCCCTCTGCCCGCAGCTCCATCCAGGCCCTCACCTCCAGCTAAGAGACACCTCTTCCATTGAAGAGCTGGAAATAAACAGCCTGGAAGACCTGTCACAGTGCTTATCCACACCATCCACCAGCGCAGAGACACACCTCGGTGGGCCTTGATCTAGAGCAGGGTCAGGTTCACACTCTGGTGGGCACCGCACGGATGCGTGTCCGCAGCAGGAAGGGGCAGGTTCAGCTGAGCTCCCTGGCACTCAGAGGACTGTTGGGGAAGAGGCACCTATGAGGTGACGAGCCTTTGGATTCGGCCTTTCAACTCAGCACGGAGAGTCAGCAGAAGGTGGGGGAAAGTCAAGCAAAACTGTTCGGGGCCCTCAACAGAATGACACGCAAGTTGGAGGAGTGTGTCCATCCGCTCTCTGAAGCGGTGCCCACAGTGCGTACCTGGAGGTCTCCATGGAAAGGATGGCAGGTGCCATGGGAAACCTGGTCCAGTAGAACATGGAGATGCGCACAGAGCTGCACTCTATTGTGGGAGCCATGGGTGGCAACACAAGAGGGAAGCAGGGCACTGCAACCTCCCTCCAGGTGCTCCTTCCTCTCTAGGATTCAGGCCGGGATCCTCGGGCACCCGAAGGGAGGTGGCGCAGCAGTTAGACACCACTGGGTCATCCATTGAGGAATCTCTGAGGCCGTCCTCTCCCTCCGAGTCCCCTTTGCCTTTGACCCCCTCAACCTCATCCTCTTTCATCACAGAAGGAGCAACTAGCCTTCCTCCTAGCAACAGACCAGGTTTCTTTTTTTACTCTTGTTTCCCTTTACTTAGCTTAAAGTCGTAAAACCCTCATTAGAAATGCAGGCACCTTTTAAAGTGAAACTAAAACTCAATTTGACCTTGCTTAACATACAGATACAGAAATACAAATCAAACTTGAACATTAAAGCTAAAATCCATTCCTAACATTCACAAATACAAATATAACTTACTTAACCTATCTCTATTTCCTAACACTGTGGGCTAGTTGCTTCCTTCCCTCCACCTCCTCCGAACTCCTTCCCTTACACCTTTCCCCCCCCCCTTACACCTACCTCCCCAGTTGCCACATTCTCTTCCCCCTGTATTCCCTTCTCCCCGTCCCACCCTCAACACCCCCCAACACCTTCCTCTCCCAGTCAAACCTAGACCTTACTCTCCCACCCACCCCCACCTCTGTCTCGCACTCATAGCTAGACCGTCCTCTGCCCCCTCCCCTCGTCGATTATCCATAACAGCACCACCCCCTGCCCCAATTGCCTCCCGTTGTAGGATTCCTCCTGAATCTAAAAGGACATCTGGGCCACCATCATTGCTGCTCTTATAGTTTGCTATGAAATGCATTTTTCTTTAAGCACTTACCCTTAATTTGCTTTGGCTCTTTTTCGGCAACATGATTGAGGTTCGGAGCTGTGGTTTTGGACCACCCCTGTGCCCCACCTATTTAGTATGTTGCACATTAGCATTCTAGCATGTTGTTTATTCTTACCTCAATAAAAGATTTTAACAAAGTTCACTTTTATTTTGAAAGAAAACTTACACATTCAAGCAGCTATCAAGCTATGTAAATGATAGACTTGCCTAATGGCACACAAATCACGTCTATAAATTTATAATCAAATCAGACATGTATAAAACTGCAATTAATTTAATTAAGCAGTTTGGATTTTGGAAGCCATAAAAATATTTTGCATACATCAGTTGGAAACTTGCAAGTTATCTAATCAAGTCTTATTTGAGCAATGATGAGTGCATTTCACTAATCCTATTTGCTGTGAGAATTATTTCACCCCACACAACTGGAAAAAATATTTTTCCCCATAATTTCCATTTTGCCACAGATAAATGGCAATCATTTGAGTCTTGGACTTGTCTAGATAGTACTTTCCCAAGTCTACGCATTTCCAAATTAATACAGTTGAATGAAATAAATTAACAATAATTAGTCAAATCTACAGCTTTATTCTTGGGCAGGGAGGGCCATAAGGTGAGGGTGAATTGAACCAACATGGCAGAGTAGGAATAGGCAAGGGCAACGAGTTGGAGCAGACTGGAAAGAAGGTGGCAGTGGGAGAAGAGAAAAGACAAATGGAAAGGAGATGGACTCAGGCTGGGGGTTAGTGGGATTTAGGCATGCTATTGTTAGCACTAGAGGGGGGAAACCTGCTCAGTGGGAAAGGTCAAAAAGCTGTTTGGTTAGGGTAGGTGTTGGTGCATGCTGATATCTTGTTTAATTTATGGAAAGTTTGGCCAAACAATGAGCAGTGTATTTTCTGTAAACCAATTGAACTTGCTATTTTCTAACTACACTAGACTTCTGCAGTATCTTAAACATTTTAAAATGTAGTCTAAAATTGTTCATGACAACATTCTTATTCCTGAGTTGCAACCCAGTCCAGAACCTGAGCACATCATCTTGTATCACTGAGTACATTGTCACAGATGCTGTCTTTTCGATCAGATGTTATACCAGGGTCCAAACTACCTGTTCAGGTGTATGTAAAATATCCCATGGCACTGCTTGAAGCAGAGCAGGCCAAAATTTATCCCTCGGCCAACACAACAAAAACAAATCAATCTCCTTCCATGTTTCCCTGCCCAATTAATTGACTGTGAAACACTCAGGGACACCCTGAGATCATGAAAGGCACAATATAAATGCCAGTTCTTAATTTATATTTGGATTCACTAGTCAAGCATTTAAAATCCTTTTGGATACTCATTCCCAGCAAAAGAAATTGAATCATCAGTGAGCAACACCCATTCCTGACCTTATGACTGAAGATAGGTCTTGAAGCAGCTAAAGACAGATAGGCCAAAGACGCTGTCCTGAGCAACTCCTGCAGTAATGTCTTAGGGCTACAGCAATTGGTCTCTAGAAACCACAACCAAGTCTGATTACACTACTGGGCCTTTTCTCCTGTAAAAATAATTGCAGCTTTGCTTGGGCTTACTTGCAGTACTCAATCAAATACTGTTTTGTTGTCAAGAGCAATTATTCTGACCTCCCTATTTGCATTTAATTCTTCTGTCTACATCTGGATAAATGTTGTCAAAGGTTTGGAGCTAAGTACTTCTGAAAAAACCCAAACTGAGAGTCGGTGACTAGGTTATTGGTGAATGCATATTACTTGATGGCCGTACTGATTACTTCTTCAGTTACTTTCCTGACAATTGGAAGGAGGCTAATAAGAGTGATAACTAGTTGATCTAGATTTGTAAAAGCAAAAAACTGCGGATGCTGGAAATCCAAAATAAAAACAAAAATTAGTGGAAAAACTCAGCAAGTCTGGCAGCATCTGCGGGGAGGAACACGGTTAACGTTTCAAGTCCGAATGACCCTTCAACAGAACTGTTGAAGGGTCATTCGGACTCAAAACGTTAATTGTGTTCCTCTCCGCAGATGCTGCCTGATCTAGATTTGTCCTGCTTTTATGGATTGCATATATGTGGGCAATTTTCCATGGTTGGGTAGAAGCTGGTGTCAAAGCTACACTGGAAAGGCTTGGCTAGATCAAGTGCACAGATCTTCAGCGCTACAGCTAGGATGTTGTCAGGGCCTATAGCCTCACCGTATCTACTGTACCCACTTTTCTTTACATCATTTGGAGTGAACCATATTGGCTGGGTAGTGGCATCTATGATAGTGGAGACCTCCTTCACAGTAGGCTGAAAAGCGTCATCCATTTGGTATTTTGGCTGAAGATATTTAAAAACCCCTTCTACCTTGTTCCTTACACTGGAGCTGAAATCTCCTGTGTCTGAGGTCAGGGATTTTCATGGAAGCCTTTTCCTCCTGTTATTTTTCTGGTTGTCCACCACTTTTCAACGAGTTACGATAGAGCCATACAGCGTTGCTTTGATTTGTTGGGTTATGTAACTATTTAGTTCTATATGTAGCTATTTGCTTTTGGTATTTAGCTTGCAGGTAGCCTTGTGTTGTAGCCCCACTAGAATGCTACCCTGTTCTAATGTATGCATGGTACTACTACTAGCACACCCTTTAATAGTCCCCATTAAACCAGGGCTTGATGATGATGTAAGGGGTACATTACAGATTGTGGTGGTTGCAATTTTTCTGTTCATGGCTCAAAGCCCTACATACAGATGCTCACATCCATGACTATAAGCCTTAAGAGATCCTGGGGAGAGTAAAATTAGAAATGAACCTCACCATTTACACGACCTTTTTTTTTGGCATGCTAACTGGATTGAAAAATTAACATATATATTGCTATGAAATGGTTATGTTGGATAGAATAGGTAAGAAAGGAAGGGTGGAAACATCAGTGAATGTTGGAATGCATGCAGTCTCGGGAACTGAAAAAAAAGCTATTTAGGCAAAGTCGATGTGGTTACAGATCAAAAACCTAAAAGACATTTTTACATTAGCGGATTTGTACCAAAATCCCTCAACAGTCAGTGGAAAATGGAAGATAAAATCTGTGGACAAAATTAGGGAAATTAGTAGGAATAACAAAATTATTGTGTTCGAAGATTTTAAGTTACTTATTTCTTAATTGGGATAGGGATGGAATGAATGGAAGAAAGAGAACTGTATTCCTAAAAATATTCCTTCCTCAAGCAGTATATTTGTATAGGAACATAGAACCAAATCAAGCAGTACCATTGGGTGGAGAGTTTAGATGTCCATCATAGTACTTGTGATCAGCCAGCCCAATCAGGCATCACTGTGTTCTGCCAAGGCCTCTTCAGGATCAACCACCACCACCCCCCCGCC
Source organism: Cetorhinus maximus (assembly GCF_964194155.1). NCBI lineage: Eukaryota > Metazoa > Chordata > Chondrichthyes > Lamniformes > Cetorhinidae > Cetorhinus > Cetorhinus maximus. The sequence goes on from NC_135889.1 coordinate 89,685,869, forward strand.
AAACTTTTACTCCTTAAACCTCAGCCTCACTTGACTCTTTCTAACAGAAAGTTTGAGAAGCTGGTAGACCTCATCCTCACTAAGATTAAGATATATGTTCAGTTGCCTGTGTTCCTTGTCCTTGCTCACTGAGCCAAACTATTCCCTTGACTTCTTCCTGCCTCAGCCCTGTAATTTCTCTCCCATTTCCTCTCATGCAGTCCCCCACTTCCTCCTTACTAAATCCCATTCCCATTAACTTGCTAGCCACAAGGCTTTCGTTTTTGGCCCCTATGCTAACTGGCATTGTAAATGGTTCCCTCTCCTCAGACAGTGTCCCTGCCCCTTTCAAAATTGCATCCTTTTGAAAGTGTAATATTACTGTCATGGTGCACTTCAAGGCTGCCATCATTCTATTTGAAAACCTAACTCACAAGAACAATGTTTTTTCAATGTGCAATGACTACCAATGTTTCCAAATTTTGCTTAATGAAATTTTGTCAAATTATTTTATATACTAATCTACTTATCGTCATGGATTTCAAACAATAACACAATTCCTGTTTATTTCTGCACTACCTACAGCATCTGATATTGTAATACAACCCATTTAATGTCCTAATTTTTCAAGGTTAAACCACCTCAGCTGGATGCAACTAAACCAAATTTATATGCTAATACATCAGAACTTATTCCCCAGCTAATCAAGGCATGATTGGCACTGTAATTGATTGTGTGATTTCATCATGAATATGCCAGAATATGATCAGCCCTCAACTTTAAATTAAGCTTGTGCTCACTGTTGATTGTAATCAGCTGTTATGCCTTATTTTCTCCAGTGATCTGTGCTTCGTCTCCTGATGCTTTTTCTGTTTTTATATATTGAATTTCTAGTTGTGTTTGTACTTTTATTTTTATGAATGTATGCCAATGTATAGTTGGCTGAACAATACACAGCAACCTACTCTGAGCTTCTATGAACAGACTGCTTATGCTTCTTAAATTTTCAGTAGAACACCTATATGCTGTGTTTTTTCAGTTTCCAGGGTATTCACTAACTATACTGCAACAATGCAATTAAGTACTGCAAATTTGTGCTGCGACAAGTTTAGCTGAATATTAAAATTAACTGTTCATGTGTTGATGGCCTGGATTACAGAATTGAGTGTTACTCCCTAAATTTTGACCTGCAGTGATGCTTTGCATGGATTTGAATTGCAGCAGCTGCATCCTCAAGGTGTTGCCCCATGTCCATATCAGCACCTCATTGCTTAGTATTTGTCACATTTCTAACAACCTGGTTCTTCTTCCCTTAATGCCCACATGACAGCAAGGTGGGACACATCGTCAACCATCCTAGGAGTGTGTGTTGCATCCCTAGGTAAGTTTCCAGGATCAGAAATGCCATCATTATACCAGGAGATTGAAGTTAATAGATATTAAAACATGGAATTTCCCCATGAGCCCAGTGGATTCATGAGTCCAATGCTGCTGAAAGTCCTGTTCTGTCTCAATCACAATTCCCCTTGTTGAGAATCATTGATTTCTGGTAGTCTTGTGCTAATCTGAGATGATATACTGCCTTCTCATGTATGCTTTGCTTTGGGCCTTGCTACCTTTGCAGGAAATCTAAAATAGACCTCTTAGTTATTCAACTTTTTAATTTGGTCAGATCTATTGCCAATTTATAGGTCAGACCATAGATCAATCAACTAAAGAGAGAGTTCAAGTGTTGGAACTTGCGAATCTAGATTTCCTGTTTACCAACTTTATTGTTTTATTACCATTCTGTTGTTCTGGTTTACTACCCTGTTTTTGTTTCTCTGTGTAGTGTACATGATATCAGGGCTATTATGTAAAATTACTGTTTAAACATTGAAGATTATTTGCTTAAATGTGGTAGCAGTAGAAGAAGTTTTGATTTCATCAAAGCCATTGTAACAAAGTTTGAAATCTTTGTAGAATCACCATTTGGAGATTATTCTCCATCTACTAATAATTCTGTTACAGTGTAAATATTTCCAAAATGGTTAGAAATAAACTAAACTGAGCAAGAAAATGTGGAAGTGTGTATATATTATTTAAAAACAAGAACAAAAAGAAAATAAGGAAATTATGACCAAGGTAAGGGAAGCAAGGAAGTGGTATAGAGACTTTTTAAAAATAAAATGAATAGTGTGTAACTCTAATACAGGAACAAATTAATGCGAATACTGGAAATCTGAAATAAAAAAGAAAATACTGGAAATGCTCAGAAATCTGGCAGTATCCGTGCAGAGAGAAACAGTTAACATTTCAGGTCGGGGAACCTTCATCAGCATAATTCTACAAGCACATCAGTAAAATGAGAATTGTTAAGTGCTAGGTGGGACTTCTAAGAGGAGAGGAGAGGCTTATGAGTTAGTGGATAATAAATAGAAATTGGATGAATACCCAGAAAAGACTGGTTGGGAAGTTTGGCCTTTTGCAATTTCAATGTCTTGTGTTTAGTGCGTAGGATCTTGACAGCATTATGCAAACTAACAGCAATCTAAATCATATTTATTGAAATCTCAAAAGAAATTCTCTATCAGTGCACCTCTCAAGTCAATTAAAAATATTGGCCCGTAACTTCAACACTCTCCAGCGTCGGATTTGGCGGGGTACCTCAAAGGTGCACTGGGGAATCCACGGTTTGCACGGCAATTGTCCAGAAGTTTCTCTGGATAATTGCGCTGCACTGGGAATCATCCGTAAATGCAGTTTAAATCGCAAACTTCAGCTGGTGCCGCCAGGGTTATACCAATAGTTACCCAGAAAAGTTAGAAGAATTAAAACCTCTTCTAACTTCTGAGTAACTATTGTAAAGACCCAGACTGACCTCATGGGACCATCCCCACCCCCCAACCCCTGACACCCCTTGAACTTTGACACCCCCCCCCCCCGCCGACCTCCGACATCCCCTCAGCCCCCCGACCTCCGACACCCCCAACCCCAACTCCGTCGACACCAAAACCCCCACCCTCCGACCCCTGACACTTCCCCACCCCACCGACCTCTGACACTACCCGACCTCCGACACCCCCTAACCCCCCCGACCTCTGACACCCTCCAACCCCCGATCTCCGACATCCCCTAACCCCCACTCCCCAGACCTCCAATACTCCCCAGCCCCCCGACCTCTGACTCCCCCTCCATCCTCTGACACCCACCCCACCCACCCCCACCTCCTCCCAGACCACCAACTGACCCCCGGACACCCCCACCCCTCAAATCCTATGCACTTACCTTCTCCCTGGCCTGTCAATTTCCCTGACCATTTAAACTTACCTACTTTATGATAGCAAGTGCCGTAAAAAAAAAAAGACGTGACCTCCTTGAATATGCTGGAGCTACACTTTGCTTGGGGCTGCGAGGAGTCTTTCGAGGCAGGCCCTAAGTAGCTCTGGCAAACAGAAGTGGCAGTGTACTTTTCAAGATAGCTAAGTAGGTATTTATTTCTTCTAATTCCTGCAGACCAGCTCTTTCCGACGCCAGTCGGAGGTTATGGCCCAATCTTTATGTTTTAGCCCATCTTGTTCAAAAACTGCTGACACATTATCAGAGGGAATGACAGAAATTTCTCAAACTAAACATGTATAAGAATTGAGTTACTATAAGCCACTGAAGTAACAAGATTAGTGTCACACTCTGAATTGATTGCTGTTTTTGTAGATCCTTTAACTTAGCTCCCTTATACTGTTATGCTTTCTGACACTCTCTGTCAGATCTTGTTTTAGATAAGAGTTAGCACAAATTGTTTAATCAAAACTGTTCTGGAAATCACCAGAATTACAGTATAACTTTAAAGATTCATGATTCTAATTTTTACAAAGTCTTTAATGCATAGGTTTTTAATATCAGTTGAATTGAAGCTGTCTTGTAAAATTTGTTAATTTTAAGTTTTTTTAAGCAAAACCACTTGAGCTACATATTTCTACCTCAAGTTTTAGATTAGGTAATTTTAAGTAGGTGAAATTGACTTAAAAATATTGATTTAATATGTTACATTTAAAACAGATGCATGAAATTTGGCTGTGCTCATTTGCTCAATACTTCCTCTTATGTGAATTTCTAAAATATATTTCCATGTAAACGAGCCGCAAGTAATGTTCAAATGAAATGTAAATAAGTTGTACAAACAGAAAAATTAACTGCTTTCATTTCAAGTTTTACATAAGGTTCCGAAAGCTACTTTTCACTATAAATTTCAGTAAATCGACATAATGTTCAGCTAACTGATAGCAGTACTTAACCATAGCTTGTCCTTTAACACCATTGCTGTATAGTGCTTATATATAGAACAATACCCATATTTAAAATATTGCACTGAATACCCTCCGTATTCAGTTTTTTAAATATTTATTCTCAGCAATGCAAGACCATATTTATTTCCCCTCCTTATTTACTAAGAAGGAAATTATAAATGTTCTCCGTGAACTGTTGTACTCTTTGTGCTGATGACTTTACCACAATGATATCGATTAAGGACTTTCAGGATGTTGACCCATCAAAGATGAAAGAAAAGCAATATCTGTCTAAATCAAGATGTAGTTTACCTCCAGGCGAGCTCAGAGATAATGGTGTTACCACAACGTGGCTGTTCTACTTTTTGGTGGTAGAGCTCATTGGGCTTGGGAAACACAATCGAATTGATATTGGTGAACTGCTGCAGAATATCTTGTAAATCATACATACAGCAACAGTATTGTAATGGTACTGGAAAGGGTGAATATTGCATATAGTGGCAGGAGAGCTGATCAGGCAAATTGCTTCGTTCTACATGGTGGCAAGCTGATTGGATGGATGCAGCTATAACAAAATATAAGCATTTTGTCACAGTTCTGACTTGAGCTTTATAAGTGCTGGAAAGGCTCACCTGTGTCATCCTGAAGGCTATAACAATCCTTTCTTTAACTCATTCACAAAATGTGGGTGCTGCCAGCAAGGCCAGCATTTACTGCCTGTCTTAATACCCTTGAGAAGGTAGTTGTTAGCCACCTCCATGAATATAGCTGAGTGACTTGCTAAGTTATTTTAGAGGGCAATTAAGAACTAATCACATTTCTGTGGGTCAGGAATCACGTATAGACCAAACCGGGTAAGGATGACAGATTTCCTTTCCAAAAGGACATCAGCGAACCAAATGGATTCTTATGACAATCAGTGGTTTTAAGATCACCAGTACTGATACTAGCCTTTTAATCCTTATCACTATCTACTATTTGCCAAGGTTTGTGTTATCTGCAAACTTTATAATACTGCTCCCTATGTTGTTTATGAAAATTATTTATTGAATAGAGGATTGGACCCAAAACTTATCCTTCGGGAACATCCCAGCAAAACATCTCCCAGTCTCCAAAACACCCATTCACCACCATTCTTTACTTCCTGTCACTGAGCCATACTGTCATGTTCTATTTAAATTCATGGGTTTCAATCTTCTTAATAAGCCTCCCATGTGGCACATATTGATTACCTTCCAAAGAACCATATATACATCTACTGCACCACCTTGATTAACCTGTTACCTCACCAAAGTTAAATGCTTTTCAGAGAAATTGGGTATGAAATTGGATGAGGGCAAAGGCACAAAATGGGTGGAAATGCATATGCCAACCATTATACGCTTCGTCCGCTATTCAATTCTATTGAAGTCAGTGGAGCTGACTGACCAGAGGAGCGAATAACAGGCAACCTATGTGATAACACCTGTTTGCAGGTTTGGGAATCTAGGAAAATTTGAATGGCCAATCAATTTTGTTGGGAGTGGTTCTCGCATGTATGAAGGCCAAATATAAAACTGGCATTGGCAGTAGTTTGGGAACAGGGTGCCCACACAACCTGAGCATTAGTTGGAGACTGATCTTTGGTCTTTTGACCTTTGTCGAAAACAAAAATATGTAAGGAGATCTCAAAGGTTAGAAAGAATTGAGACCCTCTTTAAAACATTTTTTTTCTAGTACTTCTACAGCCTAAAGTTTTTATTTTATTGCAGGCTCATTATGGTCATTAACCGGAGCAGTGTTGTACGCCATCTACATAGTCATGATTAAAAGAAAAGTTGATCGAGAAGACAAGCTTGACATACCCATGTTTTTTGGTAAGGTTAACAGCCACACAGCATACTCTAATTTTTTTGAATGGTAAAACCAGCTATGGTTGCATGTTGTATAATAACCACAGTTTATTCGTGCAAGGTTTTCCTATAGTACCATTTGTCCACGTCTATAATTATCTTCAGATTAAAAGATTAAAATAATGAGAACCTTAAAACTTCTGGGAGGGTTTGAATGATGTCTTCTTTTTATTCAAAGTTCTGTTATGTAAAATATATGAAGCTGTTCAAATGATTTCAACCTGATACTGTCAAACCTATCAACATGCTCTAATTTCAAGAGTAACCTGTATGTCTGAACAATCATCCATGCACTGGCATCTGCATGCAATGACACATGGAGTGAAATTTTACCAGCCCCCAGGTGGCACAAACTGAGTCGGGGGGGGGTTCTAGTAAAACGCCAGGGAACCGCATCAAGATAGCTCCCCAATGCAGTTCTGCTGCTTGGGAAGTTTCCCAGTGGAGGGAAAGACAGGGGTTCAGCTGTTTGGCAAACGGAGGTGGGCAGCCAAATTGAATGATTAATGGCCCAATTGAGGACAACATTCCCAGGCCACAGGCGTTTGCCAGTACTTTGTGAGGAGACCTCAAGCTGCGTGGAGGTGGCCCAAAGCTATCATTGGAGGGGTCTTCCTTCTGTTCTCCAAACCCTGCCTGCTTGACCCACAAAAAAAAATTACCGAATGCTCACCCTTCCAAGAGCACCTCAAATTCCCATTCTCGCTACCTCAGCAGCAACCACCGCTCTCAGTGGTGCTGCCGAGGGTCCAGAACGGCCAGCCCTCTGATTGAGCTGGCAGCATGGAAGGTCTGCCCGCCATCCTTAATTGACCACCTCCCCCACTATTTTTTATTCTTTCACGGGATGTGAGCATTGCTGGCTAAGCCAGCATTTATTGCCCATCCCTAATTGCCCTTGAGAAAGTGTTGGTGAGCTGCCTTCTTGAACTGCTGCAGGCAATGTGGTGCAGATATACCCACTTTGCTGTTAGGGATCGAGTTCCAGGATTTTGACCCAATGACAGTGAAGGAATGGCGATATATTTCCAAGTCAGGATGGTGAGTGACTTTGAAGGGAACTTGCAGGTGATGGTGTTCCCATGCATCTGCTGCCCTTGTCCTTCAAGCTGGTAGAGGTTACGAGTTTGGAAAATGCTGTTGAAAGAGCCTTGGTGAGTTGCTGCAGTGCATCTTGTAGATGGTGCACACAGCTGCCACTGTGTGTCGTGGAGGGAATGAATGTTTAAGGTGGTTGATGGGGTGCCAATCAAGTGGGCTGCTTTATCCTGAATGGTGTCAAGCTTCTTGAGTATTATTGGAACAGCAAATGGAGAGTATTCCATCACACTCCTGACTTGTGCCTTGCAGATCAGGGACAGGCTTTGGGGTGTCAGGAGATGAGTTCTCACAGCAGAATTCCCAGCCTCTGACCTACTGTTGTAGCCACTGTATTTAGATGGCTGGTCCAGCTCAGATTCTGATCAGTGGTAGCCTGCCAGCTTTTAATTGCATCCTCCTGGCAATATCGCAGGGGAAGTCCCGCCTCCTGCCTGAGCATGCTGACCGCTCTAAAACCATCCCGGCAATGGGATCTCCACACTTCAGCAAAATCTCACCCTTGGATAACCATACAACAATTGGAAGTATGAAATATTCACTTGCACACGGTTATATGAAAATTCCAATGAGCTGGAAGGCCTATCTTTAGAATTAGTGCATTTTGAAATTTTTACTTGGGATTTGAACATTTTATAGTACATAATGCAAACTTTCATTTAGTCCTACTCGGCAATTACATTAATTGCAATAAGAAACATTCATATCAAAGTCACATGCAGTGCTGAAGACTTGTGCTCCAAAACTACCTGTGCCTCTAGCCTAACTACAACACCAGTATCTAATCAACAAAGTGGAAAATTGCCTAGATATACCAAAATGCAGGACAAATCTAATTTGGCCAGTTGCCACCCTTCTAGTTTACTCCTGATGATCAGCAAAATGATGGAAGGGGTCATTAACAGTACTATCAAACAACACTTGCTCACCAACAACCTGCTCGCTGGTGCTCAGTTTGGGTTTCACCATGACCATCGGTTCCAGACCTCATTATTACAACTTTGATCTAAACATGAATAAAAGCTGAATTTCAAAGGTGAGGCAAGAATGACTTCCCTTTATATCAAGGCAGCACTGATGAAGTGTGGGATCGAGGAGTCCTGGTAACATTGAAATCAATGGGAATCAGGGAAAAGCTTTCCACTGGTTGGAATCATACCTGGCAAAAAGGAAGATGGTTATGAGTGTTGTGGCCAATCATCTCAACAGGAGTCCCTCTGGATAGTGTCCTTTACATAACCATTTTCAGCTACTTGATCAATTACCTCCCGCCATCAAATGTTCAGAACTGGTGCTATTTCCTGATGATCGCAAAGTGTCCACTTCAATTCATAACTCCTCAGTTAATGGAGCAGCCCGTGCTTGCATGCAGAAAGACCTGGACAGCATATAGATTTGAGCTGATGAGTGGTAAGTAACATTTGTATCAAGTAATGACCATCTCCAACAAAAACCACACCCTGACATTGAGTGGCATCACCATCATCAAATCCCCCATCATCTACAAGCTGGGAGTTGTTATTGACCAGAAACTTAACAGGAGTAGGCACATAAATATTGCGTTAGCGAGTAACTGGCCTCCTGACTCCCCAAAGCTCTCAACTGTCTGCAAGGCTTGAGTCAGCTGTGTGATGGAATACTTTCCACTTGCTTGGATGAGTACAACTCCAATAACTCTCAAAAAACTCAGCACCATCCAGGACAAAGCAGCCTGCTTGATTGTCACCCCATCCACCAGCTTAAACATTCACTTTCCCCACCATCATTGCATCATGGCTGCAATGTGTACCATCTACAAGATGCGCTGCAACATCTCGCCAAGACTTCCTGACAGCATCTCCCAGTCCCACGGTGAACGGGAACAATAGGGGAGACGATGGCATAGTGGTATTGTCACTTGACTAGTAATCCAGATATCCAGGGGTAATGCTCCAGGGACCCGGGTGAAATTTAAATTCAATAAAAGCCTGGAATTAAATAATGACCATGAAACCATTGTCAATTGTTGCAAAAACCCATCTGGTTCACTAATGTCCTTTATGGAAGGAAATCTGCCATCCTTACCTGGTCTGGCCTACATGTGACTCCAGAACTACAGCAATGTGGATGACTCTTAAATGCCTTCTGTTATATCAAACCGCTAAAAAGTCTAAAAGGAATGAAACCAGATGGACCACCTGGCATCGACCTAGGCACCAGAAATGACAACAGCAAACTTGGCCCAGTCGACCCTCCAAAGTCCTCCTTACTAACATATGAGAGCTGGTGCCAAAATTGGGAAAGTTGTCTCACCGACTAATCAAGCAACAGCCTGATATAGTCATACTGACAAAATCATACCTTAAAGAAAATGTCCCGGACACTACCATCACCATCCCTGGGTAAGTCCTGTCCCACCGGCAGTATAGACCCAGCAGAGGTGGCGCACAGTGGTATACAGTCGGGAGAGAGTTGGCCTGGGAGCCCTGAACATTGAATTCAGACTCAAAGAAGTCTCAAGGCATCAGGTGAAACACGGACAAGGAAGCCTCCTGCTGATTACCATGCACAGTCCCCTGCTGCTCACCCCCCACATCCCTCCACCCCAGCTGATGAATCAGTGCTGCTCCATGTTTAACAGCACTTGGAGGAAAGAAGGGTGCAGAATGCACTCTGGGTGGGGGACTCAGTTGTCCATCACCAAGAGTAGCTCGGTAGCACCATTACAGACTGAGCTGGCCAAGCCCTAAAGGACACAGCTGCTAGACTGGGTGTGCGGCAGGTGGTGAGAAAACCAACAGGAGGAAAAACATACTTGACCTCATCCTCGCCAACCCGCCTGCCGCAAATACATCTGTCCATGACAGTATCGGCAGGAGTGACCACCGCACAGTCCTTGTGGAGACGAAGTCCTGCCTTAACATTGAGGATACCCTCCATTGTGTTGTGTGGCGCTATCACCATGCTAAATGGGATAGATTTCGAAAAGACCTAGCAACTCAAGACTGGGCAACCATGAGATGCTGTGGGCCATCAGCAGCAGAACAATCGCACTCAGACACAATCTGTAACCTCATGGCTGGCACATCCCCCACTCTACCAATACCACCAAGCCAGGGATCAACCCTAGTTCAATGAAGAGTGCAGGAGGGCATGCCAGGAGAAGCACCAGGCATACCTGTAAATAAGGTAAGCTGATTAAGGTGAACTGATTTCTTCTCCACCGATGCTGCCAGACCTGCTGAGTTTTTCCAGGTAATTCTGTTTTTGTCCTATAAATAAGGTGTCAACCTTGTGAAGCGACAACACAGGACTACTTGTATGCCAAACAGCATAAGCAGCAAGCGATAGAAAGAGCTAAGCAATTCCACAACTATGGGATCAGTTCTAAGCTCTGCAGTCCTGCCATGCAGAGTTGTGAATGGTGATGGACTATTAAGCAACTCACTGGAGGAGGAGGTTCCACAAATATCCTCAATGATGAGGGAGCGCAGCTCATCAGTTCAAAAATTAAGGCTGAAGCATTTGCAGCAATCTGCAGCCAGAAGTGCCAGTCAATGATCCACCTCAGCCTCCTCCAGAGGTCCTCAGCATCACAGATGCCAGTCTTCAACTAATTTGATTAACTCCATGTGATATCAAGAAACAGCTGAAGGCATTGGAAAATGCAAAGGCTCAGGGTCCTGACAATATTCTGGCAATGGTACTGAAAACTTGTGCTCCAGAACTTGCCACGCCCCTAGCCAGACTGTTCCAGTACAGCTACAACACTGGCAATTACCCAGCAATGTGGAAAATTGCCCAGGTATGTCCTGTACCCAAAAAGCAGGACAAATCCACCCTGGCCAATTGCCACCCCATCGGTCTACTCACGATCATCAGTAAAGTGATGCAAGGGCTCATCAACAGTGCTATCAAACAGCATTTGCTTAGCAATAACCTGTTCACTGACGCTCAATTTGAGTTCCGCCAGGGCCACTCAGCCCCTGACCGCTTACAATCTCAGTTCAAACATGGACAAAAGAGCTGAACTCCATAGGCGAGGTGAGAGTGACTGCCCTTGACATCAAGGCAGCGTTTGACTGATTGTGGAATCAAGGAGCCCTAGCAAAACTGGAGTCAATGGGAAACTGGAAGAAAAGTCTCCGCTGGTTGGAGTCATATTTAGCACAAAGAAAGATGGTTGTGATTGTTGGAGGTCAATCACCTAAGTTCTAGGATGTCACTGCAGGAGTTCCTCAGTGTCCTCAGCCCAGCCATCTTCAGCTGCTTTATCAAGGACATCCCTTCCATCATAAGGTCAGAAGTAGGGATGTTTGCTGATGATTGCACAATGTTCATCACCATTCGCAACTCCTCAGATACTGAAGCAGTCCATGTCCAAATGCAGCAAGACCTGGACAATATCCAGGTTTGGGCTGAGAAGTGGCAAGTAACATTCACACCACACAAGTGCTGGCAATGACCATCTCCCAACAAGAGAGAATCTAACCATCGCCCCTTGACATCCAATTACATTACCATTGCTGAATCCCCCACTATCAACATCCTGGGGGTTACCATTGAGCAGAAACAGAACTGGACTAGCCATATAAATACTGTGGCTACAAAAGCAGGTCAGAGGCTAGGAATCCTGCGGCGAGTAACTTGCCTCCTGACTCCCCAAAACGCGTCCACCATCCACAAGGTACAAGTCAGGAGTGTGATGGAATACTCTCCATTTGCCTGGATGACTGCAGCTCCAACACTCAAGAAGCTTGACACCATCCAGGACAAAGCAGCCCACTTGATTGGCACCACATTAACAAACATTCACTCCCTCCACCACCGACACCCAGTGGCAGAAGTGTGTACCATTTACAAGGTACCCTGCAGGAATTCACCAAGCTTCCTTAGGCAGCGCCTTCCAAACTCATGACCACTACCACCTAGAAGAATGAGGGCAGCAGACACATGGGAACTGCACTTGAAGTTCCCCTCCAAGTCACTCACCATCCTGAGATGGAAATATATCACCGTTCCTTCACTGTCATTGGATCAAAATCCTGGAACTCCCTCCCTAATAGCACTGTTGGTGTACCTACACCACATGGACTGCAGCAGTTCAAGAAAGCAGCTCACCACCAGCCTCTCAAAGACGATTAGTGATTGGCAAAAATAGTTGGCCTAGCCACCAATGCCCACATCCCATTAATGAATTTTAAAAAATACACTGCGAGTACCCCTCAAGTAGAACGCCATCCTGACTTGGAAATGTGTAGTTTTTTCTTTTCCGGTTCATAAGCCTGAAACTCCCGCCTTCACAGCACTGTCACATTAACTTCACCACTGGCCTGTAGAAGTTCAAGAAGGTAGCTTGCCATCACCTCCTTGAGGGCAGTTAGGGTGGAGAATGGACACAGGCTTTGGTAAAAAAATGCACACGTCCTATTAATAAACTTAGAACAGTTTATTTTCAGTAGTTTAATTATATTTTAAAATTTTGCATGTATAATTGCAGGGATGCTTGATACACACTCTGCTGTACTATTTATTACCACACAGACCAACACCCCTACTCCCTCAGCCACTGTTGAAGTATCTTGTCAAGTGAACTTGCACATGAGATAGAGCTTGTTAAAGATATGTTCTTGTGGTTTGGCACAGTCAACAATGATGTGTAATGATCACTAATAATATGACCGGGTTAAATTTTGTCAGTTCCCCATTTGGATAGAAGGCAACCTTTTGGAACCAGTATTTAGTCAGTAAAGTGGGGAGGGCGCAAAGGAGAAAAATTAGGTTTTAGATTTTTGGCATAAAATAATAAATAACATTTTGAATAAACAGGAAGTTAGAATTGGGAGTTAAATTAGTAAATGCAGAACAATGAAAAGTGAGGGAAAACTGGTGACATTCAAAGGATTATGAACCAATTAAATAAATGGATTAAAGGAACTGCAAATTCAATGTGGATTTTCGTCATTAATATGCATATTTGAGCAGGAAACACCAACAAAATTAAAGAATAGTTTTGGGTGTGATTATGACTTATTTTTGAATATAGTCAGTATAAATCAAGAATGCTAATCAAATACTGAGATACATTGGAAGGCATTTGATTGGGGAACGATGATCTCACAATTAGTTATTTTTGTTCCACACAGGTCCATTGAAAATGAATGGGTTAATGCCAGTTTTAAAATTTATAGCAGATGGAAAATTGAGGAAACAGCAGGGGCTAGAAAAGAGTTGTTGGGAGTTCTGGCTCCAAACAATGGTTGTAATGTAGGATAGAGTATAAATCAGGAAAATAGAGATGCATGTAATAATGGTAATATAACAATCATGAGGGCCTTTAATTTTCATATTGACTGGGCAGATCAAATTGCAATAATAATGTGGAAGTAATGGAATGATTTATTTTCTAGATCAGTATGTTGAGGAACCAAGTCGGGAACAGGCTATTTTAGATCTGCTGTTGCGCATTGAAACGGGTTAATGAATAAATAATTGAAGGACCCCCCTTGGGAAGACTGGACATAATATGATAGAATTTTGTATTGAGTTTGAAAGCGATTTAGTTAAGTTTGAAATTAGTGCCTGAAATCTAAAGAAGCAAGCTGTGTAGGTATGATAGCTAGGTTAGCTAAGGTGGATTGGAAAACTGCATTAAAACATACGATTGTGCAAAAGCAATGGATAGCATTTAAGGAAATAGTACATAATTTTCAACATTTATCAATTCCTTTAAGGCACAAAAACCCCACACACAAAGTGGCCAAACTGTGCCAACATGATCTATGGATGTTGCTGATAAAGCTAGCATTTGTTGCCCTTCCCTAATGCCCTTGAACTGTGCGGGTTACTCAGTCTTCAAAGTGAAGTTAAGAATCAACCACATTACTGTGGATCTGGAGTCTCATGTAGGCCAGACCAGGTAAGGATGGCAGAACATTAGTGAACCAGATGAGTTTTTACGACAATCGATGAGTCATGATCACCATTATTGAGACTAGCTTTATATTCCAGATTTTATTAATTGAATTTAAATTCCATCCATGACCCCAGAACATTATCCTGGGCCTCTGGATTACTAGTCCCATGACATTACCGCTACGCCACTGTCTTCCCACTTATTGTATTGTCTATAAGTGTAATAAACCTGAGGATTTTAGAATTCAACAAAGGAGCAGCAGGGAATTGATAGGAAAAGAGAAAAGAGAATATGAGAGTAGACTTGCAAGAGACACAAAAACAGATGGTAAACATTTCTGTAGGAATGTAAATAAGAGGAAGAGATTAGTGAAAGGCAACATGGGCCATTAGAGACAGAGACATTAACCAAATACTTTGCTTCTATTTTCACTGTAGAGACAAAACAAAACCTGGAAATAATGCAGAACCAAGGTTCTAGAGAGAATGAGGAACTTAAAGAAATTAGCGTATGTAAAGAAATAGTACAAAAGAAATTAAGGCCAGTTAGCCTAACATGGCTAGTCGGCAAAATGCAAGAATTTATTCTTAGGCAAGTGATAACAGAACACTTAGAGTTTTTCAAGAATTTAACTAGTAATATGGATAAGGGGAACCAGTGGATGTGGTGTATTTGGATTTTCAAGAAGCATTTGATAAGGTGCCCACACAAAATTATTGCACAAAATTGGGACTCATAGGATTGGGGCACTATAATCATGGGCTAAATTGGGGGGGAAGTTGATGGATAGGCGCGTACGGGTGCGCTTCCGATCAGCGCCCCCCGATCGGAGGCGCGGTGCCATTTTACGTGGGCGGGCCAATTAAGGCCTGCCCAGCGTGACGTCCGCACAGAAGTGCTATGCGCCCCCTGTGCGGGTGGCGGGGGGGGAGTCCCAAAATCGAGAATGCGCTCTCTCGCACATGCGCACGAAAGAGCGCACTCAACTCCCTGAGGCTAACTGCAGCCTCAGGGAGTTCGGCTCAAAATGTACAAAACCTAAAAACGGAAAAGTAAAATTTCCACAACATGTCCCCTCCTGTGACAATGTCACAGGAGTTGGGACATATCCATAATTTTTACAAAAACCTTTATTAAAATTTTTTAAAGCCTACATGAAAGTTCATCCCGTCCGTGCAGAGTCTTTAATTACTTTATTGACCCTATCAATGGCCTCAATTGGCCATTGACAAGTCGACGGGCACGCAGCTGATTTTGCTGCGCCCCCGCCTTCCTGAAAATTTAAATAGGGCGCGATGACATCATGAGTTCCCCCAACATCACCACACATCATTTTACGCGTCGGCGAGCGGGCCCCACCCCCACTCGCCAACTCGTAGAATTCTGCCCCATGGATTGAGGATCAGTTAATGGACAGAAGACAGAGTAGGAATAAATGGGACGTCTTTCGGTTGTAGCTAGCAGGGCAGCACAAGAATCAGTACTTGGGCCTTAGCTATTTACAATCTATAATGATGACGAAGTGGTGGCAAATCCCTTGGACCTGACAACTTGTGTTCTAGGTTTTTAAAAGAGGCAGCTGCAAGGGAGACTGAATGTAATGTTTCCAAGTTTGCGATGATACAAGATTAGGTGGGAACGTATGAAGTGAGGAGGATGCAAAGGGGCTACAAAGAGATGTGAACATGTTGGATTAGTGGGCAAGAATATGAAGATGGAATACAATGTGGTGAAGTGTGAAGTTATCCACTTTGATCAGAAAAATAAAAGAATAGTTTTTAAGTTGTGAAAAACTGATAAATGTTTGCACTCAAAGGAATCTGGAAGTCCTTGTATACAAATCTCAGAAAGTTACCATGCAGGTACAGCAAGCAACTAGAAAAGCAAATGGTGTTTTAGCTTTTATTACAACTTGGTGTACAAGTGTTAAAAAAAGAATTACTACAATTATACAGGACATTGGTAAGGCCACACCTGGAGTACTATGTGCAGTTTTGGTCTCTTTACCAGAGGAAAGACACATTTGCACTAGAGGGAAGGCAATAAAGACTCACTGGACTGGTTCCTGGGATGAGATGATTGTCCTATGAGGCGAAGTTGGGCAAACTAGGCCTATATTCCCCAGAGTTTACAAGAATAAGAGCAATCTAATTGAAACATACAAAATTCTTAATGGGCTTGACAGGGTGGATGCTGAGAAAATGTTTCCCCTGTCTAGGGAATCTAGAACACAGGGTCACAGTCTCAGAATAAGGGCTCATCCATTTAGGACTAACTTGAGGATAAACATCTTCATATAAAGGGTTGTGAATCTTTGAAATTCTCTACCCCAGAGAGGCATGCATGCTCAGTCATTGAGTGCAGCTATATTCAAGACAGAGATCAATAGGTTTTGTGTACATGGGAATTAAAAGATATGGGGATAGTGCAGGAAGGTGCAGTGGAATAGCAGAGCAGGCTCAAAGGGCCTAATGACCTACTCCTGCTCCAATTTCTTATGTTCTTATGCTTAAGTATTCTTATTTGATGTACATCAATAATGACACTGTATTTAACTTGCCTCAATGTTCAGAGACTAGCAGCAAAGATAATTGTACCTCAAATTTGATAATGACACAGCTGGTTTTCATTGGAGGAAAATTAAAATTCGGCTTGGTGAAGAGCATGCACTGAAAATGCTGAGAGGACTAAATTTAAACAGGTTACTTAACATTGGGCAGAATTTTGCCCTCATTGGGCAGGCGCAGCGGGCGGGCCCAGGAGCGGTCATGAAGCTGCCTGCCACCTGCGATCGGGCTCAGACATGGATTTGTCCAGCCAGCATGAATCACGCGCTGCAGCACTCCATGCTGCCAGGGTGAGGGTGGGCAGGAGCACGCGTGATGATGTTCGCGCAGGTGCATGCAGTTAAAGCTCCCTGAGGCACAGAGCTGCCTCAGGGAGCTAAAGATTTTTAACTTTACAACTAAAGAATTTTAAAATAATGAAAACATGTCCCCTCATGTGACTGTCACGTGAGCAGGGACATGTAAAATATGAGTGCAAAAAGTTTTTTTTAAATCACTGGACAAAACCTCATCCCACCCAAATCCCATCGCCAAAAATGCAAAGGCTGCTTGGCCTTTTCTCCTGCTTGCCGACTGAATGATTGGACAGGCAGTGAAAAATTCAAGTCAGTTAGTTCCTTAAGGGCCGTAATAGGCCACTTAATCATCGGCGGGTGCACTGCCGATTCACGCGTGCGCCTGCTGACCGAAATATTGCGTGTTCATTTTACACTCATTCGGGTCGGGCACGCAACCGCCGGACGAGTGTAACATTCTGCCCATAGAATCTAAACATAGAACAAGAGGACATGAGCCCTCAGACAACATTTGAAATTCGAAAGTCTTTCCTCACAGAATATGTTTCCAGGAAAGCAGCTAACACTGTAAGAGGGATATCTGATTAGAAATTAAATCAAGGATTAAATGTATTAGATTGTTCAAAGTAATGCTTCCTTAGCCGCAAGATGCATAAAAATGTCATGCCAGGAAATGGAAACAATCATAGGTGAATAATTTGAAAGGATATCAAATGTCACCAGTTTTAATGTCCTTCTGCTATGAGCTTTTTTTTGTTTGGGGATGGGGACCAAACTGGGGAAAGAAACTTCAGATAACCTTCCGTCAAGTGTTTTAGCTTACTTGTAATAAGAAAAATTATGCATTAACTTGGAATAAATGGCTTTTGTACAAAATTTTCTTCTGTGTTTTCTCCTGTTCATGAAATAATTGATCCTTTATGTGTCTTAAGAAGTAGACTGAAGGAAAATTCAGTTGCAAAGTTATCTAAATCAAATATTTGCAAATCATGCTGTTCACTCTTAAGAGTATAGTGAATAGTCAATTGTTTTGTATACTTATTATTTATGGCGCTGCATAGATTAGAGATGAAGTTAGATTGCATCACAAAGAGCTGCTTTTTAGTTTTTATATTGGGAATATTTAATTAACTCAGATACAATATTCACTACTCTGGTAATCATAGAATAATAAGCCACCCTGTTTTACAGAATAATAAAACTGGTCAGAAATACCATTTTTAAAATTAGAATTTGGAACTATATGCTTAAAATGAATAATGTCTTTTACAACAAACTTAGAAACTAAACAATTTAAATAATTAACTAATTGTAGATTAAACTCTCATGTTATTGACATTTTTGGATCTACGAACAAATTCAGTTGTGTTGTCTGCTGCATGTCAGCCCTGCAGATGGAATTGAATACAATTGAGAGTGACTGAACTATTCATGCTGATTACAGGAATATTCAATTTAAAATTGTATTGTATGGGTTTCTATTCAATAGAAGAAAGCAGGGGAAAAGGAAATAGCATACCTTTTACATTTACAGTGATACCACTTCTGTACCAGAAAATATGAAGACTTTGATCAGTGCACCTTCAAAAATAAATCTCTTGCTTTATTAAACTAAAGTACTGTGCCAAGGACCTCACTAACATGAAATTGCTAGTTTATGCATAAGAAATAGCTATTTCATAATCCTCTGTTAAGAGATGACTGTTTTAGCTTGAGGCATTTGCAAATCAAAGAATTTTACAAAACTAGTCAGATGATTTCCCACACCATCCTGCTCTCCCAAAAATAGCTTCACTCAGCAGAAGATTTTTCTTCTTTCTGCAAGGAGCTGTGTTAAAACAGTATTCCTAGTGATTGTAGTATAAACTTCTGCTATATATAAATTAAATTTCGACAATGAAAGTAATAACATGCTTCATTGCATTCTTTTATGCAGGATTGCTACTAAAATCCATTTTCCAATTTTGTACCAGCTAGATTTGATTTGAAATAAAATGCTTTTCTATCAATGTAACCTATAATCAGTCTTAGACTACAATAGTCCTCATTTCTTGCATTCACATTATTTTTGATGAGAACATTTCTTTTTGTTTCGATTTTTATTTGAAACCCACCACATCTTTCCTGTTTCACAAGCTTCATACAATCTTTAATAACTTTTTCTATACTATCATCCTATAATGTAAAGATTTCCCCTGCTTCATTGTGTAATGTTGCTTCCATTCAAAAAACCTAATTTCGCCAGACTAATTCCTGGATGGCGGGACTGTCCGATGAGGAGAGATTAAGAAGACATGGCCTGTATTCTGTCGAGTTTAGAAGAATCTCATTGAAACTTACAAAATTCTTAAGGGGCTAGACAGGGTAGATGCAGAAAGGATGTTTCCCCTGGCTGGGGTGTCTAGAACCAGGGGACACTGTCTCAGAATAAGAGCAAGCCATTTAGGACTGTGATGAAGAGGAATTTCATCACTCAGAGGGTAGTGAATCTTTGGAATTCTGAACCGCAGAGGGTTGTGGAAGCTCAGTCATTGAGTATGTTTAAGACAGAGATTGATAGATTTCTAAATACTACTGACATCAAGGGATATGGGGATAGGGCGGGAAAATGGGATTAAGGTAGATGATCAGCCGTGATCTAGTTGAATGGCAGAATGGGCTTGAAAGGCTGAATGGCCTATTCTTGGTCCTATACTCCTAAATTTAAAACGTTCTGTGATTCATTTCTGGTTTGCAGGAACACATAGCTAGCACCACATACAAACCCCTGTATGGAGATGCAGTCCATTTATTTAAAATATTTTCACATATGCTTTGCATTGCCTCATGAGTTAAATTGCATGAGTTACAAACAGAAAAGACTGTTGAGCATAGAATTCCTATCTATTTGAAAGGTAACAAAATCTGTGTATTTTAAAAATAAAGGCCGGCATTTTCCGGCCCTGTCACGGGCAGGACCTGCCGGAGGAGAGGCGGCGCCCCAGCCAGAAGTCCATTGACTTGCGGCAGGACCAGAAGATCGCAGAGGCGGGCTGGTACAGAAAATCCTGCTGAAACTATTGTGCTTTGAATCAAGTTTTAACACTTAGAATTCACCATCCTTTGGTAGCTTAAATGATTATTTTAAGTAAAGTACTGTGACAAGTCCTTATTTTGTAAAGTCTGATTATTGTGCAGATAAATTCCATGATCTCAAGCATCCAACATTATGCTGTTCTTGAAAGGAGCACATGTCAAATAGGGCAGCATTTTAAATAACTTGTACACATTATTCCTAACTTTCCTTTTCCTCCAATGCAAACAAGCCCAATGCTAAGTCTCTCATCAAGGCTGAATCAGAAATTATCCTTGCTGAACACACTCCCTTCAGGTGCAGCTCAATACTGGGAGCATGGGATCACTGAAACTCTAAAGAATATTCTAACTCGTTAAAGGGAATAATAAGTGTCTTCACTTTTTACCATTTGTTGGTTAGTTTATATTATAAATGTTTGCTCTGGATTTCACTTTTTACTTTCCTTTCTTTTTACAGGATTTGTGGGATTATTTAATCTCCTACTGCTATGGCCTGGGTTTTTCTTGCTTCACTACACAGGATTTGAGGCTTTTGAATTTCCAACCAAAACTGTATGGATATACATCCTTATTAATGGACTTATAGGAACAGTGCTGTCTGAATTTCTCTGGCTGTGGTATGATTTTGATATAATTTACTTTTGAAATGTGAAGACATGTTTACTTAAAGGAAAACCATAGATAACTCATAAAATCTGTCAAATTGCTAATTTGCTAATTACTCAAATGTTTTCAAACATCCCCACAAAAGTTCAAATTTATTTAGGCATGAAAAAACATGTTTAAAATATAATAATATATTTTTTCCCAAATATGATCACTAATTATCAAGCAGTTGATGTATCGTACATGATTGTACAGTTATTGAGCTAACATCAGATTGTCAAAATCATTGTTTTAAATTTGGGAACATAACAAAATTTCTATGAAAAATGAGCTATGATCAATGTTTAGCTGAGATATAACTAGAGACCTGTCTTCTACAATCCTGCAATTCATTAAATTGATGAAATCTCAGATTATACAAATTCAATATATCATCTTTTAATGACAAATCAATAATTCAATTAGCCACAGCTGCTCAAAGAATACTACGTGTCAGTCTCCTAGATCATCTTTATATTCACCATAGTATCCCTCTGGAAAATGTAATTATAGGTACATGGTATAAAATTATCTACTTTAACTTTTTCCCCCTTATGTTAGAGCAGTCCTGTCTCCAGTAATAATTTTCTGCTGTTAGCAAATGTAAGTGGTTGCCACAAGCCATTCTGGTCACCATTCCTACTGATTGCAAGTTGCTGAACACTCAGTGTTCCATATAGATCAGCAATGTAATTGTTATATTTTGGGCATATGAAGATCTTGGCCAGAAACTAAAAGTAATGTTCATTCACATGTTTAAAACATTTGTGCAATCTTTCTCATGCTTTGTTATTTCTCCATTGCTGTCAAAGCTCTAAAATATACTTCAGTGTAGATGGTTCTGCAATGCAAAAACTGTATCAATCAACAAAACTATATCAATCAACAGCTGTTTCATCAATGACTTCCATCCTAAGGTCAGAAGTGGGGATGTTCGCTGATGATTGCACAATGTTTAGCACTATTTGTGACTCCTCAGATACTGAAGCAGTCCATGTCCAAATGCAGCAAGACCTGGACAATATCCAGGCTTGGGCTAGCAAGTAGCAAGTTAATATTCACACCACACATGTGCCAGGCAATGTCCATCTCCAACAAGAAAGAATCTAAGCATCCCTCCTTGAATTCAATGGCATTACCATCGCTGAATCTCCCACTATCAACATCCTGATGGTTACCATTGACCAGAAACAGAACTGGACCAACCATATTGTGGCTACAAGAGCAGGTCAGAGGCTAGGAATCCTGCAGCAAATAACTCACCTCCTGACAGCCCCCCAAAGCCTTTCCACCATCTACAAGGCACAAGTCAGGAGTATGATGGAATACTCTCCACTTGCCTGGATAAGTGCAGCTCCAACAATACTTAAGAAGCTCAACACCATCCAGGACAAAGCAGCTGCATGATTGGCACCCTACCCACAAACATTCACTCCCTCTGCCACTAACGCACAGTGGCAGCAGTGTGTACTATTTACAAGATGCACTGCAGGAACTTACCAAAGCTCCTTAGATAGCTCCTTCCAAACCAATGACCACTACCATCTGGAAGGACGAGGGCAGCAGACATATGAGAACACCACCACCCCTTGAGGTTCCCCTCCAAGTCACTCACCATCCTGTCTTGGAAATATATCACCGTTCCTTCACTGTCGCTGGGTTAAATTCCTGGAACTCCCTCCCTAACAGCACCGTGGGTGCACCTACACTACATAGATTGCAGTGGTTGAAGAAGGCAGCGCACCACCACCTTTTCAAGGGCGATTAGGGATGGGCAATAAATGCTGGCCTAGCCAGTGACACCCACATCCCATGAATGAATTAAAAAAACTGTTTAACATTTCCTTGATCAGCATCATTATCACTCCTATTTCTATTTTATATTGTGTTCTTCAGTGCTCCATTTAAATGAATTTAACTTAGCAGTTTTTAATAAATTCTGACTTTCCAAAGCCAACATTCTGAAGACATTTGCTGCTGACCAGTTAGCTTGACTAAATGTGTAGCACTTTCACCTCTGACGCAGAAGGTTGTAGGCTGAAGACTTAATCTAGCTTGATGTTTCAGTTCAGTACTGAGGACATGCTATATTATTTGGAAATCTCGGGGAGAATTTTCCCCCCGTTGAGAGCAAAGTTGAAGTACGGGCGCGCAGAGGTGCGCCTCCGACCGGTGCGCCCAATCGGGGGCATGCCGCCATTTTACATGGGTGGTTTGTGCACTCCTGTGCAGGCAGGGGGAATCCCTAAACCTGAGAGTGCGCTCTTTCACGCATGCACACGAAAGAGCGCACTCATCTCCCTGAGGCTAAGTGCTGCCTCAGGGAGATCACCTCTACTGTCAAAAGTATTAAAAATAGAGAAAAAAAAAAAATTCCTGACATGTCCCCAAATGTGACACTGTCACATGAGCTGGGGCATGTCCATAATTTTTTTAAAAACTTTAATTAAATTTTTAAAAACCTACATGAAACCTCATCCTGCCCATGAATGAGGTTTCATGCTTTTCCTAATTCCCGCCAGGGCTCCTGGCATGCCCGCCAGCTTTAAGGTTGGACGGGCAGGTCCATTAATTAGTTTGATGAGTCTGTCAATGGCCTCAATTGGCCATTGACAGGTCAACGGGCGCACACCTGATCTTGCTGAGCCCCCGCCTACCTGAAAATTTAAATGGGGCACGGTGATGTCGGGAGTTCCACTTGACGTCACCGCGCGTCATTTTACGGGTCAGCGAGCGGGCCACGCCTCCCGCTCACCGACGAGAAAATTCTGCCCCTCGTAATTCAAATTAATAAAACAAGGCCCAATCTGCCTGTTTCACAAGTTCATGTGTACGTAAAAAATCCGATGACAGTATTCCAAGATAAACAGCAAGTTCTCCTGGCATCTTTGCCAATATTCACATCTTAACAAACATCAAAGAAACATAGCCTAATGAAGCACTCATCTCATTGCAGCTTGTGGGACTGTCCAGTGCCCAATATAGTACTGTGTTTACCTTGATAACAACAATAACTGCATTTCAGAATAATAGATCATATGTGAAAATCCCTGGAATTTATTAAGTAGTTGATAAAACTTTATTGCTTTTGACTTTTTTGCTCCTCTTGCATTTTATCTGTATAATGTAGTTTAGCTTATTAATTTAGAATATTTCAATATACGTAGCACTTGTAGCATAGTTGGTTAGAGCACTATTCTTTGACTTGTAGAACTAATTTGAAAGAATAATTGGAATTTAACTAGCTCAGAATTTTTATTTTTATGGATTTAAAATAATTTTTCTTTTTCAGGGGCTGTTTTCTCACATCATCACTGATCGGTACACTCGCATTAAGCCTCACAATACCTCTTTCCATGATAGCAGACATTTATATGAAAAAGGTATTTCAATCAGTTCTTGAAAACAGTATGATTAATTTAAAAAACATTTAGTCATTTGTTAGTACAGAACTTGAGTATTGCTGACAAAAAAAAGACATTTTATCAAAACTTTTCGTCTTGCACTCATCAGGACAATCACAAGAATACCAATGTCAGGGGAAGCAACATAAAGTTTTTGCTTCCCCAATATCATTATTCTTGTGATTGTCCTGATGAGTGCAAAACGAAAAGCTTTGACAAAATGTCTTTTTTGGACAAAACATTTACTGTAAAAATTATACTTGGTGGCTAGGGCTTGAGCCATCATATTGTTTTATTTTTCTAAATTTGTTGTCTTTTTTGTGCATTATTTCCTTTGCTGTACACTGGCAAATATTTGCTTTATTTTGGCAGTTCCTGCAAGTGTTCCTGGATGTGTATCAATTTTTGCAGGAGGCCCTTTGGAGTGTGACATTATTATAGGCGGGTTCCTCACACAGAAACATTTGAGAACCAGTAGAGTAGGGCTTCCAAAAGCTTGCTTAATTATCTTGTCACTTGCCAATACTTGCTTTGAGATTACTGTGAAAAGGGGAGCATGAAGGCTAATAAAAGACTAATTGGGTGAAGGAGGAATGCACTGCATTAGGCCATTCGAGAATTAGATCTTTGGAAAGGTTAGAAATAGTAAGATAAGTGTGCTAGTGCAATGTTTTTCATCTCATTAAAGCTGGAAATTAATACACCAGCTGGTGAATAGTATTTTCTTGTCCAGGATATATGATGTGCATAACAGAAAAAAAATGATTGCTGTAAATGTGAAATGAAAACAGAAGATGTTGTAAGCCATTGCAAGTCAGATGCTGACTGAACTGTTGTGCCTCGCCAACATTTTCTGTTTTAGTTATGATAAATATTTCCTGACATGTATTTGTAAGTTTAAAGCAAGAACATCTTTACTTTAACGCAATTTTGTGATAGCTATGTCACAAATGTAATCTTGATCGTGTTCTTCACGGGAGATTTATAACTAAAGTGAAAGCTCATGGGATCCAGGATTAAAGTGGAAATTGGATTATCAACCACCTAGATAATTGGAAATTGAGGGAAGTTCTGAATGATACAATTCTAATTGGACAGCTGTGACCATGCCGTTTTCTGGAACTACTGCTGCTCATGGGTATTAATTTTCCTAATTAGGATGTTATAAATAGGATGTCTAGGTTGTGCAGGAAACTACAACAACAACTTGAATTTATATAAAAGCAAAAAACTGCGGATGCTGGAAATCCAAAACAAAAACAAAAATACCTGGAAAAACTCAGCAGGTCTAACAGCATCTGCGGAGAGGAACACAGTTAGCGTTTCGAGTCCATATCACTCTTTAACAGAACTAAGGAAAAATAGAAAAGAGGTGAAATATAAGCTGGTTTAAGGGGGGGTGGGACAAGTAGAGCTGGATAGAGGGCCAGTGATAGGTGGAGATAACCAAAAGGTCAAAGAGGTGTTGAAGGTGGTGATATTATCTAAGGAATGTGATAATAGGTGACATTAAGGGTAGAAAGCAGGACGAGCAAGGTACAGATAGCCCTAGTGGGGGTGGGGTGGGGGGAAGGGATCGAAATAGGCTAAAAGGTAGAGATAAAACAATGGGTAGAAATACATTTAAAAATAATGGAAATAGGTGGGAAAAGAAAAATCTATATAAATTATTGGAAAAATGGGGGATCGGAAAGGGGGTGGGGATGGAGGAGAGAGTTCATGATCTAAAATTGTTGAACTCAATATTCAGTCCGGAAGGCTGTAAAGTGCCTAGTCGGAAGATGAGGTGCTGTTCCTCCAGTTTGCGTTGAGCTTCACTGGAACATTGCAGCAGGCCAAGGACGGACATGTGGGCATGAGAGCAGGGTGGAGTGTTGAAATGGTAAGCAACAGGGAGGTCTGGGTCATGCTTGGGGATAGACCAAAGGTGTTCCGCAAAGCGGTCACCCAGTCTGCGTTTGGTCTCTCCAATGTAGAGGAAACCGCATTGGAAGCAGCGAATGCAATAGACTAAATTGAGGGAAGTGCAAGTGAAATGCTGCTTCACTTGAAAGGAGTGTTTGGGCCCTTGGACGGTGAGGAGAGGGGAAGTAAAGGGGCAGGTATTGCACCTTCTGCGGTTGCATGGGAAGGTGCCGTGGAAGGGGGTTGAGGTGTAGGGGGTGATGGAGGAGTGGATCAGGGTGTCCCGGAGGGAACGATCCCTGTGAAATGCTGCCAGGGGCGGTGAAGGGAAGATGTGTTTGGTGGTGGGATCATGCTGGAGTTGGCGGAAATGGCGGAGGATGATCCTTTGAATGCGGAGGCTGGTGGGGTGATAAGTGAGGACAAGGCGGACCCTATCATGGTTCTGGGAGGGAGAGGAAGGTGTGAGGGCGGATGCGAGAGAGATGGGCCGGACACGGTTGAGGGCCCTGTCAACCACCGTGAGTGGAAAACCTCGGTTAAGGAAGAAGGAAGACATGTCAGAGGAACTGTTTTTGAAAGTGGCATCATCAGAACAGATGTGACGGAGGCGAAGGAACTGAGAGAATGGGATGGAGTCCTTACAGGAAGCGGGGTGTGAGGAGCTGTAGTCGAGGTAGCTGTGGGAGTCGGAAGGCTTGTAATGAATATTGGTGGACAGTTTATCACCAGAAATTGAGACAGAGAGGTGAAGGAAGGGAAGGGAAGTATCAGAGATGGACCATGTGAAAATGATGGAGGGGTGGAGATTGGAAGCAAAATTAATAAATTTTTCCAGGTCCAGACGAGTTTATATAACATCTCTAACATAGTAAAACATCCCAAGGTACTTTAAAGGAGCGTAATCAAACAAAATGTGGCACTGAGTCACATTAGATGACCAAAAGTTTGGCTCAAGTGATAAGTTTTAAGGAGTATGTGAAAGGAGGAAAGAGAAGCAGAGAAGTTTAGGGTAAAGAATTAGAGGCTAGCACTTGGACGGCTGAAAGCATAGCTACCAATGGTGGGCCTGATAGCCTGTACCCTAGGATGTTAAAAGAATTGCTTCAGAGATAGTGAATTCCAAAATTCCCTAGGTTCCAGAAAAGTCCCAATAGATTGGAAAACTGTAAACATAATACCCCTGTTCAAGAAAGGAGGAAGACAAAAAGCAGAAAACTACAGGCCAGTTACCCTATCATCTGTCATTGGGAAAAATACTGGAATCCATTATGAAGGAAGTAGTAGCAGGACATTTAGAAAATCAGAATGCAATCAAAGTCAACATGGTTTTATGAAAGGGAAATCATGTTTGACAAATTTATTTGAGTTCTTTGAGGATATAACAAGCAGGGTAGATAAAGGGACTTCCAAAGGGCACTTGATAAGATGCCACATAAATTGTTACTACACAAGATAAAAGGTCATTGAGTTGGGAGTGATATATTAACATGGATAGAGGATTTGCTAACTAGCAGGAAACAGAATTGGGATAAATGGGTCATTTTCAGACTAGCAAACTATAACTAATAGCATACCACAGGGATCAGTGCTGGTGCCTCCACTATTTACAATCTATATTAATAACTTGGATAAAAGGACAGACTGTATGTAACCAAATTTGCTGCTGATACAAAGCTAGGTTGGAAAGCAAGCTGTGAGGACACAGAATCTGAAGAGATATAGATGGGTTAGGTGAGTGGGTAAAAATGTGGCAGATGAAGTATAATGTGGAAAAAAATAAGGTTATCCACTTTGCTGGGAAGATTAGAAAGCAAAATATTTAAATGGGGAGAGACTACAGAATGCGGCAGCTCAGGGAGATTCAGCTTCCCTCATACATGAAACACAAAATGTTAATATGCAGGTACAACAGGAAATTAGAAAGGCAAATGGAATGTTGCCATTTATTGCATGGGGGATGTAGTATAAAAGTAAGGAAGTTTTATTACAACTGTGCAGTGTGTTGGTGAGACCATGCCTAGATGTGTACAATTTTGTTTTCCTTATTTAATGAAGGATATACTTGTATTGGAGGCAGTTCAAAGAAAGTTCACTAGTTTGATTCCTGGAATTGGAATCAGGGGTTGTCTTAGGAGAAAAGGTTGAGCAGGTTGCGTGTATACCCACTGGAGTTTTAAAAAATGAAAGGTGATCTTGCTGAAGCATATAAGATTCTGAGGGGTTTTGACAGGGTAGATGTGGAGAGGATGTTTTCCTTCGTGGGGCAATCTTGAACTAGGGGGCATCGTTTCAGAATAAGGGATCCCCCATTTAAGACTGAAATGAGGAGGAATTTCTTCTCTCAAAGGGTCATTAACCTTTGGAATTCTCGACTCTCGAAAGCAGTGGAGGCTGAGTCATTGAATATATTCAAGGCTGGGTTGGACAGATTTTTGATCTACAAAGGAATCAATGGTTATGGCAGGTAGGCAGGAAAGTGGAGTTGAGGCAACAATCAGATCAGCTATGACTTTGTTGAATGGCAGAGCAGGCTCAATGGGCCGAATGGCATATTCCTGGTTTGTATATTCATATTAATGTCTGCGAGGTACTAGGTTTAATTTCGAACCTAGTTCTTCAATCCCCTGGACTAGTTGAGCTTCATTCCAGAGGGGAGAATTTTCTCCCCGTTGGTGGGGGGGGAGGGTTTGGGCAGGTGCGGGCGGGCGCACAGCTGCCCGTGATCGGCTGCGCACCGCCACTTTACGTGGGTGGGCCAATTAAGGCCCGCCCAGCATGATTTGCACCCAGAAGCGCTCAGCGCTCCCTGTGCGGGCGGGGAGAGTAGGCTGAGTCGAGGCCTGCGCTCTTTCACATGCGTGCAAAAGAGCGCAGAAATCTCCCTGAGGCAAAGAGCTGCCTCAGGGAGATTAGTTTGATTTGATTTGATCCTGCCCGTGAATGAGGTTTCATGATAAATATGGAGGCCACCTGGGCTCTTTGCCTGCCCACCAACCTTAAGGTTGGATGGGTAGCTTAGTTAAGTACTGTAATTGATATTTAAATGGCCTTAATAGGCCTTTGACAGTTCAGCGGACGCGCAGCCGACTCCACTGCGCGCCTGCCGAACTGAATATCTGAGTGACGTGCGGTGACGTCAGGATGCACGCCCGATATCACCGCGCATCATTTTACACGTTGGCAAGCAGGGCCTGCCCCCGCACGCAGACCTGAAGATTCTTCCCAGATTGTTGAAGGAGGTGGCTAGAGAGATACTGGATGCGTTAGTGATTATTTTTCAAAATCCTATAGATTCTGGAAAGGTTCCTGCAGACTGGAAAGTAGCAAATGTAACCCCACTATTTAAGAAGGGAGGAAAGGGAGAAAGGAGAACTACAAACCTGTTAGTTTGATGTCAGTAGTAGGGAAAGTGTTGGGATCTATTATAAAGGATGTGATAACTGGACATTTAGAGAGGAATGGTAAAATTAAGCTGAGTCAGCATGGATTTATGAAAGAATCACAGAATCACACAGTTCAGAAGAGGCCCTTCGGCCCATCGATTCTGCACCAACACGTGCATAACACCTGACCTACCTACCTAATCCCATTTACCAGCACTTGGTCCATAGCTTTGAATGTTATGATGTGCCAAGTGCTCATCCAGGTACTTTTTAAAAGATGTGAGGCAACCCGCCTCCATCAGCCTCCCAGGCAGCGCATTCCAGACCGTCACCACCCTCTGGGTAAAAAAGTTTTTCCTCACATCCCCCCTAAATCTCCTGCCCCTCACCTTGAACTTATGTCCCCTTGTGACTGACCCTTCAACTAAGGGGAACAGCTGCTCCCTATCCACCCTGTCCATGCCCCTCATAATCTTGTACACCTCGATCAGGTCGCCCCTCAGTCTTCTCTGCTCCAACGAAAACAACCCAAGTCTATTCAACCTCTATTCATAACTTAAATGTTTCATCCCAGGCAACATCTGGTGAATCTCCTCTGCACCCCCTCCAGTGCAATCACATCCTTCCTATAATGTGCCCACCAGAACTGCACATTAGTTGCCAGCTGTGGCCTCACCAAGGTTCTATACAACTCCAACATGACCTCCCTACTTTTGTAATCTATGGGCAGAATCTTGCCCTCGGATGGTGGGCGAGCCCCACTGGCTTGGCGGTGGGTGGCCAGCCGACCCCCGCCACTGAAACGGAGCCCGCCGCCATTTTAAGTGGGTGGGCCAATTAAGGTCCGCCTAGCGGCAGCCCCGACAGGAAGCGCTATGACAATGTCACACGAAATGGGACATGTTAATAAAGAACACATAAACTTCATTAATTTTTTACAAAAAGGACATGAAACTTCATCCCGCCAGTGAATGAAGTTTCATGAATAATCTGTAGCCCACTAGGGCTCCTGGCCTGCCTGCCAGCCTTAAGGTTGGCCGGGCAGGTCTTTAATTACTTTAATTACCCTGTCAATGGCCTCAATTGGCCATTGACAGGTCGGTGGGCAGACAGCTGATTTTGCTGTCCGCCCACCTTCCTAAAAATTTAAATGGATCGGGATGACGTCGGGGATTCATCCCGCGTCATTTTCCCCTCGGCGACTAGGCCCCTAAATCGCCGAGGGGAAAATCCTGGCCTATGCCTCGATTGATAAAGGCAAGTGTCCCGTTTGCCTTTTTCATCACCCCACTAACATGCCACTCCACCTTCAGAGATCTATGGACACACACGCCAAGGTCCCTTTGTTCCTCAGAACTTCCTAGTGTCATGCCATTTATTGAATACTTCCTTGTCAAATTACTCCTTCCAAAGTGTATCACCTCACACTTTTCAGGGTTAAATTCCATCTGCCACTTATCTGCCCATTTGACTATCCCGTCTATATCTTCCTGTAGCCTAAGACACTCAACCTCACTGTTAACCACCCGGCCAATCTTTGTGTCACCCGCAAACTTAAACTTATCCTACCCCCCACATAATCATCTATGTCGTTTATATAAATGACGAATAATAGGGGACCCAGCACAGATCCCTGTGGTACGCCACTGGACACTGCTTCCAGTCACTAAAGCAGCCTTCTGTCATCACCCTCTGTCTCCTACGACTAAGTCAATTTTGAATCCACCTTATCAAATTACCCTGTATCCCATGTGCATTTGCCTCCTTTATAAGTCTCCCATGTGGGACCTTGTCAAAGGCTTTGCTGAAATCCATATAAACTACATCAACTGCACTACCCTCATCTACACACCTGGTCACCTCCTCAAAATATTCAATCAAATTTGTTAGGCATGACCTCCCTCTGACAAAGCCATGCTGACTATCCCTGATCAAACCTTGCCTTTCCAAGTGGAGATAGATTCTCTCCTTCAGAATTTTCTCCAATAGTTTCCCTACCACTGGCCTGTAGCTCCCTGGCTTATCTCTACAACCCTTCTTAAATATCATGTTTAAAAATTATGTTTGATAAACTTGTTGGAGTTTTTTGAGGATATTGCTTGTAACATTGATAAAGTAGAACAAGTGGATATGTTTATTTATATTTTCAGAAGGCATTTGTTAAGGTCCTACACAGGAGGTTAGTAAATAAAATTAGAGCGCATGGGACTGGGGGGAATATACTAGGATGTATTTGGAATTGGTTAACAGACAAAAAGCTGAGAGTAGGAATAAATGGATCATTCTCAGGATGGCAGACTGTTACTAGTGGGGTACCGCAAGGATCAATGCTAGGTCTACAGTTGTTCACAATCTATATAAATGATTTGGATGTGGAGATGAATTGTAATATTTCCAAATTTGCTGATGACACCAAACTGGGTGGGAATGTAAATTGTGAGGAGGGTGCAAGGAGGCTTCAAGAGGCCTTGGACAGGCTAAGTGAATGGGCTAGAACATGGCAGATGGAATATAATGTGAACAAGTGTGAAGTTATTCACTTTGGTAGAAAAAACAGACAGGCAGAACATTTCTTACATGGTAGAGTTTAGGAGGTGCAGGTGTCCAAAGAGACCTGGGTGACCTTGTTCATGAGTCACTAAAAGTCACCAAAAGTTAGCATGCAGGTGCAGCAAGCAATTAGGAAGGCGAATGGTATGTTGGCCTTCATCTCAAGGGGATTTGAGAAATGGAGTAAAGATGTCTTCCTGCCGTTGTGTAGAGCCTTGATGAGACCTCACCAAGAGTACTGTCTGCAGTTTTGGTTCCCTTATCTAAGGTGGGATATACTTACCCTAGAGGGAGTGTAACGAAGGTTCACCAGATTAATACCTGGGATGGCGGGACTGCTTTATGAGGCGAGATTGGGCCTGTATTCCCTAGAATTTCGAAGAATGAGGGGTGACCTCATTGAAACTTACAAAATTCTCACAGGGCATGACACGATAGATGTAGAAAGGCTGTTTCCCCTGGCTGATGAATCTAAAACCAGGGGATATAATCTCAGGATAAGGGGTAGGCCACTTAAGACTGAGATGAGGAGTAATTTCTTCACTCAGAGGGTGGTGGATCTTTGGAATTCTCTACCCCAGAGGGCTGTGGAAGCTCAATTGTTGAGTATGTTCAATACAGAAATTGATAGATTTCTGGATACTAATGACATCAAGGGATATAGAGATAGCGTGGGAAAGTGGTATTGAAATGGATGATCAGCCATGATCTTATTGAATGCTGGCTCAACAGACTGAATAGCCTACATTTGTTCTTATGTTCTGAAAACCACTTAGCAGAACCTCATTCCTAGCTGCACCTATATTATATGTTCCTACATGGGTGGCTCATCCACCTGAAGACTTTTCCCTCCTCCATACAGGCAGTCACAATCTTGTACCTGTTGGATAAAATCAAAGGCTGAGGCTCCTCAAGAACTGCACCCAAGGTCCCCCACCCATCTACCTGACTCACAGTCACACCCTCCTATCAATGACCACTAACCAAACCCACTCTACTTAACTAACCTAAGGGGTGTGACTGCTTCCTGGATCAGTTTGTCTGGGTAGCTGTCTTCTTTCTTGATGCTCTGCAATATCTGCATCTCAGACTCCAGCTCAACAATTCTGACTTGAAGTTGTACAAGATGCAGGTATTTACTGCAGATGTGATTGTCTGGGATTGCAATGTTCTCGACAAAGTCCCACATGGTGCTGTTGCGGCACAACCCCCTGCACTACCATCCCTAGCTAACCTTGTTTTATTTATTTAATTAGTTAAAGTTTATGTATTTAATCAACTTCGCTTTTTAGTTTTCAAACTAATGTTGTTACCTTGTTTAAGTTACATGTAGGTTAACTACCATGTTTACCTCTAAATTTATGCCTGCCATATGAATGTCACTGCATTTTTTTTTCTCCCATGACTTTCACATCTCCCTGTCCGTGGGTCCCTCCTATTTCTAATGTACATGCTGCCTTTGGTGACATCATCTGAAAATACAGCATCAGTTTCTATTTGTACGCTGACACCATCTATACCTCACCATCACCCCTCTCAACCCCTTCTCAGCCACCTTCTCTAAATTGTCAGATTGCTTCTCTGACATCCAATACTGGATGAGCAGAAATTTGCTCCAACTAAATATTGGGAAGACCAAAGCCAATGGCCCGGATCTTCCACGGGACGGCAATCATTGTCAGATTGCTGCCCTGCTCAAACTTTTCCATACCTCAATGCTGCTCCGCGTTTCTTGCCAGGTCTTCTGGGCCTAGCTTCTCTGGAAATGCGGAGCGCCGCATCCCTTGGAGAACTCCATTGCAGCGGTGTCACGTTAGGGGAAAGACAAGACATGTGCTCTTTTTACGGCACTAGCTGCCACATGGTAACTTTAAATGTTCAGTGTGAATGTAAATTTTAAAAGTAAATTATGGCACGCTATTTATCTAAAACAATGAAAATTTGTTTATTCCCCCCCCCCTCCACCGAACTTAAGCACAGCAATCTTCCTTCCAGCAGGCAAAGTGGCAGGGTGGGAATTACTTTTGTTTTTCCCATGGCATTCCCAAGATTTGGATAAGATTGATCAGTTCACAAGCAAATGTAAGGTGCTTAGACCAATTGGGGTTCCTTCTAAATAGCGTGAAAAGCAACTCCAAACTTCTTATTGTTTGCTGCATGGTGCAAAACTTTGCAATATGAAGAGTAGGTATCATGTAGGGGTAAGAATCAAGGGGAGACAGTGGTGTCGTGGCAGTGATAGTGGACCAGTAATCCAGAGGCCCAGGCCAATGTTCTGGAGACACAGGTTTTAATCCCACCATAGCAACTGGTGGAATTTAAATTCAATTAAATTCAGTTAATAAATCTGGAAATAAAGGCTGGTCTCAGTAATGCTGACCATGCCAACCATCACCGAAAAGTTGTAAAATAAGGTCAGTTAAACTTGCAACCGATTGTTGTAAAAAAAAAAGCCCATCTGGTTCATTAATGCCCTTTAGGGAAGGAAATTTGTCAGCCTGGCCTACATGTGATTCCAGAAAATGTGGTTGAGGATTAACTACTTTCTAAAATGACATAGCAAGCCATTCAGTTCAAAGGTACCTGGGAATGGCCATCAATTGTTGGCCTCGCCAATAATGCCCACATCCCATGAAGGAATAAAGAAAAAAATACAGAAGATTTCCTAAAGGATTAGATAACAAAACATCTAGAGTGCGAATGTAATTTTAAAAATATCAGCAGATTTCTAAAAGGAAGAGCAAGTTTAACCGACCTTATTGAATTATTTGAAGAATTACCCGAGAGTACACAAGGGCAATATAATTGAAAATGTGTACATGGGCATTCAGAAGGCCTTCAATAACCAATGACTGAGTGTATGTAATCTAGGTAGCAGAATTGATTGAAAGATGGCTACAAAACCAAAATCAGATCGTGGGAGTTAAGGAAATTTTCTGATTAGTGATAAGTAGAAAATGATGCCCGGCAGGGATCGTTCTGGGACAACTGTTGCTCACCTAATTGGAGCTCAAATTGGAGATGTGGAGTCAAAAATTGTAGATGATACCAAACCAAGGAAGGAGGGAAAATACAGCTAATGATGTGGAGAGATGCATCAAAATACAAAAGACGTAAGCAGACTTTCAGAGTGAACGAATAAATGTCAAATTAAGTTCAATATAACAAAATGTGCAGTCATATTTTGGTAGGAGGAATAAGGAAGCCACTTACAATTTGGAAGTTAAGAATCTAAATGGGTTAGAGGATCAAAGAGAGCTGAGAAAGCTGGTACGTGCATCACTAAAAGAAGCTACACAAGCTGGTAAGGCCATAAAAAAAGCAAAAGAGGTTCATTACAAGAGGGATACAGTACAAAACAGGCAATAATAAATTTCCATAGCACCTTAGAAATCATAGAAAAGTTACGACACAGAAAAAGAGGCAATTCAGCCCATCGTGTCTGCGCTGGCTAAAAATAAAAAAATTAGACGCCGTTCTAATGCCACCTGCCAGCACCTGGTCCGTAGTCTTGCAGGTTACAGCACTTCAGGTGCAGATCCAGGTACCTTTTAAATTAATTCAGGGTTTCTGCCTCCACTGCCAAACCAGGCTGCGAATTCCAGATCTTGATTACATCACACTTTGAATACTGTGTGCAGTTCTGGCATCCATAATACAGAAAGGATATAGAAACACTGAAGAAAGTGCAGAAAAAATTTACAGGGATGAATAAGCGGGATGTAACTATGAAGAAAGATTAAGTAGGTTGGAGGGTCTTATTCTCTGAAAAAGAGAAGGCTAAGTGGAGACTTGATACAACTGTTTAAAATTATCAAGTGGTTGATAGAGTAGATTTGAAGAAACTGTTTTCACTTGTTGCTGAGTTCAGAACAAGGGACATGAATGTAAAATTGTCACTGAAAGATCAACTTTAAAATTTAGAAGGAATTTCTTTTCAGAGTACATGGAATAGTTCGAATAAATAGCATTGGAGCTTTAGGGGAGGCTTAATGCGCATGACCAGATAAGGAATAAAGGGTTACAGGAGCATTGTGACAGGAGGTAGTTAGAGTGGAAGGTGGCTCCTATGCAATATAAACACTTGCATAGACCAGTTTGGCCAAATGGATTATTTCTACTTTATCCATTCCATAAGAATTACTAACATATATTTATATAACCCTTAAAGTTCTGCTGGGCTTCATCAAGCAAACTGATGTCAGTCATAATAATTGTAGGAGTCAATGCCAAATATTTTATTGTAATAAAGGATGTTTTACCAGAGCTGTTTTTTTCCCTCTATAAGACAACATAATACTGTATGTATAATATTTTATATATGACACCGTATAATAATGTAAAAATGTGTCTTGGTACATCTGTTTAAACAATTTTACCTTAAAATAAAGAGTAAAATAAGAATGAGCCATAAGTCATTTTATATAACAGAAATCATATTTTAAAATTTTAGCATGCAAATTTAGACAAAAAAATTGCATCCTCAAATGAATTCTAACCTTTATTTTTAATTTTCTAGGTGGAGTTTTCATGGTTATTATTTGCAGGATCAGTTCCAGTCTTTCTCTCTTTCTTCATTGCAACTCTTTTATGTCACTATAATAACTGGGATCCAGTAATGCTTGGCCTTAGGCGGATATTTGCATTTATATGCAGGAAACATCGCATTCAGAGGTATTGTCTTATATTATGTATACCGCAAACACTGATTGAAACTTTCCTAGGGTAATGAGGAGCTGAAAGTGCTGGGTTATACTGATGCAGTACGCTTTCTAGTTATACATGTTTTAGCTGTTAATGGCAGTACAAAGACAATAAATATGCTTTACACTAGCAATTAAAAATGATGTTTGCAAACTTCTTTGGACATAAACAATTAATTTCATGCCACTAAAAGGTGAATGAAAGGTTTGGAGAAATTTCTTTACTTAGAGTGTTGATGGAACTTGCAATGCTTTGCCATGGAAAGTGATGATAGACTGCACTGCATGTTGTAATGGTATATTGGGGTACATATTTGAAGCAGAGGAAGATACAGGGCTATGGAGAGAAGGCAAGGCAGCACAGACACAATGGACTGAAGGGCCTTTTTCTGTGTTGTAAATGTATGTGATTTTAAATTCAATTGTACCACACCCAGTATGAAGCTTGCACTGTTTCTGTTAAATAAAATCCAGGGGCTGGCAGTTAACTTCCTGATCAGTAGCTGCTGGATTAAAACTCCTCAAACTCATTTCATTTAAGAGCCCTTACGGCCAGCAGGCAAAGGAAATCCTCAGTACGTTTGAAACCAAGCCTGGATGACTAGCAGTCATTGTCTACAACGTAGCGTTATCCAATCCAGTTATCATGACCCTGTTATAATCAGAAGACCTTGAGATGTATACCTGATTAGTCTTGTTGGTAACAAAGGCTGGAAACATTCATTGAATAAACCATAATTGAGCCCATTATCTTCATCTCAATTTTGCCTTTGTATTTTTTTTAAAGGTTGCATGTCAGTCAGGTTTACCCAAGTTCTTACCCTCAAGCTGCACATTACTTTTCATATTTGTGATAATGTTAAACTATTTTCAACCATACCACTAGGTCATATTTTTACTGGGGCATGGGAAAACAAAATTAGACGGTTTCTCATTGTATTTTTTAGTTCATTCTTGGGGTGTGGACTTTGCTGGCTAGGCCAGCATTCATTGCCCATCCTAATTGTTCTTGAGAAGGTGATGATGACGTGGCTTCTTGGACTGCTGCAGTTCATGTAACGTAGGTACACCACAGTGCTGTCACGTAGTGGGTTCCATGACTTTGACCCAGCAAAACAGCGATATATTTCCAAGTCAGGTCAGGATGATACGTGACTTGGAAGGGAACTCACAGGTGGCGGTGTACATATGCGTCTTCTGCCTTGCTCTTTTGGGCAGTGGGGGCCACAAGTTTGGAAGGTGCTGTCGAAGAAGACTTGTCCAGTAGCTGCTGTGCGCCTTGCAGATGGTATATACTGCAATGATGTTACGCTGGTGATGTAAGGAGTGAATGTTTAAAGCGGTGAATGGGGGGCCAGTCAAGCAGGCTGCTTTGTCCTGGATGGTGTTGAGCACCTTAAGTGTTGTTATAGCTGCACTCATCCAGACAATTGGAGTGTATTCAATTACACTTGTTCCCCCTAGGAAATGGAAAGACTTTGGGTAGTCAGAAAGTGAGTTACTTACTGCAGAACACTCAGCCCCTGACTTTCTCTTGTAGCCACACTATTATGTGGCTGGTCCAGTTAAATTTATGGTTCATGGTGAGGATGTTAGTGTTTGGGGGTTCAGAGATGGTAATGCTATTGAATGGGGAGGGGTTTAGGCTCGTTTCTTAAAATGTTCATTGCCTGGCAGTTGTATGGCATGAATGTTCCTTGCCACTTATCAGATTAAGCCTGTATGTTTAGCACTTCTTGTTGCATGAGAGCACAGACTGCTTCATTATCTGAGGAGTTGTAATTCATCAGCAAATAACCCCACTTCTGACATTATTGGCGAGAAGGCCATTGAAGCAGCTGAAGATGTTTGGGCCTAGGTAGCATGGTAGTAAGCAGCATGGAGGCTAGCTCAATAGAATACTTAACTCGGGAGTTCGGAGATTCTGTTCTGGTCATTCAAATGACAAGGAGTGGCCTGAGAGAGGGAGCAAGAGACAAAGAGACCTGAGAGCTGAGGTATAGAGGCATTAATTAGGTGAGCAGGAAGGTGATTAATTGGCAAATTTTACAGTTATTTTCTCGAGACTAGAGCAGTTGCTTAAACTAGGACCAAGAAGATACAAGTACTATATTAACTTTATAGCTTAAATAGTTAAATTACTTAAAGTCATTCCTTTTTATTTATGTTTCAAAATTTGAAATCCTAACTAGTCAAAACAATATACACTTGAAATGGCAGGGCAGGTGATGTTTTGTAGCTATAACATGTGGGAGCTGTTGGACACAAGTGTGATCCACAACAACCTTCTTCTTCTTAGGCAGCCCCTCAGGATCGAGGATGACTTGCTTCCACACTAAAAATGAGTTCTCAGATGACTGAAGAGCCCAATGCACGACCTACAGTCTCTGTCACAGGTGGGGCAGACGGTGGTAGGGGGAGCGGGTGGATGTGGGGGAGGGTGCAGTGTGGTGTGGAGGGGAAAAGTTGGTAGAAGGCCTTTGTCTTACGGGTGTTTAGTGTAAGGCCCATGCTCTCGTACACCTCGGTGAAGGCACTGACAATGGCTTGGAGCTCAGCCTCTGAGTGAGTGTAGATGCATGCATCGTCTGCAAACTGTAGTTCAATGACACAGGATGGGATGACCTTGGACCTGGCCTGCAGGCGGTGGAGGTTGAACAGGTTCCTGCTTCTTCTGTAGTTTAGCTCCACTCCAGCAGGAAGCTTGCTGAGGGTGAGATGGAGAATTGTGGCAAGGAAGATTGAGAAGAGTGTTGGTGCAATGACACAGCCTTGCTTGACTCTGATCCAATCGTGGATTGGGCCTGTGGTGGATCCATTGGTCAGGATCATGGCTTGCATGTCATCGTGGAGCAAGCGGAGGATGGTGACAAACTTTTGGGGGCAGCCAAAACTGAGGAGGATGCTCCATAATTCTTCGTGGTTGACAGTGTTGAAGGGTTTTTTGTGAGGTCAAAGAAGGCCGTGTACAAGGGTTGGTGCTGTTCACTGCATTTCTCTTGCAGCTGCTGTGCACTGAAGATCATGTCTGTTGTGTCCCTTGGTGGGCAGTGCAACTCTGGGAGGAGCTCTTCAGCCACAGGGAGAAGACAATTGAGGAGGATTCTTGCGATTACCTTCCCTGTTGCCGACAGCAGAGAGATTCCTCTATAGTTACCGCAGTCAGACTTGTCACCTTTCTTGAAGGTGGTCACGATTACAACTTCTTTGAGATCTCTTGGCATGCTCTCCTCCTTCCAGATAAGGGAGATGAGGCCGTGTATTCACGCCAATAATGCTTCTCCGCCATGCTTTAGTGCTTCGGCAGGGATTCCATCTACTGATGCCTTGTTGCTCCTTAGCTGTTGAATGGCCTTTTCTATCTCATGCCAGGTTGGGGTTATGCTGATTTTCGAAGTGCTCCTCCCAGCGGGCACTGACTGCCTCTCTGTTCTTGATGAGCACCTCTGCGTACTTGGCCAGCAGTGGAGTGGGGCCTTAGGTGCTTGGGCCGTAGGTGGTCTTGACTGCTCTAAAGAAACGTCACACATCATAGTTGTCAGCTAACTGTTGGATCTCTGCGCTCTCTTCGCCCATCATCTGTTCTTTAGGTCACGGGTTTTTTGTTGGACCTCAGTCTTCAACCGATGTAGAGCTGCTCTTGAGTTGGGTTGCTGTTTCGGGCTCAGAAATGCCTTGCACTTGCGACTTATCATCTTGTGGATCTCCTGGCCGTTCTCATTGAACCACTCTTAGTGTTTCCTGGCCGAGTGACCAAGCGTCTCTTTGCAAGTGCTGATGATGGAGGCCTTAAGGGCAGACCAGGCGCTGTGGGCACTCTGCGTCTCTGGGTCGCCAGGAGTCACTAGGTTGGCAGTGAGGCGCTTGCTGAATAGGGCTCTCATCAGGGTCCTTGAGTGCCACAGTGTTGATTTTCCTGTGGCATTGTTTCTATTGCTGTTGATGCTTTGGGGCTACATTGATGTTGATGACAGAGCAAATTAGGCGGTGGCTCGTCCAGCAGTCATCGACTCCCGTCATGGCGCAGGTGATACGCACGTCCTTGCAGTCCCTTGCTCGGACAATGATGTAGTCGAGCAGGTGCCACTGCTTGGAGTGAGGATGTTTTCATGAGGCCTTGTACTTGTCTCTCTGATGGAACAAGGTGTTGACTATGACAAGGCCATGTTCTAGGCATTTTGTCAGGAGCAGTGTACCACTGGCGTTTGATTTCCCTACCCCATCTCTGCCGATTACATCTCACCAGAGGTCTGTGTCCTTCCCAACTCTGGCATTGAAGTCACCAAGGAGGATCAACTTATTGCATGTTGGGTCTCAGGCCAGAGATTGCTTGAGGCTGGAGTAAAATTCCTTTTTGGATTCGTCTATAACATCCAGTGTTGGCGCATACATGCTAAGGACTGTAGCACATTGGTTCTGGGCTGGGGTGAGCCAAAGGTTCATGAGGCACTTGTTTATCCCGCAAGGGGTGTCTTTGAGACAGCCAACTAGTTCGTTTTTAATGGCAAAGTCAACCCCGTGGAGGCAGCCATCTTCTACTGGCTTACCTTTCCAGGAGAAAGGGTAACCGCCACCTTGTTCCTTGAGATGGCCTTCCCCTGCCCACTGAGTCTCACTTAGGGCAGCCATGTGAATGTTGAAATGTCTGAGCTCCCAGGCAACGATAGCAGTATGCCGTTCCGGACAGTCACGGTTAGGGTTGTCCATGAGGGTCCTTATGTTCCAGGTCCCGAACTTCATTTTAAGGGCGTGGAAGATGCCTATTCGTGAGTTCTTTTAGTGTGGGGTGGCCATTGCACACCAGCTACCACACGAGCTTCACGGAGCAAAGCCTTGATCCAGTGGCAAGAAGGTCTGAGACGACTGGAGACCAGGCTCCGCTATGTGGGCCTAGAGCATACAGACACATGCTCCTATTGTCCTCTTTTCTCCTTCCCACAGGACCTCTCGCCCTGGGATTCATAAAGAGCAGTGGCAGCCTCACGACCTCACTGTTGGCCTGTGCTGTGCCACTCTGGGCAATAACCATCAGGTGGTGATTCCTGCCTCCGGGTCCTCACCCACTCTTTTGGGTGGTGATTGCTGTAACACAGCAACCACACCTGCAGTAAATATCTGCAGCTTAAGGATCTTTGGCTGAAGCCCAAACTTCGGACCCTGTGATGCACCAGGCAGGAGAAATTTACCTAGACACTTCCGACCAGAAGGCAGCCACACCTCTTGGGTTAAGTACTTAGAACCCTAGAAATTTTATGGCACAGAAAAAGGCCACTTGCCTCATCGTGTCTGTGCCAGCCAAAAAACAAGCCACCCTGCCTAATCCCACTTTTCAGCATTTGGTCCGTGGCCTGCTGACGCTTGAGATGCATATCCAGATGCCTTTTAAATGAGTTGAGGGTTTCTGCCTCTACTGCCCTTTCAGGCAGTGCGTTCCAGACTCCCACAACCCTCTGGGTGAAAAAATGTTTCCACATTTCCCCTCTAATCTTTCTACCAGTCACTTTAAATCTATGCCCTTTGGACACTGACTTCTCTGCTAAAGTAAATAGGCTCTTCCCATTCCCTCTATCCAGGCCCCTCATAATTCTGTGCATCGCAATCACATCTCCTCTCAGCCTCCTCTGTTCCAAGGAGAACAACCCCAGCCTATCCAGTCTTTCCTCATTGCTGCAGTTTTCCAGTCCTGGAAACATCCTTGTAAATCTCCTCTGCAACCTATATTTCATATTTGGTCCGCTGTCAAGGACAGAAGGGTGTGACTAAGAGTGAGGCAGTATCTGCTTCCAAAAGGTAGCACTGGAGGAGCCTCAAGCTTTGCACTTGTTCAACAAGTAT
Organism: Cetorhinus maximus; assembly: GCF_964194155.1. Taxonomy (NCBI): domain Eukaryota; kingdom Metazoa; phylum Chordata; class Chondrichthyes; order Lamniformes; family Cetorhinidae; genus Cetorhinus; species Cetorhinus maximus. Next base: position 89,728,364 of record NC_135889.1, read on the forward strand.
GAGGTTCTGTCAGCCTGTGTGGGTGACAACAGGGGCTTCAGAGAGGATGAGCAAACTGACCACTACACTATGGTACAGGGGGCCATTCAAGCTGGAGGAGTGAAAAGGAATGTCGTAGTAGTGGGGAACAGTATAGTTAAGGGGATTGATATAGCTCTCTGCTGGTGAGAAAGAGAGATCCTCTGGCACTGTGTTGCCTGTTCAGTGCCAGGGCTGAGGACATTTCCCCAGGGCTGGAGAGGAACTTGAAGTGGGAATGTTCTTGTGAGGGAACAATCCAGTTGTTGTGGTCCACATGGATACCAATGACATAGGTAGGACCAAGAAATGTTCTGCTAAGGGATTATGAGCAGCTAGGGGCCCGCACGCCGAGCGTAATATTCTGCCCTGTGTTTTTACAACTTGCCTTTCTACCTATCTTTGTATCATCAGCAAATTTGGCCTCAATACACTCTGTCCCTTCATTCAAATCCCAATATCATTGCGCACTCGCACGACATTTCATTCGGTGGGTGCGTGGCGGAGTCAACTCCGCGCCCGCAAATAATTGAAAGGCCTGTTCAGGCCATTAACAAGCTAATTAAAATCAAATTTAGGCTGCCTGTCTAACCTTATGGTTGGTGAGCAGGCGAAAAGGCCAAGCGACCTTCACATTTTTTTTTTTACATACACAAGCGGGATGAGTTTCGTAAAGCAAATGAACATTAAATAAAAACTTTATTTTGGAATTAAAAACATGTCCCATCTCATGTGACAGAGTCACATGAGGGGACATGTTTTTTTTTAATTTTCATTGTCTTTATTAATTTTTTTTAAAAAGAGCTTCAATCTCCCTGAGGCATGGAGCTGCCTCAGGGAGATTGAAACGCTCTTGCGCGCACATGCGCGAACTGCGCACCGGGCCCACTCTCCCTCCTCCCCCCGCCCACACAGGTAGCGCTGAGCGCTGCCGCTCACGATCCACGCAGGGCAGGCCTTAATTGGCCCGCCCGCATGAAATCGCGGTGCAGAGCCGATGGTGGTCGGCTTCCTGACCGCATCCACCTACTCCCACCAAGCCCGCCCGACAAGGGAAAAATTCTGGCCACAGAGTTTGCAAAGGGATATAGATATGTTAAGCAAGTGGGCAAAAAATTGGCAGATGGAGTATAATGTAGGAAAGTGTGAGGCTGTGCACTTTGGCAGAAAGAACAGAAAAGCAGAAAATTATTTAAATGGAGAGAGACTACAGAATGCTGGTGTATAGAGGGATCTTGCTGTCCTCGTACATGAATCACAAAAAGTTGGCATGCAGATACAGCGAGGAGTTGGGAAGGCAAATGGAATGGTGACCTTTATTGCAAGGGGGATGGCGTATAAAAGTAGGGAAGCTTTGCTGCAAATGTACAGGGCATTGGTGAAATCACACCTAGAGAACTGTGTGTAGTTTTGGTCTCCTTATTGACTAATGAGGGATATACTTGCATTTAACGCAGTTCAGAGAAGGCTCACTGGGTTGATTTCTGGGGTGAAGGGGTTGTCTTATGAGGAAAGTTGAGCAGGTTGGGTCTATACTCATTGGTGTTTAGGAGAATAAGAGCTAATCTTATTGAAACATCGCCAATAAAATAAAAACTATGCTGGAAACATTAATACCTCTACTTCTGTCAGCAAGGTACTTAAAGGAACACATTGAAGAGCATTTAAAATTTGATTACTTTAAAGTTGAATCATCAAATAAGGAAAACATGTGTATTTTTATAGATCCAGAGGGGGTTTGACAGGGTAGATGCTGAGATGGTGTTTCCCCTCATGGGGTGATCTAGCACTAGGAGGAAGAGTTTCAGAATAAGTGTCTCCCATTTAAGACTGAGAAGAGGAGGAACTTCTCTCAGAAGGATGGTTAATCTTTAGAATTCTGAACCTCAGAGAGCAGTGGCAGCTGGGCCATCGAATGTATTCCAGGCTGAGTTAGACACATTTTGATCTACAAGGGAGTCAAGGGTTGTTGGGGGCAGGCAGAAAAGTGGAGCTGAGGCCACCATCTGATCATCTGTAATCTTTTTGAACGATGGAGCAAGTTCAAGGGGCCGAATAGCCTACTTCTGCTCCTATTTCTTATTGTCATATTTTTTATGTCACTGCCCTGTGGAACTCCTACAGCTATGTCCTGGGGCTGAGATGATTGGCCTTCATCAACCACAGCAAGCTTCTTTTGCACTAGGTAATATCTGCCGATGAAAAATGTGTAAAATCCTGTGTCTTTAGATAGTGTGAATAATTTTACTTTTCCAAATAATATAATGTGCAATGCGTTTATTAAATTCCAGAATGGAATAAAGAAGTGTTTTTTAATAAAATATTGTGTAGACTGTTGAAGGAAAAGTTAACTGACAGGTTAAGTGCTATGATTAAACACTTGACCTAGATCGGTAATATTCATATTTTCCTTCCAAAATGTAATCCTCTTTATTGATTTATTCAACAAAATTAATAAAGGGCATATATTCCCATGTCAGCCAGAGGGTTTGTTACCAATGCTGTAAATGTGTTTGGTCTACTTTCAGCATGATTTTGAACTTTTTCTGTTAAGTTAAACCATCTCCAATAAAATAAAAACTATGCTGGAAGTGTTAATAACTCTACTTCTGTCAGCAAGGTATTTGAAGGAATACATTGAAGAGCATTTAAAATGTGAATACTTTAAAATTAAATCATCAAATAAGGAAAACTTGTACATTTTTACAGTTGCCCCAATAGTTTTTTTCAGCAACACGTGGTCTAGTATGAAGCCCAATAAAGGTCTGAGATTTTATTCTACTGCCAGATTTTATTCTACTAACTCTAGGGATGGAATCTTGTGGAAATAATTGGGATTTTGGCTGTTAGTTGAAGAGCCGGCAAGAGCCCCACTTTGCCTCTTTTAGGGAAGGCCCGCTACACCTTGTTCCAGGCTAGTGTCAGGCTTACCCCCAAGATCAAGGACCCTGTGTGGAAATCTTGCCCGCTGAGAGCTGCCAGCCAGTCTGAGGTTGGTAGCTCTATTGAATGGTAGCGCCGCTGGGGAGGCCTTGGCTGCTGCAGGTATGACACCCACCCTAGGTCCAGTATAGTCTCTAGATCCCAGGTCAGAGGTGAGTGATGGCTGGAGGGGGTCACAGGGAAGGGTTGGGGATGTGACGGGAGAGGGGTTTGGCAGAAAGGGCAGGGGCTGGATTTCAGTGGGCTACCCCCACCTTCCAAATGCCGATCCCTCGATCAGGCATTGAGCGTCTTTGAGCGAGGGAAGGGTGCCCCCCCCCCCCCCCCCCCCCGGAGCCTGCAAAAAAACTCATACAAAGCTGCTTGTAGTGCTGCCCGTGTGGTGAGCCCACCCACATTAAGTGCTCACTTAAGGGCCTCAATTGGCTGTGGGGCGGGAAGGTCATCCATGGCCCTTCCAACCATGGACTTAATCATTTCGAAGGTGACAGGGTCCCTAGCTGCCATACTCCCACCTTATTAAATACCTCCTCACCACCAAACTCGCTACATGGGAGGGCACAAGATTCTGCCCTAGGATTGCAGACTCCAGGAATTGAAGATGAATCCCCAGGACAGTGTTGCAAGCAACCAGGGCAAAATAAATTACATGAGCAATGTATAAAAAGGTAGTTCTTTGAATTTTTTTATGCTTTAATTTATTAGTTTCAACAAAATTGGAGATGAGAAAAAAGACCAACAGTCAAGAATCTTCCAGTTGGGTAATTGTTCACTTTCTTGTTGGTGTGGAAGAACAGGAGGTCATGGGATTAAACTCCAGGAATTGGAGGAACAAGACTTGACAACCCTAACTGATTTACCTAGATTAGCAACTGGGTGCTACGATTGGCCTAAATACAGAGAGGATACACCAACCAGCAAGGGCTTTTTCACCCTATTGCTAATCAGTCACCCTGTAACAGCATGTGCATATGAGTAATAGTAATTGTCATGCCCTCCATAGTCAAATAGTTTATTGACATTCACTGTCCAGGCTCAGACATGAAGTGTTGGAGAGCTGCCAATGCCAGTGGACATATGCCCCAACAAATGCCTTCAAAAGGAAGAGAATTAAAAGGAATGGTGTAATAACCCTAAATGTAATAGGGAGAGACAACTGTCTACTTAGTCACCTTAAGGTGCCCTCCTTTATACCTCAGAACTGTTGGTTAGAGGCCATAGGAACATAGGAAATAGGAGGAGAAGTAGGCCATTTGGTTCGTCCAATCCGCTCTGCCATTCAGTTAGATCATAGCTGACCTTCTACTTCAATGCAATTTTCCCTTATTATCCATATATCCATCGATGTCTTTACTATCTAGAAATCTATCGATCTCTGTCTTGCACATTTGCAATGACAGAGCCTCCAGAGTACTTTGGGCTAGAGAATTCCAGAGATTTACCACCCTCTGAGTAAAGAATTCCTCCTCATCTCAGTCCTAAATGGCCTACCTCTTATTTTGAGACCCTGACCCTTGGTTCTAGACCCCCAGCCAGGGGAACCATCCTTCCTGCATCTACCTTGTCAAGCCCACACAAAAGCAGGCACACTCAACTTTTAGAGAGAGTATCATCTTCTTTCTCAGATTCTGTTGCACAAGGAGTAATCAACTAATGAATAAATGAGTATAACCTCTTTTCAGAACTCCAGAGGACAGTGAACAGTGTGAAAGCCTCATTCCTATGCATGGTGTTTCTCAGGAGGAAGGAACTAATTGTTGTTCATGAAGCACAGGTATAAGATTATATTGTTGTATGTTAATGGGGATTTACCATTTGCAGATTGATAACTGGCTGCATGTATGAGAACCGATTCCATTTCTGTGTAACCATGAAAAATGTGCAACCACAGCTTACCTGAGGCAGATTCGCCTCATCCACCTTTAAAATAAAAATCTCCTGGTTGACTGCATATTGATGTTTTTGAACTTACTACACATTTGTGCATTTTAAAATGACAGTAGCTCTTTGAAGAGGCTTAAGGTTACTACACCCTTTCCTGATGCTCTTTGGACTGCAACCAGATTTAAACCACAATAAGGATGTCACTTTAAAAGTAATTTTACTCTAAAACAGCTGTAGTTCTGATCAAAACAAAAAGCTAAAAGCCACTGCGGATGCTGGAAATCCAAAACAAGAACAGAATTACCTGGAAAAACTCAGCAGGTCTGGCAGCATCGGCGGAGAAGAAATCAGTTTAACTGAATTCTTCTCCGCCGATGCTGCCAGACCTGCTGAGTTTTTCCAGGTAATTCTGTTTTTGTTTTGTAGTTCTGATCAACCTGTGTTTGGGAATGTTACAAATATAATAGCCATTTTAAGAAATACAGAATAACATATTTGGATGTTTATATAGACCATATTAGTTAACCTATCCACTCATTTGCTGATAACTCCATACCACACCATTCAACTTCCTTCAGATCAAATATCCTCACTGCACACAGCCCCCAGGCCTCTTGACTAAATCACTCCGTCTTGATTTCCTCCATGTCTTTCAATAGAACAATAAAAATCTTTCAGTCCCTTAATTCTAATTTACAGCTTCTTCATACTTCTTGAAAGTCTGCAGGGCCCTGCCTTAGCTGACCTGGTGCCAAAACCCCCATTCATGTCTTTGTTACCTTCTAACTACAACTATTCCAATGCTCTCCTAGCCAGTCTCCCACCTTGCATCTTCTGCAAACTCTAGCTCATGCAAAACTGTGCTCCAGCAGCCTGTACAACCCTCTTGTTTCCCTTACAGTAGCCTTAAATTCTCTATAAAAGTCCTATTACTTATATGTCTGGAGAGGGCAGTCTTGGGCAAAGTGAAATGAAAAGTTCGTAATCTTATAACAATTCCTCCTTCACTTTTGGTCCTCCCTTCCACACAATTGTATCCTGAATCTTTTATAGACATAGTAGTATGGTCAGTATTTCTTTAAAGTTTCTTTTTTATTATTTCATCTTTTCTCTGCCTGCACTATCTCCCTTCAAGCATTTTCATTTTAAATATTATAAGGCATTATAAAGTCCCTCACTAATTTCTTAGAATCTCAGAACTGGAACTCCTTCTTCACGTTTCCTTCTATTGTCTTCAATGTATTAACAACTGAGTTTGGCATTATCTTATTAGTACTTCTTAATTCATATTTTCCATTTTCTCTTTTATGTTTTTAAACCTTGGTGATGCCCTATACAATGGAACTTGGCTTTCTTGTGTAACATTTTTAAAGTCCTATCATGTTGCTATGATGACAATGCAAGGCATTTTGTGGTTATTATAGACACAGCACTGAGACTGAAATCACTCCAAGATAAGAAATAGAACATTTTTATTTTTAGAACCTATCTATGTAAGTGGGAAGTCAAGCTATCCTAATTTACACAGTTCACTATATTAATATCTGCTTGTTTCTCTATCTTTTTTATTTTCATTTCATTTCAAGAGATTCTGTTAGCCTCTGTTTCATTACAAGCTGATAATGTATATTAAAGATCACAAGAACTAAAACCTCAACTATATTTTTTTGAATTGATATTGATCTTTATTAATTGCCAGATATTTACGATGGATATTTATGATTGATCAAAGCACTAAGAAACCTATTGATATGAAATATGAATATAAATTAGCATAAACACCTGCATTTTAAGGGCAGAGGAAACAAATTCAACTGATGGTGTTTGTTCTTGTTTTTGTCCCCAGGCCGACAATGAATCCATAGAGTACTTTTGCGCTCAGACAATCTCCTGAAGTTCTGATGAACCCTTATTCTTTCAGTGCCTGTTCAAATGTCTTTTCCACAAAGTTTCAATTCTCTGAAGAAGCTGCACACATTTATAAATGCTGTATGTTGGGAACATCTGTGGATTACAAAAAAAATTCTACTTCCATATCACTAAAGATTATGTGGAAAACTCAGCTTTCAATACAACCTATCTGCCTTACTGAATGAATCGAACCTTCGACACAACTTGAAAATTTAACACTATTTTATGAATATGAGGATAAACTGTTTCTGGATCATAGTTCTGTCTGTAGGTTTTTGGAACACCCTAGCCAACATTGAGACTGAAGAGGTGTATCTAAAGTACAATATGTTGAATCAGTAATACTGTATTGACTCATCTAAGGAAAAAAAAGGAAAATTATTTTGAATGAATACCAATCCAATTTTAGTATTGTGTATACATCATATTAATCTAACCAGGAGAAAAAAATCAAATGAATGTTCACAAAAGAAAATGGAACTTACAGCTTTGAAACACAGTTCAAAGGACAATGTTGCTGAGGTATTTTGAATTGCCTGGTTAAACAGTGGATACACTACATAATCTGTATTTTCTTTAAAGACTGATTCAGATTTCAGTATTCTTAGTACTCTATGTTTCAAAGTGAATATATCCCTGATCTCTATAAAACCTCTGTTAAGTTGAATTGGAATAAGTAAGATTTTTCCATACATGTTTAATTCCAAGAATTTTTGGTTTCAAAACATGTACAGAAACCACAATTTTATTGTTATTGAGAAGTTGTAGTTTCTGCAATCTTGTACCAGTCATATACATTTCAATAATGTATTTGTATTAAGGTGCTTCTACAGTTATGTACACCATTTGTGTCTGTGATTCTCAGGAACCCAGTACAGTCAAGTAAGCAGTCCCATTTTTCTACTTGATCATGTAAATTTACTGATGTACTGAGAAGCTGTTTTTTTTTTAATCCGTCAGTCCTTCACTTTTGGTTGGAGTGTTGTACTTAATTATTCAAAGATCAGGTTTTTATTGCTTGCTCTAAAAAGGAAATCGGGCAATCAACGATATATTGTATTTCAACCAAAATTTTCAGTACTAATTCGTATACTAAGTAGAACAGGTTTGTGGAAATATGATTTTAGTTCAGTGTGGGTTAAATACTATTTTACTGATCGAAGTTCTAGTGACTACAGCCACTTACCAAATAGCATTAAATTATGGTTTGAATTTGATCCCCTGTAGTCGCCCAGTACAAAATACCTTGTATAATTCTGATAGTAAGGTATTTACCTTTGTATGTAGGCAAAACTAGTGCATTGTACTAGTTAGTTTACTGTAAATTCCAGTGTAATATAAATATTTGTTGTGAAATGTTTTCAATTCGTGAACATGGATGTTATTTATTGTACAGATCTTATTAGTAAAGAGATGCACATAAATAGTGTTTTATCTTTGTGGAGAGAAGTGGAACTTGATATATCACTGGTTAAGCCACAGCTGGAACATTGTGGACAATACTGGGCACTGTATTTCAGGAAAGACGTAAAGACCTTCGAAAGGGTGCAGAGGAGGTTTACCAGGAGATTGGAATAATTAGGACTGCTCTCCTTGGAACAGAGAAGGTTAAGAGGTGACCTAATAGAGGTTTTCAAGATAATGAGAGGTTTCAAAACAGTGGATAGATTAAAAAAAAACATTCCCTCCAGCATGGATCTATAACTTGAGGTCATGGAGATAAAATCTTCAGCAAAAGATCTAGAGGAGAGATGAGGATTTTTTTTTTCACTTTGTCAGAACCCAAACGCCCTACCTGAAAAGATGGTGGAATCTGATTCCCTGGATAATTTTCCAAGAGAGTTTGACGGGTACTTGATGAGGACCGTACATTGTTACAGACACAAAGTGGGAATGTGGGACTAAGCACAGCTGTTCTTTCAAAGATCCAGCACAGGCACAACAGGCTAAGTGGCCTCCATGTGCTGTAGATTTCTGTGATTCTAAAGCAACACCAACAGTAGACTTATGGTAAAACCTTTAGTTATAAAGAAACTCCTGGTTTTGTACTATTGCTGTTAAAATCGTGCCACATAGGAATTAACTTTCACAGAACTGTAGTCACAGCACTGGGCTGAAAGGAGTTGTAGCAATGGTCAACAAAGCAATTTTATTGGATCAACAATGGCACCTGTAGCTTTGGAGGAAGAAGTGGAATTCAGGCAGAGGGTTGAAAACACAAATATTCTGAGGGCTAACATGCATTTCACACTCAAAATTGATCCTGGGGCCTGGACTAATAACCCAGAGGACATGGGGGAGAATTTTCTCCCTGTCGGGCGGGCTAGACAGGGGCGGGCATGAACAGGCGCACAACTGATTGCCACCCGCGATCAGCTGCGCACCGCCATTTTATATAGGCAAGCCTTAATTGGCCCGCCCAGTGTGACACACACCCGGAAGCGCTCAGCGCTATCTGTGCGGGCGGAGGGGGTGGAGAGAAAGTCGGACCTGCGCTCTTTCGCACATGCGAGCGAAAGAGCGCAGAAATCTCCCTGAGGCACGGAGCACAGAACTACTTCAATTAGGTGATTAATGGCTTTAATAGGCCTTTGACAGTTCGGCAGGCGCGCAGCTGACTCCGGTGTGCAGCCGCCGAACTGAAGATCGGAATGACGTGCGGTGACGTCAGGAAGCATGCCCAACGTCACTACGTGTCATTTTGCACATCGGCGTGCGGGGCCTGCCCCCACACGCTAACCAGAAGATTCTGCCCGTGAGTTCAAATGCTTTTTAAAAATTCATTGATGGGATGTGGGCCTCGCAAGGCCAGCATTTATTGCCCATCCCTAATTGTCCTGGAGCAATTTGAGAATTTGAATTCAGTTTTAAAAATTTTGAAATGAAAAGTTGGGATCAATAAAAGTGTTGAGAAAGTTGCTGGATTTTCATACAGACCAATTAGATTCTGTTGCAGAACCCCAAGTAGGTGCTCTAAGTTATGAACGTCTGCTGTACTGAGAGTGGAATCCCCTCAGTCATAGGAGTGGGAAGGACATCCTGGTATCTTCGTTGGGAGGAAGGCAAAGTAAGAGTGTATTGTGCAGACAAGATTACAGGACATAAAACTGTGTTGGTGCCCCTATATAAACAGTCCTGTGCACCTCTGCAGAGAAAATGTGCATCTGTTTTTTCTGGCATTAACTGGCCTACTAAACCCTGGGTATGGTAGTCAGGAAGTCTGTGCACATTTCGGACCGTGAGGTTGCTAGCTCCATATTGGGAAAGGGAAAAAAATATAGCTGCCCAGGGCATCATCAGAAATAGCAGACACCTTATAGTATCTGGGAAGGGATTGCTTTGAGTCCCTAACTTCAGGATGTGTAAGCTGACTGCAGTCAATATAACCAAACCTTGAGACCATCTGTTACATACAAAATGAGTTTTTCACATTTACTTACCTGAATGCAGAGTTGGGTGGAGCTGGAGCAGTCCTCCCAACCCCACATTCAAAGAACATTTGTCTCTAGTCCTGACTCCCTATCCTTCCCCACTCCTGGCCTTCTAATCTACCACCAATCAACTTCCTGATTTTCCATAAACTCCCGAGCTCCCTGGACCTGACTGCTGACCCTGGCCAAGAGCTACTTACCAGAGGGTTTCTTCGATTTGCATTCCACTTCATCAGTGGACCCTTCCCATCTCACAGTTCCATTATAATGAGGCCCGAGGCCCAATATCAGGGACACTTCAGGCCTCACCATTCGGGTACATGGCCAAGAATGTACATGCCTGAATGTCTAATCCAGGATGTTTTAAAAGCTCGGGTGCACAATTCATATTTTAAAAATATACATTATTTTATATTGCAAATAGTGAAAGAAGTGCTAAAATGTGCATGTGTTACCTTAAAAGAAACGTAGCACAAAATAAATCTCTTCACAGATGATGCCAGGTGTGAAAGGTATTCCCACCATTTTCAATTTTCATTGCAAAAAGAATCATTGCAGCTTTGATCTGTCATTTTCCAAGATCTATTTAACAGGACATCAATGCAAATGATAAAAGAACTTTAAGAATTTGCCATTGTAAAAAGATAATTATTCAGTATCGCTTGTCAATTAATCTGTATTTCTGTAGCCATCAGATAATGTTAAATCAAAAATATTTTCACTTAACATTTTACTCGGCAAATTTTCTTTTTCAGTGCTGAGAATGGAGGCAGATGGAGGGTTCACTAGAGTGGTCTCTGGGATGGAAGGGTTGTCCTGTGATGAGATGCTGAGTAAATTGGGTCTATACTCTTTTGAAGTTTAGAAGAATGAGAGGCGATCTCATTGCAACATAAGAGATTTTGAAGGGGCTTGAAAGAGTAGAAACTGAGAAGTTGTTTCCCCTGACTGGGGAATCAGGAACACGGGGTGGGGGCAGAGTCTCAGGATAAGGGGTTGATCATTTAGGACTGAAAAGAAATGTCATCACTCAAGGATTGTAAGTATTTAGAATTCTCTACCCAAGAGAGTTGTGAATGTCCATCTTTGAATACCTTTAAGGCTGAGATAGCCTTTTGGTAGATTTTTGGTCTTTCACGGAACCAGATATGGAGACGGCGGTGATGAGAAATTGGAGTTGAAGCCAAAGATAGCCATGATCATATTGAATAATGGAGCTGGCTCAATTCATAAGCTGGATGCACTCAATATAACCAGATCTTATAACCAACCTGTAAAACAGGTTTTTCACAATTACTTACATGAATGCACCACCTGGCAGTTACAACCAGGGCTTTCAAAAGGGAATTGATTGAACAACTGAAGAAGAAAGATTTGTAGGGCTACAGGGAACAAGCAGGGGAAGTGAGACTAGCTGAGTTACTCTTGCATAGAGTGGCACGGATACGATGGGCTGAATGACCTCCTATGCTGTAGCCATTTTATGATGCCTTGATTATGTGTGGGGTATGGTTAGTAGGAGGTATGATGTTAAGATGCATTCATTGATGTTAACAACCAGCGTAAGGCCATTAGACTTCTTGTGGCGTTGCTGCCTGCTCTATCAGCGTAGGCTTTGGGAATTGACCCTTGGGGAGTGGTCCTTAAGGGTCACCTGGCCTCCTGCAGGACTACAGCATCTCTCCTCACGCCTACGTGCACCAGTTAAGCCTCTTGTGTCACACCTGCCACTATGGATCCCTCTGGTATTCAGTTTCCAAGAATTTACATTGCAGCAATCTTTTTGTGCATCTTCCCCTCTGAGAGGCAGCCTGTCATTAAGAAGACCAGGCTGACTGTACCATCCGATCAACAAATAATGTTGATGGGGCCTCCTGCTATGTGCAGAGCTCACGTTCAACATTACAAAGCAGAGATAACACCACATTCATTCAGATGAACTGGGTACATGAATTTTGCCAATCTCAAAATCTGAGCAAACCAAATCCTATCCCATTGTTTCAATATTGGTATCCCAGGATGGTGTCTCCAATTACAATTCACTCAGCAAAAAGCAGTATCAGATTTGTTATACATTTTTTTTTGCAATTCTAACAGTTGCATTCTTTTGGTACACCGCTCAGCAATGTTTTCATTGTTTAACGCTTCTGTCAACACTTCATTTACTAACACTGAAATCTTCTCAAATTCTTAATATCAGTTCTTCTCCCCCACCACCCACCCCCTCCCCCCCACCCCCTCTTCTCCAGGGTTCATTAGAAGTGTTTGAACATTGAGGGAACCAAAGCTAAATATATCAAGACTCTCTAAAACAAATGTTCATCTTCTCGTTATTAAAGAGTAGTGCTGTGGCATAGTGCAAAAGCAGCACTGCATAAATGAAAAGCAGAACATAGTAAACGATTTCAAGCCTCAATGAACAATTGTATGATTCAGGAAAAATCAACTTCAATAAGGAATTAGCAAAAAAAAAGGTCTCAGCACATTTTGACTGCAATGCAAATATTTGCATCAACCTAACAAATCTATTATCACAAAAAACACAAGTATAGCCACCAGTAATTGCAGCAAAAGAAATTTATCTGACTAGTGTCATTAGCTATAGGGGAGGCAGTGGCATAGTGGTATTGCCACTGGACTGGTATTCCAGAGACCCAGGGTAACATTCTGGGGACCTGGGTTCAAATCCCACCACAGCAGATGGTGAAATTTGAATTCAATAAAAATCTTAAATCTCTGATGATGACCATGCCTATCAATTGTTGTAAAAAAAAACATGCCCTTTAGGGAAGGTAATCTGCTGTCCTGGCTTACATGTGACCCCAGATCCATAGCAATGTGGTTGACTCTGAACAAGGGCAATTAGGGATGGGCAATAATTGCTGGCCTAGCTAGTGATCTCCACATCCCATGAACAAGCCAAAAAAGAGTAAGTCCCACTTCAAGACTTGATGTGGACATAACAAATGTTGATTACAGTTTGTAAACCCTTCCAGGATGCTTGATGATAGACAGTATAAGAGCAGGAGAGTTTCCTGGTTAGCCAGATCGCAGAAGGCAAAATAAACCACTTTGAAGACAAAGCCTATGGTTGCCAATGCCCTCTTAGGGCATGGTGCCTGAAGGAGAAGGAGTGCTTTTAGATTTATATCTTCTCCACCCATTATCACTGGCATTACTTTATATTATTTGGACTTTATTGTATTGCTATTGTTATGGAAAGAAAAGCCCACACAGAACAAGAGCAATATTTTGCAGAATTACATATAAATTAAAACGTAGAAATAGGCCAGATTGCCCATGCTGCCCTTGCTGTTATTTATAATCCAAAAGAGCAGTAGTCTTCATCCCAATTGGCGGCCCTGTTCCCTTTCCCTTCAACCATCAGTCTAATCTTTAATGTTGGCATGGGCGGGGGTAATTTTTTTTTTGGAGTTTCTCTCTCATTTCTGGTGAAGATACAGCAGAACAGTAGCTCCGGAAAAATTTGCCGCTATGGTCTCTACTTTAATCATTAGCTCCAGTATTACATTTCACAACATCACATCCTTAGTGTACTAAAGTTTATCCTTCTCTCCTAAATCTCTTCCAATTTAATCTTACATCTATTTAACTCCCTGGTAGACTCTTCAACAGAAACCAGTTTGTTGCTGTCTACTCTGTCCCACCTTTTCAGAATTTTAAGTACCTCTACCAAATCATCTCTAAATCTTCCCTATTTTAACAAAACAACCCCAGCTTTTCAACTCTTTTTGTATTTATATTGTCTCACTGCAGGTAGCATTGTAGTGAACCTGCGCTGCATCATCTCTATTGCCGCAACATCCTTTTTATAGTATCCCATGTCCCCTCATTCTAGACCTATCAATCTGTCCCATCCCTTCATAATTTTAAGCACTGCTATTCAATCACCCCTTAATGTAATTTCTCATGAAAGCAGCCCCAAAATATGCGTGCAATATACCTTTACTCCTGCTGTCATGCTGCATCCAGGAGTCGGCAGTCCAATTATAACTGAATGTGGGCATTTGTGCCTTCAAAAGTACATGTGTTATCTATATTATTGTGCTGGCATCAAAAACAAAACTTTAATGGAAATCAGGACATAATTGCCTGTCACTCACATTAACAAATCACCATTCATTTTTCTATTAGGATCAAGCTTTGAAGAATTTGAGTGCCAGAATAAGTTTAACCTCCAGGATATCTGAGGAAGATCTTTTCACAGCATTGTGGAATAATGCAACATTTAAATACAACATTGAAGGTCAATACCTACATTCACTTCAGAAGTATTATGGACCAGCTCCGTTATCTTGTTTGTTTCTTGGGCACAATGGGCACCAGTGCACTGTTCACTTTGAAAATTTAATAGCCCCTCTCTTTATCTCCATCCTCCGTGGTTGTCTCGTATTCTGCTGTTAAAATTTTCGATAAGGAAATGCTCATTGGAAAGCCCAAGCCAAGTATTGAAATGTTCTTACTGTGAGCGGAGGTGAGCTGAAATATTCCAGTGACCACACAAGCCCTCAGACTGCCAGAAGCAAATCCAGCTCAATCCAGGTTTAAGGCAAAGAAAGGCATTCTAAAACTTTTTCTGTAACTCCAGTGATTTCAGTTTCTTTCGACTGTAGTTCCAAATTATGCAATTTCTGCCAATTTCAACTGGTGCTGGCAATATGTATGCTTCTTTCACCAATCTAACATACCCTTGTATATTGTAAGCCAGGTCCCCTCATTCACATATACTTAAAGTAGCTGCCTGTGAGTATCAGTGGACAAATTGAGTGAAGGTCCCAAATCTTGTCATGCTTTACATCACCCCAACAATGGTGTGGAAACCTCATGAGAATAAATCCACCACTGAAAAGGTGCCCCAGAAATGCTAACAAAATGAATAATTTCTGGACCACTATATTCAGCCGGACTGTCTGATCAGGTAGCAACTAGCTGCTTTTGAAGCAGATCAAGAAACTCAAAAGTAAATTGTCCATATATTCAGATGCATATTGTGGTTGAACTTGAATAGGTTTAACAGAGGTCTAACATGTCTCATGAGACTACTTTAAGAATGGAAAACCGCAATAAAAAATGCCATTGGGTTTGATGGAATGAATGCATGTTAAGTAAAAATGAGCTAAGGAATAAAAGAAATCTCATGAATGAATATTTTAATTCAGTTGTATAGTGTTTCTCAAATAAAAAAGGAAATTTTGCTGCACTGTAAGATTTTATAACTTACATATTGCAATTATTTTTAAAAATGAATAGAATTTTCTGAACTCTTAAAAAATCCATGAGCTTCTATTTCTGACCATTAGATTGATATTTGTTTTGTACTACATCATTACTTTCATTGAAAGGAAACTTATGGATGTGACAACCTTTTCAAACTGCAAGTGCCTGTAGGTGGAATTTAGGTAATTGAAGTGCAGCCTTTACTGGGAAATAATGACATTATAGTCAAACATTTAAACCTCAACCTTATTAAATTATTAATCAGAAACCTTAATGATTTATTAGAGGGTAAACATTGTTTACTCTATTTTTAAAAAGTATGTAGCACTGGAGGACGGAACAGGGTTTCAAATAGATTAAGCTTTCTTGCCTTCAGGTAAATTTAAAAAGTAGATTGATTATTTCCAGTCAAAGAATTAATTGTATAAATAGAGTGGTATGTTTCGGCAAGCTAATAATGAAAGTAGTTAAAAAGCTCCTTCATTTTGGATTATTCATTCCTTTCAGTAATTTTGAGTGCAACTTTGTACGTAATAACAAAGATTTTTTTTTCCATTAACCTACCTCTTATTTCCGCAAATCGCAAGTAGTAACCACATTAAACTGAACATCAAGAACATTAAGAGTTAGAGCTGAAGTACATTTTCCCGCATGGTTGATAAACAATGACACGGACTGATTGGGCCAAATGGCCTGTTTTCTTTTAAGTTGGAACTTCTATGTATTTCTACGTATTTAGTATCTGAAACACATTTGAATTAGATTTTTCAGATTCATGAATAAAATTATTGTTACTTTTATCAAAGGTATAAATTTTAATTTCATAAGTTACCTTAACTCAATATTATTACTTTTGATATAAATTGAAAACATGTAATTTACAAGGTCAGCTGGTAGAAAATTAATATGGAGGTAAAGAAAAAAATATCAGGTACTTCACTATTATGCACTTAGTTTACTCTGAGAAGATAATAAATAGTTTCTGCACCTTCATTGACTATCTCCAGTAGCTATCCTCAGCCCATTTGACAGAAACATCATGCAAGAGGCGTAGTTCACAGCACACGTATGTAGGAAACTCAAGTCTGGATTTTCTGAACTGTTGAGCTTCCCACTTTTCTACTATAATTTCTGTATGGTCTTAGAAACACTCACTCATTATTAAGCAAGTGCATTGAAATTAAATGGAAAGGACGTGATAACAGCAGTCATTCCATTTTCTGACGTTCCACCTCATTTGCAATCGGCAGCATTTACATCTGTTTAAACCAGATGCCCAGAGCTTCTTTGAGCTGCATAAAAGAATCAAATATTTCAAAATTTTGCAGATTCGTTATTTTTTTCACTGATTTTAGATATGCTATAACACCCAAGCATCAGTATGCAGCCCATAATGAGTGTGATTGCAGGTAAAGGCAACAACCTGTCACAGACACTGAAAAGAAAAGGGATTAGGATAAATAGCTTCAATTCAAAAACTGGCAAAACGCCCAACTTCTGTGCTATATTTTTTTCTGTCGGTTGTTTCAGAAGAGTTGGACCACTGTTCGATTGATAAAAACAAAAAACTGCGGATGCTGGAAATCCAAAACAAAAACAGAATTACCTGGAAAAACTCAGCAGGTCTGGCAGCATCGGCAGAGAAGAAAAGAGTTGACGTCTCGAGTCCTCATGACCCTTCAACAGAAGTTGACTCGAAACGCAACTCTTTTCTTCTCCGCCGACACTGTTGGATTGAGTCTGTCTTATCTACAACAAATATACATTACATACATTCCTCCGAGACACAAAAACCCAACAGGGAAGGTGAATCAACTATGGCTAACAAAAGAAGTTGAAGATTGCATTAGGTCAAAGGAATAAGCTTGTAAGGTTGCCAGAAAAAGCAGTAAGCCTGAGGATTGGGAGCAATTTAGAATCCAACAAATGAAGACCAAGAAACTGATAAAGAAAGGGAAAAGATAATATGAATGCAAACTAACAAGAAACTTGAAGGCGGACTATAACAGCTTTATATATGTGAAAATGAAAAGATCAGCAAGGACAAATGTGGGTCCAGTGCAGGCAGAGACAGGAGAATTTATAATGGAAAATAGGGAAATGGCAGAAAAACTAAACAATTACTTTGTGTCTGTCTTCATGGAGGAAGATACAGAAATTCTCAGAAATGTGAAAGAATCAAGAGGCTTGTGAAAATGTGGAATTGAAAGAAGGGGTCATCAACAGTGCTTTCAAGTGGACTTGCTTCGCAATAACCTGCTCATTGACACTCAGTTTGTGTTCTGCCAGGGTCAGTCAGCTTCTGACCTCATTACAGCATTGGTTCAAACATGAACAAGAGCGCTGAACTCCAGAGGTGAGGTGAGAGTCACTGCCCTTGACATCAAGCCAGCATTTGACCGAATGTGACATCAAGGAGCCCTAGCAAAACTGGAGTCAGTGGGAATCAGGGGGAAAACTCACTGCTGGTTGGTGTCATATCTAGTACAAAGGAAGATGGTTGTGGTTGTTGGAGGTCAATCATCTCAGTTCCAGGACATCACTGCAGGAGTCTCTCTGGGTAGTGTCCTCAGCCCAACCTTCTTTAGTTACTTCATCAATGACCTTCCTTCCATCATAAGGTCAAAAGTGGGGATATTTGCTGATGATTGCACAATGTTCAGCACCATTCGTGACTCCTCAGATACTGAAGCAGTCCGTCTCCAAACGCAGCAAGAGCTGGACAATATCCAGGTTTGGGCTTACAGGTGGCAAGTAACATTCGTGCCACACAAGTGCCAGACAGTAACCATCTCCAACAAGAGAGAATCTAACCATTCCCCCTTGACATTCAATGGCATTACCATCACTGAATCCCCGACTATCAATATCCGGGGGGTTACCATTGACCAGAGCCTGAACTGCACTAGCCACGTAAATACTGTGGCTACAAGAGCAGGTCAGAGGCTAGGAATCGTGTAACGAGTAACTCACCTCCTGACTCCCCAAATGCTATTCTCCATCTACAATGCATAAGTCAGGAGTGTGATGGAATACTCTCTACTTGCCTGGATGAGTGCAGCTCCAACAACACTCAAGAAGCATGACAACATCCAGGATAAAGCAGCCTGCTTGATTGGCACCCCTTCCACAAACATTCACTCCCTCTACCACCAACAAACAGTGGCAGTAGTGTGTACCATCTACAAGATGCACTGCATAAATTCTGCTAGGCTCCTTAGGCAGCACCTTCCAAACTCGTCCTTCTAGGTGGCAGCAGTCATAAGGGCAGCAGATAGATGGGAATAACACCACCTGGAAGTTCCCCTCCAAGCCACTCACCATCCTGACTTGGAAATATATCGCCGTTCCTTCACTGTCACTGGGTCAAAATCCTGGAACTCCCTCCCTAACAGCACTGTGGGTAGACCTACTGGTGGACTAAAGCAGTTCAAGAAGGCAGCTCACCACCACCTTTGCAAGGGTAATTAGGGATGGGCAATAAATGCTGGCCTAGCTAGCGAAACCCACATCCCGTAAATGAATTTTAAAAATTAATAAAGAGGTAGCACTCAAAAAATTAATTGGATGGAAGGTTGATAAATCCCCTTGATCTGATGAGCTCCATCCCAGAGTGATGAAGGAGGTGGCGATAGAGATAATGGATGCATCTTTCAAAAGTCTATAGATTCTAGAAAGGTTCCTGCATACTGGAAGGTAGCAAATGTAACTCCCTTACTTAAGAAAGGAGAGAGAGAGAAAATGGAGAACTACAGACCTGTTAGTTTGACATCAGTAATAGGGAAAATGTTAGAATCTATTATAAAATATGTAATAACTAGACACTTAGAAAATAATGACACGATTGGGTAGAGTCAACATGGATTTATGAAAGGGAAATCATGTTTGACAAACATGTTGGAGTTTTTTGAGGATGTTACTTGTAGCACAGATAACGGAGAACCAGTGAATGTGATGTATTTGGATTTCTGGAAGACTTTTGATAAGGTCCCACACGGGAAGTTAGTAACCAAAATTAGATTACATCTGATTAAGGGTAATATACTGGTTTTGGATTGAGAACTGATTAACAGACAGAAAACAGAGAGTAAGAATAAATGGGTCATTCTCGGGATGGCAGGCTGTTACTAGTGCGGTATTGCATATTTCAGTGCTGGGCCCACAGCTGTTTACAATCTATATAAATGATTTGTATGTGGGGTCCAAATATAATATTTCCAAATTTACTGATGACACAAAACCAGGTGAGAATGTAAGTTGTGAGGAGGATGCAAGGAGGCTTCACGGGAACTTCGAGAGGCTAAGTGAATGGGTAAGAACATGGCAGTTGGAATTTAAGGTGAATAAGTGTGAAGTTATCCACCTTGGTGGAAAAAACAGAAAGGCTGAGTATTTCTTAAATGGTGAGAGGCTGGGAAGTGCAGGTATCCAAAGGGGCCTGAGTATTCTTTTTCATGAGTCACTAAAAGTTAGCATGCAGGTGCAGCAAGCAGTTAGGAAGGTGAATGGTATGTTGGCCTTCATTGCGAGAGGATTTGAGTACAGGAGTAAAGATGTCTTGCTGCAATTGTTTAGAGCCTTAATTGAGACCGCACCTGGAGTATTGTATGCAGTTTTGCACTTCTTATCTGAGGAAGGATATACTTGCCATAGAGGGAGTGCAATGGAGGTTCACCAGATTAATTGCTGGGATGAGCATAGATTGTGGAAACTGGGCCATATTCTTTAGTTTCAAAATTGAGAGATGATCTCATTGAAACTTACAAAATTCTTACAGGGCGTGACAGGGCAGATGTAGGTACGATGTTTCCTCTGGCTGGTGAGTCTAGAACTAGGGGACACAGTCTCAGAATAAGGGGCGACTATTTAAGACTGAGATGAGGAGGAATTTCTTCACTTAGAGGTTGGTGATCCTTTAGAGCTCTCTACCCCAGAGAGCTTTGGATGCTCAATCATTGAGCATGTTCAAAACAGCAATTGATACTAATGACATCAAGGGATATGGCGATATTGCGGGCAAGCAGCATTAAGTAGATGATCAGCCATGATCTAATTGAATGGCGGAGCAAGCTTGATGGGCTTTCCTATGCATCCATAAAATCACATTGGCCTGGAATCCTTCTGAGATTTAAGTTATACTGCTGCTTTTATAGCAATGTAGGGATGGTAATATAACCATGGAGTCAGGTCTCAAACTGAATTCTGAATGCACTAAAGTCAAGTAGTGTCAGACATCTTCTAAAGCACCATTTTGGATCATCTGGGTTTGGAGTGTACCTGGAATCCTGTGCAAAGCTGAATTTTAAAAGTGCGCAGATCTTCTATTGGACTTTTTGGACACTTTATTAACTTTGCATTGATTTTTTTTAAATGGATGCTGCCACTTGCACTGTCCTCGCATTTAAAAATAGCTGGAGGGAAACAGAGCTCACAAACAAACAGCAATTACTATGAGCACAAATCCAGAAATCAATGGCACAATAGAAAAACTGGGAAACAAAACCAAAGCTGAGCAGTAAAAAAAGATAGGGTACTCCAATGATTACATGAAATGGAGGTTAAGGCTTGTTTACATGAGTTGGAAGGGCTTCAACTGCAGGAAGTAAAGGAGAATTGGAGGTTCTAAGCACGAGGAAATTAGGCACAGTGTAACTTTGAGGAAGAGGAAAGAGAATGTGCTGCTGTCAACACAAGGAGGCACAAAGCAGTCATGAGGTGGGGGAAAGGGAAAGCAATACAAGCACTTGATATCTCCACGTAATATCAAGAAACGGCTGAAGGCAATGGATACTGCCAAGGCTATGGACCCTGACAACATTCCAGCAATAGTTCTGAAGACTTGTACTCCAGAAGTAGTTGTACTCTTAGCCAAGCTGTTCCAGTACAGTTTCAACACTGGCACCTATCAGACAATCTGGAAAACTGTGCAGATATATCTTGTCCACAAAAAGCAGGACAAATCCAACCCAACCAACCTGCCGCATCAGTCTACTTGTGATTATCAGCAAAGTGATGGAAGGGGTCATTGACAGTGCTATCAAGTGGCAGTTCATCAGCAATAACCTGCTCACCGAGGCTCAGTTGGGTTCCACCAGGGACACTCAGCTCCTGATCTCATTACAGCCTTGGTTTAAACACGGACAAAGGAGCTGAACTGAAGCAGTGAGGTGACAGTCACTGCCCTTGACATCAAAGCAGCATTTAACCGAGTGTGGCATCAAGGAGCCCTCGCAAATCTGGAGTCAGTGAGAATCAGGAGGAAAACTCTCCACTGGTTGAAGTCATACCTAGCACAAAGGAAGATGGTTATAGTTGTTGGGGGTCAATAATCCCAGTCGCAGGACATCACTCCAGGACTTCCTCAGGGTAGTGTCCTCGGCCCAACCATCCTCAGCTGCTTCATCAATGACCTTCCTTCCGTCATAAGGTCGGGAGTGGGGATGTTCACTGATGATTGCACAATGTTCAGCACTTTCCGTGACTCCTCAGATACTGAAGCAGTCCGTGTCCTTATGCAGCAACAGCTGGACACAATTTAGGCTTGGGATCTTAAATGGCAAGTAACATTCGCAGCATACAAGTGCCTGCCAATGACTATCTCCAACAAGCGAGAATCCAACCATCTCCTCTTGACATTCAATGGCATTACCATTGTTGAATCCCCCACTATCAACATCCTGAGGGTTCCCATTGACCAGAAATTGAACTGGACCAGCCATATAAATACTGTGGTTAGAACAGCAGGTCAGAAGCTGGGAATTCTACAGAGAATAACTCAACCCCTGACTCCCCAAAGCCTGTCCACCATCTGTAAGGCACAAGTTAAGTTTGTGATGAAATACTCTCCGCTTGCCTGGGTGTGAGTAGTCCAACAACACCCAAGAAGCTTGACAACATCCAAGACAAAGCAGCCCGCTTGATTAGCAGCCCATCCACCATTTTAAATATCCACTCCCTCCAGCACCAACACAGAGTGGCTACAAAATGTACTGCAGGAACTCACCAAGGCTCCTTTCACAGCACCTTCAAAACCTGCGACATCAACCATCTAAAATGACAAAGAGAATAGATGCATGGGAACACCACCACTTACAAGTTCCCCTCCTTGCCACACACCACCCTGATTTAGAACTATATCACTGTTCCTTCACTGTTGCTGGGTCAAAATCTTGGAACTCCCTTCCTAAAAGCACTGTGGTGTACTTACACCGCATGCACTACAGCAGTTCAAGAAAACAGCTCATCACCACCTTCCAAAGGGCAATTAGGGATGGGTAATAAAAATGCTGGCCTAGTCAGCGATGCCCACATCCCATTAAAGAAATGAAAACATGAGTTGGAGCGTTGATGATAGCGACGCGGGAGTATAGGGATCTGCTTGATTCTGCCCATAACAACAACATCAGCATGCATTTATATAGTGTCTTTAACATAGTAAATCTCTTCACAGGCGTGGTAGCAAACAATATTTAGCACCAAGCCACACACATAAAGAAATATTAGGATGGTTAAACAAAAGCTTGGTCAAAGAGATAGGTTATACAGAGCACCTTAAAGAAGATGAGAGAGGTAAAGAAGTGGACAGTTTTAGGGAGGGAATAACAGAGCTTAGGGCCTTGAGATACGACCATCAATGGTGGACCAATTAAAATTGGGGATGTGCAAGAGACCAGAACTGAAAGAGCACAGAGGTCTTTGAAGCTTATAGGGCTGGAGGAAGGGAGAGGCATGGCCATGAATGGATTTGAAAACAAGGATAAGAATCTTAAAATTGAGTCATTGCTGGACAGGGAGTCAATGTAATTCAACGAGCATAGGGGTGATGGCTAAATGGGACTTGGTGTATGTTAGGATACAGGCAGTAGAGTTTTAGATGAATTCAAGTTCATGTGTGGTGGAAGATAGAGGCCAGCCAGGACAGCATTAGAATAGACAAGTCTAGAAGCATCGAAGGTATAGATGAGGGTTACAGCAGCAAATGAGCAGGGGCAGGGGTGGAAATCACAGAGGTGGAAGTAGATATTCTTGCAGATAGAGTGAATATGAAAAGTAACATGTATAGCCTGAGGGATAAAAAAGCAAGGCTTGCATTTATATAGTGTTTTGTTTATGATTTGGATGCCCCAAAGTGCTCTACAGCCAATTAAGCATTTGAAGTACGGTCACTGTTGTCATGTAGCAAATGGAACAGCCAACTTACACACAGTAAGCTCCCGCCAGCAGTAATATAAAGGTCAGGTAATACGTTTTTAGTGATGTTGATTGAGGAATAAATATTGGCCATGACCTCAGAGATAACTCCCCTTTTCCTCTTCAAAATAGTGCTTTGGAATGTTTTACATTTGCCCAAGAAAGCAGATGAGCCTTTATTTAATATTGCATCTAACAGTGCTGCACTCCCTCACTACTGCAGTGGGCATATTAGCTGAAGTCTCTGGAGTAGTAGTTGAACCCACAGCTATCATTCTCAGAGGAATGAATTACTACCAACTGAGCCACAGCTAACATAGGTAAGGTATAAATCCTGGAAGTGTAATTAGTTTCTTAAAGTAGTTTGACTCCGACTTGAGTACCGCTTATGGTTCTGGGGACTACAACAAAGCCGACATCCTAACCAACTAAGAGGATAAATATGGTTGCGTATTTGTGGTGTGACAAAAGCATGTGAAAAAGACTGCGTATAGGTGACCTGCTTCCTGTATTTATGATCCTAAATAAAACAAATAAACTGGATCCTAGAGTGATATTCATACAATATGTATGCCACGCAGCTAATAAAAAGAAAAGGGAATGGGGGAAAATTGTTTGATTTGCATTGATTCAGTGGGGCACACAATGCCGCTACCTGCATAACCCTAGTCTGAAGAAGGATCACTGCACAGCCTGCACAAGTAGTTCTGCTGCCTGTCACCAAGGAATTGATGTAATCCTGGTAAGTGGCATTATGCAAACAAATTTCTCCTCCAGAAAGACTTGCATTTACATAGTGCTTTTCATGACCACCGGATGTCCCAAAGTGTTTTACAGGTAAAATGTACTTGTGAAGTGTTATCACTGTTGTAATGTAGGAAATGCAATAGCTAATTTGCATGCAGCATTTTTGCGCAAATGGTAATATGCTAATTACTAGATGATTAAGGAGGCACTCAAAAGCGATTTTTCGTGGCCCGGCCACTTTTACAGTTAGTGGGTGTGCCAATCGGCCAAGCAGCCTTTACATTTTCACTCAAACTTCGATCCAGGGCGGGATGAAATCTCCGTGGGGAAATAAAATAGAAAGAGATATCTGGGGACATTTTTTTTATTGAGGTTTGCTTTCAGGTGCTTGATTGTGCTGCATGGACATATTTTGCAGCCTTTTTATTGTTTTGTTCATTCTGTAGAGGTCTGCAGCTCCCTGAGGCAGCTTCAGGGAGCTCACAGGTACCCTCGGTGACATCAGCATCTGCCCTCTTCCCGCCCCCACCGGCAGTGCTGACCCTTTCTCAGTGCACATTTAACAGCCAGCCAGCATGAAATTACAGTCGGGGTCGATCGCAGTCGGGGGCCCATTTTCCATCTGCTCATGGGCCCGCTGATCATGCACGCCAGACGAGCGAAAAATTCCAGCCAATTTTTTTAGTGCCATTTGTTGAGGCATAAATCTTGGCCAGGACATCAGGGAGAATTCTTTTGCTATTCTACGAAATAATACGACCTTTTACTTCCAGAGAGAACAGACAAGGCCTAGGTTTTGAGTGTATCAGTGCACTTATCTGAAAGCACCTCCATCGGTGAGGCACTTCCTCTGTAATGCACTGAAGTATCAGTCTGGATTATGTGCTCAAGTCACTGGAGTATCACATAGTGATAAGACAATTAATAAGTGTTCCTCCCAAAACAAATAATTTGATAATTTATTGAACTGTACTACTGAATCATCAGAGAATTTATCAAGTAGTACCCCAATATAATGGGTGGTACCCCGACATTATTTTGGCCTTTATTGAGTCCCACTTACTTATCATCATGTTTTGGGTCTGTATTGATACTTGTCATTGAAATAAATTGCAGTAGTTCCATTAGATAAGTTATTTATTGATCAAAATGTGTTTAAATGTAAACCTATTTCATGACTGTGTTTTACTTGACAAAGTGCCCCGTTCCTAAGATTGGGGATAACATCCTGAAAATTCCTTACATATGTTTACATAAAATTAGACATAGCTTTTGCTGAAATGTTCCAGAATATTTTATTAACTCTAATGACCGCTTTATGCTCTAAACTGTAAGTGTATCCATGACTATTGTTGCCGTGAGGGACACAGTAAATAATTGCAAAATCTATTCAACAAGAATCAAATCCTTTAACAGCACATGGTAGGAGTTCCTTGCTAGTTAGGCTTGGTTGAATCTGAGCCTTATTAATATTCATTCCTACTGCTTCAAAATGTTTTACTAACAGTCAAAGTATAAATTTATGTTTGAATGTTTTGATTAAAATCAAATATTGATCATATTATTGATATTAGTGTTATTGAATAATGTTTAATCCCTAGAAAATGAATGGTTTCTTATCTCATGTATTTAATCATAAATTTCCAAATCTTTCACAATGCTTATAGCCATCAACTTTATAAATCTCAGAAATTAATTATCCACAAATCACATTTGTGCTACAATCAAAAATAATAGAACTGTTCTCTATTTATTAATAATTCTTCTATCCTAACAAAAGCATCGTTTCAATGGACAAGCGTATTGAAATCCTGAAAGCAGTATCGGAAATCTCCAGCCCTGTAGTCATATGCACTTTCTAACATCAAAGGGGAACTATTGCTAATGAGCTATTGCCCACAAAATAATGAATATCCAGCCTAAGAAAGATTACCGGCATGCTTTACCATGTATAGCCAGGTGGATTCATTAAAAACTAACCCTAAATTTTGCTCCCACATTGAAACCAAATACAGTCTACACCTCTTAATGCAAAGTTGCTTAATATATATTATTTGACAATTCAACTTGTTTATCAGCGATTTCCCATTTTGCTGTATTTTTTGCTATTGTTTTATTCAATTGACTGGATAATTAATTTCAAACTCAAATTATCAAGAGTAGACCCCAATCCTAGGTCTATAAAAAAAAATCCATACTTTTTTCCATGATTTCAATAAGCTATCATTTATGACTGCCATATTTATAAGAATGATTTTGATTTGAAATATATCAAGGACAACACCATCTCCAAAGGAATGTTATGTGTGTACATGCATGTGTGTGTGTGTGTGTGTTGTGTGCGTGCATGCGTAGGACTAATTCGATAGTTCTACCAAAAAACTGGCACAGACACGATGGGCGGTATGACCTCCTTCTGCGATGTATGATTCTATGATTCTTTGATTCTATATGGAAGTTGGGTAACAGTATGTTGGGATCAATTGTTTGTGGATTCTCCTGTTTGCCCAATATAAGTTTGGCAAAGGAGTCATGGAAACCTTGAAAAACCTGACTGAGCATCAGTTATTTAGGTTTTGAATGTTCTCCCCTGCTCAGCCAGGAAAGTTATAATGCATGCTTGAGAGAACCCTCAACAGAAATTAACTCCATTTGTCATTAGATCGCTAAGCAATTTACTTAGGACATTGTGAAAGGAGCTAAATTGTTTCCTGCTGCACGTTATAATAATTCCGGATTTGTGTTCCCGGGTGTTCTGACAATTCTTCCACAGTAAGGGTTTGAAAATATAAGTCAGATGCCACAGAAGCAAGGTGACAACGCAGAGTCAGAGGTGGGGATAGAAGGAAAGGTGGTGAGGTAGATTTGGGGGTTTTCAATGTACGTGTGGAATCTGACAATACGGGCCTGATATTAACAGGGAGACAGAGAGGGAGTGGGTGAAGTGGAAAGATGCCAAAGAACCCAGTGTGACTGGGGACTCAGAGGTTCTGCTGAATTTAATGGCAGGACCTCATTCTAATTATTTTTCTTCCATTTCCTGCCCAGCAGCCAAAAAACTGCTAGGCAGGAGAACAAGTCCCCTGCCCTAAAGGAGAAGTTTGGAGAACAAATTGGAAACATGGAGAATGAAATTGGGCAAAGGGACCTTCTGGACACATTGAACCACTTATTTGAGTTCTGGAATGAAGGACTGACTAGGAATACAGCGGGAACACTTAATTTTCATGTTTTGCAGCTGGCTCTGATTGACTGGCTCATGCCATTAGACTCCGATGTAGTAAAACATGGAGTGTGAAGGACTCCTGTGGTAGGGATCCACCTTGCACAATATCAGGTGTTGGAGCAATTGCTTCTTAGATGATTTGTTGACCAGTCATTGATCCCTCTGTGTTGGAAGAAGTAATCCCTGGCCATCGGGAGGTGGGTAGGCTGCAGGTTGGTACTTGGGGTATTGGCCATGATCATGGCAAGGGACTAAATTGCAGATTAGGACTGGGATTTGGGTAGATTGCTGATTGCAACAGAGGCCAAAGAGAGGCAATGATTGTCCAAAGCCTTCATTAAAGAGTTAAGGGGAGCACTCCTGCTCTTTCTGGCCACAGGGAGTGCTGTAAAAAGCACTTGTTTTCTAGAGTCAGCAGCTCCTGCCTCCCTTTTGCTGCTGGGTTTCCCAAGTCCCAAGAAAAATGGCCAACAATTCAATTCAAACCAGGCTCCCAATAGCACCGTAAAAGCCTGATTTAAATATGTTAATGGAGGGTCTTGCCTACCCAAGATGGTACACTTGCACCATTGTAAAAGTGGCAGCAGGCACATATATGTTAGGGTGGAGTCATGTTTTGTGCTTTTTAGGGCTTAACATTCCCACCCTGAACTCCACTCTTCCACTGTGGGTTTTTAAAAAATATTCATTTCTATGCCTTTGGATGATGTCACCAAGAGGCAGTGTATAAATGAGAAATAGGACTGGGCCAAGGATAGATCCTCAGGACATTCCAGATGTAGCCGAGCAGGGATGGAGCATGGGAAGCCCTTGCTAAAGATTGTCTAGCCACATCTAAATAGGTAAGAACGAAACCAGGTGGAGCAACTCCTCTTAACTTATAAGGTTGATCATGTGAAAAACTACACAGAAGACAAGAATGATGAGAAAAGGTGGTGTAAAACAGTCACATTCACAGAAAGTGTCCTTTGTGAGTTTGAATAGAGCTATTTCACAGACTAGCTACAAGCATGAAAGGAACCACTTCCATCACATATGTACTAACAAATGAAACAGCAAATCATTAACTCATATTAACTCTTCTTTTCAAACTAGTTTCACATTACACCCATAACACCAAATAACATTAAGTAACATTAGCTGTTGCTTGAACCCTTGCAACCCCTCATACCTTCTAGAATTTATTTTATGTGCATGCTACAACAATGTTCAAATTGAAAGTTAGAAGTTCACCATGCTATTTTCAAAATGTTGACATGACCTTTTGAGTTTGATCTAGTTCACCTCAAAGGCCACCGGATACACAGAGCGAGTGAAGATTTCATAAAAGAACCTCTGGACAATATTAACAGTATTGTACAACGTGGTGAATCGATTCTATATAATTTATTGGTTTGCAGATACAAACAGCTCTCAGCAGTCCAAGCTCAGACAATATTCTGTTTACATTTATGATATGACACTGGAGATTTCATATTCTCTAGATTGTCAGTACAGTCAGTGAACAACTTCAAACCTAATTAATAAATCCTCAGAACATCTTTTGTTATATTCTCTTATATCACACACTTGAAATGGTATCACTCCAAGAATTTCATTCAACTCCAAAGGTATACTATAGAATTGTCGAAGGTGATAATGGGTAATAAATGCTGGCCCAACCAGTGAAGCCCACATCCCGTGAATGAATTAAAAAAAGACCACTTATATACGACTGTATTGCATAAATTTTTCTTTGTTTCCACAAACTTTCAAATTGATCGTAATAAATTGTGCATTGTAATATCAGAGAATAATTATTTCCCCAACATTCTGAGTGAATTTCCTTTCAGAATGTGATCATGCTACGCTGCAAATCTAACACTGGTAGATGTAGTGTACACAAGACCTGATTTATACTCTGGGCTAACCTTGGCTTTGATTCATTCCCTCTCTGCCCACTGTCACAGCTCAGGCTGAAAGAACAACACTCAAAGCCACAGAGTTAACTGCAAGTATCACATCATTTAATCTATGTTGGCTAACTGCTGAGCATGTGCTGCCTGACTGTCCACCACAAGGTCAGGTGACCCCAAATATAGTACAGTGTGTACCTTACAGCATGCTATCTGAGTACCGTATAGTATCTAATATACAAGACCACACACAATCAGCTACAATGACCCCCACCAGGAGGCAGCTCCGTACACGTGTGCATTGAGAAAGCTGTTTAAGTGATATAAATATATTTCAACTTTTTCAGGGGAGGAAGGTAGTGGTAACACTCATACCTCTTTGTCAGTAGGAAGTCTTAACAATGCACTTAGAAAAGCACTGTTTGATTAGAACAAGTTAACATGGTTTTAGGAAAGGGAGATCCTGTTTGACAAATTTAACAGGATAAACAAAGAGCCAGAAGATGTCATATATTTGGATTTCTAAAAGGCATTCAATAAGGTGCCATACAAAAGGTTAATACATAAGATGAGGTCTCATGGATAGACAATTGGTTAATGGACAGGAAGCATAGAGTAGAGATAAACGGGGCATTAATTTGACAAGCTGTGACTAGTAGAGTGTCACGAGGATTGGTGCTGGGGCCTTGGCTATTAACAATCTATATTAATGACTTAGGCAAAGAGACCAAAAGTAAGGCACTTAAATTTGATGATGATGCAAAGCTAGGTGGGAATACAAGCTATGAGGAGGACACAGAGAGGCTGCAAAGAGATATAGACAGGTTAAGTGAGTGGACGGCAGGGTTGCAGATGGTGTATAATATGGGAAAGTGTGAAGATATTTGCTTTAGTCATAAGAATAGAAAAGCTGAATATTTTTTAAAAGATGTGAAACTTGTAAATGTTGATGTTCAGATGGAATTGGGTGTACTCGGACAAGGAACACAAGAAGTTAGCATGCATGTACAGCAAGCAACTTAAAAAGAAAATGGCATGTTAGCCTTTATTGCAAGGGGATTGGAGTACAAGAATAAAGTGGTCTTGCTACAATTGTAAGGAGCTTCAGTGGGACCGCAATTAAAATACTGCGCAATTTTGGTTTCCATATTTAAAGAAAGATATACGTGCATTGTAGGCAGAACAGTGAAGGTTCCCTAAATTGGTCCCTGAGATGAGAGTATTGTCCTATCATGAGAAGCTGAGTAAATTGGGTTGATACCCTCTGAGGTTTAGAAGAATGAGGTGATCTCATTGAAACATTCAAAATAATGAAAGGGCTTAACAGGATAAATCCTGAAAGGTTGTTTCCCCTTCCTGGGAAATCTAGAATGGGGGCACGGTCTTAGGATAAGGAATCGATCTTTCAGGACTGAGATGAGGAGAAATTTCTTCATTCAAAGGGTTGTGAATCTTTGGAATCCTGTAACCCAGAGGATTGCAAATGTGCCATTTTTGAATATATTTGAGAAATAGACAGATTTTTGGTTTCTCAGGGAAAGTGGAGTTGAAGCCCCCAAGATCATGGTTTTGAATGGCGGTGCAGGCTTGACAGGCTGTACAGTCTTCTCCTGCTCCTATTTCTTATGTCATGTTCTTATGTTGTCTAAAGGTTAAAGGCTTGATTTTCCACCTATTCATAATCAATTGTTTAAAAATCTAGCCCCAAACATGTACCTTCTGGTATGGGATGAACATGTTCTGTGAGGGTGAGGAACGGGAGGGATTCCATGTTGGAATTAGCCAACAGTGGGTGAAATAATTTATTTACGTAGCGTTGCTTCTAGCAGTGCAATTAAGGCATACGCTGGGTTTCCCTGAGCATGAAGTGCTGCCGTTCACTTCCCACATGCATCATTAATGAACTGGACTAGTGCACACAGTGCTTTCCTTACAATTGTCCAAAGACATTGAAAGAGCACGATCATGACATCATTGACAATAACAGACTGATGCAATGCTAGTGTGCCAAAACTGATCAACAAAATTGCAGGGTCTTAAAACAATAAGCATTATGAAGCAAGATAGGTCCTGTAATGGGGTTATCTAAAGTGCCATTCAAATAGTTGCAGCTGAGATACTTTTGACTTCCTTTTACTGAAGTAAAGTTGGTGGAAACACTATGTGTGTTGCCAAAGCA
The DNA here is from genome assembly GCF_964194155.1 of Cetorhinus maximus. Taxonomy (NCBI): domain Eukaryota; kingdom Metazoa; phylum Chordata; class Chondrichthyes; order Lamniformes; family Cetorhinidae; genus Cetorhinus; species Cetorhinus maximus. The sequence continues at coordinate 89,760,026 of NC_135889.1, forward strand.
ATTTGGGGGTTTTTGCTGACCACTGAAAAGAGTGGAAATAACATTGCCTTGCATTTCCTTGGGGGCACGTGTTGCAGTGCCACTTAGTCTGTAACATGAGTAGGACATGCAGAGGGCAAGACAGATAGGAGAAGCTCTATGAGTGGGGAGGAGAAAGAGGGTCTCCATAGAAGGGCTACCCGAGAACATCTCTCCTCTGTGGCAATGATCAGGAGCAGTAACTGAGGAGATTGTGCTTCTCAAAGGAGATATCGGCAGAGTTGTGCCACTTCCTTCACAATGACCTGGAACCTCAAACCAGGCTGAGGTTGGCCATCCCAGTGTCTTGAAGGTTATTATTACCCTTACATTCTACACTACATGAATCTCAATGTGTGGGGAAGGGGTGGTGGGGTGGGTATCTGTAAGCAACATCAGCATTGAAGCATCAGGGAGGTCACAGAGGCAATGTACAGAACAGGGGATTTCATCCTCTTCTCACTGAGGAAGGTAGACCAGAATGAAAGCGCAAATGGATTTGCCAAGATAGCGAGTTTCCGATGGTACAAGACACCATCAACTGCATGCCCATGGCTCTGTGGGCTCCCAGCAACAATGAAGAGAAATGTCAAAACCACAAAGGTTATCACTCACTCAACATACATTTGGTTTAAATCCACACCAAGCAGTTCATCTCCATGAATGCCCACTATCCTGGCATACACACAATGCTTTTATCCTCAGCCAGTCCACCATACAAGCCATCTTCAGGCCTCCAAGGTGCAATGCGAGGGATATTGCCTCCTCACCTGGCTGATGACCCCCTTCCACCATCTTGCCATGTGAGGTCAGTGGGCATTTAGCAAGACCCATGGAGCCACTTGCAATAACATGGTGCAAACCATGTTAAAGCAAATGCTTTACTGTTTCCGTTCGGTTGAGGGATCTCTGCAATACATTCCCGAGAGGGTCTCCATGTTTGTGATGGAGTGCTGTGTCTTCCACAACCTTGCAATAATGAGGACCCAGCCACTACCTTCTGGGGTCCAGAGATCACCTTGGTAGGAGGAGGAGGAAAGGAAGAGGCCACTTCCACCATGTGAAACTAGATGGAGCAAGAGGGACTGCATAATGAGGCTTTGCTTCAGTTAAAAGGATTTGTCCACTCCCCCAACATGGACAGGCCATTCTCTTGTAATACATGTTGTGTTTTGTGACCTCGGAGATGTGCAGAGCTGACTCAGGCCAGGGGTGGAATCACCTGCATGTTTGGAGGCAGGAGGGCATTTAATCTGGTGTGAAGGTGGCGAGTGAGCACCCCATTACTTTCCCACCTCCATCCTGATTAAGTCCAGGGTGGGATGCCCCAGGGTCAACCTTTCCGCACTGCCTCCAATTGAGACTCTTAGGTACATAATTAATGACAACATAAAGGTTTCAATTCACCTCCACTATTAAACAGAGCTGAGGACAGGCCTGCCGCCATGTGGCATGCATGTGAAGTAAACCTGTGTGGGCTGCCTGTCATCTCCTGGGGTTGGGGGCCGGGGGCAACTCTCCTTCAAAGGCACTCAGTGCCTGATAGATGGACCTCTCGGTATTAGGATGGGGGTGCAAATGAGAGCCACATCCCTGTCCTTGCTGATGACGTCCCTACAGCCCCTTACCCTGCGAACCCCAACCTGCAAAGCCATTCCCGCTATTGCTTGCCTGTGGCCTAGGCCGCTCCACGATCCTGGGCTTCTGGTGGATATCTTTCCTGCTGCAGCCATGATTCCCCATGAACACTGCTGAACAGAAGAGCTGCCAGCCTCTGTTTGGCCAGCAGCTCTCGGCGGGCAGGACCTCTGCCTAAGGCCCTGATTCCAGGGAAAGGCCGGAAACTCCACTGGCTTCTCCGCTGCCCAATTGGCTTGTGGTTCAGTGGGCCTTCCCCAAAGGTGGCAGGTCACTCGCCAGCTCTCCAGCCAGCAGGCAAGACTCCCTATTGCCTCCACAAGATTCTGCCCAGGTTTTTATACATGAGGAGGAGTTTTATTTACAGTGCTTTTAAAATGTCTGCTCTCATGCTTGCTGCTTGCTTTGAGTATAATTTCTCTTTCTCAGTTAACACACCCAGGCTCAACTAACAGCATACAAAACAGAAAACAGTCAACAGATACATACACGATCAAACACTGAATAACTGAATACTAAGTATATGCATTTTAGGCTCCCCATTACAAAGTCTCCTTGGCCTACATCACTCAATAAAGGCCAACAGCAAAAAGCTTCACTCAATAATTTTATTCAGCTTTGTGCATTCCCTTAGTGACTTTGCTTGAGCTGGTGCTCTTAAGCAGGTTCTACCCCAGAGGCTGCAGCATGGCTGGTGAAAGGCTGCTGACATTCAGTGGGGGAGACTGCAGATGGCCTTACAGAATGACCTTGAGCAACTCTGGCCACTGAGGACCCAGCTTTGGACAGCACCACCCTGACACGGGTGTCAGCATTCTGTGCTGGCTGACTGAGAGGCAAAAGCATGGGTACTGGCAGAGTAGGAGCATGAATGCTATCACCCTGAGAGAGGACAAGAAGTTCAAGCACCATGGAGCCACTGTCACTCCCACAGTGCAGCACCTCAGCAATCCTAGGAATCTGCTGGAGCGCAGAGTGCTGCACTACTGTGAGAGCCTTCGAGCTTCATTTATCACTGGGATCAGCATCCAGCAATCTGAGCCTGCTTGCCAGCAGCCAGGAATCTCATGGCCTCTGACTGAACTTGCACTTCAGCACTGAGGCATTGGGAGGTCTCCGTCTGGGCTGCAGTGGAAGCTGAGATAGCAGACAGTGGACACTCCATTGTAGGTTTGTCAGGCAGTATTGTGGAAGTGCCCACCATCTTCACAGTGGAAAGGATAGGGTCTAAGCTTTGTATGATGCCCTGTGCCACAGTGAAGCCAGACTCTCCATCTTCCTGGTGAGTGATTGGAGGCTGTCTGGCAGGCCTTTAGTGCACCAGTCATCTTGGTGTGCATTATCAGCAGTGTTTTCATGTAGTCCACTCCCACTAGGTGTTCATCTGAGTCGCTGGCAGCAGGACCAATCTGTGACCTTGCCCTCCATGGAGTTAGCACACGAGCCATCCTTTCCCCTGTCTTGGCAGCAACCCACGTGTGCCTGGCTCGCCATCTCCAGATCCCAGCTTTGCACTAACCTTGAACATATGTGCAGTGCCAGTATCTGAGCTGGTGGCTGAGTGTCAGATCAAGTGATGGTGTTTCTTCAGCACAGGCCAGCTGTTGCTCTTGCCCTTCCTCATGAGGCTATGGTGACTGGCCAACCAGCAGTTCTTGGCTAACTGAAAGCACAAAAGCATAAAAGGAGGGAAGGGGGGATAAAGAGGAAAGCAAGAGGCTCATTATCATTCCATCCACACTTTGCATTTCATGGCACCTTTCAGGATGAGGATAAGGAGTGAATAAGATGTATAAGGTAACAGTTTACCATCACCCTGAATGGCCTCGGCAGTATTGAGTGCTGCTGGCTCTGCGCCATTGCTGCCAATAATTCAATGCAGAATCCCACAGGTCACTGAGGGAATGCAGGTGCGCTGACCCTATGGATCTCCCTCCCATTGTGGATGACCTTCTTCTGCAAAGAGAGGGCAGAATATCAGTGACTGTGTGTCAGTGTGGCAGGGTGATGTGCCAGCCATACTGAATAGCTGTAGGTTTGTAAAGGCATATAGAGGTGTGTATGCAGCTGCATGATTGGAAGGTGTGTGTTTGTGAGGCGTAGTATGAGGATGTTAGGTGTGAGTCCTGAGTGTCAGAGTGTGCTGTTGAGTGATGAGGTTGTGGTGCACTGAACAGTGTGAAAGGTGCGTGGTGTGGTGAGTGAAAGAAATGATATGCAGATGCACTCACTCATCTTGACCACCTAAGTGAGGTCATTAAACTTTTGTTTAACACTGCTGTCATGTTCTGGGAGTTACAGTCTGGCCAGGAACCCCTGCTTATTCTTGATGAATTCCTGCTCCCTGATAGAATCATGGGGCTGGATTTTGCTGGTCTGTCAAATTTTCCACAGTTCCCATGGCGGACGGGACTGGGAAATTCTGCCCATGCTCTCCTTCCTGGCCTCTATCTGACTGGTGCATCCAGGATGGGGGTTGCTGAAGTGGGGAGTTCGTTCCTTTAGCTGAAGAAAGGTACTTCTGTTTCTCTCTCCACGGATTATGCCAGACCTGTTGAGTTTTATCAGCATGTTCTGTTTTTATCTCAGATTTCCAACATCAGGAGTATTTTGCTTTTTACTTTCCTTCATCTGGTATACTTTCCTCCTTCTCCTGCAGTGCTCCACTATGATTATCCTGGAGCATGTGATTTCTTCAGAACACTACTCAGTCCCCTGGGGTGCCCAGATGGTGCTGGCAGTGCAATGAAGACCAGCTCAGCATCAGGATCGATCATGGCTACATTGCAATCAGGGAAATGAGGTAGGTACGTGAGTTTTACATGCTGCCCACTCATTTATATCTGGTGCTAGCAGGTCACAAATCATAGCCCCTGCACCCAAAAAATTGGGGCAAATTAATCTCTAACCCAATGACTCTGAATAGCGTGAACTTGATAGACTGTGTGACCTTTTCACCTTTTGATTCCACAACTGTCACTATGCTACCTGATTGATCAATATTAAGTCCTGGATGCATCAGAACATTTTGTAGTTTAACTCTGGCAAAACTAACATTACCTTGTTCGGTCTCTGCCAGAAACTAGCTCCCATAATCCCTTGAAACTTGCCTCTTTGACTGTTTTGCCACATTCTCTAACTTCCCTTCTACATGATTCTGCAGTTACAAAATCTGAAATGCCTCGAAACATTTTGCAATATTAAAGGCATTATTTAAATCATTGTTTGGACTTTATGAGCAGAGTTTTACAGTTCCCTGCCAGTGAGTTTGCAGGCGGGATGCCCATAAATTTCCTTCCTGCTGCCCTTAGTCATAGTCATAGAGTCATAGAGGTTTACAGCACAGAAAAAGGCCCTTCGGCCCACCGAGTATGCACCGGTCAAACAAGGAACTAACTATTCTAATCCCATTTTTCAGCACTAGGCCCATAGCCTTGTATGCCATGGCATCGCAAGTGCACATCCAAACACTTCTTAAATGTTATGAGGGTTTCTGCCTCTACCACCCTTTCAGGCAGTGAGTTCCAGATTCCCACTACCCTCTGGGTGAAAAAACTCTTCCTCACATCCCCTCTAAACCTCCCGCCCCTTACCTTAAATCTATGCCCTCTGGTTATTGATCCCTCCACTAAGGGGAAAAGTTCCTTCCTGTCTACCTTATCTATGCCCCTCATAATTTTATACATCTCAATCATGACCCCCTCAATCTCCTCTGCTCCAGGGAAAATAACCCCAGTTTATCCAATCTCTCCTCATAACCAAAACTCTCCAGCACAGGCAACGTCCTGGTAAATCTCCTCTGCACTCACTCCAGTGCAATCACATCTTTCCTATAATACAGATTCCAGAACTGCACACAATACTCTAGCTGTGCCCTAACCAGTGTTTTATACAGTTCCAGCATAACCTCCCTGCTCTTCTATTCTATGCCTCAGCTAATAAAAGCAAGTATCTCATATGGCTTCTTAACCACCTTATCTACCTGTTCCGCTACCTTAAGGGACTAGTGGACATGCACACCAAGGTCTCTCTGATCCTCGGTACTTCTCAGGGTCCTACCATTCATCGTGTATTCCCCTGCCTTGTTTGTCCTGCCCAAGTGCATCACCTCACACTTATCCAGATTAAATTCCATTTGCCACTGATCAGCCCATCTGTCCAGCCCATCTATATCCTCCTGTAATCTAAGGCTATCCTCCTCGCTATTTACCACCCCACCAATTTTCATGTCATTCGCAAACTTACAGATCAACCGTCCTACATTCAAGTCTAAATTGTTTATATATACCACAAACAGCAAGGGACCCAACACCGATCCCTGTGGAACCCCACTGGACACAGTCATCCAGTCACAAAAACACCCTTCGACCATCACCCTCTGCTTTCCGCCACTTAGCCAATTCTGGATCCAATTTGCCAAACTGCCTTGGGTCCCATGGGCTCTTACCTTTGTTATCAGTCTCCCATCACTTGTTGAAGTCCAAGTAGACTACATCAAATTCATTGCCCTCATCTACACACCTGGTCACCTCTTCAAAAAATTCAATCAAATTAGTCAGACATGACCTCCCCTTAACAAAACCATGCTGACTGTCCAGCCTCAATTTTGAACTTGGCATGAAGGGTTCAGGGACAGAGGGGAAGCCTAGAAGGTCACCCTGATGGGCTTTGGCCTGGAAGGGGGGTGGTGGGGGGGAGGGGGGGGGGGCGGTGGGGGTGTGCCATCCTCATGGGCCTGTTTTCCACACTGGGCACCCTGCCCAATGCCTGCCCCTTCAGGTGCTCTCTTCCCTCTGGGCTCTAATTTATGACCCCACCCTCTTCCCCCCAACCCCAGGTCTTACCTCCCCTCCTCACCTTGAGACCCCCTGCACTTACCTGGTCTGGGACTCTGGGACTTAGAATCTGGGGACTGTTTGTAGTTCCTGGCTGCTGCTGCCACTAGGACTACAGAGCTGACGGTCAATCAGATTGATCAACAGTTCTCTGAGGCAGGACTTCCGCTTGACTGGGGGTGCATGTCCCATCTCCAGCCAATGAATGTTCCTTGGAGCATTAAATGTCTGTGAGGTTACTGTGATCGATGGGTATGAGTTCCCCACTGACTCTTTGGGTGCTGGGGCAGGAAACCCTGCCCTCTGAAAAATCCTGCCCTCTTTGTTTTTGTTCTTGGGTATGTGACTCTGGTCCAGGTTATGTTATCAATGTTACCATCCTCCATTCAGTTAACAGCATATTACTTGAACTGAATTTTTTAGTGTCCATATTTCCTGGGATGGAAGGACCAATCAGACACATTAGATTTGCCCTCTCAGGGGTTTCTTTAACAGTCTTACCTGAAAATTCAGCCTAACAAGAAAACTTTACTTACAAGTGCTCTTACTGGCATTGTCACTGCCTGCTGCCTGATTGACTGCTCCTCAATTGTAACCATAGTTGCAGCTATCTCCATACATACATATGTACAAGTAATTGAGCGGCCTTTTCACTATGTGGCTTTGGTCTGAATCCATACCTAAGACAATATAGACTGTTTCAACATACCAATTCATCTTACTTCATCCACTCGGACCTATACATGAAAAAGTAGGACTGAATGAGCAGCCCACCTTAAAGCAACTACACCTAATTATTAGTTACCCTATCAACTGGTTTATTTTGCCCCCCATTTTTACCAGCATGATTTACTGAAAAGGAAAGGCTTCCATAGCCCCATTCATGACCTCATGTTGTCCCAACATGCTTTATGACAAATACTTTTGAAGTGTAGTCACTGTTGCAATGCAGGAAAACACACCAGCTAATTTGTGCACAGTAAGGTCTGCTACACTGTCCTGAAGAGATAATAATGTGTATAGTGTTATTGGAAATTATTTTTAAATTGGACTTGTAGTAGGGTTTGTGGCTGTGTATGGCTTAATTGGATTAAAGCCAGCTAATCTGGGTGCTTTGATGTATAGTAGTTTGAAATGTTAATTAGATAAATGTAAGGCTAGAAGGTAAAGAGCACATTTGCATTTGTTGAATAAACCATTCAAAAGGAGGGAGTAAGATCTTGCACCTAGCAGGGAGACACCAAGCAATGTACGGTGAATACACGGCAAGGGCTGGTGTTAGAAGTCGGGATGGGGTCAGAGGGATGGAGTTTTGTATGTGCAGAAAGGAGTTTTGTATGTGCAGGTCAGGGGCATGTAAGATTTAAGCAGCCTGCAAGCCCTACAACTGTGTTTGCAAAGGAACCAAATTGCAAGGGACCTCATTTTGAATTTGAATTTGTGACGTCAAATGTGTTTTGCTTGGTGTCTGTTCAAAATCTATGGGTTATTGTTGCCTTGGTGAATATTTACCTGAAAGTGATTAATTTGGGGATTTGCTTAAAAGTTATTATAGTAGTAATTTGTTATAGTAGTAATTTGTGGACATGCGTATGTGTTTAATTTCTTGTTAAATTAAAAAATGTTTAATTTAGTTTATATAAAAAACCTCTTGAGGCTTGGTGGTCGCATTCCTGAATTCAGAGCTGCATCTCAAACTTACCAATTGAAAATATAGGTTATGACAGTTGTTCAAGTTTCCCTCTGGGATTTAAACAACTCAGCCTTTACCAACTTCTGTGTCATAACAACAATAACAATGTGAAAATGAATCTGTTTTAGTAATGTTGAGTGAGGGATAAATATCTTTCAGCATACTGGGGACATATTCCTTGAAACAGGATGTTTTATGTTCAGAAGAGAGAGAGCAGAGGAGACCTCAGTTGAGTATCTCATTCAAAGCCAAAACCTCCAAAACTCCTTCAATGCTGAATTAAAATGTCAGCCTGGACTGTGTACCAGTCTGTGGAGAAGGACATGAACCCACGTCCTTCTGAGTCAGAGGTGTCAAGTGAGCCAAGGCTAACACCTAAAGTTGTAGGTTTACTTCATCTTAGAAATGCTGAGTCATAGTAAGATATGGTTCTCTCTACATTAGAGGCACTCCCTTACCAATGTGATCATTCTTCAAATAGAAACCTGTGAGTGAGTGCTGGCAGGGTATTTGACCGTCTAAATGTCAGAGCTATCAGATTGCTGAATCAAATAAGGAGCTGGATTCTTCATTGACTTTCTTCTCCCACACCTTGGTATTGAGGACGGTTGTAGGTTCCACTATTTTCATTGAAATAAGCTAGGGCGGACCTTAGCACTGAACCTGGGATCTTCCTGGACTGTATTATTCAGTATGATATTTCTTGGCTGAAATTCAACTAAGAACAGAGTATGGACTGAATCTGGAACCTTTCTTTCTCAAAATGATACCAGGCAGCGCAGTAAGCCACAATAGCATCTAACTTTTACTTAAATAAAAACAAAAAAATCTAACTTTTACTTGTTTCATTAAATGGCACTGGTATTTTTGAAAGAAAGACTTTGATTTATACGCCTTATTGTGTTTTTCAGGAATGCCCTAAACCATTTCACAAACAATTAATTACTTTGAAGACTATTGTTTGTAGGCGAATGGACACTAATAAGAGCCTACAAACATTAAGGAGACAAATGTAATTTGGTTTTGGTAGTGTTGCTTGAAGGAAGAATGTTGGGAAGTGTGCTCCCTACAATTCTTTGAAGGCTAGCATTGATACCAAAATGCTATTGATGAGAAATGTATTGAAAAATACCTACAATAAATACAGGGAGTATAACATACAGGGGAAGAATGTTTTTGTAAACACTGCAAGTCACATATTATAAACCAGAGGAATTATTTTCCATGTTATAAATTTAACCCTTTGTTGTGAATAACCAAGGACCACACAGTTACAGGTGCGCAATAGACAAGCAAAACAGATTTATTAAGTTTAACATGATAAGTACAAAACCATGATACTTAACGAAGACAGTAGTATACAGTCATATCACTCGGACATTGGTTCTTGCTTCCCAATCGACTGTGGCATGTATGTCTTCACAGTGTTCTGTTGACTGAAGATCTTTGATGGTTGTTCTTGTGTCCTTTTCTCTTTACAAAAATGTGTGCCAAACATTCTATGATGCCCTGATTTATGCCTGCCTTCCTCTTATCTTATTTGGTTATTCCCCAGGTGACTGTTCCCTTGCCCCTTGGCTCAGTGTTGCCAAATTAGGTAAATCACAATGTTCAAGCAACATGATTAGGTTAAATTACTTCACCGTCCATCCATAATCACTAAACAGGCCAGCACATTCCTCATATCTTTTTAACAGGTATCTCTGGTCTAACAGGTATTTCTGATGCTGCTACCCCAGGCCTGTACATGCAGCTTGTGATTTCACATCTGATAACAACAGCTTCCAGGTCAACTTGCTATGACTTTTATACTTTTACCTGAACTTAGCTGCCATGCCTTGCAGTTACATTCTATGTTCTAATATACATCTTTAACAAACATATTCTGAACAATTGTTACTCAAGCGAAAGATTTAAGATACAATAAAAGAATTAAAACAAGGTAAGCACAAGAAGAATATTAGAGAGTGATTTAAATTATCAATCATACATTGCGACTCGGCCTTTTCATTTTATTCCCCAAATAAAGAATATATAAAACAAAAAATAAAAAATACCTGGAAAAACTCAGCAGGTCTGGCAGCATCGGCGGAGAAGAGCACAGTTGATGTTTCAAGTCCTCATGACCCTTCAACAGAACTAAGTAAAAATAGGCGAGGGGTGAAACATAAGCTATAAGCTGGTTTAGGGGGGTGGAGGGTTGTTGGGACAAGCAAGCAGTGATAGGAGGAGATAACCAAAAGATGTCACAGACAAAAGAACAAAGAGGTGTTGATGGTGGTGATATTTTCTAAAAGAATGTGCTAATTAAGAGGACAAGCAAGGACATAGCTCTAGTGGGAGTGGGGTGAAATAAGACTAAAAGGGCATAAAAGGTATAGATTTAAAAATAATGGAAATAGGTGGCGAAAAAAATCTATATAAATTTTCGGAAAAAACAAAAAGGAGGGGGAAGAAACGGGAAGGAGGTGGGGATGGAGGAGGGAGTTCAGGATCTAAAATTGTGGTTTTCTCTACATCGGAGAGACCAAACACAGACTGGGTGACCGCTTTGCAGAACACCTTTGGTCTGTCCGCAAGCATCACCCAGACCTCCCTGTCGCTTGCCATTTTAACACTCCACCCTGCTCTCATGCCCACATGTCTGTCCTTGGCTTGCTGCATTGTTCCAGTGAAGCTCAACTCAAACTGGAGGAACAGCACCTCATCTTCCGACTAGGCACTTTACAGCCTTCCGGACTGAATATTGAGTTCAACAATTTTAGATCCTGAACTCCCTCCTCCATCCCCACCCCCTTTCTGTTTCTTCCCCCTCTTTTTTGTTTTTTCCAATAATTTTATAGATTTTTTTTCCACCTATTTCCATTATTTTTAAATCTATACCTTTTATGCCCTTTTAGTCTTATTTCACCCCACGCCCACTAGAGCTATCTGTACCTTGCTTGTCCTCTTAATTAGCACATTCTTTTAGATAATATCACCACCTTCAACACCACTTTGTTCTTTTGTCTGTGACGTCTTTTGGTTATCTCCTTCTATCACTGCTTGCTTGTCCCAACAACACCACCCCCCTTCCACCCCCGCCCCCACCCCCACCACCCACCCACCCCCCCGCCCCCCCACCCTAAACCAGCTTATATTTCACCCCTCTCCTATTTTTACTTAGTTCTGTTGAAGGGTCATGAGGACTCGAAACATCAACTGTACTCTTCTCTGCCGATGCTGCCAGACCTGCTTAGTTTCTCCAGGTATATTTTTATTTTTTGTTTTGGATTTCCAGCATCAGCAGTTTTTTGTTTTTTTAAAGAATATATAAAACATTTCTTAGCCTACTCTGCAATTCTCCACCTTCAGAGTGAAGCGAAGCTGATCCCTAAAAAATGTCAACATTTTAAAAGCTGTTATTGGAGCTCTAGATTTCCCAAATACATCATTAATTGCAACATCCGATTATTCATTATCTTCAACTAGCGCACCATTATTATTAACACTGCAGTGATCAAAATTTGGATTGGTAGTATTAACACTGATATTATTCTATACCAAGGATGTTGTCCTATGTTATAAATCATTTCCCTCCAGTGAGCTACGCCAAGGCTTTGCATTGCTTGCAGATTATTTTGATTCTCCTGTTGTAGGCGGATCACATGTGTGATAGACACCTTTGTTTTCTCTAAAATGGCTTTTAGATTTAATGATAAAGGAGGAATGAGGTGTCCCATGTTAGTCCCATCTTCACATTGAGGATAACCTCTATTGTGTTGTGTGCTAAATGGTGTACCACCTTGCTAAATGGAATAGATTTTGAACAGATCTAACAACTCAAGACTTAGCAACCATGAGGCACTGTGGGCCATCAGCAGCAGCAGAATTGTACTCAACAACAATCTGTAACCTCATGGCCTGGCATATCCTCCACTCTACCATTATCACCAAGCCAGTGGATCAATCCTGGTTCAATGAAGAGTATGCACCAAGCATAGCTAAAAATGAGGTGTCAATCTGGTGAAGCAACAACACAGGACTACTTGCATGCCAAACAGCATGTGCAGCAAGTGATAGACAGAGTTAAGTGATTCCATAACCAAAGGATTAGATCTAAGTTCTGCTATCCTGCCACATCCAGTTGTGAATGGTGGTGGGCAATTAAACAACTCACTAGAGGAGGAGGCTCCACAAATATCCCCCATCTCAATGGTGGAGGAGCCCAGCACATCAGTGCAAAAGATAAGGCTGAAGCATTTGCAACAATCTTCAGACGGAAGTGCCAAGTGGATGATCCATCTCAGCCTCCTCCTGAGGTCCCCAGCATCACAAATGCCAGTCTTCAACCAATCCGAATCACCCTATGTTATATCAAGAGATGGCTGAAGGCACAAGATACTGCAAAGGTTATGGTCCCTGACAATATTCCGGCAATAGGACTGTTAGAATGTAGAATGTAACTGCAAGGCATGACAGCTAAGTTCAGATAAAAGTATGAAAAGACCGTAGCAAGTTGACCTGGATGCTGTTGTTATCAGATATGAAGTCACAAGCTGCATGTGCAGGCCTGGGGCAGAAATACTCGTTAGACCAGAAATACCTGTCAAAGATATGAGGAATATGCTGGCTTGCTTAGTGATTATGGATGGATAGTGAAGCAGTCCATGTCCTTGTGCTCCAGAACTTGCCGCGCCCCTATCCAAGCTGTTCCAGTACAGCCAGAACACTGGCATCTACATGGCAATGTGGAAAGTTGCCCAGGTATGTCCTGTACACAAAAAGCAGGATAAATCCAACCCAGCCTATTACCGCCCCATCAGTCTACTCTCGATCATCAGTAAAGTGATGGAAGGGGTCATCACCAGTGCTATCAAGTGGCATTTGCTTAGCAATAACCTGCTCACTGATGCCCAGTTTGCATTCCACCAAGTTCATTACAGCCTTGGTTCAAAAATGGATCAAAGAGCTGAACTCCAGAGATGAGGTGAGAGTGGCTGCCCTTGATATCAAGGCAGCATTTGACCGAGTGTGGCATCAATGATCCCGAGCAAAACTGGAGTCAATGGGAATCAGGGGGAAAACTTTCTTCTGGTTGGAGTCATAACTAGCACAAAGGAAGATGGTTGTGCTTGCTGGAGGTCAATCATCTCAGCCCCAGGACATCACTGCAGGAGTTCCTCAGGGTAGTGTCCTTGACCCAAACATCTTCAGCTGCTTCTCCAATGACCTTCCTTCCATCATAAGGTCAGAAGTGGAGATGTTCACTGATGATTGGACAATGTTCAGCACCATTTGTGACTTCTTAGATACTGAAGCAGTCTATGTCCAAATGCAGCAAGTCCTGGACAATATCCAGGTTTGGGCTGAGAAGTGGCAAGTAACATTCACGCCACACAAGTGCCAGGCAATGACCATCTCCAACAAGAGAGAATCTAACCATCGCTCCTTGACATTCAATGACATTACCATCACTGAATCCCCACTATCAACATCCTGGGGGTTACCATCGACCAGAAACTGAACTGGACTAGTCATATAAATACTGTGGCTACAAGAGGCTAGGAATCGAGTAACTCACCTCCTGACTCCCCAAAGCCTGCCCACCATCTACAAGGCACAAGTCAGGAGTGTGAAGGAATAGTCCTCACTTGCCTGGATGAGTGCAGCTCCCACAACATTCAAGAAGGTTGACACAGTAGCAGCAGTGTGTACTACCTACAAGATGCACTGCAGGAATTCAACAAAGCATCTTAGATAGCACTTTCCAAACCTACAACCAGTACCATTTAGGAGGACAAGGGCAGAAGATAGATTGGAACACCACCACCTGGAAATTCCCCTCCAAGTCACTCACCATCCTGACTTGGAAATATATCATTGTTCCTCCATTGTTGCTGGTCAAAATCCTGGAACTCCCTTCCTAACAGCACTGTGGGTGTACCTACGCCACATGGACTGCAGCGGTTCAAGGAGGCAGCTTACCACCACCTTCTCAAAGGCAATTAAGGATGGGCAATAAATGCTGGCCCAGCCAATGAAGCCCACATCCCATGAGCGAATTAAAAAAAATCACATGCTGGTTACCTCCGCCCGCCATATGTTGTGGTTGTACATATGCACCAACTGTCATCTCCTGGAGTCTCACCCTTATCCATATAACCTTAGATGCCTTGTTTCTACACTGTCTCTGTAATTTGATACCTCTTCCCTTTGAGACAGCCCAAGTCTTTGATGACAAAACATTGCTGACAAAACAAGTGGGACAACTGAACTAAATATTACAAGCGCTATTGTAACAATACTCTCCTGTAGTGAGGCCTGATCACTGTCCACCTGTAATCCCCACCTACAGAACACCTCACTCATTCAAATTCAGGCTGCTACGTGTGCCTTGTTATCGTAGCCAGGAAAGGCCATAATCCACTTTATGGGCAGGATTTCCCGGTCGATGTGCAGGGGCCAGGGCCCGCTCGCCAACATGTGGAATGATGCGGGATGACGTCGGGCGGAACTCCCAAAGTCACCCCGCGTCATTTCCATTTTCAGATTGGCAGGGGCGCAGCCGAATCAGCTGTGCGCCCGCCGACCTGTCAACAGCCACTTGAGGCCATTGAAAAACTAATTGCAGTAGTTAAAGGATCTGCCCATCCATCCTTAAGGTCGGCGAGCAGGCCGGGAGCCCTGGCAGGCTTCAGAGAAAGCATGAAACCTCATCCAGGTTTCACATCAGGGGACATGTCAGGGAAATTTTGTTTTTCTATTTTTAACATTTTTGAATTTGGCGCTGATCTCCCGGGCACGCGCCCGCTCCTGAAATCCCCCCCCCCGCCACCCCTCTCCCCACCCCCCGACGAAGGGAAAATTCTGCCCTATGAATTGATCATTGATTACTAATGCATACCTATAATTGCCCTGTGACTTGGTGAATGGACCAATGAAATTAATCCAGATGTGTGCCCATGGTCCCTTTGGAGGAGGCTAAGAGCGAAGCCAAGCACAATTGTTCTGTGAAGCTGGACTGGTCTGAAGGCTTGGCAGACATCGATTGGCATATTGTTCAATGTGGTCTGCCATCAAGGGCTACCAGCAGACTCAGGACAATTTTTCAGAGACATGGGCTTAGTATAAAGGCATGATGTGGCCAGACTTCACAATTGTAATCAAACAGAAGATATTATACAGAATTGTAAATGCTGGGAACTGGTGGGAGTGGGGGGGCAGGGGGTGTGTGGATTTAGGAGCAACTGGAAGACTAATGCCCCGAAAAGTGGAGCTGAGCTGTTGCGTAAGTCATTTTAAAATGGAAATCAGCAATTTATTCCAAATTTAACCAGGATTCTGGCTTTAGCCATCAGAGTACTTGCCAGGATCAACAAGGTGAGAACTTAGTGGATACGCAATATTCATTGAATATGACAGGTTGGAAATCCTTTGAACAGTGGAACTGTATAGCTGCTGGGTTGCCTATGTGAAATGCCTGTGCTCACTCACTGCTTCACAGATGACCGCCAACTTTTTAAAAGTCATTGTACCTACCTTGGACTTTACTCACTAAGATAAAAGCAAAAAAACTGCAGATGCTGGAAATCCAAAACAAAAACAAAAATACCTGGAAAAACTCAGCAGGTCTGACAGCATCTGCGGAGAGGAACACAGTTAACGTTTCGAGTCCGTATGACTCTTCAACAGAACATGTTCTGTCAGACCTGCTGAGGTTTTCCAGGTATTTTTGTTTTTGTTTTGGACTTTACTCACCTTGATTAGACCTTCCCTGCTGCCTGTCAGCCTTCACTGCAGCATGAAAGCAGCTTAAGCACCTCTGATGAGGAACATGAGGAGCAGTAACATCAACACCAAAAGCAGCAACACCAGCTGAAATGCCAACTGCATTCTCCTCTGTCACATGCACCTCCACAGGACAGACGGGATGGACACAGAGACCCAACTCGAATGACCTGATACCCCGAGCACAGGGAATACAGGCAGAGGATCAGCACTCAATATGTCTTAGCACCAGGGCTTTAGTCTTTCATGGCAGATTGTTGCTGACATCTGCAGTCTTCTGAAGCAAGACCTTCTTTACCATGGACCTGGTGGGCACATTGCCAATGACCATCAAGGTAGTTATCACTGGTGGGTCAACCTTAGTTCTCTGCCTCTCATTGCAGTTCTGCACAGACAGTTATGAGTGTTAGAAATGGATGGTGTGGATAAGAGCGTATGATACCAATTGTGGAGGATGATGGTGAGGCATGGGTGTCAGATTGCATAGAGATGATGGTAAGTGTCAGTGTGGGCTGTTCGGGGATGTGAGGAGGTGCCTGGAGAGAGAGGAATAAGTGGAGCTGCTAGTTGTGTTGTCCTGAGGAATGCTGTACAGGAGAATGCTGGGAAAGTTGGAATGCTGGATTAGCACCTGAAAGTGAGCGCACTTTCCCTGCTCTCCTAAAATCCTGGAATTTCTTGGGGCACTGAATCCAGGTTTGAGGGGCCACACTCCTGCTGCTGGCTTCCTTGACCATTTCTATCCATGTCTGCTTGGCTGGAGAGGCTGCCTCTTACTTCCATCTGTGCACTTCACTCCTGTCCATCAGATCCCACAGCAGGGTTTCCAGATACGAACTTGAGACCTGGGCACGTTTGGGATGAGGGGGTGGGGAAGGTGTGGGGAGAGGGAGAAAGGCTACCAGGTCTCATCTCCATTCCTGCGGCCTCAGGAAGCAGTATCCAGTTCACCTATTCTGATCTAACCCCAAGATTTGAAGTCCCTTTAACTAAAAATACTTCCTTTGACAGATACAGGTTGTTCCCCCCATGCTCGCCATTTGTGATTAGTCAAGCAATCCAGAAGTGGGGTGATATTGCTGTGGCTGAATTAAAGAGCCATGGCAAAGCCCACTATAAAAACAAATGGGCTCTTGGCTCGCTTCCCCACCCTATGCCACTGCTGTGAAAGGGTCTGTTGAGATAAAATCCCACCCAATGTTACAGAGTAAGGATAAGAAAGAATGAAAGCTCGGGGGCCCCTCCGCTACCAGAATTGTTCGATCCTGCCGAAAGTCAATGGAAATGGCGGGGCCAGAAAATCTCAGCCATAGTTTTAATGGAACAAAAAATTAATAAGTATCAAATTTCAGTGATGACCACACACATAATAGAATTCCAATTCCATTTGTTTGTTAGTT
Organism: Cetorhinus maximus; assembly: GCF_964194155.1. Lineage (NCBI taxonomy): Eukaryota > Metazoa > Chordata > Chondrichthyes > Lamniformes > Cetorhinidae > Cetorhinus > Cetorhinus maximus. The sequence goes on from NC_135889.1 coordinate 89,777,380, forward strand.
AAATAAAGCTGAATATTTTTTTGCATACTGTCAGCATGTGCAACCATGCCACAGGATGTGGTTGCTGGCTGCTGTCTTTTTCCTTTGCACAAATTTTCCAAGCAGACATCGCATAAACAGTTCCTATCTCATAGATGTTATACAGGATGTTGCATGGTCTAAATAATGAGTAATGCAACCATTCTGCAACAAATAACCGTATGCCTGGAACTATCAAATTAAAACTTAATGCAGCACTGAATCACCTGGTCCAGTGAAGTTGTTCTTTTGTTATTCTCTCCTGCTTTAACTAGTTTAATCTAAATAGTCTAAATAGTTTCTTTAAACAATAGATGCATTTGTACTGGATTTGAAAGGCATTGATACCATTGAGTTCATGCAGAAATCAAGTTATGTTAAAAACACTAAAGTTAAAATTGCAAGCTACCATTGTCAAGATTTTCTATGAATGTTGTGCTGGGAGTGGATTAGGCATTAAGTAAGTATGAGAAAAAAATAGATAACCCAAAGACAATGGTAACCAAAACTGGAAAATTATGAAAGAATTGCCTATAAATTCAATAGAGTTAGATAAAAGAGTTTCATTCCAACAGTTTTTGGGTTTATGGGATTGGGGAATGTGCATAACTCACTTTAAATCATTAAATCTGACAGGTAGGTTTTCCATCACATAAAGCCTGCCAAATTTATTAGTGCAACTTCTGGTAAGCCCTTCAGAGGTCAACATAAAGTGGGGGTCAACGTCTTCAAAGAAGGTTGCACTTGTATGGTTCTATATTGAAATTCTCTGGAAGGAAGAGTGGGAAGAAGTCTCAGATAAGCCACCAGATTCCTAGCACCCTTTTAAGGTTGGGTAAGATGAAGCTGAGGCCAGAAGTCTTGAATCTCGCAGTGGAAGGCGGGTTCCCATACATGATGTACACTAGACATGGACAGAGATTAACAAGTTGTAAATCCAGGAGTGCAAACCTAAGGACACAATAGCAGTGCAGAAAGCACTTCAATTACCTCACAAAAATAATAAGGGTGAGTAAAACTCTTCATTTCTACATTTCTCTAAAATGACACATAACAGAAATCCTTTCCCTGGCATTATGATTTATTTCTTCCTCTCTGTCACATCCTTCACCATCCATTAAAAGGGCACAGTACACCACCTCTCATTCTCATTCAAAACACGCACTCACCTCTTCCTTTCTTCCTTGACAGGATCTACTAGTAGATTTCTGGTCTCACATATTGTCCATTGCTGAACAGTCACTCGACTGATACCTGGTATGGGGTGGGCATTATCTTACGAGGAAAGGTTGGCAGGCTGGGCCTGTATCTATTGGCGTTTAGAAGAATGAGAGGTGATCTTATTGAAAGATATAAGATCCTGAATGCACTTGACAGGGTGGCTGCTGAAAGGATGTTTCTCCTTGTTGGAGAGATTAGAACTAGGGGACACAGTTTAAAATTAAGGGGGCTCCCATTTAATATGGAGCTGAGAATTTTTTTCTCCCAGGTGTTGCGAATCTTTGGAACTATTTTCCCCAGAGACCTATGGAGACAGGGTCAATGAATATTTTTAAGGCAGAGGTAAATAAATTCTTGACTAACAAGAGAGTTAAAGATTATTGAGGTGGGCAGAATTTGGAGTTGAGGCCACAATCAGATCAGGATGATCTTATAAGAACATTAGAACTAAGAGCAGGAGTAGGCAATTCAGCCCCTCGAGCCTGCCCCGCCATTCATTACGATTATGACTGATCTCATTTCGGCCTCAACTCCAATTTCCCACCCTCTCCCCATAACTTATCAACCCGTTACTAATTAATAATCTGTATATCTCCTCCTTAAATTTATTCAGCGTCCCGGCATCCACTGCATTCTGAGGCAGTGAATTCCACAGATTCACGACCCTTTGAGAAAAGTAATTCCTCCTCATCTCTGATTTAAATCTACCACCCCTTAGCCTAAAACTATGGCCTCTCATTCTAGAATGCCCCACAAACATCCGCTCCACGTCTACGTTGTCTATCCCCTTTAGCATCTTATATGCCTCAATTAGATCTCCTCTCATCCTTTTAAACTCTAGCGAGTATAGGCCTAAACTGCTCAATCTCTCCTCATAAGACAAGCCCTGCATCTCTGGAATCAATCTAGTGAACCTCCTTATTGATTGGCAGAGCAAGTTTGAGGGGTTGAATGGCCTACTCCTACTCCTAATTTATATGTTTGTATGTATGTGTCATGACTTCTTCCTGATTTCAGATTTCAGCCACTCACTTCCCATTCAACACTTCCCATCCTACTTGCATCTTGCTTCTTCTCCCTTTCAACATGTGCAATGCAAGCGTAGGCTTCTGACATGTGCACTCTGCTTTACTGGAGATGCTCATTAACCCTAGTCCTTGTCATGCAAAATGAACAGATTTGGGTTGCAACAACTTGTTAAAGGATTTGTAGAGAGTAAAGGGAGTTTGTAGGTGGGCTAGCAGTTTCTCAGGATAGAAGTGTTGGGAATGAATGAAAAAATGTGACACCATCTGTGTCAGATCTGCATTACTACCTCTATTGTACCCGACACTATCATGGGAGCAGCATCTGCACAAGGGCTGCCGCAGTTTAAGAAGATCTTCTCAGACCTTTTCCGGGCAACTAGGGTTAGGCCTTCAAAGTGCCCTGATTCGCATCAGCCACATCCCAAGAACAAGTTGAAAAAAAAATTAGTATAATTGCACACACAAGATAAAACAAAAAGTAGAAGTTAAGAAGAAAGGAAGTTCAGCAAAAATAATACTACAGACAATTCACAATAGATGCATTCCAATACTTTGTTTGAACATATCACAGATTAAAATATTTTCCTATCTCTCAATTTGCCAAATGATCCTAGAGTTTGTGTATCTTATCTATTTACATTTAATTCATGAAATCAAGCAATGCAAAGGAACAGAATAAAATTTGAGAAAGGCGAGCTAGCAAATATTTAATAATTGGTGATCCAGATGTAAATATATTTAAATTTAAAATGTCAGTGTTATAGTTACAATAGAGCAAAATACACACTGACTTTCGTGCTAATAGAATGATTGTTTATATTATCAGCACAACATTAATGATGTGGTATATTGACAGTCTAGTTGTGCAATTTCTGCAGTATTTTAACATATTTCATGTCTGCGGTGAATGCAAAGAGTGCACAGCTGGATATGAATGTGGAGGCTCTCCCTCCCCTCCAGATTTCTTCTTGGTTTGGGTCACATTTTCTGTACAGGTGGGAATAATGATGATGTACGCTTTCGCTGACATTAACATGTCCCTACATTTGAACAGATATGTTGTGGGGTTTCACTGTTCAAACTATGGGAGTTATTGCTGAAATCATGTGAGCATAATGTTGCTAGAAAATTCAAGGAAACTGAATTTTATTGTTCTGTTACAGTAGGCTGTGGCTAGCCAAGCTGTGCTGCTATCATGCTCCAGTTTATCACCCTGTGTGTAATGATTATATTCACAATTATACAACCCTTCGTGCATAAATACAGCAAAATAAAATATAATAAGACATACATATAATTGTCCCAGTCCTAACGTCGATTATCACAGACATGAGCCAAGGCTTAATCAGCGCTGCACTTTAATCATACTTATGGACGTGCTGTGGCTGTGTCCTTTTAAGTGAATTAGTTTCTTCAAAATGAACGCAGTGCCAAATTAGGCATTATAATACACCTCTAGGCATAAACCTAAATAAGGATTCATTTCTCCTACAGAGTAAATCCGAGGTCATTGAACTGGCTGGTTTACAGAAGTCATTACAAGGATATATGATGGAGAAAATATCTTGCACTGAATTTTCTACGTTGTCAACTGTATGTTATTAAATAACCTTTAGCTTGCTAAAAATCCATTTTAATACGCAATAGACATCCATCCACAGAAGACTCTAAGTATTGATCTGGGTAAACCTTTTCCATGATAATAGATAGTACATCCCTCAGAGTTTTTAGTAACTTCATGAAGGAATTCATTCTTTCTCTCACCTCCTGGAAACAGTTCTATGAGTTGATATGAATCTTTTTATTTTATTTTTCAGGGATCCTACATCTTATGTGTTAAGATCAGGGTTACGGAATCAGTAGAATGTTAGCAGAAACATTTGACTCATTATAGCTATATTTTTATTTCCACAACCTGTCTAATCTAACTCCATTCCCTTTCTTGCACCTTAAATCCAGGTAGAAATATACAGCATTATATGCAGTATGTACCATACTAAAAGTTTTTTTAAAGAGGTTATGCAATTCTCATTTTAAAAAAAAGGTTCTGCTTCCACAGCAGTTTACAGTAGGCAATTTCACATCTACCAAATTCACAGCTAACAGGATGTTTCAATACGCCCAATTAACTACTTTTATAATTATCTTAAATTTGTGTTATCTCACAGACCAGTGGAAACAGTTATGCATTTATCCTATCATTGCCTTTCATCATCTTGATGACTTTTATTGGGTCTGTTTAATCTTTTTAGTTTAGTGACAAATACCTAATTTTACAAGTTAATCCCTCATCCAGTGAATCTATGCTGCACCTTTTCCATTGAATTTATATGCTTGTAATGACATGGCTGAAACTGCATGTTATATTCCAACTTGCAGAAGCAAGGCATTGAACTTGTAAAAGTTCCCACAAGTTCAATGTTATCACCTTGTTTTGACGTTCTATGCCTTTAGATACAAATCTATGGATTCAGATTGTCTTTCTATGGCTTTATTTACTCACACTGCCACCTTAATGACCTGTGTAGTTGCACATCAAGGCCCCTTTTAAATCTCCTATAAATTCTATTTAAATGTGTTTCCTTCTCTGTCTTTACTGCCAAAGTGTATTATTTCCCATTTCCCTAGATTGAACCCCAGTTGCCACCCATGTGCCCATCTTAACATCTCAAAGTATTTCATACTCTGATTTAATTGATACACCGACAATGCAGCAGTCATCCCACACATTTTGGTGTCTCAATGACGACAAGGAGCAGATCACAGACCAATCCAAATCCACTTATCATGCAGTGATTGCTGGGACATATCAGTAGGGGGAATGTTTAAACATCCTAACACCAATTGAAAAGATGGTTGTAGTATATTGCAAGATCTGGGCATTTTGTTATATAGCCCTCTCTGCTGCTCTCTTTGTTGGGGTGGTGTAAATAAAGTTAGATCAATAATGGTTTCCTGCAGCTGAGCATGTGCTGGTCTTTAGTAAATACACAACAGAACGATGGTGACAAGGATGGGTTAGAATGCTTTTTTATGTTTCATTTGAGAAATTAAACACTGAAGAACATTGTGACACACTTTTAAATACTCCTAAAGTTGATTTTGAGGAAATTTGGGCAATTTGAGAGTTTGCTGTGTGTGCACATCATGTTCAGGTGCACATTGAGTCAGCTTGATATGTAATTTTAAAAAATGGCACTGAAGGCATATTTTGGGACAAAGGGGGAATTCAACCCTAACAAAGATGACTGCTGTAATTACAAACGAAGGTTATACATTTGGCAGAAAGTGAATAAAATAGGAGGTGATCATTATAAGGTAAGGGTCTGGTACACACAAGGTTGATGTGGAACTGAGTACAGTACCGTCCACATTGTGATGTAAGAGAACACATGACCCGCACCCAGCGTCAGTCTAGTTTTGGACAGAGCCGTGTGTACCAGCAAGCATGGAGACAGCTCCTACCCTGTACCCTTTACTGTATATTTATAAATAGTTCTAAGAGTCGATACAAACTTATAGTTAACTTACTTATGACTACAAAGACTTCTTCAGACCTACCGAACTATAACCAACACCCTACAACAATCATGATAAAGTAAATTTTTCCCTTATCCTGATGGGGCCGGATACTTTTGATGTGGTGTTTAGCCAGTGTTGTCCGAGAGACCCCAGTTCGATGGAATTTGCTGAAATTGATGAAATTTTGGACTCGTATTACTGAATGACTAGGTATGAAGTTGTACTGAGAGCTATGTTGCCAAATGAGACTGTTGCTGATTACATTCTTGAATTAAAGAAACTCTCTTGCCACTGGGGTATGGTGCAAACTTAAAAGGTAACCTTAGAGACACATTCATAGGAGGTCTAAAGAACAATAAAATCAAGGCCAAGCTTTTGAGTAAAGGCAATAAGCTGAGGTGGAAGGAGGCCTGTGATGAGATCACAGCCATGGAAATGGCAGAAAGAGATCATTGCAAATTGCAAGGGAGTTCTTTTCCAGAGTTGGCAGGGGAGATCCACCAGATTTCAGCAAGATCAAGCCCACGGCAGCGAAGTTTACAGACAGAAATTTAGATGCTACCATTGCCATGATAGCCGCCAACTATTTAAATGCCCCCATTTCCAGTCAAAGTGCTTTGCCTGTGGGAAAGTTGATCATGTAGCATTGATCCAGATAGCATGCAGGAGTAGAGGAAACAGTAATACTCCAGGTCATGGTTAAGCTCCTGGACACAGCCATACACCAGGTCGAGGTTGTGAAAGATCTAAAGCTAGCTCAGGAGCCTGGAAATCCTTGAATGCGCGTATGATCGATATGGAAACAGAAGTTGACATTGATAAGCAGAAAGATCAAAAGTTGTACTCAATCACAGAGCAAGAAAAACTGCACATGGAAGATGAGAGTAATAAGGCTGAAGATATAATTCCAGAGCCTAGAGCAACAATAAAAATCGGAGATTCACAACTTAATTTCATTGTTGATACAGCTGCAACAGTGCCTGTTAAGGTGATGCTTAATGCAGAGTTGACTACCATGGCACAAACCGCGTCTTATGAGATGTAAGGCTGCCCCATAAGTGTCTATTATCTTGGAAGGAAAACACAGGAAGCCCCTAAGTCAAATTCCCGTATATAAAACTGATACAAAACTACTAGTTATCCCATTAACAGTATTCTAGTGTTGGGTGGAGTTAGTGTTATAATGAAATATGATCCTACATCCTATTACTTTCCCTTGGTTGTAGTAAGAGGGAACCAATTCTCCCTGATGGGAATGAATTGGCTTAAGAAAATCTGGTTAAACTGGGCCAAGTTATTTACAATAGGGATATGAGTATAAATGAGTCTGTCATTGAGGAAGTGCTATGGGAGCACAAAGTGGTCTTTCAGCAAGGAGGACCAAATGATAAAATGAGGCATCACAAAGCCAAAGTCAAGATTAAGGATAATGCTCAGCTAACATTTTGTAAGGCTAGGCCAGTGCTTTATGCACAGTTAGACGCAGTTAGTAAAGAGCTGAATAGATTAGAAAGAAAAGGGCAATTAAGAAGATAAAGAGCATTGAATTGGCTGCATTCATTGTGGTAGTTCAAAAAACTGATGGCTCTGTTTGGGTTTGCAGAGACTGTAAGCAAATGGTAAATAAAGTGATTGGGAATGATACTTACCCACCGCCTACCAGTGAAAATTTGTTTTCTAATTTAGCAAATGGAAAGGTGCTCAGTGAGATAGGTTTGTCAAATGCATATTTGCAATTAGAATTAACTGAAAAGAGAAAGGAATTGCTTAGCATTCATACACATAAAGGGTTGTACCAGCAAGAAAAGTTACCATTTAGGATGTCTGCTGCTCCTGCTGCTTCCTAGATGACACTCTAATTAGTGATAAAACAGAGAAAGAGCACATTGTAAGGTTGAACAAAGTCCTAAATCAACTTCAGCAGTGTCAAAGTTAAAAAGCACAAATGTTGATTCATGTTGTCAAGTATCATAAAACTGGATCACCAGATAGATGGTGAAGGTGTTCACCCAATGCAGGCAAAGGTTGAGGGGATTTTGAAAGCAAGGAGACCAGAGAACAAGGAAGGACTTAGAACATTCATAGGGATTGTTGTGTGTTATTCTAAGTTTATCCCCAACTTAGATAATACATTCACTCCACTGTATCAACTGCTTAAAGATGGAATAGATTGTGAGTGGTCTGTGGAGTGTCGGAAGATACTTCAAGAAGTGAAGAAAGTAATGACTTGTGAAGCTGTTTTGACCCACCACAATCCCATGGAAAAAATGGTTTTAGTGTGTGATGCCTCATAAGGTTAGGTGTGGTGTTATCTCACATAATGCAAGACAGTGTGGAGAAGGTTACATGGAAACATGGGCCAGAATTTTGACCTTGATGGGCTGGCGGGTCCCACTGGCTCGGCAGTGGGTGGGCAGCGAAGTGCGCCGCTGAACCGGGGCCGGCCACCATTTTGAGTGGGCAGGCCAAATAAGGACCACACAGCGGCCTGCCTGTGTGGGGGGTGGAGGGATCCCCCATCTGTCAAAGTGCGCACTGCTTCCTGAGACTAAGTGCTGTCTCAGGGAGAGCGCTGAATGTTTAAAAAGCTTTTAAAATAGAGAAAGAAAAATATTATTAACATGTCCCCCTCATGTGTCACTGTCACACGAGATGGGACATATTAATAAATATGAGTGAAACTTTAATAAACTTTTAAAAAACTGAGATGAAACCTCATCCCGCCAGTGGATGAGGTTTTATCTTTTTTCAGAAGCCCACTGGGGCTCCTGGCCTGCCCGCCAGCCTTAAGGTTGGACGGGCAGGTCTTTCAATGAGCTTAATGATCCTGCCAATGGCCTCAATTGGCCATTGACAGGTCGGCGGGCGGACAGCTGGTTTCGCTGTCAGCCCACCTTCCTAAAAATTTAAATGGACCGGGATGACGCCGGGGGTTCCTCCCGACGTCATCCCGCGTCATTTTCCTGTCGGCGAGCAGGCCCCGCCCCCAAATCACCGAAGGGAAAATTCAGGCCATAGAAAATAGGAGCAGAAGTAGGCCCTTCGAGCCTGCTCCACCATTCAACATGATCATGACTGATCCTCTATCTCAATGCCATATTCCCGCTTTTTCTCCATACCCCTTTATGTCCCTAATATCCAAAAATTTATCAATTTCTTTTTTGAATATATTCAGTGACCCGGCCTCCACAGCCTTTTGTGGTAGAGAATTCCACATGTTGACCACCCTCTGAGTGAAGAAAGTTTTCCTCATCTCAGTCCTAAATGGCCTGCCCCATATCCTGAGACTGTGGCCCTTGGTTCTAGACTCCCCAACTAGGGGAAATATCCTCCCTGCTTCCAGTCTGTCTGGCCTGTTAGAATTTTATACATTTCAACCAGATCCCCTCTCATTCTTCTAAACTCTAGTGAATACAGGCCCAGTCGACCCAATCTCTCCTCATACGACAGTCCTGCTATCCCCAGTAGCCTAGTGAACTTTTGCTGCACTCCCTCTATGGCAAGTATATCCTTTCTTAGGTAGGGAGACCAAAACTGCACACAATACCCCAGGTGTGATCTCACCAAGGCCCTGTATAACTGCAGTAAGACATCCTTGGTTCTGAACTTAAATCCTTTTGCAGTGAAGGCCAACATACCATTTGCCTTCCCAATTGCTTGCTGCACCTGCCTATTTACTTTCATTGACTGACATACAAGGACACCCAGATCCCTTTGTACATCCACATTTCCCAAAATATATCACCATTTAAGTAATATTCTGCCTTTTTGTTCTTCACACCGAAGCATATAACTTCACATTTATCCACGTTATACTGCATCTGCCATGTGTTTACCCACACACACAACTTGTCTAAATTGCCCTGAAGCCTCCTTGCATCCTCCTCACAACTCACAACCTCACCCAGTTTTGTGTTGTCAGCAAACTTGGAAATATGCTTTTGGTTCTCTCGTCCAAGTTATTTATATATATCGTGAATAGCTGGGGCCTAAGCACTGATCCCTGCGGTACACCACGAGTCACCGCCTGCCACCCAGAAAAAGGTCCATTTATTCCCACTCTGTTTCCGGTCTGTCAACCAATTCTCAATCTAGGCCAGTATATTAATTTTTCTCACTAGCCTCTTATGTGGGACTTGTATGGGGAGGTGATGGCGTAGTGTCGCTGGACTAGTAATCCAGAGACCCAGGGTAATGGTCTTGGGACCTGGGTTTGAATCCCACCACAGCAGATGTTCGAATTTGAATTCAATAAAAATCTGGAATTAAAAGTCTAATGATGACCATGAAGCCATTGTCAATTGTTGTAAAAACCCATTTGGTTCACTAATGTCCTTTAGGGATGGAAATCTGCTTTCCTTACCTGGTCTGGCCTACATGTGACTCCAGGCCCACAGCAATGTGGTTGACTCTTAAATGCCCTCTGAAAAAGGGCAGTTAGGGATGGGCAATAAATGCTGGCCTAGCCAGCGATGCCCATATCCCATGAATGAATTAAAAAAATCTTATCAAAAGCCATCTTGAAATCCAAATACACCAAATCCACTGGTTCTCCCTTATCTATTCAACTTGTTACATCCTCAAAAAACTCCAGTAGATTAGTTAAGCATGATTTCCATTCATAAACACATGCTGACTTTGTCTAGTCCCGTTAATGCTTTCCAAGTGTTCTGTTACCACGTCTTTTATAATAGACTCTAGCTAACTGGTCTGTAATTCTCTGCTTTCTCTCTCTCCCACTTTTTAAATAGTGGTGTTACATTTTCCACCCTCCAATCTGAAGGAACTGCTCCAGAGCCTATAGAATTTTGGAAGTTGACCACCAATGCATCCAATATTTCCAGGACCACTTCCTTTATTACTCTGGGATGTAGATTATCAGACCCTGAGGATTTTTCAGCCTTTAACACCATTAATTTATTTAGCACCATTTTTTTTTACTAATACTGATTTTCTTCAATTCCTCCCTCGCGCTAGACCCTTGATTCCCTTAAATTTCTGGGAAATTATTTGTGTCCTCTTTTTTGAAAACAGACCAAAACTATGTGTTCAATTCTTCTGCCATTTCTTTGTTCCCCATTATAATTTCCCCCGTTTTTGACCGAAAGGGACCTACGTTTGTCTTCGCTAATCTTTTTCTCTCCACATATTTATAGAAGCTTTTACAGTCAGTTTTTATGTTCCTTGCAAGTTTACTCTCATACTCCATTTTCCCCTGCTTGATCAATCTTTTTGTCCACTTTTTCTGAATTCTAAACTGCTCCCAATTCTCAGGCTTGCTGCTTTTTCTGGCAATTTCATATGTCTCCTTTTTGGATCTAATACTATCCATAATTTCTTTTGTAAGCCATGGTTGAGCCACCTTTCCTGTTTTATTTTTGTGCCAGACAGGAATGAATAATTATTGTAGCATAAGCTTCATCTACTTTAACAAAGTCAAAGCAAAATTTCTCACAAGTTGAGAAAGAGGTATTAACGACCTTATATGGTGTTATAAGTTCCACAAATACTTGTATGGTAGGAAATTCACTTTGTTAACTGACCACCAAACCCTCGGTTCAAAGAAGGGAGTACTGTCCCTAGTAGCAACACAGCTTCAGAAATGGATGTTGATTTTGATGGTCCATCATCATGATATTAAATATTTTAAGTCAGCAGATCATCCAAATGTGGATGTTCTTTCAAGATTTCCTGTGAAGGCTGATTCATTTTTAGCCACTGTGTTACATGTGAATTACTTTACATTCACAAATGACATGCCAGAGAAACTAGTGAAGAAACTCACAGGGATGTGATTCTCAGTAAAGTGCTCAATTATATCATGAATTATGTCTGGCCTAATGAGTGTGATGATGAGAATTGCAGGAATATTTCTACTTGGTGTAGATCAAGGCCGTCGCCTATGGGGTTTAAGAGTTATTCCACCATGGTTTAGAGAGAAATTATTAGAGGAACTTCATCAAGAGCACACAAGGGATGGTCTGTATGACAGCAGTAGCAAGAAGCTATTTTTGGTATTCAAAGGTAGATAGATACATTGAAGAGTTGGTGAAAAGTTGTGAAGTGTGTCTCAGAATGACAAATGATCCAACTTTCATTCCGTGGTCAAATACAAGAAAGCTGTGGGAATAAGTACATGTTGATTTCTTTGATGTGGAAGGGAAAGAGTACCTTGTTTCGGTTGATAGCTATAGCAAGTGGATAAATGTTGAGTCAATGCTCAACACCACCATGCCAAAACTATTGAGGCTCTGAGAATTTGGTTTGAAATTTATAGATTGCTACAGGTATTGGTGCCAGATAATGGTCCATAGTCTATGTCAGATGAGCTGAAAATATTTCTGAGTAAGAATGGAGTCAAACACACACTAATACCACCGCATCAACAACCATCGAAGGTGCTGCAGAAGGAACTATACAGCTTGTGAAGAGCTTCTTTACAGAAGTATTTGCTAGGTAGTAATTTTCAGTTCCTCTTACACAGGCTAGAATATTTCCTGTTCTTTTACAGAATAACCCCACAGTCTACAACAGGTTGCTCACCTTACAAATTTAGAGCCTGCTTAGAACAGGCGCCTAGTATTACGAAAGTATAATAATTTTCATAACATTTTTCTGGTTTATTGTAAGGTAGGTTTATGAGTGTGAGTGTAGATGGTTCTGTCTGTGTGATTTAACTACATTTGGAGTCAGGTAGACTGCAAGCTTGGATTTATCAAAGACCAGAATTTTACATCCTGCAGGTGGGCGCACGCCTGAGCCATCTGGCTGCAAAATAGCACGAGATGATGTCGGGCGAGTGTCCCAACATCATCATGCACTCACGTGATATCTAGCTTGGCGGGCGTGCTTCCAACTGCCATGTGCAACTACAACTAAGCGGGCTATTAAGCCCATTAAGGAGGCAGTTGAAAGCGACTTTTCATGGTCCATCCACTTCTACGGTTGGTGGACGGGTCAATCGTCCAGGCGGCCTTTAGATTTTTGCTCAAACCTCGATCCAAGGCGGCATGAAATCTCTGTGGGGAAATAAAATATAAAGAGATATCTGGGGATTGTTTTTTATAAGATATGCTTTCAGGTGCTTGATTGTGCTACACGGGCATATTTAGCAGTTTTTTCATTGTTTTGTTTATTCTGTGAAGCTCCGCAGCTCCCTGAGGCACCTGTCTGTCTTCAGGGAACTCCTGGAAGCGCTCACCAGCATCAGCCGTGACATCGGCGCCCATCCTCTTCCTGCCCCCAGCAGTGCTGACCCTTTCTCAGCGTGTATTTCACGCTGGCTGGCCGTTAATTGGCCAGCCAGTATGAAATTGCAGTTGGGGGCATATCACATTCGGGGGCACTTTCCCATCCACTCCTGAGCCCACCAATAGAAAAATTCAGGCAAAAGAAGTTGGGTGTAGAGATGTACTTGAAATGCCAATTAATCAACATGGATGGGATCTTAGCATAGAACCATAGAATACTACAGCACAGAAAAACAGGCCATTCGGCCCTTCTAGTCTGTGCCGAAATATTATTCCGCTAGTCCCATTGACCTGCACCTAGTCCATAACCCCCCAGACCTCTCCCATCCATGTATCTATCTAATTTATTCTTAAAACTTAAGAGTGAGCCCGCATTTACCATGTCAGATGGTAGCTCGTTCCACACCCTCACCACTCTCTGAGTGAAGAAGTTCCCCCTAATGTTCCCCCTAAACCTTTCCACTTTCACCCTAAAGCCATGTCCTCTCGTGTTTATTTCTCCTAATCTAAGTGGAAAGAGCCTACTCGCATTTACTCTGTCTATACCCCTCACAATTTTGTAAACTTCTATCAAATCTCCCCTCATTCTTCTACGCTCCAAGGAATAAAGACCTAACCTGTTTAATCTTTCCCTGTAACTCAACTCCTTAAGACCCGGCAACATCCTAGTAAATCTTCTATGCCCTCTCTCAATCTTACTGATATCGTCCCTGTAGTTAGGTGACCAGAACTGCACACAATACTCCAAAGTTGGCCTCACCAATGTCTTATACAACCTCACCATAACATCTCAACTCCTATACTCAATACTTTGATTTATGAAGGCCAGTATGCCAAAAGCTTTCTTTACAACCCTGTCTACCTGTGACGCCACTTTCAGGGAATTATGTATCTGAACTCCCAAATCCCTTTGTTCCTCCGCACTCCTCAGTGCCCTACCATTTATTGTGTATGTACTACCTTGGTTTGACCTTCCTAAATGTAAGACCTCACACTTTTCCGCATTAAATTCCATCTGCCATTTTCTGGCCCATTTTTCTAGTTGGTCCAGATCTCTCTGCAAGCTTTGAAAGCCTTCCTCGCTGTCCACAACGCCTCCAATCTTAGTGTCATCAGCAAACTTGCTGATCCAATTCACCACATTATCATCCAAATCATTGATATAGACGTAAGATGTGAAGGGAATTTGCATTTTTAGATAAGTGAAGGGGTTATTTGGATTTCCAAGGGATGTTAGGACGTTAACAACTAGCCAGATAAGCAAGGCTAAACAGTATGTTTATTTTTCTCAAAGGTTACTGACAATATTGGCAACATGAAAGATTTTTATATTATGGGAAAGGTAAAATTCCAAAGACATTTCAAACAACAGGATTTATATAGTAAAGAGAGCGAAACATATATAAAGGGGAATGAAAGGCTATTTTGAGGGGCCATGTAAGATCTAACAGGAGTGTGTGAAACAGCTTTCGGGAAGCCTCCAGCCATTTGTGCATAAGTCTGCTGTGTCCAGTAACTAAAGTTGGAGACCAGCTTTTGGAATTCCACTGTCAAGTGGGTACTGTGGTAACTTACTGGCTTGTTTTTTTTAAATTTGAAATCTATTTTGGATTGTTGCATTAAAGGGGGGGTGTAATTTAGAGTCAGGTTAATTAGGAATTTTAGGATTTGTTATGGTAATAAGTAATTGTAGTCCTATGCATGTGCTTGAAATCTTTTCTTTTGTTAATAAATATTTTAATTTCATTTTTAAAATCTCTAAAGGCCTTAGTGGACTCATTACTTCTGAATTAAGTGTACACACCTCCTAAAAGATAAAAATTGCAAAACTGTTGTGATAGCATGGCCAATTTTCCCTTGTGGATTTGGTCCATCTAGCACACATCATCTGCCATGTCATAACACCAAGGACAAGGTTTATTTTGCTTAAGCCTGACATCAATAGCAAAGGAAGAGAAGAGTAAAACAAAGTGAAAATGAGTTGTGATACACAAGGCATAAAACTTAGAGAGTTCAATGCTGGTCATGATGAAACCACCGAGGTGATAAGGAGAAACATGTAATTGGAGTTGTTATAAAGAGGCTAGGGGCAGAATCTTGTGAAGCTACCAGGAGGCAGAAGAGAGGCAGGCAGGGGCACTTAATTGTGGGTGAGGCCAGAAGTCAGCTTCCTGATGGATGAACCATGGTGTTAAGTTAGCAGCAGATTGACAGTGGATCAGGTTTCCCGGCAGCAAGTGTCAGGAACCTCTTTTTAATATATTTATATGCCATACATGCTCATTAAAAGGCAATCTCACCAGAATTAAGTGTACCTTTCCAATGAAGTAATTAGTGAACGAGAAACTCATGCCTTCAAATTCACAACTGCTTCACTGTGGCACGAACAGGTAAGGGAGCCTTCCATCGACACAAAAACAGAAAATGCTGGAAAAACTCAGCAGGTCTGACAGCATCTGTGGAGAGAGAAACAGAGTTGACGTTTCAAGTCCATATGACCCTTCTTCAGAGCTAAAGAGAAGTTGAAATGCGATGAAATTTATACTGTGTAAGGGGGGCAGAGCAGATGAAGCTGGATAGAAGGCCAGCGATAGGTGGGGGCAAAGGAGAGATTGACAAAGATGTCATGAACAAAAGGATAAAGGGAGTGTTAATGGTTGTGGTAAGGACTAAAAAAGGTGCTGATAGTGGCAAAGGTAAGAAAGCAGAATGTGATAATAGCAGAACAATGGTAAGCACTCTGAAAAGAACAACATGAACAGTAATAGATGGCTCTTGTGGGGGTGGGGTGGGTGGAGGGGGTGGTGGAGGGGAAAAAAAGATCAAAAATGGGATAAAAATGCACATGCGGATGCCAAGATTACAGCTCAAAGTGTGAGGAGGACCATCTTGAGTGGGTAAGTTCTGTGTTTGTACAACTGGCCGACTAAAGGGACTCCCTGATCATCAGTTCTATGAATGAGAACCATGAACAAGCATGATTTCCTTTCAATGTCTTCTTTCTTTACACAATGCAATTACTGCAGTAACCATTAGACTTATTCACCAGACAATCCTGCAAACCTAGGAGCAAAAGGAGAGAGTATAATGGAGTATAGTGGAGTATAAAGGAGTATAATGCCTCATGGGCAGAATTAAGCCCTTGTTGGGCAGGCTCAGCGGGGACGGGCAGGGGGCAGTCGGGAAGCTGACTGCCGCCCACGATCAAGGCCAGAAGGCGATTTCATGCTGGCGGGCCAATTAAGGCCCGCCCAATGTGAAACGCGAGTGACAGCGCTCAGTGCTGCCTGTGCGGGTGGGGGGAGGAGGGCGAGTGGAGCGAATGCAAACTTCACGCATGCGTGCAAGTGTGCACTCGATAATCTCCCTGAGGGCTGCCTCAGGGAGATGAAGAGTTAAAAAAAAAAGATATTAAATATGTTATAAAACATGCCCCCTCATGTGACTCTGTCACATGAGCAGGGACATGTTCTTAATTAAATTTTAAAATTTTTATTTAATTTTTATTAGCTTTAGGAAATATCCTCCCACCCATGGATGAGGTTTCCTAAAAAGTGCAAAGGCCGCTTGGCCTTTTCACCTGCCCACAACCGTAAGGTTGGATGGGCAGTTGAAAAAAATTTTTCATCACCTTGACAGACCTTAACAGGCCTTTTAAATGTCGGCAGGCGCACTACCTACTCGGGCATGCACCCGCTGACCGAAATATCACACGTCTGTTCATTGACGTTGGGACACTTGCCTGACGTCAATGTGCGTTATTTTACGCTCAAGCGGGTCGGGCATGCGCCCGCCTGCCGAGGTAAAAATTTTGCCCGATAAAGACTAAATAGATAAGAATACTAAGGAAAGCACTAGGGGATTCTGCAAGGTTATAAATAGCCATTTGTATAAGGCATGCATATTGAAATCACTTTTACACTCTTTTGTGCAGAGAGAATGTGTGCTATTAGACACCCCTTAAGAGTTCAGAATAATCTACAGTTATTACAAGCAATTTGAAATGTTCTAATTAAATCACAATTTAATACAAACAACATGTCTCCCTAAAATTTCCAACGTATTAACCAAGTGTATTAGCTGATGGGCCCTTTAAATAGCCCTGAAAATGTCTGTCTCCTAACTTTTGTCACTCATAGTTTGTGAGTGGGATGGAAACCTGTGATTGTGATGTTTGGAGAGACAAAAATGGCATTACCAGTATTAATTATGTCATTGGACTTCTGACTAAATCCAGGTTTACCAAAAAACCGGAATCAGCAATCTTTCAAATACATAATAAACTAAACAAACAATGTAAAACTTTAAATGCAATGTTTCACTTGTTATAATAAGAGTTATTGTTTTGCGCAAGGCTTGGCATAGCTGTGCATGTGAACTTGGAACAGGTTCACAGGAAATGCCTTATTGCTAATCACCTGATAAAGAATTCTGTTGCGTAATCTTACTGAGGCAGCAGCCTTAACATGTTAAGAGCAAGAAAGGACTTGCACCTCTATAGCACCTTTCACAATCTCAGGACATCTCTATGCAGCCAATGAAGTACTTTTGAAGTGGGATCACTGTTGCATTGCAATAAACATGGCAGTTAACTTATGTAAGGGTCTCACAAAGAACAATGAGATAATAACTGTTTGAATGATGTTTGTTGAGGGATAAGTATTGGCCAGAACACCAATGAGAACTCCCCCTGCTTTTCTTCGAATAATGCCACAGAATATTTTACATCTCTCAGCGAGGGCTGTTGGGCCTCAGTTTATCAGTTCATCTGAAAGACGGCACCTGACAATGCTGCTCTCCTTCTGTACTGCTCATTAGCATTTGCCTAGATTTTGTGCTTATATGCCTGGACTGGGACTTGAATGCACATCCTTCTGAATCAGAGATTGCTAAAAATAGCTGGAAAAACATCCATACTTTTTTCCAGGTCTTTCAGGTCATATATATTTTGTTGATACTGGTTGTCACCTTCCAAGCATGCTGTGCCACTATCCTCTGGAATGCTGCCATAGATGTGAAACATGGATAGCCTTCTTGTGCTCATCACATGCATCAATACCTTCACCTTACCAGACGTTAAACAGGAGGTGCAAATTCTGTGCCCTCTATCACTAGCCCACTATTTCTGCCCTTCCCTAGCTTTCTCAGCCAACCTTTTACTCCGTAATGTTTCTGTAGAGTTTCTGTTTTGCCACATCTTCTGATTGATCGTTCCACGATATTGAACATGTCTGTCCTTTTTGATCAACTTTATGACACTACCCTTCGTTTGTTCCACTCACACCTGTTTTATACAGCCAAAATGGTTCCACTCTTCACTCCTGTGCAATAGCTCAGATGTGCTGCAAGGTTCCATCATTGGCCTCGTTTTGCCTCATCTGCCAGCTTTTCCTTCAAACGTTACCATGGGGTTAGCTTCTACATTGATGAAACTCTGTTCAACCACTCCATCATTTCCCGCTCTATAATTCTCTATACTGTCATTCTTCCTGGATGACATCAAATCAAAATTTCCTCCACTTTTGAATGAATAAGGCCATTGTTTTTAGACGCTGTCATAAACTTTTCTCCCTTGCCATTTACTTTACCCTGTTCCACAATTGTTCAATCTCATGGCACCAAATTATGTGAAGCTTTGGTGCCTTGTTTGACCCAGAAATAAATCACACATTACACACCCTATCCAAGATCAAGACAGTTTCCTTCCACCATAACATTACCTATTTCTGCCAACCTCGCCCGCAATGCTGCTGAAACTTTTATCCAGCTTTTTTATGCATGTTTTAGGGCCTTTTCTATCCAATATTAATTTAGATTATTTCAACTTTCTTATCATTTCAACTAAGCTTTCAATATTCTGTCGTAACTCTCTCAGTTTGCTTCCTTTATTCCTTTTATCTATGGTTTTTCTCCCATTTGTAAAGTGCCTTGGGATATTTCCTATCTTAAAGGTGCAATATAAATGTAAATTACTGTTATTGAGTCTTGGGGAGGTGGTATTGCTATTTCCTGCAATAAAATGAGCAACTGGTGGAACTCACATTGTCAGTTAGAGGACTTATCCCTGTTAGATCTTCAGCCACTAAATTAAATCTGTCGATATGCTTTAAATGTTTAATTAATTGGACTGTGATTGTACTTATTTGAATTACTGTGAAAAGGACACTTCTTTATTTATTATTCTTATTTCTTAGGAGTCCTCTCTAAGAGTTTCTATTTTATTCCTTCTCTTTTCTTACCTTTTGTCTTGAATATAGAGGCACCTTTTAGGGTTTGCTTCTAATTTCGTTTTGCTTCTATATGCACTGGCAATCCTCTGACAATTCACCCAAATAGTCATTTTTTATATATCTGAACTTAAATATGATTATGGGCCATCAAATTAATGACTGCAATCATTTTTGGTTAGCATGACTCCGAACCATACCATTTATTCAGTGTTAACGTAAAATATTATATTAGTTGTGATTGTTAAGTGTTTTCAAACAAGGGCTCAAGTTCCTGACTCTGTTAAATTTTTTTCAATAAATTCTTAAGCAGAAACATATAAGAAATAGTGTTGATAACAATCTAAAACATAATAACATTGGATGATATGTAAAATAAAGCATTTTTTTAGCAGCATATACAACATTCTGCATGCTCACCTTACACACATCCACAGAACTTCTTTAACTTACTATGATTCATGACTTTAATATTTTTTTTTCATTCACGGGAACTGGGCATCACTGGATAGGCCAGCATTTATTGCCCATCCCTAATTGCCCTTCAGAAAGTGGTGGTGTGCTGCCTTCTTGAACCGTTGCATGTGGCATAGGTACACCCACAGTGCTGTTAGTGAGGGAGTTCTAGGATTTATAATACACATTTTGTATTACCACTGAAAATTTTTAAGGTAATCCTTAAGATTTTGACCTGGGTGTGCTTTGTTGATGAACCCCGAATCTGTTGTGATGGCCCAATTCTTTCAGGGTGGGTAAGGGGGAAACTATATTTCATGTGCAGTGGTAGTCCCTTTAAAATTTAGGATCTGATATCTGGTAAAAAAAATACCTGGGTTCCAGTAAATGACCATGGAACCAAGTTTCCCAGGGGATGAACAATAGTAAAAAAGGGTGAACAAGTTAATTATAAGGTGTGAATAAATTTCTTAAGGATGGTTCTCAGTTTAAGCAGTTTAGTTTGAGAGTTTGGAACAAGCTAGAGCGAAGGAAACACCTTTTTCAGCAGAATTCAGTTCAAATTCTGGGGGCAGAATTTTTACCTCGGCAGGAAGGTGTGCACTCGACCCGACCGAGCGTAAAATGATGCGCGGTATTTCAGCCAGAAGGCGCGTGGAGGAATGCCCGCCAACAGTTAAAAGGCCTATTAAGGCCATTAAAAAGATAATTACCTTAAATTTTTCGCTGCCTGTCCAACCTTATGGTTGGTGGGCAGGCGAAAAGGCCATGTGGCCTTTGCACTTTTTAGGAAACTTCATCCACAGGCAGGATGAGGTTTCCAACAACCAATAAAAATAAAATAAAACAATTTACATTTCATTTATAACATTGTCCCTTCTCATGTGACATGAGGGGACATGTTTTATAACATTTTAAAAATCTTTACTTTTTTTGAAAACTGTTCATCTCCCTGAGGCAGCTCTGTGCCTCAGGGAGATTCTCAAGTGAGTGCTTGCGCGCATGCATGAAGTTCGTGCTCGCCCTCCTCCCCCACCTGCACAGGCAGCACCGAGCGCTACCATGCACGTTTCATGTGGGCAGGCCTTAATTGTCCTGCCAGCGTGAAGTAGCAGTCCGGTCCCAATCGCAGGCCATGGTTGGCTTCCCGACTGTCCTGCCTGCCCTCGCTGAGCCTGCCCAACAAGGACAAAACTCTGCCCTGGATGTAGGCAAAAAACACCAAAACTCTTGTTAACTGAGGGACTCTATTAACAGTGAGTTGAATTTCTGATAGGGCCAAGCAGAGGAGAGAGAGTGCAAGAAAGAGATTTTTTGGTCAAAACTGCATAGTTAAAGAATATTAGAACCAGGAGAGTTCTAACCTAAGGTGGCTATGCTTAAGGCATCAGAGACACTTATGTTGAACATGGAGTTTGAAACCTTAGGACTATTGGAGAAGATTTGAAGGGACAATCTTGTCAGAAATAAACAGGAGGCCAAAGAAATCTCAGCCCATATTGTTGACACAATACCTCAACCAGGAGGTTAATCTTCTAAGTTTTGATAAGTATACGGCTTGAGGGTTTTGGGGTGTAAGTCTAATGAGTGTAGAAGGAATGTGCAATTAACATGTTTGATTTGAAGCATAAGCAATCGGGTTTATTGTATTTTTATTATCTTTAACATAATGCCTATTTAAGATGGAATGTAATTATCATAGTTCATATTCTTTTAATTTTTGTATAGTAAAATTCTTTTGATTCAATTATAAAACTTGTGGCTTCATTCTTTTAGTAAACACCTGGATCTCCAGATTCTTAATAAAAATGTTACTGTCTCTACTGACATCATAGCAAAAACATCTTTCACATTGCAGATAAGTTTTGCTTAACGCCTTCTGACTCATAGCCTATGGCCTGGTCATAGTCTATGGTCTATGGCCTGAGCTCTTGTTAATACACCCTTTCCCTGGGGGCCGGTAGCTTACCCAGTGTCAATCATCTATTCAAACCCTTCTGACCAATGGACACAGGACAGGTACCCAAACTGTCAGGGTGGTTACCAACACCCCTGTTCGTCACCCTGCTCGAGATCAGATTTTTAGTTAAGTGTCATATCCTAGTCCTTTCTAAACACCTGCAGAGATAAGGGAGTGCACAAGAAGCCATGCTTTCAGCTTAGGAAAGTCAACATGGCAGCCTGAACCAAGTGGCCTTGCTGTTTCCAAAGACTGTTTAGAAACTCTTGCCATTGTAGAAAGATTTTTAGTTAGGTTTTATACTATGCAGAAAATATCAGTTTCTTAAAGATCCCAATTTCTTAGGGGAGAATTTTTCTTATGGCGGGCAGGCTGGGCAGGAGCGGGCGCGGAGCTGATTAGTAAAATGTGTCATTAAGTTGAATGTCAGCGGTCCTTCTTTTAACCTATATGTTTTGAAAAGTTCAAGTTGGATTGCTGCCAAACTTTAGGCTTATCTTTATATTTTGGGAACAAACAGGCCTTTTCACAATTCTACAAGTGCATTTTAAACTGTTTTTTAAAATTATTTTCTCAGCACAGAAACTCACAGCATTTTAAATTAATGTCAATTGTTTCCAAACTTTTAAGCTTCCTTTCATTTTGAATCTTTAATGTTTGCGAACAATACCCTGCTTTAACAATGATGACTCAAATGTAAGGTATGCTCTCAGCTGGATAAAGGTGCTACTTCATAAAGTCAGGGTAAGATTCATGGATGATGACGGGGAGGAGCCAGATATCTCTGCGAATACACTTGGGCTTTCGGTGGGGAACTGTTTGATGCTAGCTAGAAACTCTTGAGTGCCCCAGTCTAACTCACTCGCTTTAATTCTAGGGAACCTGCAGCTAGGAGGATTTGTTTAAAATCATTGCTTTCTAACTTTGCTTTAGAACCTTCCTGGTCCCTGTTTAACACTGAAAAGAAAGATTCATATGGTTACTCCAGTGCCGCTTCAACCAGCATGGGTTACAGTGTTTGGTCTAATTTTTTACCTTGCATCATGTGCCTCCTGTTTGTAGCAGAACTGATCGAACGGGTCAATACCTTTTGTAACGTATTGACCTGTTCCCCTAACTGTAAAGCAAACAAATGTGCACCATAGACCAACTTATTCTGGATCTTTTTCAACTTAATCTGAACATTTTTAGAAAGCTTATCAAAAATACACGTGATCTCCATCTCACTCTGCTACAATTCCCAGTATATTTCTCGTACCCTGTTCACTTGTTTCTCAGTCATTCATTCATTCATTTCCCAGCATATTATACCACTGTGACTCCTGCATTCACTCAATAACTACGCCACGTGTTTAACTGTAATCTAAGACTGTCGCTTCTTAAATTCCAAGCCAATGATATCTCAGCTACTGTGGATCCCACTTTTGACACCTGTCATGAAATTATAATAATTTTCTTAATATTATTCTTATTTATTGTAAAAGTAGGTTAATAGTGGGGTTTGGATGGGTTGTGTGTGTGTGTGTGGGAGTTAATTGAATTGGAGACAGCTGGTCTGGAGGCTTTTGATTCATCAAAAGAAGTTAGGTTTGAAATGCTAAATATGCAAACATGGCTGAAGTTTTAGAAGGTAAATTTTTAGATAAATCAGGGTAGTTTGAATTTCAAAGAGATGGTAGGATGTTACAGCTAGCCAGACAAGCTAGGCCATGTGGTGCGTTTACTTTTCCCAAAGTTTACTGATAGTATTAGCACCATGAAAGGATTTATATTATGAGAAAGGTAAAGTTCCAAAGACATATGGGAACAATGGAATTTGTATTAAAAAGGGGAAACATGTATAAAGGAGAAGAGGCTATGTGTCAGAAGGGAAGACATTGCAAGATCTACCAGAAGAATGAAAAGCCTCCATGTATTAAGCTGCTGTCTACAGAAACTAAACCTGGGAAAAGCCATTTTGAATTCTACTATCCAGGGTATTGTGGTGATTTGCTTGGATCTGTTTAAAATGTATTTGTTTTTTTACTTTTGCCTTAACGGGGGTTTAACTGGAAGCCAGATTTATTAGGGGTTATAGTTGTAATTTGTAAACCTATGTGTGTGCTTGAAATCTTTTATTTTGTTAATAAATGTTTAATTTAGTTTTGTAAAAATCTCTTGAGTCTTGGTGGACTTATTACTACTGAATTTGGGGCACACCTCGTGAAATAAAATACAAATTGCAAAATCGTCGTGACCACATGATCAAGTTTCCCTCATGGATTTGATCCACCTGGCACACATCATCTGCTACGTCATAACACACCAGTCTGTAAGATTTTGAATTCGGGCCACAGATATCTAAGATGGGCAGTCAGTTATATGTAAGTAATTTTAAGACAGCTTATTAATTTATTAAGAAGCAACAATTTAGATAGTAGGAGCCATGTTGACCTAAGTGGTTAACAGCTGGAAAGATAAGATCATACTGAGCAACTGAGCTTACTTAGCTGGAGAATGGAGGATGAGGTATCTACAATGCTTGCAAAGAAATGCAGACCAGAGGCTTGTTTTGTTTTGGAGGTTAGAGCTATAATTAGATTAAAAGTATTCAGTGAGCCCTGGAAGGCCACGTCATTATGGAGATTGTTGCAGCTAAGAAGGATCTAGGGTTTCAATTTTTCCGTGTGTTTGCTGTGGTAGTAAGTGTTCTGCAGTAGGGGAAAAGACCATACCGAAAAGGTGCTGCTTTCAGCAGGCCCCAGGCAGCAAAAGTGTTGTTGTTGGCTGGCTCTGTGAAGTTGGGATCAGGAAAAGTCCCAGGAGACATTGGATAGCTTTATGCAGTTAGGGCTCAGCTGAAAAAGTGGCAGAAGGTCACTGTGCTGAAAAGGTTCAGGGCTCAAAGAAGCCCTGGGGGCCATTTATAGCATGGTGTAGCTGGGGAGATTGGAGCTTTGAGAAATCAAATGGTAATGCCAGCCCAGTGAAGCTATAAAAGAGCTGAAATTGTTCCAATAAGTATAGGCTACAGTGCAGACTTGGAAATCCAGGGGAATGGAATCTTGGTAGGTGAGATTGAAAGCCTGGGATGTGCACAGTCATTGAGACAGTCTGAGTTGAAGCAGCTTTGACGGAATTAAGGGGCTTGATCTTTGAGAGTGAAAAGTTGGAGATCCTTGTGAGAGAGATAGAGTTTTAATGAGATTGGTTGCCTCACAATGTTTACTAACGTCTGGATGGATTATTGAGAAATCTGTAGAATCTGTCTTGGTCACATCTGTCATTTACAGTTCAGTATAGTGTATTTGATCACAGTTTTCCTGTTAATTCAAATGTACTTCATATTAACTCTGAATGTTAGATATTGTAAATTGCTTTTTTCTTTTTGACTTTGCATAGTAGAGTTTACTTCTGTTTGTTCAAAATCCGTGGAATCTTACGATTTTATTCTCATAGTAAATGTCTTGAATCTCAAACTTGGTCTACTTTAAATAAAACATTATTGGCCCCTAACTGGATTGTACCAAAAACTTGTAGGTTTTGTCAAGTATCATAACAGTTGAGTCCAGAAGGCTGGTGAAGTGTCTAATTGGAAGATGAGGTGCTGCTCCTTAGGCTTGCACTTCAAGCTTCACTGGAACATTGCAGAGGCCGAGGGCAGGCATGTGAGCATGGGAGCAAGATGGTGAATTAAAATGGCAAGCAACTAGAAGTGCAGGGTCATGCTTGTGGACTGAGCAGAGGTGTTGCATAAAGTGATTCCCCCAAGTGATATCCAGTTTATCTTTTAATATTTTCACCACAAAGCCTGGGCCAATGTGGAGGACTGCACCAAAATACAGTGTACAGATAAATGGCAAAAAAAAATTCAGCATAGCAAAGTGTGAAGTGGTTCATTTTTGTAGGAGGAAGAAGGCCCCTTATTCCTTGGAAGGTAAGGTATTAAATGGAGATGAGGAGCAAACAGAAAAGTAATGAAAGTTGATAAGGCCATAATGAGTGTAAACTAATTACCAGAGTTCATTTCTAGTGAAATAGAATACAAAACAAGGAGATAATGTTAAATTTGTTAAATACAGAATGCTATTTTTTCAAGCTGGAGGGGCAAATGGGGATTAAAGAAAGGTTTAATAAAGGTGTTCAAACTCATAAAGGGTTTGATAGGGTAAATAAGGAGAAACCATTTCCACTGTATCACAGACAAAATCTATGCATTCTTTTTTATTGCCAGTGATCAACATGTTTGTATCTAAGGACTTTGAGTTTCTTGCCTTCAGAGGGATTGTCCTGATTAAATAATTCCAGCAGCAAGCTTTTTTGTAAGTTTTAAAATAAAGAAGGTTATTTATTATGACACACTTACCCTGGGTATTAAAAATGCGATGTCTCACTTACTCATCTCACACACACTATCACCCATATAAAGATTTGTTACAGTGAAGGTAAAACAATACAATTACAATTTATGATTGCCTCAGTCTTGTTCGTGGCAAGCCTTTAGTTTCTTAGATGAGTTGATGCTTTACTTGAAGTGAATGTCTTGTGTCATGTCATGAATTTCAAACTATTTTTTATTTTTAAAAAATTGACCACAAGGAGGCTACAAAAAGATGGCTGCCTGAGGATCACCTGACTTCTTTTATGGATTGAAACACCTCCCTATCTCCAGAAGGAGCAAAAACTATCCAGATTCGTGTCAATGGGCGGAATCGTCCCAGATTTGCACTAAGTGCAGGTAATGTGACAGTGGCGGCTTCTCATGCTGTATCGTTCCAAACCCGCCGCATTAGTTATGCATTCCCGGGAAACACGCTGTTTCCACGGCGGGAGGGCTCTCATTCATCTGCCAAGCCAACACTGTGCCACTTCATCATGCCGGGCACCATATTTAAAGTGAAGCCATGCACACAACTCTCAGTGCTTCTAGCCCATGACTGTGACAAGGCATGGACAAAATGGCCCTGAAAGGCAAGAAGACTGCAGCACCAAGGCTCAATGACATGTCCTTCGAACGCCTTTTGGACACAGTGGAGGCCCGTCGTGATGTTCTCTGCACCCGCTCTGGCAGCAACATCACTAATCTGGCTTGGGAGGCAGTGGCAGCGGTGGTCAGCGCCAATGCCTTGCAAAAGAGGACAGCCACCCAGTGCCGCAAGAGGATGAATGATCTCCTCTGTTCCACCAGGGTAAATCACTCTTCTCATCAATCTCAACTCACACACTCACACACCTATCATACATCCAAAGGGCCCTCACTCATTGCTAGTTCAAGGGACATCACCATTCACTCTCTCACACACACCTTCATTGTCATCATCCCGTCCATGGGACCACTCACCACCCACACATGCCAGGCATACTTATCAACTGGCCTGGCAAGCATCCTGCTTACATTCTCTCCACCTCTACTCATGCAGGAAAAGCTGGCACACAACAAGCAGGAATGGTTGCAGTCTGCTGCCTGAAATCAAGGTTCTCACAGACTTTGAAAACAGAGCCATCCAGCTGGCCAGCGAGGATCTGGGTAATTTTTGTGCTAAAGGTGAGGATGGCGATGTTCGACCAAGTGAGGATGCAGCAGTGCAACATCCATCATCAACCATGCCATGAGTGATGTGCCCTGTTTCACAGGCCACTGCCATGCACTAATGATCTCTCCTTGCTTTCGCAGGCACATCTGGGAAACAGCCAAGAGAGTCCATAACCCAGGGCCTTCAATCAAGCCTTAAGGGAAGCTTGTTCTCCTGAAGGGGTCGGGTGCTGAAGGTGGACAAAGGATCTGATGCTTTTAATGTTTCATGGCTGCACCTCTATGATATGACCCTGATGACAGAATGCAAGGAGTCAGACATTCTCAGAGACAATGTGAAGACCTATAGACCATCCTCACTGCATGTTGTCATCATCCTCCTACAATTGAAGAATTATTAGGGCCTCCACTGTATCTTCATGACAGGAGCATTATCACAGAGCTGCCATATGCCAGATTGGAGCCAAACATTCACAGGTGCAATGTGAGGATCTATGGTGTCTCCTCACTGCATGTCATCATCATTCTCCACAAATCTAGCAGCTAAGAGGGCCTCCCGAGCAAGCATGCCTCATCTGTCCAGTGCGAGGGCCTCATCGGCATCATCGTCGCCTTTGAGGACCTCCTCACCCTCATCCCCATCGACGTCCTCCTCATTGGAGGAGATCTCTAACTCCTCCAACTCCTTTTCAGCCAGCTCCTCTCCCCGTTGAAGCGCCAGGTTGTAAAGGGCACAGCAGACACTAATGATGCATGACACCCTCTGTGGACTATGTTGAAGTCTCTTCCAGGCATTGGAACCTCATTTTCTGCATGTCGATGGTCTGCTCCACGAAGTTGCGAGTTGCAGCATGAGCCTCATTATAGTATCGCTCTGCTGCAGTCTGAGGTTGCCACACGGGTGCATTCAGCCCAGCCTCTGCCAGTCGCCCTTGTCTCCAATCAGCCAACCCTGCAGCTCTGTGGTCCCTGGAGTATGTCAGGGATCTGAGACCTACTGAGAATGTAGGCATCGTGGATACTCCCTGGAAAATGTGCACAGACCTGCAGGATGCGTTTGTGATGGTCGCACACCAGCTGCACATTCAGGGAATGGAAGCCCTTGCCGTTGACATAGTTGACCCCTCGTTGCGATGGAGATCTGAGCGCCACGTGAGTGTAGTCGATCGCGCCCTGCACCCGTGGGAAACCTGAGATCTGGGCAAATCAATCACTCTTGCATCCTGGCTCTCTTGGTCCAGGGCAAAATGCACAAAGTTTTGTGCCCTAGCGAAGGTGGCATCCATGACCTCAAGAATGCATTTGTGTGTGGAGGATTGTGAAATCCCAGAGAGCTCACCTGTGGAGCCCTGAAAGGAGCCACTGGCATAAAAATTGAGCGCCCGCAGTCACTTTCATGGCCACTGGCAGTGGATGCCCTCCATGTCCTTGTGGCACCAAATCCTGCAGTGGCTGGCAGATGTGAGCGACCAATTCCCTAGACATGTGCAGTCTTCGGCGGCACTGGTTCTCAGTCATCTGCAGGAATGAAAGGCGGCATCTGTAGACCCTGGATCTAGCTGGGCGCCGACCAATGACGGCTTGCTGTGGATCTTTAGCGGTGTGTGCGGGAGCCCCAGCCACCCCTTGTTTCTGAGGGTGCTGCTCCTCCCTCTGCACAACCAGATGCCTCCATCGCTATCTTCACCATCATCTCTGCTCTCTGTATGCTGGGAGGCATACAGCTAGGTCACCAGATTCCATGCTCCTGATGTACTCCTCCTGCAGGATGAAAGAAAGAGATGTGTGGGTTAGCTTGGGTATACTAAGAACCTCTCTTGGTTAAGTCTGAAGGCCCCTTAACACATCCTGCAGAGTGCTGCCACCGCTTTGATGGCCAGAGATTAATGCGGTGCAAGGCTGCCCGAAACCCCAACCACCTCTGCTCCACTCCGCCTGACCAATTGGCAGCAGCTTTGGCCACTGTACTGCATGCTGTGCTCTCAGCTCAGGCGCAGGCATTCTCCTAACCCACACTGCAAGGCTGCACTGTTAGCTTGAACATGGGGGAGACTGGTCCAAACCGGGATGATGACATTGCAAGGTGCTGTGAGCTCCTCCACCAGTGACTGCTCCACATCCAGCCCTAGCAAGGAGACTGTACGATGTGACCAGTCATCCAACTGTTCTGCAGTCCACTAAAATGCTCATTAGTTCTCAGTCTGCGCCTGAGGGGTGAAAAGCTCTGGAGCACTTGGTGGCACTTGCATGCCTCTGCATTGCTTGAGTGGGCAGATAAGCTAGAGGCCCGATTCCACACAGGTCAATGTGGCTGCATCTAAACTGTCTCAGCTGCAGAGGAATGGTTTCTTTATGCAAGGCTTCTCTATTGTGTGGTCACTTCCCCGATCCCAACTCCGCACATGCTTGTGCACTACCTTCAGCTGCAGAAAAGCCCTTGCCCTCACCCCCAAGACATTCAAGTGCAGGGCAGCCTTTGCAGCCCCACACCTCCCAAATGCCTCAACCTTGAAGTCGAACAGGTGAACCAGGCGAGTGCTGTGCAACATTATTGTCTACTCACTTCTGACTTTCCCTCAAAGTGCAGCCCGCCAAGCGCATGCCTTATATATGCTGATGTGAAACACATCCATGTGCAACCATGCCGAGGTGGGCAGATGATCCAGCGGGGGCTGGGGGGGGGGAATGATTCCGGTAGGCTGGCCTTATGAGATGTATTACAATGAGGTTCCCAACGTCAGATTGGGAGAAACGCTGCCCGCCATCGGCGGGCTGAGCAGATGATCAAAAACTGGTTTCATGAGCTCGTGAAACTGACTTTTGGCCTTTCTGCCATATTTCCCGCTCATGCTGCTTGTCACTTCCTGCGCCAGTGGGCACAGACGATTCCGCCCAATGTCCTTCTCTGAAAGACATTCAAAAGAGTAATTTCCAAATTGAATGGGTCATTCAAAGAAAAAATACTCTGGCTGTCTCAAACTCTCAAGGTAAGAATGCCACCACCTTATTTGGAAAAAGGCTATGGACTTGTAACAGCCACATGGATGAGATAGATTACCTGCTTTTCAAACAGCATGAATCAACTCTGCAGAGACAGAGAGACCATTAGAAAAGCATTGAACCAGCTGTAGTGAACTATGCAGCCAAACTAATAAACAGCTGTACCTTGAAAGTGGGAGAAGGCCTCTCCCTAATATGTTCCAACTCCAAGTTCGCCTAAGAACCGACTTTCTGGAAATTCAAATACAAGGCACCTCACAGCTTACTAAGAAACTTCTGCTTACAAGACCTTTACTTCAACTAAAAGCTTCAACTCATCTAAGAAACTGCAAGCCTGCCATGAAAGAGAGGCTGAGACAATTATACATTGTAATCATATTGTTTCTTTCTTCATCTGTATCTGATCTTTGTATGTGTGATGGTGTGTTAGTGAGTGAGACGTCATGTTTAAACCTCTGGGAGAAATGTTAGTTAATAAATAACCTTTTTTTAAAACTCACAAAAAAGCTTGCTGCTGGAATTATTTAAATTTGAACAGCCATTCTGAGGGTAAGAAAATTCACATATCCCACATATAAAAACACTGTGATCTTGGGCAGTAAGAAAATACATAAATTTTGTCTGTGACACTGAGGTTGGTTCTCAGGTGAACTCAAAGTTGGAACAGATTGGGGGAAGTCCTTCTCCTACTCTGAAGGTATTGCTGTTTAGCATCTTGACTGATTAGCTGACTTGCAGGCAGTTCAATGGCTTTATGATGGAACTCTATCTCTGCAGAACAGCTTCTTGCCGTCATTTTAAAAGCCCAGGCAACAAAATGGGGTCCTCATCAAGTAACCTCTACAAGTTCAAAGTCCTTTTTCCAAAAAAGGCTGGTGTATTGATTACACATCCTGTGTTATTGTTTGACACCTTGAGATGCACCCATCCGACATAAGAGGCTGACATAATGTACTGGAACGTGACAAGTGGGAAAGTGGCCAAATGTTACATAGTTAAGGTAATTGGTTAAAAGAAAACTGGTGGAGAGTTAAGAAGAATACTTCTTAAGCAGTGATTTGCTAAGATTTGGAATGCACTTTCTGAAAGGATAGTGGAATATGTTCCATAGTAACTGCGAAAGACAATTTGACCAAACATTGAAAAGGATAAATTTGGAGAGCTATGTGGGGCAAACAGGGGAATGGGACAAATTGGGTAGCTCCATGGGCCAAATGGCATCCTCCTGTGCTGAATGATTCTGTGAATCTTGTTTACTCTACGTTGACTACAGTTCTGGTCTCCATACTATAGAAGAGATACTGAAGTATGGTAAAGAGTGCAGAAAAAAATTACAAGGGCCCAAATAATTTATAGTCAATGACAATGTGATGGTGACCTCAAAGAAAGTTTGGCAAAGGCCTAGCGATTTCTGTAGCGGGGACTTTACCTCTCTTGACGTGCAATTGATAGTTTAATGGAAATCCACAGTTTCAAGCTGCAGAGATGTCAGCAAGCTGTACAAGCAGCCAATCACATTAAAGCATTCTCACAGACACAAACCAGGAAATGTAAAGCACTGATAATCAATCACTGTGTAAATATTTACATAGAGCAAAATAAAAGTTGGGACATATGCATGGGATTAACATATGAACTGAGATATGAACAAACATTTTGAAATAATTATTATTTTAAACTTCTAGTAATTATCATAACGGAGCAATTTAACAACATTTCACAAAAATAAAAACAAAAATCAAGGTCAGATTTATTATTCAACAGCAATTAATACTCAGATTGCTGTTAAAAACCCAGTTGTACCTCATGGAACAAGAGTTAACTTTTTATGGGATTTCTGTCAGTGATGTGAGAGCAGGAAAGGAGAACGATTCTTCAGAATAATTCATTTCAGAAGCTGCTGGCTTGGGGTGGGTGGTGGGTCGCTCCTCAGTGCAGCAGTGAGTGACAGACCACAACTTCAATATTTCTGTGTAAACCAGTTAATGTGCTAAATCCTGAAGTTGTGGTCAGTTTCAGATGGGAAATGACAGAGAACGTTGACAGTTTGCCATTAAAACCCCAGCACATTTGGGGTCAGGGATGTTACCAGAATGGAATTATCAGAAAAGATTGTGTGGGCTGGCGTTTCTCCTTCTGGGAAAGTGAGGATGAAGAGGACACCTGATGAAGAGGACACCTAAAGATATGTACAGGCTCTACGGGGTGGATGTGGAGAAGTGTTGTTGTTGGAGAAGTCACTTGTTGGTGAGCCCACTATCAAGGGTGAGAAATATAAGTTAGCCATTGGCACGTTAATTAAAGCATTTAAGAGCATTTCTTTACACAGAAAACAGTCAGAATGTGGAACTCTCTGCCACATGGAGCGGTTGAAGCAGAAAGCATTGTTGCATTTAGTGGGTGGCTTGATGCATATGTGAAGGAGAAAGGAATAGAAGAGTACAGGGGTGTACGGGCAAGAGTTAGAGCAGGAAGGAGTTTGTGTGTAAATGCTGAGATTAATAGATTAATGGGTCAAATGGCCTGTTTCTTTGCTGTAGATTCTATCTAATTCTATGAAATGTTTTATTATAGATGCAGTAGGTATAAAACAGAATACTGGCTCACCCACCAGAAAAAAATGTTAATATATCTAGGAGAGTTATTGCTAGCTGGGTAGAACCACAAACTAGAATGTGAGGGAGTTAACAATAATATTTATAATGCTCCAAGCTAATCACTGTAGAAACTTGTTGTTTCAGCAGCAAAAGAGGCCATTCCTTTCCTTTCGCCCCACCTTTGTTTACACATTTTTGTCCAATCATGTTGATTTGTTCAAAGGCTCAGGCAGTACTCATTGCTCCTTGGCTTCAACTACGTCATACCGAGATTACATGCTTAATATTTAACAGCATCTACCAAAGTTCACATTCAAATACTTTACATCAGTCTGCACACTTCTGCCAATGGAAGCTCTCTTGTAAAAATATAAAAATAGAAGAGAACTGAATAGTTCAGCAATTTAACTCTTGGACAACAAAGAGAAGAATTGATATGATTTCTCGTATTATCCAGGAAGGTGAACTTTGGTTGTTTTAACTAGAAGGGAATTGTTTGATTTCTTGGATCCGATTATCTTTTTGGGCTGGCTTTTTGTAAAGAGCACTTGAATTGTTCCTCTTTTTCTCTTTATTTCTATACTGATAAGAATTTAATTCTACCTCATTATTTTTAATCATGGAAAATGGAATTGACTGTGATGCCATGTTAAACAATCTAAATGACTTTAAAGGGAAAACACCAGTCAGAATTTGCCTTACAGTAATATACAGTATTATTTTTGTGGCTGGGATAATTGGAAACAGCCTAACTATAAAAGTTGCAAAAGTGCTTCAAAGCAAAGGATACCTTCAGAAGAGTATTATGGATCATTTAATCAGTCTTGCGTGTGCAGATTTACTTGTTCTTTTACTGGCAATGCCTGTGGAATTGTATACTGCGAGATGGGATCCAAGCACAACATCCACTACAAACGTTGCCTGCAAGATCTATAACTTCCTCTTTGAAACCTGTAGCTATGCCACAATACTGCATGTCGCTACTTTAAGTTTTGAGCGTTATGTTGCAATTTGCCATCCTTTCAAGTTTAAATCTTTCTCCGGTTCAAGAACAGTGAAGCTGATTTGCTTTGTCTGGCTGACTTCATTTTGTGTAGCCTTGCCTCTCCTATTTGCAATGGGGGTGGAGGATCCAACAATACCTTTTCACAACATTAGCAGTGATATCTGTGACTTCAAAAAATTAAACATCACTATTTGCACCAACCTCAGCTCCCATCAGATTGTGTTCAAGTTGAGCATTTTCAGTGCTTTCGTTCTGTACATTGTGATTCTGGTCTCAGTTGCATTTATGTGTAAAATGATGATGAAAACGCTAATTGGAACAAAGTTTAATGCTGCAGCTAAGGAAAGTGAAGACCTACCAAAGCATGGGAGTGGAGCCATGGAAACTTCCAGAAAACAGAGTATTATATTTTTAGGTAAGTGCTTCAATATTTTCTAATGGTGTAGCATTGTTTAGTTGTGATTTATAACTTGTTAAAGAGAACAGATGTGTGCAAACCAAAACAGTTCATATTCTGTTTATGCTAGCATTAATGTGTAGATGCAATTTAAGAAAGGTGGAGTAGAAATGATATGAAATATGGAGGGATATGTCCCCCACAATGCTTTTTTAACATAAGGTATATTGCCTCCTTCTCTTGCTCCTAATCAGCTAACTGCCCTTAATAGCTCCTCAACAGTTTAAACTTGATTGCTCGTGGCATGATTATGTTTTCGATTTTGTGAAACTCAGGACTGGACTCTTATGCCCCCTCCTCACCTCCCCCAGGGGTTAGTTGGCAGGCAGATGGAGGGGCTGGTGTGGGTGAGCACCATTTCATGGGTGCTGTTTCCAAAATCTACCCAGCCACTCCCAACCATGACGCTGTTACAATTTTACGAATGGTGGGGTAGGCGTCAGGAGGTCTGCTCACCTGTGGGCCTATTGAGATGAAAGGCTTCCTCTCTCCACTGCTGGGATGTAACCTGCAGTGGGAGAGGCCCAGGGCCAAGTATGCCGACTGACAGCTTTCACTGCTTGAGCTGGTGGCTGGGTGAGAAGTGGAATCTCCTTTATGAGCCCCTGTATTCATCAGAGGCACCCTTTCCAACTTCAAATTTCCCATACTCACTGTCTATCCATCCTGGCCTCCCACCTACCTCACCTTCCTCACCAGGGCCTGCCAGCCTGACCACAGGGATACACCACACACCCCTCTTCTCCACTTACCTTCACATCCGGCGCCATTAATGAGCCGTTGGGGACTGGATGCAGCCCCAGACAGCCGACCAAACCTGATACCGCCCATGTCGAGATGGTGCAGCCTGCAGCTGGGCCATCAAGGGTCAGAGCTGCGTGAGGTGATCCTGAAAGTTCATCTACAGTTTCCCCACCACTGAAAGTAGGCAGCCTTCCACCAGCCATGCTGCAGCCACTTGTGTCGAACTGCAAAGGAGCACTGGCCAGACAAAGCTATTTGGAACACAGGCACTAAGGGAATGTGTAACATTGATTAGTTGATGTATGTAAGAAATTTGGCATGAGTTGATTGAGAAACTTGGGCCTGAATTTTTCCCGCATCGGGACGGCTCGATGGGAGGGGGCGGGGGCAGGGGTGGTCGCGGAGCTGACCGCTGCCCACGATTGGCTCCACGCCGCCATTTTACGCGGGTGAGCCAATAAGGCCCGCCCAGTGTAAGACACGAGCGGCACTACCTGTGCAGGCAGTGGGAGGAGGGACAGTCGGGGCCAGCGCTCCTGCGCGCATGCGCACGAAAGAGCACTTCAATCTCCCTGAGGCACAGAGCTGCCTCAGGGAGGATGAAGCGCTTTTGAAATAAATAAATAAATAAATGGGATAAAGATTTAATGAAACATGTCCCCACATGTGAACTATATGACATGAGATGGGACATGTTTTTATATTTCAGAAATTTTTAAAATTTAATTCATAAAAGCTTTAGGAAGCCTGATCCCGCTCATGGATGAGGTTTCCTAAATAACGTAAAGGCCGCTTGGCCTTTCTGCCTGCCCGCCAACCGTAAGGTTGGACAGGCAGCATAAGGTTGACCTTAATTACTTCGTTAATGGCCTTAATAGGCCTTTTAAATATCGGCGGGCACACAGCCAACTCCGGCGTATGCCCACTGAATGGAACATCGCGAGGAAGCACAATCACGTCAGGATGCATGCTTAATGTCATCGCGCGTCATTTTACGTGCCGGCATGTTGGGCCCGCCCCCGCATGCTAACTGAAAAATCCTGGCCTTGGTTTAGAATGTTTATTTTGTATTGTTTTTTACTGTTGCATTGTGGCCAAGAGGATACTGTGATGCTCAGTGAATATGTGATGGAAGCTGAGGTGTGGGACTGAATGGAGCTTTGTGGTTCCATTTACTTGTAGCAGTCAGGTGAGTCTGGATAGCCCAGTCAGAATGGGCCTGTGTTGGTTGCCTCTTTGTTTCCTCCTCCCCCACTTCACCTCCCCCTCCTGCTCCTCATTTGGTTGGTAGCAGCTGTACCAATCTGAAAGTATTGCCACATGCAATAGACCACTATGAATTTTGGCACCCACTCCGCTGGACAGTGGAACTATTGTTTCAACAATGATTTGCTCTATCATATTTGGTGTGGCAGCATGGTTTTCATTGTGTGCATACTGCCTACACATGCATGGGTTGCACACTGAAGTCATAAGACACAAAGTCTGTGGTATATGTGCAGGACAAAAAGAGACTGTGAGCCATATGGAGTTCAAGTACCCACATGAACTGGTTTATTCTGGTTTTGGTTTATACAGAAATAACCACAAAAGGGTGCAATTACACCCCTTCCTCCTTAATGAAAAAGTTACACAATGTTCAAGCTCTATATAAATTATATACATTTCTTGTTTTTCATTTATTTACAAATTAAACTTAACCATTGGCTTCCTATTCCTAAGAGGATACCTTCTTTCTTGACCCAAATTTTCAGAACTTGAAGAAGGATCTTGACACACCTTGGCCTGAGTCTGCAGACAGGTTTTCTCCAACAAAGACTGATTTTGACCTTGACATTCAATTGACTTTTTCACTTCCTCAGTTATGTCTGTCTGAGTCTGACTTGAAGCTAAACTAGTTTCAGGAATGACTTGTGTTGGAGTAACTGTTGGTACTCTACTTGTATCCCAACTATCCAATTCATCAGAGTCATTTGATTCTTCCCAACTTCCATCTTCTTTGTAAACCTCTGAAGGTAAAATGTGATCTATATTTACGAATCTAACCTTTCCACTACCAAACATCCTGACTAAATACACATATTTTCACGACTCTTCCTGATAACCAATTATGATGATGATCTTTCACCTTAACCTGGTTCAACTTCAGACTTCTTTCTCTCACTCTACCCCTGTCATGACTGTCTTACTTGTCTTAATTGTTTCTGTTCTATTTATTATGCTAAATGTGGTTTCACCAATGAAAACCTCATTCCAGGCTGTCTTCTAAGAAACAATTCAACTGGCATTCTGCCAGGAGTAGTGTAAGAAAATAAATTCCAGTTTGTGAGCCGATGACAGGGGGCATTTCTTCTAATTTGTATCTAGCATTTGCTTAACAAGTACGTGCTTAACAATTTGTAATGTGCACTCTGCTGCTCCATTTAAAGCAGGAACTTGAATGTGTTTTACCACTTTCATTCTTATGAAACTTGCAACCTCTTCTGAACAAAAATGAGGTCCATTGGACAATTCTTCTGGGAACCCATCAGCAGCAAACAAACTACACAAAATACCTAGAGCTGCTTAGTTGTTGTTTGATTCAACCAAAACTTTCAACACACCTTGGATGGCTATCTAACACAATGAAGATCTGCTGCCTTTCAAACTCTGCAAAATCTGTGTGCAGCCACTGCCACACTCTAGCTGGCCATTTCCATGGCTGCAAAGGCACTGATGACTGCTTCTTTTCTATTTCTTGACATACTCTTCACTGTTTCACTGTCTTTTCTATGTCCTTATTTAACTCTGGCCACCAAAGATAGCTTCTCGCTAGATTCTTTGTCAGGCTCATCCCTAAGTGTTGATCATTTAAATCACATGACAACTGCGATCTGCACCTTTCAGGAATTACAACTCTGGCTTCCCACATAACACAACATTTATCAACTGACAACTCATTCTTAACCATAAAAAACGGCCTGACTTTTAAATCTAGTAACTATGTTAGCCACCCATTTGTGATATAGTTGTCAAAGATGGGCCAATACGTCCTTGCCTAAACAGGGTCCTGTGAGTTGTTCTACCAATGTCACCTGCTATGACTGGCACTCAGCTATGTGCAAAAAGAAAATGACGTCTTTGCTGGTTGGGCTGTACCTTCGGTGGGGATGGTAATCTAAAGATCACATCGGCATTACAATGACCTTCCAATCATCTGTACTTAATGTCGTACTAATAAGCAGACAAAATCAAAGCCCATCTATGCATTCAGGCTGCAGCTAAAGTGAGTACTGGATATTTTGGATTCAAAATAGCCATCAGTGGCTTATGATCAGTTTTGACAGTGAAACTATGACCATACAGGTATTTATGAAATCTTCTCACTCTAAAAATGACGTTCTATCTGAGTATAATTTCACTCATTGGCACTGGGTGTGCGTGAGCCAAATGCAATCAGTCTCTGCTCACCATTACCCAGTACATGAGAGATCACATCACCTACTCCATATGGAGAGACATCACATGTTAGCTTAATTTTTTTGGACACATCATAATGTACAAGCATTGTACTATCTAGCAGTTGACTTTTACACAAATTGAATGCTTTGTCACACTCCTTTGTCCAATTCCTCAAGAGTTAATTTAATGGATGTAGTAAGGTTGCTAAATTTGGTATGAAGTTACCGTAATAATTCACTTTACCCAAAAAAGATCTGAGCTCAGAGATATTCTGAGGGTGTGGCTCTTTTCTTATTGTTTGAACTTTACTCTTGGCAGAATGTAGCCCATCTTTGTCTACCCTGTGATCTAAATACTCTACAGAGTTTTGAAATATTTCACATTCGTGTGCCTTCGTCTGAACCCCACGGCCTGAATATTTCGGATGGCAGGGTTTCTCTTCCCCGCTTACTTTGACTGCACCACAACCATTTCATGCTTGAATGAGCATCATTTGGCTGCAGGCGGGACTTCCGCCCCTCACTCGACGGAAACCTCGCCTTAGAGAGCTGCCGGCCAACCTGATTGACCAACAGCTCTCTAGTCCCTGCAGTGACAGGAGCTGAAGAAGACTGAAGAGGAAATGCTTCAACATGCCAGAGCCTAAGGCTCGGGACTGGACAGCAAGGTAGGTTTTGGAGGTCCCAGCTGCCATGGGACTCCCTCCCTGCTGGAGGGTGGAGAAGGCCTGGATAGATTGAAAGTGGGTATTTGGGGTGTCGAGGGAGAGGCTGGGGGCAGGGGTTGGGGGGGAGGTCCAGTGGCCACTGAACCTTAAGGGAGGGTACCTAAAGTCAGGGGGGGCTTTTGATGGAGGTTGCCTCTGCCCTCCTCCCTGCCCGAGACCTAAGCCCATTTATTTTCAGGCCTACCCCACGCCAGATAAATCCTCCCGCCATGCTAAAAATGAGTCTAGGCAGGAAATGGCCCTTAAGTGGCCAATAATTGGCCACTTAAGGGCCTCAACTGGGGCAAGGGCAGGCATCCGAGGCCTTGCCCACCCTAGCGTCAAATTGCTGCGAGATCAGGGCGGGCAGAAACCCAGAGGGAATCCCGTTCCTTCAATTTCACGCTCCCCCCACCTGAAAACCTGCCAGCTCATGCTTTCCCAAATGTTGGAGCACCTTTTTCAGCCCGTCATCGGAGGTCTGCCTATTTGGAGCTGAAATAAATATGTCATTTAAATGGCACACCACTCCCTGAATTCCTTGCTAAATTTGGTTCATTACTCCTTGGAAAATTTCAGGG
Organism: Cetorhinus maximus; assembly: GCF_964194155.1. NCBI lineage: Eukaryota > Metazoa > Chordata > Chondrichthyes > Lamniformes > Cetorhinidae > Cetorhinus > Cetorhinus maximus. The sequence continues at coordinate 89,817,106 of NC_135889.1, forward strand.
GCTGAAGAAACAGCAAATAGCAGCCAATAAAACTGAAATACACCCACGTGTGTATTAATAGTTAAATATGACAGATTCATCATCTAACTCATCTAACTATAAATGCAGGTAGGCATTTGTCAGATCTAACTTTAAAAAAACCTGGCTTCCCGTCAAAATTGTGAACTGGTCGTCCACATTGGGCAAAGTACCGAGTGTTATAATCCCCACATATTCTTACGCTATCATCTCACTTCACACTGCCCCTATGGGAGTAGCCCAATTACTCTGTTCAACTTTAGAGATAATGACCGAAATCTTTCATTCTCCAGAGGGTCATGGTGTGGAGGTACCTAGGAAGGTGTGCTAGGGAACCCCTCGGAAGGAGACCCCATGCACGTGGGAATTGCCCAGGAAGTTCCAAATTCTCTGAAACTCTGATTTAAAGTCGGAGACTTTGGATGGTTCTGACTTACTTAGCCAAATAGTTACCCAGGAAAAGTTAGAAGTATTAAAACCAGTTCTAACCCCTGAGCAACTATACTACTGACCTCCTCCCCACAGCCAACCCCCCACCCAGTGGACCCCCCCCCACCCGACTACCACCCCACAACTGCCATACTACACCCCCACCTCCCAACTACCCTGCAGCCCCGGACATCCCCTGCATCCGACTACCCCCCTCAACCCCCGACCACCTGACATCCCCCGACCATCCACCTGGCCAACCCCCTGAACAGCCCACCCTTCAATCTCCTACCCCTAACGCCCCCTGAAGGGATTTGGTGACTACGTCGTCTTGCGTTGTGAATTTTGCTTCAACACCAAAAAGCTTGTTCCAATTTAACTTACGTACTGCTAAGCAGGTTCTTCCTTAAAAGGCTGCTTTTTCACCCTTCACCCCTCACCACAAAGATGGGAAATTTTTCACATTGCTTGTTGTATGTGACCAGAAATTACAAACTTCCTATTATGGGAATATTCCCTCCTCCATAACTTTCTCCAACTGATGTTATCTCAACTTTTTATGGCATAGCAATTCAAGAATCACGCTAACTGATCCACCCATGTCGACCTCCATGTTTAGCAGAACTCTATCCAATGCTAATTGGACTACGATACCATGCGAATTTCCATTGGACTTCCTTGTGCTCCGGATCACCTGGAGCTCAACCAGCCCCTCACAACCTACTGTTGTTCCACAACCATATGCAGTGAATGCCATTTCCTTCAGCCAGCATTTTCTCCATGTACTTTCTTCTGACATGCCTTGGGAAAATGACACTTCTTCTTGCAGCTGTCGCACTCTGCCTTCACAAATGGACAATTCTGTGCCCAATGTTGGCCTAAGCACGGGTAACAAGACTTTGTTGTACCGCTGCTGCTATTAGCTTACGTCACTGTGTCCCCGGCTTACACAGCTGCAGCTTATTTACTTCAGCAAATGACCAGCGATTGTTAACTCTGACTTCCCTCAAGTCATCTTCCAGCATGTCCAAAGACAATGCTGTTTAACAAATTAAATTTGCAATCTCAGCAATTTACTGTGAATGAGTTCACTTTTTAAATTGAAAGCAAATCTGTCCCTCATCTCTCTCTTGAAATTCTCCAAAATTACAATGAATGGACAGCTTTTTCAAGGCCACAATAAAGTCTCCAATGTCCTCACTGGGCAACTGATTTCTTGTTCCATGCAGATAGCTTTCTACAATCTCCAGTGGCTTGGGATTGTAGTGCTGTTCAAACTTCTACAATCACAGTAACAACAAGTAGAAATCAATTAGCAACTTTATCAACTAACCAGTAAGAAATTGATGATCCCTTTAAATATCCTGCTGCTGAGTGCATGGTCAACATGCGTGTTTTAAATTGGTGTTAGATGGAGTGATTGACATCACAATCTGCCTGCTTTATATACTTCTGGCAGATGCTCCCTCTGTGCATCTAATCTCCTCACTAAAATAGCATCCAGGTTGGCTCACGCCAAGAAGTGTTTGGAACCAAAACACCAAAAACCAAAACCAAGGAGCTGAATGCTGTGGTCAATGCTTTCACCCACTTGATAGTAATCCAATAGCCAAAATCTGATTCTTATACTTACTACAATTCAGACATTAGGAAACTAGCACCTCCCCCCTTGGGTGGTCCCCAATAGTCCTCACAAAAAATTGCATCAGAAGGCTAATTGAAAACAATGCAGCCCAGGACTGGCAGTAACACAAAACAGAAGGGAATCAAATTAAAATGAGTGGTCTCTTGTCATTGTGGTACTCTGAATTGATTTTGTTTTAAAATTGTATGATCTATAAACATTTGGCCACTTGCTGCTGTGGATCCAAAAGCTATTTGATTTCCCTGGGGCAGATTCCAAGCTGGATATCAGAGTCAAGGAGTAGACCTTGACATTGTGTGACTGCGGAAAATAGATGATAGCCAGTCAACAAGCCATTTTATATCCCTCCTGACTTTTGTTTCCATTAAATAATGCCAACTCACTCTCACCAATTTTACACTATCGCATGAAGCCAAGATCTACCCCAAGCAATGAAGATAATTTTTTTATGTTTAGATTTCACACAAGTTGTGATTGTTGTGCTGTAGAAAAATACATATACTGGCCATAAAAATATGGATGAGTCACGCCCATATTTTTGGTGATATGGGTGCCATTTTGTGATCAAAATGGCACCTGTGCCACTCACTCATGGTTCTGGTACAGGCTGCACTGGTCACCGTTTTAACTCAGGTGATGAAAGCATCCACTGGGAACAAACAGAGGAGGTTGACCTTTGTGCCATTCAGCATGTAACACTGATTTTACAGTAGCAGTGCATTTTTTGACCTTAATGTTCCAGTTAAACCCTTTCTTAACTTCACATAGCTGATTAGGCATTCAGCAGCAGGAAGGATCCGCTCCCTGTGCTACTCCCAACGCTACTTTCAGGTTTGTTACTGATTGACTGCTGTTGCTAAGTTAGTAGAAGTGGTTGCTGGTTTGTACTGCTATATAAAGTTGGTGAAGTTTACAGGAGTAATGTGGCACATGGTGAAGGTCTTGATTCTCATTTCAAGGGTTCTGTTTTGACCACTTGCTCCTAGTTATGGGTGCTTTAGTTTCTAATCCCCGTGGCCTGCAGCGTGACGGGGAAAATGAGCAGGGGCGACACAGAAGAGGACAAACTGTTCAGAGAGGGAGGAGGAGGGGGAGTAAAGCTCGGAACAGGAGGCCATATTCTCCCAGGGTCTTAGGGGAGCATTTTTTCTTACTTCATCCTATGTCTGAAACAGCATTTGATGTTTCTGTTTTACTAAGCAGCTGCACACAGACATATGTCGCCTCTTGCAGGCAGACATTCATCCTCAGTTGAGGGTGAGGACAATATTGACAGTGACTGTAAAAGTCACAGTGACCATGAACTTCATTGAATCAGATTCCCTCCAGGCTGGAGCTGGGGATATCTCCAACATCTTGTAGCTGGCTGTTATATAAGGAGGGGAGTGACAGGTGCACTGTGCATGAAGAGAGGGAAATACATTGTTTTCACTTTTTCCAGAAAGTGGCAGATGGAGTGTGCACTGACTTCCCCATGATGAGGGTGGCATTGACAACACACACACTGGTTTGTGGGCGCCACATCTAAATTCATAGATATACCGTCACTGCAAAGGATTTCTCTCACATTTTTTTAATGCGCAGGTGGGCTGTGTCCGTACACAACACATCATGCTTGTCAATGCCCAGTATCCTGGTGGTAATCATGATTCCTTTGTTCTGTACCAGTTTGTTGTACCATCAGCCCTGGAGTCACCACAAGAGACTAGAGGGAGAGTACTGGGTGACAAGAGCTATCCATTGACTGTGTAACTCATGACTCCAGTATGGAACCCACTCCCACGTGAGCAGCATGCATACAACAAGAGCCAGGCAGCCACATGGAATGCAATTGAGCATGTTTAAATGAGCTTCCGTTGCCTGGAATACAGCATGTGTCACGATTTGTTGCGGTCTGCTGCACCCTGCACAACCTCGCCATCACGAGGGCACAGCCCTTACCACCAGGTATGCAGTCAGCAACTGAGGAGGAGGAGGAGAAAGGGAGGGGGCAACCAGCTTATTCCATATTTAGCCTGGCTGTCCATGATTATCTTATCCTTTTGTGGTACCAGTGCACACAACTCCAATTCCCATTCACCAACCATCTCACACCTTAGCTTCCCCCTATCATAGGCCATCACAGCATCCTGTTGGCCACAATGCCAAAATAAAAGTTACCATAAAGCAACCATTCCAAATCAACTTTGTCAAACAAACTATTCAATATTCCACACAAAGATCAACTACTTATACTAACATACGCACAAGTAGCAGGAGTAGGCCATTCAGCCCTTCGAACCTGCTCTGCCACTTAATAACATCATGGCCGATCTGATAGTAACCTGAAATCTGCTTCCCATCTACCCCCGATAACCTATCAACCCTTTGCTTACCACGAATCATCCTCTGCCTTAAAAATATTCAAAGACTCTGCTATCACCACCTTTTCAGGAAGAGAGTTCCAAAGGCTCTCAACCCTCTGAGTGAAAATATTTCGCCTCATTTCTGTTTTAAATGGGTGACCCCTTATTTTTAAACAGTGACCCCTAGTTCTGGATCCTTCCACAAGAGGAAACACCCTTTCCACATCCACCCAGTCAAGACCCCTCAAGAACTTATATGTTTCAATCAAGTCACCTCTTACTGTTCTAAACTCCAGAGGATACAAGCCTAGTCTATACAACCTTTTCTCATAAAATAATCCACTCATTCCAGGTATCAGTCTGGTAAGACTTCTCTGAACTGCTTCCAATGCATTTACATCCTCCCTTAAATAAGGTGACCAATACTGTATACAGTACTCCAAATGTGGTCTCACTAGTGCCCTGTACAACTGAAGCATAACCTCCCTGCTTTTCAGGGAGAATTTTCTCCTTGTCGGGCGGGTTGGACGGGAGCTGGCGCGGTCACACCCGCAGCCGATCACCACCCGCGATTGGCTGCCTGCTGCCATTTTACATGGGCGGGCCAATTAAGGTTTTCCTTAAGTTTGGAAAGGCAGACCTGACAAGTGCCTCAATTAGTTGGATTAATGGCCTTAATAGGCCTTTGACAGTTCGGTGGGCACACAGCCAACTCCAGTGTGTGCCTGCCGAACTGAAGATCGGAATGATGCACAGTGATGCCGGGACGCACGCCCGATATGACCGCGTATCATTTTACGCGTCAGTGTGCGGGGCCCACCCCCTCACACCGACCAGAAGATTCAGGCCCTGTATTCAATTCCCCTTGCAATAAATGATAACATTCTATCAGCTTTCCTAATTACTTGCTGTATTTGCATATTAACCTTTTGTGATTCATGCACTAGGATACCCAGATCCCTCTGCACCTCAGAACTCTGCAATCTCTCAACATTTAAATAATATGTTTTTCTTTTATTCTTCCTGCCAAAATGGGCAATTTCACATTTTCCCGCATTATACTCCATCTGCCAGATCTTTTCCCATTCACTTAGTCTATCTATATCTGTTTGTAGCCTCCTTATGTCCTCTTCACAACTTACTTTCCTACCTATCTTTGTGACATCAGCAAATTTGGCAACCATTCCACCCGTCCCCTTATCCAAGTCATTTATATTATCTGTAAACAGTTGAGGTCCTAGCAATGATCCCTGTGGCATGCCACTCGTTCCACCTTGCCAGCCTGAAAAAGACCCATTTGTGCCTACTCTCTGCTTCCCGTTAGCCAGTCAATCATCTATCCACGCCAATATGTTACCCGCTACACCATGAGCTTTTACTTTTCGCAATAACCTTTGATGTGGCTCTTGTAAATCTAAGTATTGTACATCTACCAGTTCCCCTTTATCCACAGCACATGTTACTTCCTCAAAGGACTCCAATAAGTTGGTTAAACACAATTTCCCTTTCACAAAACCACCTTGACACTGTCTGATGACCTTGAACCTATCCAAGTGCCCTGCTGTAACTTCTTTAATAATAACTTCTAACATTTTCCCTACGACAGATGTTAAGCTAACTGGCCTGTAGTTTCCTGCTTTCTGTCTCCCTCCCTATTTGAATAATGGAGTTATATTTGCTATCTTCGAATGTAATGGGACCTTCCCCGAATCTAGGGAGTTTTGGAAAATTAAAATCAATGCATCAACTATCTCACTAGACACTTCTTTTAAGACCCTCTTGTCAGCCCGCAGGTCTAACAATTTACACAGCACCACTTCTCTAGTGACTGTAATTTTCTTGACTTCCTCTACCACTTCCATTTCCTGATTTATAACTGCTTCTGGAATGTTATATGTATCCTCTATAGTGAAAACTGATGCAAAATATTGGTTCAATTCATTTGCCATCTCTTTGTTTTCCATTATTAATTCTCCAGACCCACTTTCTATAGGACCAATGCTCACTTTGCTAACTCTTTTCTTTTTAAAATATTTATAAAACTCTTACTATCTGTTTTTATATTTCTGGCTAGCTTTCTCTCATACTCTAATCTTTCCCTCCTTATTAGTCTTTTAGTCATTCTTTGCTGTTCTTTATATTCTGTCCAATCTTCTAGTCTTCCACCTATTTTTGCACAATTATATGCCTTTTCTTTAAGTTTAATACTATCTTTAACCTTTCTAGTTAACCACGGATGATGTGCCTGTCCCTTGGACTTTTTCTTACTCATTGGAATGTATCTATTCTGTGCATTCTGAAATAGCCCCTTAAATATTAGCCACTGCATCTCTGCTGACCTATCCGCTAACCTAATTTTCCGATTAGCTTTAGCCAGTTCAGCTTTCATGCCTTTATAATTGCCCTTATTTAAGTTTAAAAACTTGGTCTCAGACCCACACCTCTGTCCCTCAAGCTGAATGTAAAATTCAATCACATTATGGTCACTGCTACCTCAGGTGCCTTTACTATGAGGTTATTAAGTACTCCCATCTCATTGCACAATACCAGGTCAATTCACAGTTTTGACTGGCACAATTCAATTCACAGAATCACAGGGCAGAAGAGGCCCTTCGGCCCATCGAGTCTGCACCGACACGTGAGAAACACCTGACCTACCCACCTAATCCCATTTACCAGCACTTGGCCCATAGCCTTGAATGTTATGACATGCCAAGTGCTCATCCAGGTACTTTTTAAAGGATGTGAGGCAACCCACCTCCACCACCCTCCCAGGCAGTGCATTCCAGGCTGTCACCATCCTCTGGGTAAAAAAGTTTTTCCTCACATCCCCCCTAAACCTCCTGCCCCTCACCTTGAACTTATGCCTCCTTGTGACTGACCCTTCAACTAAGGGGAACAGCTGCTCCCTATCCACCCTGTCCATGCCCCTCAATCTTGTACACCTCGATCAGGTCGCCCCTCAGTCTTCTCTGCTCCAACGAAAACAACCCAAGTCTATCCAACCTCTCTTCATAATTTAAATGTTTCATCCCAGGCAACATCCTGGTGAATCTCCTCTGCACCCCCTCCAGTGCAATCACATCCTCCCTATAATGTGGCGACCAGAACTGCACACAGTACTCCAGCTGTGGCCTCACCAAGGTTCTATACAACTCCAACATGACCTCCCTACTTTTGTACAATTGTGACAGGACATTTAATGTAGGAAAGAAGGTATATGTGAAGAATTTTAGAGAAGGACCAACATGATTGTTTGGTGAAATAAGTGCAATAACTGGACTTCTTCCGACCACGTGAAAGTGGAAGATTGAGCCATACGGATACATGTGGATCATATAAGGAGAAACAAAATGCCCAGATATGATTTCACCAGTGTTTGTGACTGAGTCAACATCTCCTGTTGAAAGAACTGAACTGATTACAGATGTGTCTGAAGGGTCGACTGTACCTGAAAGAGTCGAGGAAACAGACTTGCGGGTACCTAATGAACAGCCTGATGATCAGATGACTCCGGTGAAGGAGGTTCCCATCAGAAGCTGTAGAGCTGAGACATTCTACAGGCATAAGGAAACTCTCAGAAAGACTGTATAAGTATAGCCTGCTCTCTGGTTGGCTCCAGAACATGCTGTTCTAAGGAACTATCCTGAAAACATTCAATGTACTCCTCATCTAGGCTATCTTTGCCCATCTAACTTCTCCAATCTACATGTAAATTAAAATCTCCCATGATTATCGCCATGCCTTCCTGAGCTTCAATTATTTCTTCCATTATGCTCAACCTTACCATTTGGTTACTATTAGGGGGCCTGTACACAACTCCCACAAATGATTTCTTGCCTTTACCATTTCTCACCTCTACCCAAACAGTTTCCACATCCTGGTTTCCTGAACTTAGGTCATTCCTCTCTTTTGTGCTAATACCATCATTAACTAACAGAGCCACCCCGCTATTTTTTCCCCTCTTTCTGCCCTTTAATATTCAGGTCCCATCCATGTCCTCCTGCAGCCATGTCTCTGTAATAGCTATCAAATCGTAATTACTTATTTCTATGTGCGCTCTCAGTTCGTTTGTTCTGTTTCAAATGCTACGAGCATTCAGATACAGAGCTTTTAGTTTTACCCTTTTATTTTTTTTATAGCCTCTAGTTTCACCTGTTGATTTATTGTTAGATTTGTACTCTCTATCCCTTCCTGTCACAGTCTGTATTTCATTTCCTGTAATGATATCTGTTTCATTTTTCTTATCTCTGCTCTTTGATTTACTACATCTTCCCAAATTTGATTCCTTGCCCCCACTATTTTGTTTAAAACCCTCGCTACTACCCTAGTAATGCGGCTCGCAAGAACACCGGTCTTTAGTTCTTTAGCAATGTTCAGCCTACCTTCTTTAATAATAAAATCACTGTAGTTTTGTTTGCTGGCTATTGCCCTCAGCATCCCAAATGGCAGCAAAGTATAAGTGGAACACATAATAAATTCTGTAACATGGTGCTGACAAATAGCTGTGTGGATTGTTCACTGCAAGAAAGCAAATAGAGAGCATGATTGCAAGTATTTACTGCTCAAAATCATAATGGGCAAGCAATTGCATTAAATTGCATGACAATAAGCCTATCCTTTAAAACAGGACTAAACAGTCAACCCAGACCTTTATACATTTAGAACATTGAAAACACCCAGGCTTTGAATTTAGCTTGACATGTATTGTGGAGCATATAAACCCAATCTATTTTAGGACAGTTCACTTTCAACCCCTGGTTGGCTCAGTTCAACCATCTTTCTTTTAGCAATTCATAGGCCCAGAAAATCAATTACACGTTGCCCTATACCTGGGTGTTAAATTATACCATAAACACAAGATGGCAGTCAGGAAGTGTGCAGTAATTACAAGCCGGAAGTATGTTGCCTGTTACGTTTTTCTCTTTGACATAAATGTGCCAACCATACACAAGGACTGGTGAAAAATAATGCGGGTTCTTAATTTGAAGACAAGACTATATACAAAGAGATTTACTAGTATGGTACATCTGATCCCTACACTGCTGTTTGTTGACTGACTACAAGTCATGGGACTAATAAATCACATCCTATTGAGGTGTGTAATGATTGACAGTAGTTTAAGATACATCACCCCTCTCCCCAAACATGCATGTAATCATATCACAACACCCCCCTTTTTTACTAACTAAAGTTTTACCTTTAAAGAATCAAACTGTTTACATGAAAGCAGCAGTAAATAGCATTGCGTCTGAATGTGCTTGAACTCAGAGGAATACATTTATAATTCTCTGAATTGTATCAGCAGTTTGCTTATCCATCCAGCTTTAGTCACGATGACCATTGCTACAAACTGCTGTATGTTTTCAAAATGCTGGTTAAGGGTGTTTATGTTGAGTCTTAGAGTCACAATGGGACTGCTTGGTGTTTCTGATTGTGGTATTGTTCTGATTTGGCATCTATTTCGTTGCACCGTCACTGTCATGTTATTTGGTGTTTATACTTGATATGATCTTGGTTTGGGGAATATACTGATGATTTCTACTGGATTCCAAGTGCCATAAGTTGGGTGTTGTACTCAAACTTCCTGTCAGATGGTCAGGTTGGGTAATTTGTTATCCGCATGCCAGTCGTGGGCACCTTTCATCTTCCCGTGTTTTTTGAGTAATGCATCACATACTCCTGGGAGTAACAATGAATGATGATTGGGGAGGTTGGTCTGCACTTGTCTGCATAATAGTAATTCCGCATTGGTTCTGCAGTTTGAAGTTTGCAAGTTTGGAATGGGTATACGTATTGTGTAACCTGTTGGCTGAAGATCAGCATTACAGAGTTAGGTGAACTTCTTCCAGTGTAAACACAGGGTTTCTGATGGTGCCCATTGTGATCTCTGGTCCTTGTCATTGTCTGGACATAGACATGGATGGTGACCAAGGGCAGGTCCTCACATACCAGTAGGCCTTCGATCTCTGGAGCCGCAGTGTCCACAACAAAAAACATCTGGTGTGACCAGGGTAAGGTGTTGTAGCGATACTCGATTGTAATGGATCTCAGAGATGGAATCTCTGAACCATTGTACGTGGTGAATTTGGCATTAGTTGATCATATCACCACTTGCCACTTCTGTGAGTACACACATTTCAACGTGCGATGTGGAAGGATGTTTGCACCTGCAGTGGTATCAGTTTTGCATATAGGTTATGCTGACACTGCATCTGTGGGCATATAATCTGGATGATAGCAAAAGCTTTTGTTGGTACCACAGTACCAATACATTCTTTGATGTTCACCGTGCTGAATGTTGGCTCACATTGTGCCACATACCTTGCATAATGCATTAAAAGCCGGGCATTTTCTGGGTGCATGAATGAGGCCACACTGCCCGCACTGCTTACTAGGCTTGCCTACATTGGCTATCGTGCCAATGGTGAATGAAGTATGCGTAGCTGGTAAAGTCTGTTTACTCATTAATATGGCTTTGTACTTGCTTCCACTTTGTAGTGGTGTTTCCAAGGAGTAACCTTTGGGTTGGCCCAAGAGGTCCTTTTGGAACACTTCCATTGGTGTAGATGCTATCAAAAACTCATTTATTCTGTTGGCAAGCTCAGCTCTTGTGAAGTCGCAATTACACCCCATATCTCTGCATCTATTTATGAACTGATCAATGGTCTCTGTTGGCTGTTGAATGAAAGACATGAATTCCGGATGATGTATTCAAAAAACTCCAGAAAATTAGATAAACACAAGTTTTCCTTAACAAATTTGTGCTGGATTTCCTTAATTAACCTGCATTTGTCCATGTAACTATTAATTTTGTACTGAACTATTGTTTCTAGAAGCTTCCCCACTACTGGTCAGTATGCCAAACAATAACAGCACCACCCTTCTCAGCATGTTCGGTCTGGGTGGTGCTATTGTTGTCTGGCGTACTGAACTCTACCTCATAGAGGCTGAGCTCCAACTCTCAGACACTTCCTCCTACCTCCCCCTGGTCCATGACCCCACTACCGAACATCAAGCCACTGTTTCCAGGACTATCACTGACCTCATCCCCTCCAGAGATCTTCCCTTCACAGCTTCCAACATAATAGCCTCCCAACCGTGGACAGCCTGCTTCTAACTCCTTCCCAAAATCCACAAACAGGACTGCCTCATTAGACCGATCATGTCAGCCTGTTCCTGCCCCATGGAACTCATTTCTCCCTATCTTGACTCTGTTCTCTCTCCCCTTGTCCAGTCTCTTCCCACCTACACCCATGATTCCTCTAATGCCCTACGTCATATCAACAATTTCCAGTTCCCTGTCCCTAACCGCCTCCTCTTCACCATGGATGTCCAATCCCTCTACACTGCCATCCCCCACCAGGATGGTCTGAGGGCTCTCCGCTTCTTCCTCGAACAGAGGCCCGAAAAATCCCCATTCGCCATCTCCTTCATCTGGCTGAACTTGTTCTCTCACTGAACAATTTCTCCTTGAATTTGTCTCACTTCCTCCAAATAAAATGTGTAACTATGGGTACTTGCACAGGCCTCAGTTATGCCTGTCTCTTTATGGGGTATGTGGAACATTCCTTGTTCCAGCCCTACTCAGGCTCCCTCCCACAACCCTTTCTTTGGTACATCAATGAATGTTTCAGTACTGCTTCACGATCTCACCTGGACCTGGAAAAAATTATCAATTTTGCTTCCAATTTCTGCCCAACCATCACCTTCACATGGTCCATCTCTGACACTTCCCTTCCCTTCCTTGACCTCGCTGTCTCAATTTCTAGTGATAGACTGTCCACCAATATTCATTACAAGCCCACCGACTCCCACAGCTACTTCGACTACAGCTCCTCACACCCTGTTTCCTGTAAGGACACCATCCCATACTCTCAGTTCCTTCACCTCCATTGCACCTGTTTCGATAATGCCACTTTCTAAAATGGCGCTTCTGACATGTCTTCCTTCTTCCTTAACTGAGGTTTCCCATCCACTGTGGTTGACAGGGGCCTCAACCATGTCCGACGCATCTCACGTGCCTCTGCCCTCACAGAGCCATGATAGGGTACCTCTTGTCCTCACTTTTCACCCCATCAGCCTCCGAATTCAAAGGATCATTGTCCGCCATTTCCACCAACTCCAGCATGATGCCTCCACCAAACATCTCCCTTCACCTCCTCTGTCAGCATTCTGTAGGGACTGTTCCCTCTTGGACACCCTAGTCCACTCCTTCATCACCCTCAACACCTCATCTCCTTCCCACATCACCTTCTCATGCAATCACAGAAGGTGCAACACCTGCTCCTTTACCTCCTCCCTCCTCACCATCCAAGGGCTTAAACACTCCTTTCAGGTGAAGCAGCGCTTCACTTGCACCTCCTTCAATTTGGTCTACTCCATTCGCTGCTCCCAATGCGGTCTCCTCTAACTTGGAGAGACCAAACGCAGACTGGGTGACCGCTTTGCGAAACACCTTCGGTCTGTCTGCAAGCATGACCCAGACCTTCCTGTCGCTTGCCATTTCAACACACCACCCTGCTCTCATGCCCACATGTCTGTCCTTGGCCTGCTGCAATGTTCCAGTGAAGCTCAACGCAAACTGGAGGAACAGCACCTCATCTTCCGATTAGGCACTTTACAGCCTTCCAGACTAAACATTGAGTTCAACAGCTTCAGATCATGAACTGTCTCCTTTATCCTCATGCCCTTTTTACCTCCTTTTTTCAATATTCATTTTTAATTTTAAATTTTTATTTTTTATCCACTTATTTTTATTTATTTTCATTTTTATTCATTTATTAATTGTTTTATCCCCACCTTTTATCGCATTTTCAATCACTTTTCCCACCACCATCCCTTCCCCCCACACCACCCCCACAAGGGCCATCTGTCACTTGTTCATTTTGTTCTTTCCAGAGTGCTTACCCTTGTCCTGCTATTATCACATTCTGCTTTCTGACCTTAATGCCACCGTCAGCACCTCCTTTAGCCCTCACCACTACCATTAACAACCCCTTTGTCCTTTTGTTTATGACATTTTTGTCAATCTCTCCTTTGCCCCCACCTGTCGCTGACCTTCCATCCAGCTTCACCTGCTCCACCCCTCTTAAACAGTATAAATTTCATCATATTTTTACTTCTCTTTAACTCGGAAGAGTCATATGGGCCAGGAATTTCCCGTCGGCAAGCGGGAGTGGGGGGGGGGGGGGGGGGGGTTGGTGGGGGGGGGGGTGGTGGGGTGGGGTGGGGGGTGGGGGGGGGGGGGGCAGGGTGGGTGGGGCCCGGGGTGGGTGGGGCCCGCTCGCCGATGCGGAACTCCCGACTTCACCGCACCCCGTTTAAATTTTCAGGAAGGTGGGGGCACAGCAAAATCAGCTGTGCGCCCACCGACCTGTCAATGGCCAATTGAGGCCATTGACAGAGTCATTGAAGTAATTAATGGTCGGGAGCCCTGGCGGGCGTTTGAAAAAGCATGAAATCTCATCCACGGGTGGGGTGAGGTTTCATGTAGGTTTTTAAAAATTTAATTGAAGTGTTTTTAAAAGTTCATGTGACAGTGTCACATGAGAGGACATGTCAGGGAATTTTTTTTTCTATTTTTAATATTTTTCGATGTGCAGCCGATCTCCCTGAGGCAGCACTTTGCCTCAGGGAGATGAGTGCGCTCTTGAGTTTCGGGATTCCTCACCCGCACAGGGAGCGCATAGCGCTTCTGTGCGGACGTCACGCTGGGCGGGTCTTAATTGGCCCACCCACGTAAAATGGCGGCGCGCCCCCAATCGGGGGCAGTGATCGGAGGCGCACCTCCGCACACCCGCTCTTCAACATCCCTCCCAACGTTGAAACATTAACTCTATTTTTCTCTCCACAGATGCTGTTAGGCCTGCTGAGATTTTCCAGCATTTTCTGTTTTTGTTTTGGATCATTAAAGTTCCCCCGTTATAATTACTCTATATTTCTTGCACCTCTCTGTAATTTCCTCGCAAAATTGCATTGTATTGGTTAAGAAGAGCATTTAAGTGCTGAAGGGAGAGGGTATCCTGGAGGAGTCATGGACAGAATACATTTGGCTAAAGCTAAGGAACAAAAAGGTGCAATTATATTGCCCAGTGTAGTCTATAGATCACTACCTAGTGGAAATGATCACAATGGTGCTGACCTGCTTCACACTCCGCCTGCTCTCTTCACAATGATGCTGACCTGCTTCACACTCCGCCTGCTCTCTTCACAATGATGCTGACCTGCTTCACACTCCTCCTGGTCTCTTCACAATGATGCTGACCTGCTTCACATTCCTCCTGGTCTCTTCACAATGATGCTGACCTGCTTCACATTCCTCCTGGTCTCTTCACAATGATGTTGACCTGCTTCACATTCCTCCTGGTCTCTTCACAATGATGCTGACCTGCTTCACATTCCTCCTGCTCTCTTCAGAATGATGCTGACCTGCTTCACATTCCTCCTGCTCTCTTCACAATGATGCTGACCTGCTTCACATTCCTCCTGGTCTCTTCAGAATGATGCTGACCTGCTTCACACTCCTCCTGCTCTCTTCACAATGATGCTGACCTGCTTCACATTCCTCCTGCTCTCTTCAGAATGATGCTGATCCGCTTCACACTCTTCCCGGTTTCTTCACAGTAATGCTGACCTGCTTCACGTTCCTCCTGGTCTCTTCACAATAACACTAACCTGCTTCACGTTCCTCCTGGTCCTTTCACAGTGATCCTGATCTGTTTCACACTCCTTCTGGTCTCTTCACAATGACACTATGTGCTTCACACTCCTCCATGCATGCTAACTGGTGTTCCCAACTCATTTACATGATTGTAGTTTGAGGCTGACTGGATTGCTGACTGCTGTCATCCTCTTTGCTGCCACTGCACTCAGTAGGGGGCCAAACAGAATTGTGCTAAGATCACATGGTGCAGCCAGCCTGCCCCTCTTAAAGCTAGTGCTGCCCTCTTAAAGGAAAGTTACAGTGAATAATGTTGCTGGAACTTAAAAGAACGAAAATGGAACCAGGACAGAGAGAAGGGTTCAGGGTCATGGATGAGAGGCTGGAGCATTAAT
The DNA here is from genome assembly GCF_964194155.1 of Cetorhinus maximus. Taxonomy (NCBI): domain Eukaryota; kingdom Metazoa; phylum Chordata; class Chondrichthyes; order Lamniformes; family Cetorhinidae; genus Cetorhinus; species Cetorhinus maximus. The sequence goes on from NC_135889.1 coordinate 89,832,601, forward strand.
TGTGCTGGTTGGCAGTAAGAGAGATGCCATGGTTCCATGAGCACTGGGCCTACTTCCATTTAGAATATAATTGCAGATAGTTTTTTTTTAACTAAAATTGCTGCCTCATACTTCCTTTTGCCAGGTTTTAGCATGTGTCCCACTCTCATCATTATCCCCTTTGAAGTTTTCTTTGATCTTCTGAAGAATGAATTATATTTCCTATGTTTTTATGAACTGTAAATTATGACAGCACTCCCCCATAGCATGATTGATAGTACAGTAACTCATCATCATGTTAGATACTGACAAATAAACATCCAGCTAGTTTGCCTTGTAAGGAGTGTGCTCTTTCCCCAACAAGACAATTTCCAGAGATCTTAGATACATGTTGTCAGAGCTAGAGTTTAGCCAGCTAAAATATTTCAGCTTACCAGATCTGCTTCTCATTGCTTGTCCAGATAGGACTACCTTATTCATCAGGACATTGACTTGTAGGATTAGCTGGAGCTAAGTGGGACAAATTCCAACTTCCAGTAACAGATTTACCTCCCATTACTTGCTTCTTAGTCAACAATCAACTGTGATTGAAGCCCTCTCCAAGTTCACAGCAGGTATAAATAGATCCTTGTGAGCAGGATGGTTAGCAGCATAATTTAATGTAAAATGTGAGTGCACTATCACCATCTATGCAATCACAGGATAGACACACCATATTTCACCGAACAGTGGTTTCATTAGTTTGAGGTTCAGGACTTCACCTGTAACTGCTTACATCTTTACAACAGTTGGATACAAATATTAATTTTATGTGGGAACTTCACTGTAACGTAATATAGTATTGACTGAAGTTTACTGGCAACAGTTATATCTGGTTCAAACATGTCTTTTTGTAAAGATAATGTAAAGATTTAATAATATTGGAAAATGGCACTTTAAGTTAATTCGCCCAACCTATTTAATTGCCGTCATTGATGTTTTCAGACCATTAGCATTAAGGATTTACCACTTTGTTAAATGCATTTTGAAAATGCAACATAGTGTTACAATAGGGAGCAAGAGCTCAACTCTTTCCTCTTAATAATATACCAGTGCAAAAATGATCATTGTGTGCAAATATTCCCCAAAGTAACCAATGAAAGAATAAGTATACTTACATCAGTCATCAAAAGTAATTTATGGTCAACATATTTGCTGTTCCTTGACAATTTCAACCTGTCTGTGAGTCAATCTAGGGCTATAGAACAATAGAACCGTAGAAAGGTTACAGCCCATAAAGAGGCCATTCAGCCCATTATGTCTGCACCAGCTGAAAAACAAACTAGATGCCCATTCTAATCCAACCTTCTAGCACTCAATCTGTAGCCTTGCAGGTTACAGCACTTCAGGTGTAGATCTGGGTATATTTTACATCAGTTGAGGGTTCCTGCCTCAACCACCAATCTGGGCAGGGAATTCCAGACACCTACCACCCTCTGGGTGAAAAAGTTTTTCTAAATATCCCAGCTAATCCTTCTTTTTTATTGTTATTCATTCACGGGATGTGGACTCCACTGATTGGCCAGCATTAGTTGCCCTCGAGAAGGTAGTGGTGAGCTGCCTTCTTGAACGGCTGCAGTCCATATGGTCAGATACACCCACAGTGCTGTTAGGAAGGGAGTTCCAGGATTTTGACCCAGTGACAGTAAAGGAATGGTAATATATTTCCAAGTCAGGATGGTGAGTGACTTGGAGGGGAACTTCCAGGTGGTGATGTTCCCATGCATCTACCGCCCTTGTCCTTCTAGATGGTAGTGGTCATGGGTTTGGAAGGTGTTGTCGAAGGAGGGTAGGTGAATTCCTGCAGTGCATCTTGTAGATGGTACACCTTGCTGCTACTTTGCGTCAGTGGTGGAGGGAGTGAAAGCTTGTGAATGTGGTGCCAATCAAGCGGGCTGCTTTGTCCTGGACGGTATCAAGCTTCTTGAGTGTTGTGGAAGCTGCACTCATCCAGGCAAGTGGGGAGTATTCCATCACAGTCCTGACTTGTGCCTTGTAGATGGTGGATAGACTCTGGGGAGTCAGGAAGTGAGTTATTCATTGCAGGATTCCTAGCCTCTGACCTGCTCTTGTAGCCACAGTATTTATATGGCTAGTCCAATTCAGTTTCTGGCCAATGGTAACCCCAGGGCATTGGTAGTGGGGGATTCAGTGGTGTTAATGCCATTGAACATCAAGGGGCGATGGTTGGATTCTCTCTTGTTGGAGATGGTCATTGCCTGACACTTGTGTGGCATGAATGTTACTTGCCACTTGTCAGCCCAAGCCTGGATATTGTCCAGGTCTTGCAACATTTTGACATGGACTGCTTCAATATCTGAGGAGTCGCAAATGGTGCTGAACAATGTGCAATCATCAGCGAACATCCCCTCTTCTAAGATTATGATGGAAGTAAGGTCATTGATAAACAGCCGAAGATGTTTAGGCCGAGGACACTACCATGAGGAACTCCTGCAGTGATATCCTGGAACTGAGATGACTGACCTCCAACAACCACAACCATCTTCCTTTGTGCTAGGTATGACTCCAATCATCTACCAATCATCTTAAATCTGTGCCCCCTGGTAACTGACCTCTCCACTCAGGGAAATAAGTCTTTCCTGTCTACTCTGTCTCAGCCCCTCATAATTTTGTTCACCTCAATCAAGTCACACCTCAGCTTCCTCCGTTCTAAGGAAAACAAACCCAGCCTACCCAATCTTTCCTCATAGTTACAATTTTCCAGCCCTGGCAACATTCTTGTAAATCTCCTCTGTAATCTCTCCAGAGCAATTATGTCCTTCCTGTACAATGGTGACCAGAACTATATGCAAACCCCTGCTGTGGCCTAACCAGCATTTTATACAATTCCAGCGTTACATCCCTACTTTTGTATTCTACACCTCATCCAGTAAAGGAAAGCATTCCATATGCCTTCTTTGCCACCTTATCTACCTGTTCTGTCACCTTCATGTACCTGTGGCCATGCACTCCAACGTCTCTCACTTCCTCAGCCCCTCTCAATATCCTCCCATTTATTGAGTATTCCCTTGTTTTGTTTGACCTCCCAGAATGCATTACCTCACACATCTCTAGATTGAATTCCATTTGTCACTTTTCCGTCCACTCAACCAAACCAATGATATCATTCTGGAGTCGACAGCTATCCTCTTCACTATCAACTACACTGCCGATTTTTGTATCATCTGCAAATTTCCCAATCATGCCTCCCACATTTAAGTCCAAACCATTAATATATTCCACAAGCAGCAAGGGACCCAACTGAGCCCGGTGGAACGCCACTGGAAACCACTTTCCATTCACAAAAACATATTCCGATTATTGCCCTTTGTTTCCTGCCACTGAGCCAATTTTGGATCCAACTCACCACATTCCCCTGTATCCCATTGGCTTTTACTTTTCTGACCAGTCTGTTATGTGAGACCTTGTCAAATGCCTTACTAAAACCCATGTAGATCACATCCGCTGCTCTACCTTCATCAATCTGTTACTTCCTCAAAAAATTCAATTAAGTTAGTAAGACACGCCTTTCCCTTAACAAAACCATTCTGACTATCCCTGATTAACCCATACCTTTCTAAGTGGCAGTGTATCCTGGCTCTCAGAATTGATTCTAATAATTTGTCCACCATGGAAGTCAGACTAACCAGCCTATAATTATTTGGCCTATCCCTCGCACCCTTTTTAAACAATTGTACAACATTCACAGACCTCCAATCCTCTAGCACCTTGCCTGTATCTAGTGAGAATTGAAAAATGAACCTCAGAGCATCCGCTATTTCCTCCCTGGCTTCCTTGGACATCCATCTGATCCTGGTGATTTATCCATCTGCAAAGATATCAGTCCCTCCAGAACTTCTCTCATTATGCTTCTTGTATCTAATATGTCACACTCCTCATTAACCAGAATGTCTGCATCATCCCTCTCTTTTGTGAAGACAGAGACAAAGTACTCATTAAGAACCCTGCCCACATTTTCTGCACCAACACCTTGTGCATCCCTGATAGGACCTGCCCTTTCCTCCTGTTATCCTCTTTCTCTTAATGCACTGATAAAAAATCTTTGGGTTTACCTTGTTTTTACCTGCCAATTCTTTTTCATATCCTCTCTTTGCTTTCCTGAATTCATTGTTTACTTCACCCCAGTATTTTCTGTATTCCTCTAGGCTTTCTAATGCATTAATTCTTTTGTGACTGTCAGAAGCGTTCTTTTACTGCTTTACCTTATGCTGTAGGCTCCTGGATAACCAGGGGGTTCTAGATTTGGCAGTACCACCCTTTTTCTTCATGGGGACATGTCTACACTGTGTCCATAGAATCTCGCTTTTGAATGCCTCCCACTGGTCTTTCACTGATTTCCCGTCAAGTGGCTGTAACCAGTCCACTTTTGCCAGATTACCTCTCGGCTTCGTAAAATTTGTCTTTCCCCAATTTAAAACTCTTACTCCCGTTCTATCTTTATCCTTTTCCATAATGATGCTAAATCTAACTTTATTATGGTCACTCTCTCCAAAATGGTCACCCACTGCTACTTCATCCCCTTGCCCAGCTTTATTTCCTAAGATTAAGTCTAGAGTTGTGCTCCCTCTCATTGGGTTTGTTATGTGCTGGTTAAAAAAGTTCTCTTGAATGCAGTTCAAGAATTATGTACCCTCTGTGCCCCTGTCACTGTTCCTATCCCAGTTGATGTTAAGGCAGTTGAAGTCCATAACTATTATTGCCCTATTGTTTTTGCATTCAGAAATTTGCTTACATATTTGCTCTTCAATTTCCCTCTCACTATTTGGGAGTTTATAGTACACTCCTATTAGTATGGCTGCCCCTTTTTTTTATTTCTGAGCTCAACCCATATGATGATCATTTAATGATTCATTTAGTATATCATCTCTCCTCACAGTTGTAATTGATCCTTTAACCAATAATGCTACACTCCCATCTTTTCTAGCCCTCTCTCTATCCTGTCTGAAAACTCTATATCCAGGGATGTTGAGCTGCTATTTTTCTGCCTCTTTAAGCAAAGTTTCCATTATAGCAATGATATCATGCTGCCATGTGCTTATCTGTGCTCTCAGCTCATCGGTTTAGTTTGCTGTATTCCTTGCATTTAAATATATATTTTTTAAACACTGCCAAATTCCTGTGCTGTACACTTTTTATCATTTGCTTCTTTTGACTTTCGGAGCCACTTGCTCATTTTCTGTCTCCTGCTTCCTGGTCTGTATTTGTCATGTCTGAATTTGCCGTCAGGTTCCCATCCCCTTGATAATCTAGTTTAAACCCTCCCCAACAACACTCGCAAATCTCCCTGCAAGGACATTTGTCTTGGTCCTGTTCAGGTGTGGACCGTCTTGACTTGTACAGATCCCACCTTCCCCAGAACTGGTCCCAATGCCCCAGAAATCTGAAGCTCATCCTCCTATACCATCTCTGCAGCCATTCATTCATCTGATATATTCTCCTATTTCTATACTCACTAGCATGTTGCCTTCGGGGTAATCTGGAGATTACTACCTTTGAAGTACTGCTTGTTAATCTCTTTCCTAGCTCCCTAAACTCAGCCTGTAGGACCTCATCCCTTTTTCTACCTATATCATTGGTATTAATGTGGAGCACAACCTATGGTTGTTCACCATCCTCCAGAAGGATGCCCTGCAGCCATTCTGTGACACCCTTAACCCTGGTACC